>NC_092341.1:36379166-37025000 GCF_046630445.1 Rutidosis leptorrhynchoides | reverse complement strand
AGTAAAAATCTGTGAAAGTGAGTTATAGTCCCACTTTTAAAATCTAATATTTTTGGGATGAGAATACATGCAGGTTTTATAAATGATTTACAAAATAGACACAAGTACGTGAAACTACATTCTATGGTTGAATTATCGAAATCGAATATGCGCCTTTTTATTAAGTCTGGTAATCTAAGAATTAGGGAACAGAAACCCTAATTGACGCGAATCCTAAAGATAGATCTATTGGGCCTAACAAACCCCATCCAAAGTACCGGATGCTTTAGTACTTCGAAATTTATATCATATCCGAAGGGTGTCCCGGAATGATGGGGATATTCTTATATATGCATCTTGTTAATGTCGGTTACCAGGTGTTCACCATATGAATGATTTTTATCTCTATGTATGGGATGTGTATTGAAATATGAAATCTTGTGGTCTGTTATTATGATTTGATATATATAGGTTAAACCTATAACTCACCAACATTTTTGTTGACGTTTTAAGCATGTTTATTCTCAGGTGATTATTAAGAGCTTCCGCTGTCGCATACTTAAATAAGGATGAGATTTGGAGTCCATGCTTGTATGATATTGTGTAAAAACTGCATTCAAGAAACTTATTTTGTTGTAACATATTTGTATTGTAAACCATTATGTAATGGTCATGTGTAAACAGGATATTTTAGATTATCATTATTTGATAATCTACGTAAAGCTTTTTAAACCTTTATTAATGAAATAAAGGTTATGGTTTGTTTTAAAATGAATGCAGTCTTTGAAAAACGTCTCATATAGAGGTCAAAACCTCGCAACGAAATCAATTAATATGGAATGTTTTTAATCAATAAGAACGGGATATTTCATATATATATATATATATATATATATATATATATATATATATATATATATATATATATATATATATATATATATATATATATATATATATATATAAAATTAATATAGGTTCGTGAATCCGAAGTCAACCTTGCATTTGTTCAATGATGTATATGTATTTTTACTACAAAATACAGTATGGTGAGTTTCATTTGCTCCCTTTTTAAATGCTTTTGCAATATATATTTTTGGGACTGAGAATACATGCGCTGCTTTTATAACTGGTTTACGAAATAGACACAAGTAAATGAAACTACATTCTATGGCTAGATTATTAAATCGAATATGCCCCTTTTTAGTCTGGTAATCTAAGAATTAGGGAACAGAAACCCTAATTGACGCGAATCCTAAAGATAGATCTATTGGGCCTAACAAACCCCATTCGGGTTACGGATGCTTTAGTACTTCGATTTTATCATGTCCGATGAGAGTCTTGGAATGATGGAGATATTCTAGACGCGTTCTGTTAATGTCGGTTACCAGGTGTTCACCATATGAATGATTTTTATCTCTATGCAGTTTATGCGAAATGCCTGATATGAGATGGATTTTTAATTCGCGGGTTACGCGTGTTATTTTGTACTCGGGTTACGAGTACAATTAAATATTTGAAATCTTGTGGTCTATTAAAATTATAGAAATGATTGATTACGATAAACTAATGAACTCACCAACCTTTTGGTTGACACTTTAAAGCATGTTTATTCTCAGGTATGAATGAAATCTTTCGCTGTGCATTTGTTCATTTTAAGGATATTATTTGAAGTCATTCATGGCATATTTCGAAGAACGTTGCATTCGAGTCATTGAGTTCATCAAAGATTATTATTAAGTCAATTTATCGTTGGATAGTGGATATTATGAAATGGTAGGCATGCCTGTCAATTGTCGATGTAAAAAAAGTTTGTCTTTTAAAAACGAATGAAATGTTTGTAAAATGTATCATATAGAGGTCAAATACCTCGCGATGAAATCATATGTTATTGTATTCGTTCTTATAGATTAGGATGGGTCTTTACACTGTACGTGTGCAAATTCCTACACGGCTAACACCACGGTCGACCGTGCTTCAACCGTGCGTGGTCTGATTCTGTTTTTAAATTTAATAAAATCCTCACTTTTACTTCACTCCCATTCACTTTAAAACACACGCACGAAGAAGAATGCTCATTCCTTCAATCTATCGAATGCACGAAGAAGAACGCTCATTCCTTCAATCTCAATTCCTACTTTCAGTATGATTAATCCTTACTTTTCTAGCATTCAATTGTGTTTGTTTGATGAATTAGGATTATGAAGAAACCCTAACTAGAATGAATCAAAACTTAAATTGATGCAAACAATCAAAACTGTTCTTGAAAGAACAACTTGGAAATGATTGTATTAGTACCTATCTATGCGTTAAATTAACATTGAATAATTCTAGGGTTCATTATACATCTAGGTTAGATTTTCATAGAATCATTGTTCATATGATATAAATGACATTGTTGCAAATTGAGTGTAATAATGTTGGATGTCAAAACATGTGTTGATGATGATCTCAAAAGTCTAGAACACATATGAACTTTGTGAAAATCTTGATCTAGTTGCAAACTCATTGACACTAATGAAGAGTGAAAATGTGAAGAATATTAACATCAAAACATCTAAGTATTGATGATAATTAAAGTTTGCAAAACTTGTTGCCTATAATTAAATTATACACTTTGAATTAATTTGAAGTATCATTGTGTAGAAAATGGTGAGAGGAAAGGGAAGGAGCAGTGAACCAAGAAGAAAGGACTCATACGATCCACCGTCAGATCCTACAGAAAGAATCAATTACAACATTTGGTTTCTCTCTGACCGTCCTATCACCAAAGGAAGAAAAGTTGCCCACGATCAAATGCCAGAGCTTATGAGACAATTCAAAACTCTTAAATGGGAAGCATTTCTCACTCTTGATGGTCTCATTTATCCATCTCTCATTCGCGAATTTTATGAAATTTCAATTTTGTGAATAATGAAGTCTCCTTCAGTCTTTAAGGCACCAATTACCGCTACTCTCTTGTGGATTTTGGGCGCATTCTCCAAGTTTCAACAGATGGTGAAGAATTCTTCAGTTCGCATCATGGACTGGTATATCTTTCAAATTTTATCTCCAACAAAATGGCATTGATAGATACACTGTGCAAAGAAAGTGCCCCACGAGATGAAATCGAGAGGTATGGAGTAATGGGAAGACATCTCTCTTCTGAGTATGAAGTTAGGAACAAAGTCATTGACTACAACATCTACTGCTGATCGGGAAATCACTCAAATATTCATGCCACTCAATTTGCTCTCTTGTGGTGCTTAGAAAATGGGATCAAAGTGAATATTACCTATCTAATGGCAACCAAAATGAGTGGAATTATCACCGAAACAACTCGAGGATTGCCTTATGGAATGCGTCTAAACAAAATGTTTAGGCACCTCAACATCTCAAGTGATGACTCTCTTCTACTTACTCACAAACCAATCCTACCACCAAAAACAACAGGAGGATTAACCTCCAAGCGAAGAAGAACTACCAATGAGGTAGGAATGAGCAGAGGAGCTATTGAGATACCAGATAGTGAAAATGAAGAAAGAAATGAATCGGTGAGGAATCTTGGGGTTAATGCCAAAATGGATAAGATCTATCAAACTCAAATCAAAAGTCTGAAGAAGGAATCAAAGGTGAAGAAATTACTAAAATGAGTGATCAGAAGCTTGACCTGTAGGTCAAGAAATGAGGAAGATGATAATTCGAATGAAGAATTCTAACAAGTTCTCATGAAAATGTTCTACGGTTTAATGGTTGAATGTTTAAGACAACGATGTTTGGAAAACTTTAGTATGTATGTTAATAAGTATTCATGTGTGCTTATCACATATATTTAATTAAAAGTCCAAACATGTCGGATTTACACACGGCTGCACTCACGGTTAACCGCAGGATAAGCCATACGTAAACTGACGAACCACTTTGTCTTGTTATGCCCAATGACTTTTCTCAAGTGAGAATTGACTTGTCAATCAAAAGACTTTACTCATTTAACCTACCACTCTTGTGAAAAAGTAAAGTGGCACCTAGTAGACCTCTATAAAAACTAGTACATTCAATTAAACTCATACCCACCATCACAATACCTAAGAACCCACAATCAAATCATGAGACAAATTACAGAAGGAAGAGAAGTGTCAACACATCAACTTTCAACTTATTCGCTGGCCAATTTCGCTAAAGTGAATTGGAATGTCTTTCTCAATCTTCGAGGACCTATATATCCTCTTCATGTAAATGAATTCTATGCAAACTTCCAATTCCAAGATGATATGAAGATATCATTCACTCTCTATGGCAAAAACTATTCCTTGACACTTGAAGAATTTGGAAACATCATGGATGTTCCAAATAACAGAATCAAATTTTTTCTTAACCCAAACTCATTTGATGAGTTTCCAGAATGGTTAGAAAAAGAATGTGTTCTTGAAATACTGAGTGAAGGACCACTCAAATTTAAGTCCGTCAACAAGGAGGGTTTCTTGGTGCATCACCTTGCTTTAACATATGATCTATGGTAACAGATCATCTCCATAAATGTATATGGAAAGGGTGAAATACTTTGGAGAATGAATGCAAATGAGGTTACTCTCTTGTGGTGTCTCATACACTCACTTAAGGTAAACATTGCATTTCTTATGGCATCAAGAATGCAACAGGCAGCTCAAGAACCCTACTTGAAACTACCTTATGGCCTTCATTTAACTAAACTTTTTGCTCATCTCAAATTAACAAATTCTTATCACTATGCTGCTCAAGTTTTGTCATACTCGATATGTAGCACATCAACTAGACCATTTGCTGAACCTTCTCTTGACAATCCTCCAAACTTCAGCCTTCTCTCGACCACAGGACAAAGCAGTGTCATCCATGGAAATATTCTGAAAATCGGACGACATCTGAACAGACTTGAAGGAATTATAAGAGACACTCATCACTACATTCACTGCGAGACATAGGTCCAGGAAATTCGAAGAATGCCTACCTATACCATGCTCTTATGTGCTCTTTTTTGTGCTTTCCATGCATATTATATATGCATCACTATGTTTTGTACTTGCTTTGAATAAAATGTGTGCTTGTTATGTTTTATTATATGTTTTCCAATGTGCACAATTTAAGGGGGAGCTTTGCTCTAAGGGAGAGCTTAGTTCTAGGGGGAGCTAACCTTTTACTTCATCAAAAGGGGGAGAAAGATGGATACAAGTGATTGTTAACACTAGCGTATTTATAGCAAAATATCCCTCATCACTTGTATGTTTGTCATCATCAAAAAGGGGGAGAATGTTGGTTGAATGTTGGTTAATGAAATAAACGACAAACTTAAGTATGATTAACCAAAGAATATGTTTTGATGATGACACATACGACACATACATATGTATAAGTGATGACCAACATCTTAACATAAAACACGCAAGGTCACTAATCCATACTTTATCTTGCAAATGACCAAGTCAAACATAGCTTAAAGAATAGAATTAAAGTTCAGCTAAATACACGATCAAGGTACGGTCGACCGCACAGCCAGCCGTAGAACCCCAAACAGAATTGCAACGCAGTTTTGTAAAAACAAGTTGCACGGTCGCTACTACGGTCAACCGCAGTGCGATCGGGGTTTTCTCTGTTACTAATTTTGACCAAATAAAGTTGGACTAGTTCACGACATATATAATTCATGAAACCTTTCTCAACATGCTTAGAATAGATGCCTTCTCCATACTCAATTGAGTTTTGGTCATAAAAACACTAATTGTGGTTAATTAATCCTAATGACATCTTAATGACAAATTAACCAAGATTAGGCTTAACACATAAGTGTTAAATAATAACTTGTGATCTTAATTCTTATCTTGACATCCTTAGTATGATCATCAAGTACCAACACACTTAAGCCAATATCACTTGAACAATAATTGCTAATAAAAATGACTTAGTGATTAATTAAGGCTAAATGAGGAACAATGCTCTCAAGTGTAACTAGTAAAGACTTGTAATCCTAAAATACACTTAGATACATTTAGGATGGTCACCAAGTTCCAACTAGAGATTGCTCTTACCTTGTGCATGTGTTAGACATTAATGTGTGCTTACACATTAATCATGCAATATGTTATATTGCAAGTAAGCTTGCTAAAAGCTTAAATTACAAGTTGTGCAAATATCTATATGATTTATCTTATAGTAACTATCTCTTGCTATGTGTGAGTATTACTTGCTACTTGCTAATATGATTAATACTCATAAATTTATCAACTTGATTAACATGCTTGCTATGTGCTTACTAGTTAGGATTCAAGTAACTAGTCTACTCCAACAAATTAAGTGTAAATTGGTTCACAATGAAATTATGATCAATTGTTTACTTGATCTTGTCTAAGTAACAAATTGTGATTGCTTGTTCAAGTATGACTTAACTTTGATGTCTCTATATACTTAATGATCATCTTAGAAAGACATCATTCAATTAATCTACCTAAGCTTAAAACAAACATGACTTGTGATTAATTGAAACTAAGAAGTTAATGACATATTGACTAGTCTTTAGAATTGAACTAAATGCATTAAAGTGACTAACTAAGTCTTGACCAATCTGAGATTTCCCAAAATATCAATCAAGACACTTCTCCAAGAATGTTGGGTTTACCACTAATGGAGTGTTATGTCACTTTCATGCAATAATACCAAATCTCACACAATTAATGCATATAGTACTTGTATAGGATGATTGTTTTTGCAGGTGCTAGAAGGAGTAAAGGTGCCAAAATGTGGTGTTCAAATTTGAGTCAAACGGCTATACAATGGATACTAAATTTGGAATGGAGCACACACGGTCGAACCACCGTCGACCGTGCAGGCAACCGTGTGTCAACGGCTACTTTTTGAATCCCACTATAAAAGGCAAGCATTAAAGAGCATTTGAAGCTGACCCTCTTGCATATTTCAAAGGCTTATTTCTAGAGATCACAAGGGCTCTAACTACTACTCAAATGTGATCAAGCAAGAGAAGATTCTATGATCTTATAGATATAGAATTTGGTTGTTGTAAACTTACTAATAAAAATCATTAATCTTGTGAGTTTACTTAGTGTAATGGATGTCCTAGTATTGTCTTAGGATCATCATTACAAAGTGTATAAGTCTTGTAACTTCAATTAGTAGAAGCATAGGCTAGCTTAGTGATCTACTTCCTTAAAGGGACTTAGGAAGCTGATTAATCTTATTTGGAGATTAATACTTGTCCAAGGTGAAGACAAGTTGATCTAGGTTGGAGTTGATCTTTCAAAGGGATAGAAAGATTAGATTTGTTGTCTACCAAAAAAGTTGAAGACTTGTAAATCGGATCTCCACCGGGTTTGGAGAAAAGTGCTTAGTGAAGCAACAAATCCCGATTAATGTAATCGGGGAGTGAATTAAGGTGGATTAGTTAACATCCACCCGAACCCCTATAAATCCTTGTGTCTATGTTCTTTACATTACTTCATTTATCATTTTGAACATATACACTACACACATCAAGTTTGAGTTGAATTGGTTGATCAAAGTTAATCGAATTTGGTGATCAATCGGAAAAGTGGTAAAAAAGTATCAAGTAACTATTCACACCCCCCCTCTAGTTACTTACATATAGTATATGTAATATTGTATAATATATACTTTTCATATATTGTTGTTCTCTAGCTTTCTCTGTAAATTCTGTATGTACTGCAAATATTCGTTAATGATAAACCCTAATAGGTGTCAACAATTATTTTCTAATATTAACTCTCATGATTATCTTTGTCGAGCTGTATCATTATGTGAATAATTTTTGTAATAATTTTTCTTTCTGTATTACGCTGCGAAAATACTTATTGGAAGCGAAAAACACATAAGTACGTATGATTGTTAGTATTTATCTAATGTGGAAATCACGAATATGATATGGTAATATATATATATATATATATATATATATATATATCTTCATAGGCTTTAAGACTACCTATTGCTTCTTCAAAAGGCGTCGTATCAACATCCGAATACTACTCAATTGAGGCGATTAACTGGAGGAATTTATCCGGAACCGAGTCCAATAATTTTTGGACCAATACACTGTCTTCTAGGGTAGAACCAAGGCTATTATATTTTGACACCATCCCGCTTAACTTCCCAACAAATTCATCTATTGTCTCCTTTTCCTTCATACGCAATGCTTCGAATTCACTTTTAAGATGTGAATTCTAGCCTTTTGTACTCGATCAGCACCCAGGAACCTTGTCTTCAATGAATCCCATATCTCTTTAGCACTCTTCTTCTTCGCAACTTGAAGCAAGATGTCTTCGGGTATTGTTTGAAAAATAAATGCACGTGCTGATTTATTCTTCTTCTCATCAACAACAGCGGCTGCTAGTTCAATACACTCCCATAATCTAATGGCATCCATGATTGCTTTCATCCTTATAGCCCATGTTGTATAATTTGTGGCTGTCAACATCGGGCATTGCAACGTTACACCACCGTTTTTTTTTTTTTTGTGAATTGAGTTGTGATAGACATAGTTTCAAACCTGGGGTATATTGGCATAAACAAGGCTCTTATACCAAGTGTTGGGGATATTAGACAACTATTCCAAGGATATTAAGACGTATGAATGAACTGGAAGGAATATAAGATAAACTTTGGGGCAATTTTCTGGGATTTTATTATAACTGTAAACAAAAGTTACAATTGGAATGAAAAACTACAACTATTTACACAAACAATTACTCCAAATAAATAGAAAAAATAAAACTGAAAATAATGTGTGGCCTCTAGTCCACTTCTTGCGAATTCTACTCCATGATCCAAAAAAATAGGTAGACCAAGTTTACCACTTCAGACCCATGTAAACATCATGTGCAGAATTTAACACCAACATACTCCCCCTTAATTCTGTTGTATGTCATCCAGGTCTTAAACTCCCATTAATACTCGCATCTCTTTGAACTTGATTCTTGGAAGAGCTTTAGTCAATATGTCTGCCTTTTGCTTTCCACCAGATACATGTTCGACACTGATCTTACCTTCTTCTACACACTCTCGAATAAAGTGAAATCTTGTATCAATGTGCTTGCTCCTACCATGAAATACTGCATTTTTCATTAACTCAATAGTGGACCTATTATCAACCCGAAGTGTAACACACTCTGCTTTCAATCCAGTCAAGTCCACCAGCAAGTTCTTTAACAATAATGCTTGACACGTAGCAGAGGTTGCAACCATAAACTCAGCTTCACAAGGCGAAAGAGCTACCGTTCGTTGTTTACTTGAACACCATGTAATCAAATTTCCTGAGTAGTAGAATGCATTTCCAGTGGTACCTTTCTGATCTTCAAGATCTAAACGATGACTAATATCACTATAGTCAACTAATTTTCCATCTCCACCTCTTTTATAAAACAGTCCATAACACATCGTACCTTTAATATACCCCAATATTTGCTTTACTATCTTGAAATGACTTTCCTTAGCTGTCTTAATAAATCTGCTCATGACCCCCACTGAATAACCTAGGTCAGGTCTTGTATTAACAAAATAGCGTAGGCTACCTATTATACTCCTGTATTTTGTGGTATCAACAGGCACACCACCCTCATATTTGGTTAGATGCAGTCTACGTTCCATCGGGTATTGAGTAGAATTGCTCTCTTGCATTCCTACCTTTTCTAAAATCTTCTTTGCATAGCCACTTTGATTAATTGTAATTCCTTCTTCACTTTGACTTACCTCTATCCCAAGATAGTAAGACAACAACCCGAGATCGCTCATATCAAATACCTCTTTCATCTGCTTCTTGAACAAATCAACGTGATCATTGCTTCAACCTGTTACAACAAGATCGTCTATATAGACACCAATAATTAACAATTGTTCACCTGTACCTTATCGATAGACTGTCTGATTTGGTGGACATCGATTGAAACCCATAGCTTTTAATACTTCATCAAGCCGTGTATTCCAAGCTCTTGGAGCTTGATGTAACCCATATAATGCCTTATTGAGTTTGTACACCATCATCTCCTTTCCCGGAACAATGAAACCATCAGGTTGCTTCACATAAACTTTCTCCTGAATCTTTCCATTTAAAAATGCTGATTTCACGTCCATATGGTGAACTTTCTAGCCATAACGAGCTGCTAAAGCCAGAATTAACCGAACAGTTTCCATTCTTGCTATCGGGGCGAATACTTCTTCAAAATCAACTCCCTTTCGTTGCACATACCCCTTTGCAACCAGCCTTGCCTTATGTTTCACAACATTCCATTTTGCGTCTTTCTTCAATTTAAATACCTATTTCAGTCCTATGGGTTTATGTCCCTTTGGCAACATAGTTAACTCCCAAGTCTGATTTTTATTTATCGATTCCATCTCGTTCACCATTGCTTTATACCAATTAACATCATATTTTTCTACGTGAAATGTTGAAGGCTCTTCTACAGCAAACATCAATTCTTCCTGGTTGATCTCTATTGGTTGAGTTCTTGTATATATATCAGTTAAAGAGCGAAACCCTTTGACTGGTGTGTGATCATAGTCTTAGGGACTTTGCTGCTCATAATCATGAGTTGAAACGTTCACTAAAGTTGGGTTTGTGTGGTACCTAAGCTGGACTGAGTTGAATTTGGTTGTTAGCGTGGGTGATATTCTCTCATGATCATAGTTCTGATCATGATCATCTTGTTGTTCCTCTCCAATAGTTTCTTGAACACCCCTGCTCATTCCTGGCTGACTAATTCGTACCCCAGTCCACTCCATATCTTGCTCAGTTTGATTGGTTTTAGTTGCTTCCCAATCCCACTTAGCATTTTCTTCGAATACAACGTCACGAGCCACACACAATTTTTTCTCAATCGGGTTATACAACATGTAAGCTTTGTTACCCTCTTGTGCCCCAAAATAAACCATTTTAGTACTTCGATCACCTAGCTTAGTAAGCTGATTAGTTGGCTTTTTCACAAGTACAATACAACCAAATACTCTAACATGATCAAGTGCGGGCTTTCTGCCTTTCCAAGCCTCGTATGGTGTCATGCTTTACAACCCTTTCGTAGGTAAACGATTTAATATATAAATCGCGTGATGAGCAGCCTCTCCCCACAAAGTGTCTGGCATGCTCATTGTCTTTAACATGGACCTTGTTGTCTCGAGAACAGTTCTATTTCGCCTTTTGACAACCCCATTTTGTTGTAGAGTATAAGGGGTCGTTAACTGCCTTTGTATTCCTTCTTTCTTGCAGTAATTCAGGAAATCTTGAGATGTGAACTCGCCACCTTGATCACTTCTCAACATTTTTATTTTGTGACGGCTTTGTGCTTCGACTTCACACTTGAATTTTCTGTATGTTTGGAATGCCTCATCTCTTGTCTTGATTATATAGACCCACATGTACCTGCTATAATCATCAACAAGTAACATAAAATAGTGATTACCACTCGAATTACTTGGCATTATGGGACCACACAAATCAGTGTGGATTAGTTCCAACGGATTTTGTGCTCGGTACTCAGCAGCCTTTGGAAACGATTGCCTCACCTGCTTGGCAATTAAACACCCTTCACATACTTGAGTATGATATTTAAGTTTTGGAATCCCACGCACAATTTCTTTCTGTGCTACAGACTCTATAACACGAAAATTGACGTGTCCCAATCTAGCATGCCATTTCCAACCTTCGTCATCTACTTTATTCCGCAAACAAATGGGTTCTGATATATTCAATGCAATTTTGTAAAGATGATTCACGGAACGTTCCACCTTTACAATTAGCCTCCCTTGATCGTCATGCATCTTTAATAGATTATGTAACATTTCGACTTTATAACCGGCTTCGGTCATTTGACCGTGACTAATTATATTATAACTTAATGCGGGAATAATATACCTCCAAACTGCACTTCACCTTTAACACTTTCATTCAACTCAGCAAACATGATGCGGTTCCCGGTCATGTGATTGCTAGCACTGTTATAAAGGTACCAAATGTTCTCTTTCGACTCAACAGTTCTCTTAGGGAATACTTTTTCTTCGTTTAACAAAACAACCATTTCTCTCTCTCCACAAACAGACAGCAACAATGCTGGTTCTTCGTCTTGTGTTTGGGTCAAGTTATCTTCGTCTACCTTCTCCTTTTGACCCTTGCACTCTGAAGCGTAATGCCCATAGTTATAGCAATTGTAACATTTTATGTTTCTCTTATCTTTACCACGGCTGTGTCCGTTATCTCGGGATGATCCACGTCCACCTCTACATTTACCTCTACCATAACCTCTACCTCTACCACCACTACGACCGCCTCTTTCGTAGATTGATGAACCCATACCTCTTCCTGAATTCGAATGGTTTCCTGCTGAAACCTTTTGAGTCTGACTTTCAGTTTTTGCTAGTAACAAACTCCCTTCGTTACTAGTGTTTGCACTACAAAGTTTTAATCTATCTTCATAGGCTTTGAGCCTGCCTATTGCTTCTTCAAAACGCGTCGTATCAACATCCGAATACTGCTCAATTGAGGCAATTAACTGGAGGAATTTATTCGGAACCGAGTCCAATAATTTTTGGACCAACACACTGTCTTCTAGGGCAGAACCAAGGCTATTATATTTTGACACCATCCCGCTTAACTTCCCAGCAAATTCATCTATTGTCTCTGTTTCCTTCATACGCAATGCTTCGAATTCACTTTTAAGAGTGTGAATTCTAGCCTTCTGTACTCTATCAGCACCCAGGAACCTTGTCTTCGGTGAATCCCATATCTCTTTAGCACTCTTCTTCTTCGCAACTTGAAGCAAGATGTCTTCGGGTATTGTTTGAAAAATAAATGCACGTGCTGATTTATTCTTCTTCTCATCAACAACAGCGGCTGCTAGTTCAATACACTCCCATAATCCATGGGCGTCCATGATTGCTTTCATCCTTATAGCCCATGTTGTATAATTTGTGACTGTCAGCATCGGGCATTGCAACGGTACACCACCATTTTCTTTTGTTGCGAATTGAGTTGTGATAGACATAGTTCAAACCTGGGGTATTTTGGCATAAACAAGGCTCTGATACCAAGTGTTGGGGATATTAGACAACTATGCCAAAGATATTAAGACGTATGAATGAACTGGAAGGAATATAAGACAAACTTTGGGGCAATTTTCTGGGATTTTATTATAACTGGAAATAAAAGTTACAATTGGAATGGAAAACTACAGCTATTTAAACTAACAATTACTCCAAATAAATAGCAAAAATAAAACTGAAAATAGGGTGTGGCCTCTAGTCCACTTTTTGCGAATTCTACTCCATGATCCAATAAAATAGGTAGACCAAGTTTACCACTTCAGACCCATGTAAACATCACGTGCATAATTTAACACCAACAAAATTAGCCTCCTTAGAGCGCTAGGAGTCGATGCAAATTTTCGCCGTTAAACAAATTTAATGGTGCGGACGGTGGGATTTTCGACACCCGCCCGCCGTTAAAGGCCACCGTTTTCCGCCACCTTCGGCTGGGTAACGGTGTAAATTTCAATATTTTCTTTTTTTTTCTTTCTTTTTCTTTCTATTTTCCTTTTTTTATTTTTGTTCTTGTTTTTGCAGGTGTGCAGATCGAAGAAGAGGTCGGATGGATAGTGATATGTACCGAGTATTTTTAGGTTACAAATGGGCCAAAATGTGGTCAATTTTTTTTAAAATGGGCCGATTATTTTTAACAAATTGAGTTAAATTTCTTTTTTATATATTTTTATTATTAAATAAATTAAATAATAGATAAAATGATTTTTATTGAATGAAATATAATAATTAAATAGTATTTTAAAAGTATTTAAATAATGAATTTAACACCGAAATTTAACGTTGAACGATTTTCCCTGTTTTGACCTCAGTGTTAAATTCAGTGTTAAATTTAACACTGTGCTCTTAGTAACTTTAAGTTTTTTCTTGAGATTTAAAATAAATAAATGATCACTCAAAAGCTTTTTAAAGAAGTTGTAAGTTCCCAATGTAAGTGTAGTTACAAGTTCAACTTTAAAAGAAAACGGAGAATGAAGATTATGTGAGATATTAATCAGCGAGAAAGAATGCGATAGACACAAATACTAATTAAATTAAAATTGTTTATGTTAGAATTTTAATAAACAGAGAGAGCATCTTATGAGAAAAAGATTATACTCAATAGTTAATTTAATTATATTTATTAAATGTTAAGTATAAGAATATGACCTCAGCATAATTTAGGAACTCATCCTCATAACACACTACGTCAGCCATAATAAGAACTTACCAAAATCAGTATTCGAAAATCAAATTAAGTAGAAGCGTATTACTAAATTCTTTAATTAATTAGAAAAGCATGAAAGATTTGATTAAGGCATGAGATGAAATATTGAGAGAACTTTTTACGATGCGAAATATGATGAGTAATTTTAAGTTCTTTCTTGAGATTTAAAATAAAAGATCACTCAAAAGCTTTTTGAGGAAGTTGTAGGTTCCCATGGTTAAAGAAGTTCAGCTTTTTAAGAAAAACAAAGAAAGAAGATCACTCATAAAATTGATGAGAGAGGAAGAATGCAATGACACAAATATCAATTAAATTAAATTTGTTGTAAATGTTCAACTGTTAAAAAACATAGAGCAAGAAAAAAATTATACTCAATAATTTACTTCCTCAAAAAGTTGGTATATTTGTATGGAGAGTGTCGAGAAGAAGAAACCCGGTGAGAGAAGAACTTGATAAGAGAGGAATCGATATACACACAATACTGTGTCCCTTGTGTAGTGATAGAAGTGAATCAGTCGAGCATGCGAACTTATCTTGTAAGCACGCGAAGGTGGTGTGGGACGGTATCTTCAAATGGTGGGGAAGCAACTTTCCTGCTAATACAAGATTAGAGGATTTGTTTAAGGGGTTAAGGATAAGTGGTCTTTCGGGGTATCTAAAAAAAAATTTGACAAGCGGTCGAGTGAATCACGGGTTATCTCATTTGAAAACATAGAAACTATAAGGTAGTTCATAATACATTGTGGGCTCATTCGAAGCTCATTAGTGAAATACAAGTCAAATCTTTTGAGTAGATAAATAATCGTTCAAGGTCAAAAAATTTGGATTGACACCAATGGCTTTTAAATCCATGTAACTTGTGTTTTCCTCACATCAATAACTGAGACCCTGGGTAAAATTTCAAATTATGGGAATTCGGTAGTCATCAGGTGTATCTTGACGTGTGTACTAGGTGTTTGTGTAGATAAAGCATAGTTAATTGTTTATGTATACTATCAAGTCGTCTGTAACATTCTCTTTGTTGTATGGTGACTTGCTTAATTATATGAATATTTACAGGAGCATAATTCATAGGTTTTTAGCAAATTCGATTACACAACGAGGTAAAGACAAGGAGAAAATAACCCTAAACGATTTATTCTACCTCAAGTGCATTCGAAACCCTAGAAGCTTTGTTAATATCCCCTACTGTGTTGGTTATTATCTGTCCAAAATGGTGGAAGGTATTCAGGAGGGGGAATAATAGGAGGAGACATTTTTGTTACTCTCATTGAAGAGTATTTAGGTGTAGATAAATATCGAAGGGGTCCGATGGTCGAGATTGAGGGACAAGCCGAGACTATAAGTCTATTGGTTTATCAAGGTGCAAAGGTACTAACTCGGAAACACAATAGGCCATTACCATATCAGGGCACCCATCCACAGGTAGAGAGGGGTTCAGATGAGGAGATGGAGGAAGCAGATGACATTAGGGATGTCATTCGGGATAGTTATACTGATGTCTTCCAGCGTATAGATGAGGTGGAAATGAGTAACGAGGCTAGGCATCGTCAGTATAGGCAGTGGAGAGCCGCGGATGTGTACGAACAATCCAGGCAACGCCAGCATGATAGATGGGTAGTTCATCAGCACCAGATCATGAGCCAGCTATCATATCAGGTACCACATAACTATATCCTGACTCGACCTGCATACTATCCACCACATCAGCCCGACATGCGACCACCCTTTGACCTGTACGACCCCAACCAAGCCTATCAGAACACCTATCACCAGCCATGGAACCCGAGCGATGATATGAACTGGAATCCATATCCAAATTGATAGTGTTCCATTGGTGATTTCTTATCTATTATTATTTTTATCTATTTATGTTAAACATTTCACATTTTGATACTTTATGTAATGTTTAACATTTTTATTATTTTGTACTAATATTTTATTTTTGTAATTTGAAAGTGGGATATTAAGTCCTATTTCAAAATACCATGCATGTTTATATTTGTATTGTATGTATTTTATCTCATGTACACAACAGGGTAAAACAGCGCATTTTCAAAGACTGACATTAAGTTCATCAAAAGCAACTAATTTTGACGACAAGATGCAAAATATATGTGAAATAACAACTGCAGGAATGAATAAATGAAGTGCACCATTTATCATTCAAACAAACAACAATATGTTTGGAAACTTTGGTAAAATTTAATCATTTTTCTACGCTAATCACCCTCAATAATTTAAATTGTTACTGATTTCTTGCAAATGAGGGCATTGCAAGATCTTAAGTGTGGGAAGGGATTTAATTCTTTCGATTTTAAAAATTTGACTTATACACTTGGTTTAATAGCCACCGTCAAAATACTAGTAAAGCAGTAGTTGTATTAGAATCTAGTACTTTCTGATAATAAAGAACAGCCCTAGTCTTATATACTGACTACTCACTTCTAGTAAAATTTTTAAAATTTTTTTAACTAAATGAACTCAAAATCATGTTTATACATATTTATGAACGATAAAACTAGGTGTTAACACCGAAATTATTGGTACCTTGGAAAGGACATAAATTGAGAAACAACCCAAAACGCTTGAATTCATTTAAAATGGAATAGAAGAGAATAAAAATGCAAAGAAAGAAAAATAAAAGCCAAGTGTGGGAAATATTTACCAAGTTATTTAGAACATATATCACATATTTTTGTACAAATAATTGAAGATACTTTTGTTTTGGACGATATTAATCAGTTTTACCCAGTTTATTGTAATATAAATGAAATTTAAAAGGAAGTAAAGTCTTCCGAGAAAAAGACACGCGCTTCTTGATTTAGGTCAGGAAGTTTTCGTCCAGACCAGTTGTAGAGTCTACGAAAAACCTTGAAAAGTTTTCTCGAAAATCAGTTGGAAATCCACGGACCTCAGCATCAAACAGGGTCGCCATGTGGTCAGACTTATCCTTGAGGACAAGCAATGCTATCTAAACTCGAGCTTGAACGAGAAAATATTTTGATCAAATTACAAACCGATTTGTTTTCTGAAAACCCATTTTCAATGCGTATCAAAATCACTGATGTACAAAGTGTGAAGAATAAAGAAGTGATTCTAGTAAAGTTATATTCAAGTTCTATATTGCTTGAGGACAAGCAATGCTCAAGTGTGGGAATATTTGATAATGCTAAAAACGAACACATATTTCATAGCATTATCCTTCAAGAAAGACAAGCTTTTAGTTGCAATTGTTCTATTTTCAAGTAATATTCGTTTAAATAATAAAAGGTGAAGACAAAATACAGATTCGACGATTTGAGACGCAAACGACCAAAAAAGCTAAAAAGTACAAAGTACAATCCAAGTGGTTCAAATTATTTGTGAGAAACGTCTAAAAATTACAAGAGTACAAACCGCTGATCGCAAAGTACAAGATATTAAATCGTACGAAAGGACGTTCGAAAATCCGAAACCGGGACATGAACCAACTATCAACCGCGACTCAACGGAACTGAAAGTACAAGTCAACTATGCACATGAATATATATATATATATATATATATATATATATATATATATATATAAGTATATAAAATTATATATATTATATTATATTATTAAAAACCGTCGGCAAACTAGAAAACAAAGTGAAATGAGCTGTCCCAGGTGGCCATACGATCGCATGGCCTGGAGGAGTAAAATCCATGCGATCGCATGGGATGAAAATGTTGGTCAGGTCCTATAAATAGCCAGCTTATTCGACGAGTTTGATACACCTTATTCACTGATCTCTCTCATTCTCTCAATATATATTTATATTTATATTTTAATTATAATTTTAATATTAAGTGAATAATAATAAGGTTATAGTAGCGAATGTTTTAAGTTTGTAATTCGAAACTCTGTCCGTGTAACACTACGCGATTAATACTCATTGTAAGTTATGTTCAACCTTTTTAGATTAATGTCTCGTAGCTAAGTTATTATTACGCTTATTTAAGCCGAAGTAATCATGATGTTGGACTAAATATTAAAGACTGGGTTATTGGACTTTGGACCATAATTGGGGTTTGGACAAAAGATCGACACTTGTGCAAATTAGACTATTGGCTATTAATGGGCTTTATATTTGTTTAACTGAATGATAGTTCGTTAATTTAATGTAGAGATTTACAATTTGACGTATCTATAAATAACCACATACACTCGATCGGATACGATGGGCGAGATATTTATAAGTACTAATAATTGTCCATTTGACCGGACACGGGGATGGATTCATAGTCAATGGACTCATTAAAACAGGGGTGAATTACATACAAGGACACTTGGTGTAATTGTTAACAACGTATTAAAACCTTGGGTTACACGCAGTCGATAACCTGGTGTAATCATTGACAAAGTATTAAGACCTTGTTATAATTTAAGTCCCCAATTAGTTGGAATATTTGACTTCGGGTATAAGGGTAATTTGACGAGGACACTCGCACTTTATATTTATGACCGATGGACTATTATGGACAAAAATCAGATGGACATATCGAGTAATCCAGGACAAAGGACAATTAACCCATAGTAATAAATTAAAATCAACACGTCAAACATCATGATTACGGAAGTTTAAATAAGCATAATTCTCCTATTTTATATCTCATCGCACTTTTATTTACTATCATTTTATTTATCGTCATTTTATTTATCGTACTTTAAATTATCGCACTTTTAATTATCGTACTTTTATTTATCATCATTTACTTTACGCTTTAAATTAAATCTTATTTATATTTAATATTTTACATTAGGTTTTAATTGTGATATTAGGACTTAAAATCGACAAACCGGTCATTAAACGGTAAAACCCCCCTTTTTATAATAATAGTAATAATACTATTATATTACTTATATATATATATATATATATATATATATATATATATATATATATATATATATACAAATATAGTTTAAAATAAATATAGCGTTAAACTTAGTTGACTCCCTGTGGAACGAACCGGACTTACTAAAAACTACACTACTCTACGATTAGGTACACTGCCTATAAGTGTTGTAGCAAGGTTTAGGTATATCCATTCTATAAATAATTAAATAACTTGTGTAAATTGTATCGTATTTAATAGTATTTTGTAGTAAAATATAATCTATTTCGTACTACCCCTCGCACACATCAAACATTTTTAGCCTAACTTGCTTAATTCATAGGTTTACACGATTAGGTACACTGCTCCTGTAAATATTCATACTAGTATAATTATAAAATATAACCTAACTTGCTTAAAAAAAAAGAAATTGTGACATCAGGAAATTATAGGAACTCGTCCTCCTAACATGTCACGTCAGCCATAATGATATCAACAACAATGCCAAATTATATATAGATTATCCCGGCAAAAAAAATAAAATTTACAATGAGCGTAAAGGTAGAAGGCGTATGTTTATGATGTAGGTACCTCGGGTTTGAAACCCCTACGAATGGCAATGGGCGAGGAAAAACCCGTGACCCGCGGGTACCCGATCCGCGATGGGCGGGTAAAATCATTAAATCTTACCCGCGGGCACGAGTACTGGTAAAAATTTATACCCGTCAACGGGTCGCAGGCGGGTCGCGGGTATATACTACCCGTCGCGGATAAAACCCGCCCCGTGAATACATGACACTTTTCTTAATTTACCCACAATTAATACTTACAATTACTAAATTTAAAAGCTATTTTACTAGTATTTGAATAATGAATAAAAGTATAATATTATATACAAGTAAAAAACTTGATTTTAACGTCATTATGCATATAGCTTTTACATATGGTTTTATAATGTATAAAATTATTTGGATCTTCTAACTAAAAGTTGTATATTATTATTATCCGCGGGTTACCCGCGGGTTACTGAAAAGTTTTTACCCGTGGGCGGATAACAGGTCTCAACGTACAAAAAAGAAATTCGACGGGTGGGTCGCGGGTATATAGAACCCGTGTCCGTTACCCGCGGGCGCCATCCCTAAACTCCCCCACCTTTTTTCTCGGTTTTTCTTAATTTCGTTTTACTTATTTCTTTTTTTATTAATTAAATATTGACAGATAGTAACATATCCTTTTTATTTATTTTTCCGTTTATCTTTTTATATTTGAGTGTTTCAATTTTTAACAAATTCACATTCATCTTTTAGTTTTTTCTAGATATATTTTTATTGTTTTCATTCTAAGGTTATCAAATTTTTATACATATTATGTTCACTATGAGTTTTCTAGTTGTTTTTTTTTTTTTTACTATCGATGCATTCTGAGTTTTTTTTTTTTTTTTTTTTTTTTCGGCTAAAAAGGAATGGGAAGGAAAGAAGAAGAGTGAAAAAAGATGGAAAAGAATTGTTCTATTTTGACTTTTTGAAGTCTTCAGTTTTCAATTTTGACTTTAAATATCTTAATTTGTGTTTTATAATAGTTAATGAATAAAATGTATCTTTAAAATCCAATCCATTCATATAAAATTTTATCAATTATTATATATTGTAATTAAACAAAGATATTTAAAATCAAAACTGAGAAAATAAAGACTTTAAAAAGTTAAAACATGAAAATTATTTTGAAACGGATGGAGTGTGAGGGTAATAATATTGTTTTTAGAATAATATAGTTAATAATAATATACCGATCGTTAATATGCGTTAAAATATTTGTCGAAAACTAATTCCTATCGTAGCGGGTTGACTCGTAAATCGTTTGTTACTAAAGTTAACATCTTTTGTATTCTTATAAAGAGAAATTGTCTAACATAAATATAATATAATTCAGGGGCGGAGCCAAGATTTTGAATTAAGGGAGGCTCACACAATTATTGAACATGAACACCATAAATTCATCTACGTAAATTTACCGAACATAGTTTTTAAAATAGGCTAAAGTTATGCTATAAGTCGATCATTTTAACCTAAGTTATTGAAAATAGTCCATTCATTTTCTAATTAGGTACAAGATCAATTAAAGATACTATGAGTCGATTATTTTTCTTTACTTTTTCTTAAGCAAAAATAGATATATAATATTTGGTATTTATATTTTAATATACCATTGTAGTGATTGATGTTTTCGACTTAAACTTTTTAATAAAAAAACGTCTGCTTATAATATATCTTCTTTTTATGTCTACTTTACTTATACTTTCTATTTAGATTTTAATGAAAGAAATGTTTTAAACAACATATAATACTCATAAGAAGAATAAGAAGATATATACCTAAGTAAACATTAAAAGGGGTAGCATAGTGAAGTACTAGTAGCACACAATTATTTAAAAGGTAGGAGGGATGAAACATAAAATTGATAAAACTTAGAGGGACTAGTTTACATTTCTACAGTTCTACTCCCAATTTTTAAAAAGCAGTACCCAACTTTTTCTCTTTTTCTAATTTAACCTGCAACTTCTTATACCTAATTAGACCTTAACACCTCCAGCTGCAAATTTTTACATCAGAAAACCATTAAATTCTAAATATACGACTACAGTTGGAGAATGTTGAGCATCCATAAACCCCCTACTAGCTCCGCCTCTTATATGATCTATATCTATATTATTTATAATATATCAATATCAATTATTATTAATATTATTATTATTATTATTATTATTATTATTATTATTATTATTATTATTATTATATATACATATACTAGGTTTTTTAAGCTCGTGCGTTGCACATTTGTGTAAAATTCTGTGAAAAAAATTAATTTGCAGTTCATATCAGTATGTAAATAGCCTAAAAAAATAGAAAAAATATAAGAATTATTGGTGTTGACAAATTTAGAAAATTATTTTGAGTTTAGGAGCCCGTGGTGTTGACAAATTATAAAAATTCTATCTGAGTTTAAGAGCTCGTGGTGTTTACGAATTTAAAAGTTCTTTTAAGTTCAAGAGAGCCCGTGATGTTGACAAATTTTAAAACGTAATTTTGGGTGCTGTTAGTAAGAAAATGTCTAAAAAAAATTCACCATTAATATCTTTTTAATACATAAATTATATACAACGTAATATTTAGAATACAATAAAAATTTGTCATGGAACGTAACATTAGTAAAGTATAAGTTATACTATTACTTTTGTAACCCACGAGTTTAATTTTAGAAAAGTTGTTAGTCATTTCAGTAAAATAATGGTACTCGGAGGAGTCGTCATGCATAATTAATATTGTAATAGTTATATGATGCAGGAGCAATTGACAGAATTAATGGGCCACGAAAATGTTTTGGGCCACTTAGGTTAGAGGAGTTTTTCAATAAATTGGATTTTCGGCCCAATGGATAGTAGCAACCAAGTTGGGCTGAATCTTGGAGGATAAGCAAGACAGCTGATGATTTCCGGAAGTTTGACTTCTTTATTTGTTTATGTTTATCTTTTATTTTGTTTCCTATTTCTAGCAATTCCTTCCAATGTTCCTGTACGTGGAAAACTCAGTTGAGTATTATTATTTGAGTGAAATAAAACTAAACCCTGAAGGTTTGTTATTCCAACCGAGAAGGTTGTTCCAGGTTCAAACCGAGAAGGTTTGGCCATTATCTCATCTTTATTCCTCCAGTCACGATCTTATTGCATTATTATATTTGTGTGTTCATAAATATTTTAAGAATTAAACTGTAAAATAAAATTACTTCCATATTTATTGCTAAACATAAATGCTTAGTTGGTTTGTACCATGATTTTTTTTTAAAAAAACATAGATATTAATTATTAATTTAAATAGATAATAATAATGATAAGATTTAATAATTAAATGATTAATAACAATATTAATATGCAAAATGATTTATTAACATACATGTAAGTAACTAGAGAGGGTGGGGTGGGGTGGGGGGTGAATAGTTACTAAATACGTTTTTAACACTTTTTCGATTGATCACCAAATTCGATTTAACTTTGATCAACCAACTCAACTCAAACTTGATGTGTGTAGTGTATATGTTCAAAATGATAAATGAAGTAATGTAAAGAACATAGACATAAGAATTTATAGTGGTTCGGGTGGATGTTAACTAATCCACCTTAATCCACTCCCCGATTACACTAATCGGGATTTGTTGTTTCACTAAGCACTTTTCTCCAAACCCGGTGGAGATCCGATTTACAAGTCTTCAACTTCTTTAGTAGACAACAAACCTAATCTTTCTATCCCTTTGAAAGATCAACTCTAACCTAAATCAATTTGTCTTCACCTTGCACAAGTATTAATCTCCAAATAAGATTAATCAACTTTCTAAGTCCCTTTAAGGAAGTAGATCACTAAGCTAGCCTATGCTTCTACTAATTGAAGTTACAAGACTTATACACTTTGTAATGATGATCCTATGACAATACTAGGACATACATTACATTAAGTAAACTCATAAGATAAATGATTTTGATTAGTAAGTTTACAACAACCCAATTCTATATCTATGATATCATAGAATCTTCTCTTGCTTGATCACATTTGAGTAGTAATTGATGCACTTGTGATCACTGGAAATAAGCCTTTGAAATATGCAAGAGGGTCAGCTTCAAATGCTCTTAAATGTTTGCCTTTTATAGTGGGATTCAAAAGTAGCCGTTGACACACGGTTGCCTTCACGGTCGACCGTGGTGCGACCGTGCGTGCTCCAGTCCAAATTTAGTATCCGTTGTATAGCCGTTTGACTCAAATTTGAACACCACATTTTGGCACCTTTACTCCTTCTAGCACCTGCAAAAGAAACCAAACATCCTATACAAGTAGTATATGCATTAAGTGTGTGAGATTTGGTCTTAATGCATGAAAGTGACTAATCATTCCAAAAGTGGCAAACCCAACATTCTTGGAGAAGTGTCTTGATTGATATTTTGGGAAATCTCAGTTTGGTCAAGACTTAGTTAGTCACTTTAATGCCCTTGGTTCAATTCTAAAGACTAGTCACTATGTCATTAACTTCCTAGTTTCAATTAATCACAAGTCATGTTCTTTTTGAGTTTAGTTTAGAGATTAATTGAATAATGTCTCTATAAGATAATCATGAAATATGTAGAGACATCAAAGTTAAGTCTTTAGTAATCACCCTTAATTACTTAGACTAGACCACATAGACAATTGATTATACTTTCATTGAGAACTATTTTACACTTAATCTATTGGAGTAGATTAGTTACTTGAATCCTAACTAGTGAGCACATAGCAAATATATTAATCAAGCTGACAAGTTTATGAGTATTAATCATATTGGCAAGTAGCAAGTAATACTCACATAGCAAGAGATAGTTATTCTAGGATCAATCATATAGATACTTGCACAACTTATAATTCAAGCTTTAACAAGTTTAAGTGCAATATAGCATATTGCTTGATTAATGTGTATGCACACATTAATGTCCAACACATGCACAAGGGAAGAACAATCTCTAGTTGTGACTTGGTGACCATCCTAAATGTATCTAAGTGTGTTTTAGGATTACTGAAAGGACCCGTTCATATACATTATAAATGATTCACAATAGTTGATTTCATCGCGAGGTATTTGACCTCTATATGATACATTTTATAAACATTGCATTCGTTTCTAAAAGACAAACTTTCTTTACAACGAAAGTTGACGGCATGCATACCATTTCATAATACATCCAACTATAATTGACTTAATAATAATCTTGATGAATTTCAACGACTCGAATGCAACGTCTTTCAAAATATGCCATGAATGACTCCAAGTAATATCTCTAAAATGAGCAAATGCACAGCGGAAGATTTCTTTAACACCTGAGAATAAACATGCTTTAAAATGTCAACCAAAAGGTTGGTGAGTTCATTAGTTTATCATAAACGATCATTTTCATCATTTTAATAGACCACAAGATTTTCATTTCTCATAAATACACATCTCATATCAGGCATTTCGCAAACTGCATAGAGTTAAAAATCATTCATATGGATTGAACACCTGGTAACCGACGTTAACTTAATGCATAGAATATCCCCAAAACAGAACCTCTCGTCTGTATAATAATCTCGAAGTACTAAAGTATTCGTACCCCGAATGGGACTTGTCAAGGTCCATAGATCTATCTTTAGGATTCGCGTCAATCAGGGGCCATTTTCCTAAATTCTTAGGTTACCAGACTTG
The DNA here is from genome assembly GCF_046630445.1 of Rutidosis leptorrhynchoides. NCBI lineage: Eukaryota > Viridiplantae > Streptophyta > Magnoliopsida > Asterales > Asteraceae > Rutidosis > Rutidosis leptorrhynchoides. The sequence goes on along the minus strand of NC_092341.1, from coordinate 36,999,637 downwards.
AAGGGCGATATTCGGTTTAATAATCCAACCATAGAATGTAATTTTAAGTACTTGTGTCTATTTCGTAAAGCAGTTGTAAAAGCAGCACATGTATTCTCAGTCCCAAAAAATATAAAAGGTAAAAAGGCAAATGAAACTCACCATACTGTATTTCTTAGTAAAAATACATATAACGTCATTAAACAAGTGCAAGGTTGGCCTCGAATTCACGAACCTAAATTAATTATATATATTTATGTGTTGGTCAATATTTGTCTAACAAATTAGGTCAAGTCATAGTGTATTACAATCCTAAGGCTCGAGAATAGTATGTAAAGGTCAACAAAAGTCAATTTGACTCAAAATAATTTCCAAAATCTATACATGATTAATATATAGTTTAAATATCGTCGTTTTATATTTTTAAATATTTTTAAAAGATTTATTAAAGTAAATAATATAATTCATTTATTAATAAATAAAATTTTATATTAAAATTTATATAATAAAATATACTTTTATATATATTAAGTAATAAAATTTATAGAGTTCATTTAATATCATAAAGATAATATGATAGGTATTATTAAAGTAATTTTATTACACGTAATAAAATATGTTTGTATCACATATTTATTTGATAAAATAATATCTATAATAATAGTAAGTAAAAGTTATATTATTTTGTAATAATAATTATTATTATTCTATTAATAAAAATATCAATATTTATAATTACTAAAAATGACATTATGATAAAATGATAATTCTAATTATGATAATTTTAATATTTACGATACTTTTTAATATTAACTTTAAAATAATAATTCTATTTAAAATGATAATAATAATAATGATATTTTATAATAACAATGACATTTCTATTAAAATGATAATTTTTGTTAAAATGACAGTTTTTAATACTAACGATACTTTTAATAATAATAGTAATGATAAAAATAATAAGAACGATAATTTTATCTAAATCAATATCTTATAATATTTTAATTTCATCATGATACTCATACTCATTATTTCCTAATCGTTTCATTTAATAGCTTTTAATCGTCTTTTATATCGTGTTCATAATAATGATTATAATAGTAATCAAAATAATTAGGTGTTACTAATATTAGTTTTAATTACAATAATACTAAAAATGATAATTACTATGATATTATTAACGATAATACTAATAACTATTTTAATGATAATAATTAATAATAATAATAATAACAATAACAATAACCATTTTTAAATAATGATATATATATATATATATATATATATATATATATATATTAATAATGATAATAATAATAATAATAATAATAATAATAATAATAATAATAATAATAATAATAATAATTAGATAATAATAATAATAATAATACTAATTATAACTTTAATGATAATAACGATAGTAATAATAATAAAAATAAAATTTTTTAATGATAATTCCTTTTATTGATAATGATAATAGTAATAATAATATAAAACTAGAACGACGATAATAATAATCATTTTTAATAATAATACAAAAATTCAATTGACTATAACTTCATATTCGTTCATCGAAACCATTCGATATCTAAATGAAAAGTTCTTAATTTTTCGCTAACTTTCCAACGACATGCATATCTTATACCTTATCTCAACCGCATACGTAACTAATTCATGATTCAACATATCCTATCTAATGGCAATATCAAAAGTACAAGCATGCATAATCCTATATTCTCGAGCACTAGTCAGGGATACACTATTAATATATAAAAATTAAATTATGAGTACTCACGTATCAATATTGAGATTCAATATTGCAGGAAAAGTATGTAGACACAACAGAGATGATAAACACTAGTTTGACTTACGAGCAATACTCCCGAACCATACCCATAACCTCCATAGCTATAACCCATAATCTCCTTAGCTCTATCCCGCTCGAAAAACAATTTCGAAATCACTCGGACAGCACTCCGTCTTAATATTTTATGTATACGAATAATATCTTGAAATAATACGGAGTAAATATATATATGTAAATCGATTGAGAGAGTTTAGAGAAAAATATTTTCAAGTTTCTATGAAATAATGAAACCTACTGAATTCTATTTATAATAGATTTTTGAATTATTAAAGTGAATTATTAAAGTATGAATTATTAAAGTGAATTATTAAAGTATGAATTATTAAAGTGAATTATTAAAGTTAAAGTAAAGTAAAAATAAAGTAAAGGTAAAGTTTAAGTATAGTAAAAATATAAAACTATGTACGTATAATACGCGTATAAATATATATAATATTAATTTAAATTGTTATATATATTTAATATAAATATCGTTATCTTTATCAAACTGGTTAAGTAATGAGTTGTCAAAAGTGGTTCTAGATATTTATAAAAGTTATATATGTTTTAATAATAATGTTCTTTTTAAACTGAAAATGTTTTTGTACGTTTGAAACTAAATCAAATAAATATGATAATTTTGTTTTCCAAAACTAAATATATTTAAGAATCATTTTGTTTAAAGGTTAAAATAATGGAAATCGTTATATCATAAAACGTTTTAGAAAAGTAGAATCATATATATTCATAATAGATTTTAAGTTTTTAAATTACAGTCTGTTGGTGAAGCATGCGATAAAGTTCAAAGGTTAAATAAACGTATGAAATCATCTTAATGAAAAATGTCGAGTTACTTAACTTGTCGATATCCAACATCTTAGTTATCTACACTCCACGTTCTTACTTATAAATCACTTTACCATTTTCCGAATGTTGTCAAAAAGAATAGATTTCTTAAATCACAGTGGACGTCATAACATAGACCCGTAATCATATCACAATGTATCTGATAAATCAATCATTTGATATTATCTTCTAATTCCATCGATAAACATATTGAAACAAATACATTCATATAAAGTATTATACGTTTAATACTTTATTAATATTCTCAAGTTATAATATATATATATATATATATATATATATATATATATATATATATATATATATATATATACATACATATATATACATATTTATTTATATAAAACAGTTCGTGAATCATTGAAATTTGGCCAAGGTTATAATGAATGTATGAGCACAATTTAAAATTCATGAGATTTAACTTAACAAACTTTGCTTATCGTGTCGGAATAATATAAAGATAAAGTTTAAATTTGGTTGGAAATTTCCGGGTTGTCACAGTACCTACCTGTTAAAGAAATTTCGTCCCAAAATTTGAATGGGATGGTCATGGCTGACAATAAGTATGTTTTCATGACGTACACGGGTTGAAAATTAGAGTTTTATTATCATCAAGTAATATAGATAAAGCAATTTGATTTTTATGAAGAGTATGAGTGAAGTTATCACAAAAGAATGAAATGAGTAAATGCACGTTCTTTTTAACCAATGGCATAGTCACGATTGATTTCCGGAATTCAAGGAATTTTGAGAAAATCTTCGTAATAAGATTTGGTTCTTTGGTAATTAAGGAAGTTAGGATCCGCTTGATTAAATACGATAATCTGTTTTGATTGCTCTATCGGATATTTTACTATATATCCACCCCCTTCGTTTCCTTATTTACACAACTCACACCTTTTATTCTTTCTCCCTCAATTCATACTTTATTGCATTCGCTAATATGCTCCATCCAGTTCTGATTCTTGATATACTCCTAACTTTCATATCTGTTATTCTTCTTTTTCATCTGCCGCCGGAAGAATCTATTTACTTCTACTATACTCTTGGTTTTATAGTGTTTTTAGTTCTCCCGTGTCTTTATATTGCTATATGCATCGATATATATGGTTTGTAATTTCTGGGTTGTTGTTGGGTTTTATATCTTCCCTTATATTTCGATGTCCTTGCTTCTGTCTTCTATAATCATTGTCATCTCCAATTAATGCTCTCTTTTATTTGCTACGATTTATATCCCAATTTCTGTTTCGGAGTTTTGTCCTTACTTTTCTTCTTCTTGCGAGTAAGTACCGCTTATAATGGTCCATAATTCGCAGACAAAAATTTCAGAATAAACATTGTTAATGTTCTAAGAAGGAAATTGTAATGGCACGATCTTGATTTGTCAAATTATCAGAATACCTCGGAAAAGATCGAATCATCAAGAAAATATTTTCTTAATATTTTTAGAGATTAAGTAGAATACGTGAGTCGTATAACATGGCACATGATGATGTTATGATCTGTGAATCATCATGTTCCATTTAAAAACTCAGCATGACTTACTGTAATATAATCACGTTGATCAAGTGTCATTATATTATACTAACTTATGCTTCAGCTCCCAACACTACTTCAAAAGTATTCCTATTTTAAACTCGAATGTTTCAGAATTTAGAAACAAAAATAGTTTCTTTTATGATGTAATACAGATAGCGCGAAGAGGTAAATGATTTTAGATAAGAATAATTATGAAAATATCTTCAGAAATATGGAGGATATTTTTAATGAAAGATACGATGATATCTTAGAATTTCTAATATCAGAGGATGATAAAGAATATTGTCTGCAGGGGTTTAGAGTCAGTAGCAAGGTATTCGTTAATGACTTCAGCAGGTACTGAATCATTTAGATTCTTTGAAGGCAGGTTTAGTCTTTGTGATTTGTCCATAGCCTCCTTCATGGTTTGCTTAATCCATTTTCCAGTTCCAAACCTTCTATTTTTCTGAGCTTTTCCAACACACTATCCTTTATTATCAAACTTTTGACTGTTAAGGTCGTTTACAGTTTTTGCTGCTTCATCAGCATTTTCCAAACTTCGGAGAACTAGTTCGCAGTTTAGGGTGTTTTTCAGAAACTTCACATTCAAAGTATATAAGTCTAGGAGATAGACGTTATATATACACATATAACCGTTGGCGGAGACATGCTGTAAGATTTCAAAATACTGATTGCTGATTCCCAGTAATTGGCATGACAATTCTTGTTACAAGATACAGATGAGTAAATGATGGGGTTTCGATAAATATAATAACTTTTTGGAAAGTCAAAGATCAGTGAAGTTGTTGGTAAGTTTATTTCTAATGTGGTGAGACATAAAAGGTTCTCCGGTAACGATGACGAAAGGGCAACGTCTATATCAAGGTTATAATAAGACTGTTTCAACTGAAAATTCGAAGTAGACTTGCTGAAGCTGTGACAAAACTGACTAATTTGAAAAGGAATCGCAAAGTTATTTTTGCTAATAAATGCCAAAGGGTCTGACACGGATACGTGTTAAATTATGACTCTGGTTTCGAGAGCTTTTCAGATGCAAGACTGTGGTTAATATGTGGTTGGATCATCATCTCGATTGTTCATTATTTGAAGTGTCTTCAGGAATTTCTAAGGGTTTTGAACGCAGATTGTAATAGTTAATATACATATGATGTTCTAACACAGTTTTGAAGTCAAAGTATAGCTTGTGAAAGATGTAAGGATCTAAGAGTGATGATTTTAGTCATATCTCGAGTTGAATTCTGAGATTTCAAAATCAGAATATGTAATTAAATTTTGAATGAGTATGATTGTTTTGATTTCTATAAAAGAATGTATATTGTTGTGAAAGTAGGGAGTATAATGGATGATTTGCTGAATCAGATTCGAAGAATGTAACATATTAATTGTGAATTTACATATCTCTCGGGTATTACCTACCCGTTAAAAAAAAAAATTCACAATTAATATTTTGTACAAAAGAATTTATATTACAGTCTTTATGAAAATATATATGTATATATTCTCTTCAGATGTAACATAGATTTTAATGAGTTAATACTAAATTAAACTCATTCGATATACGGTTGGAACTAGAATTGAATAATCCCTTAAAGGCTTTAGAGATTACATAAGTATTTCTTCAATAATATTGAAATTATGAATCAATACTTCGTTATTTGTTGAGGCGTGATGTTGATTTTCGTTAAATTCTTGTGAACTTCGCAAAGTACGAATGATGTTATCTGAAAAGTTTCGGGTACATCGATGAAGAAAGTATAAAATCAAATATATACTGGATTTATTATGAATTGGAATTTGTTGAATTGAGACAGAGATTGTAGTTAACGATGGTTAAGTTGCGGTGAAGGACGTACATTATTGCATATTTGTAATATGAATTAACTGAGTAGTTAAGATTCACACACAATAGCTTAGCACGAAAAGATTTATATATATATATATATATATATATATATATATATATATATATATATATATATATATATATATATATATATATATATATATATATATATATATATATATATATATATATAATATACATATAATTTCTTCAGAGGGAATGAGTTAATTCTTCATAACTCGTTGATAAAATATACGCGTTATTGATTCGTAATGGTGTCCACAGTGATTCTTGAACTGACGGAGTTTGTGAGGTTATAGGTGTTGCTGATTCTGATGCTGACTGCACTGACGATGCTGGTGAAGTTGAGGGTACTGTTGATGCTGTTGGTAAAACAAGTTTAGCTTGTTAACCACACACCATTTTTGTCAGGCTTTCTACTCTTCCTTCTTTCATTTTGGTTCGCTTAACTGATTTATGATTAGGGCTAGATTAGATAATCTCTAAGACTTTAGAGATTACATAATCGCTGCGCAATGTTTCTCCAATGAAGTTATGAATTAATACTTTGTCAGTTATTGTTGTTGGTACTCCTTGGTATCTATGGTGCGTATGACGTTGATGCTCGTGGGACAGATTGTGAAGTTGAGGTTTATGACGCGGTTGTGGTTGGAGGTGGTAATGGTACTGTTGGCATTGATGATGGTGGTACTGGTTATGCTGTTGGTGCTGCTGCTGGTGTTTGTAATCTTCGCACCATATTCTCTAAAGCCACTACCCGAGCGCGAAGCTCGTTGACTTCTTCTATTACACCGGGGTGATTGTCGGTTCGGACGAGCGGATAAATAAAATCTAGAATTTGATGTAGTATATAATCGTGACAAGAAACTCTGGAAATGAGAGAGAAAATGGTGTTTCGGATTGGTTCGCCGGTAAGTGCTTCAGGTTCTTCGTCAAGAGGGCAATGGGGTGGATGGAAGGGATCACCTTCTTCTTGTCTCCAATGATTGAGGAGGCTACGAACCCATCCCCAATTCATCCAGAATAGATGATGGCTGATTGGTTGATCCATTCCGGTCACGCTGCTTTCGGAGCTTGAGTGGGATTCCATATCGGAATTCGAGGGACTTGAACTAATGACTAATTCCATTTCATTCGATTGAATAAAGGATTTTTCGATATGAAATGATTTTCCGGCTATCGGGTGGTATTCTAATTACATAGAATAACTATATATATAGCGCAAAAGATTTCGTGGATTACGGAGGAATTTACGGGATATGTTAGGCAAAGTTTACAGTAACAGATATGCTAAGATATGAATTTTGTTTATACACTATTTATGCAATCAATGCAGTAAGACGTGTCTAGACTAAGAATGATAAGCAGGCAATTTCCGACAAAAATGATAAGCAAAACTTTTGACAATGCAGACACGGTCGAAGTCCAGACTCACTAATGCATCCTAATGACTATCAGTTAGACACACTAATGCAGACCTGGTTCGCTAAGACCACCGCTCTGATACCAACTGAAAGGACCCGTTCATATACATTATAAACGATTCACAATAGTTGATTTCATCGCGAGGTATTTGACCTCTATATGATACATTTTACAAACATTGCATTTGTTTCTAAAAGACAAACTTTCTTTACAACGAAAGTTGACGGCATGCATACCATTTCATAATACATCCAACTATAATTGACTTAATAATAATCTTGATGAATTTCAACGACTCGAATGCAACGTCTTTCAAAATATGCCATGAATGACTCCAAGTAATATCTCTAAAATGAGCAAATGCACAGCGGAAGATTTCTTTAACACCTGAGAATAAACATGCTTTAAAGTGTCAACCAAAAGGTTGGTGAGTTCATTAGTTTATCATAAACGATCATTTTCATCATTTTAATAGACAACAAGATTTTAATTTCTCATAAATACACATCTCATATCAGTCATTTTGCAAACTGCATAGAGTTAAAAATCATTCATATGGATTGAACACCTGGTAACCGACGTTAACTTAATGCATAGAATATCCCCAAAACAGAACCTCTCTTCTGTATAATAATCTCGAAGTACTAAAGCATTCGTACCCCGAATGGGACTTGTCAAGGTCCATAGATCTATCTTTAGGATTCGCGTCAATCAGGGGCCATTTTCCTAAATTCTTAGGTTACCAGACTTGAAGGGCGATATTCGGTTTAATAATCCAACCATAGAATGTAATTTTAAGTACTTGTGTCTATTTCGTAAAGCAGTTGTAAAAGCAGCGCATGTATTCTCAGTCCCAAAAAATATAAAGCGTAAAAAGGCAAATGAAACTCACCATACTATATTTCGTAGTAAAAATACATATAACGTCATTGAACAAGTGCAAGGTTGGCCTCGGATTCACGAACCTAAATTAATTATATATATTTATGTGTTGGTCAATATTTGTCTAACAAATTAGGTCAAGTCATAGTGTATCACAATCCTAAGGCTCGAGAATAATATGTAAAGGTCAATAAAAGTCAATTTGACTCAAAATAATTTCCAAAATCTATACATGATTAATATATAGTTTAAATATTGTCGTTTTATATTTTTAAATATTTTTAAAAGATTTATTAGAGTAAATAATATAATTCATTTATTAATAAATAAAATTTTATATTAAAATTTATATAATAAAATATACTTTTATATATATTAAGTAATAAAATTTATAGAGTTCATTTAATATCATAAAGATAATATGATAGGTATTATTAAAGTAATTTTATTACACGTAATAAAATATGTTTGTATCACATATTTATTTGATAAAATAATATCTATAATAATAGTAAGTAAAAGTTATATTATTTTGTAATAATAATTATTATTATTCTATTAATAAAAATATCAATATTTATAATTACTAAAAATGACATTATGATAAAATGATAATTCTAATTATGATAATTTTAATATTTACGATACTTTTTAATATTAACTTTAAAATAATAATTCTATTTAAAATGATAATAATAATAATGATATTTTATAATAACAATGACATTTCTATTAAAATGATAATTTTTGTTAAAATGATAGTTTTTAATACTAACGATACTTTTAATAATAATAGTAATGATAAAAATAATAAGAACGATAATTTTATCTAAATCAATATCTTATAATATTTTAATTTCATTATGATACTCATACTCATTATTTCCTAATCGTTTCATTTAATAGCTTTTAATCGTCTTTTATATCGTGTTCATAATAATGATTATAATAGTAATCAAAATAATTAGGTGTTACTAATATTAGTTTTAATTACAATAATACTAAAAATGATAATTACAATGATATTATTAACGATAATACTAATAACTATTTTAATGATAATAATTAATAATAATAATAATAATAACAATAACAATAACCATTTTTAAATAATGATATATATATATATATATTAATAATGATAATAATAATAATAATAATAATAATAATAATAATAATAATAATAATAATAAGATAATAATAATAATAATAATACTAATTATAACTTTAACGATAATAACGATAGTAATAATAATAAAAATAACAATTTTTAATGATAATTCCTTTTATTGATAATGATAATAGTAATAATAATATAAAACTAGACCGATGATAATAACGACGATAATAATAATCATTTTTAATAATAATAAAAAAATTCAATTGACTATAACTTCAAATTCGTTCATCGAAACCATTCGATATCTAAATGAAAAGTTCTTAATTTTTCGCTAACTTTTCAACGACATGCATATCTTATACCTTATCTCAACCGCATACGTAACTAATTCATGATTCAACATATCCTATCTAATGGCAATATCAAAAGTACAAGCATGCATAATCCTATATTCTCGAGCACTAGTCAGGGATACACTATTAATATATAAAAATTAAATTATGAGTACTCAAGTATCAATATTGAGATTCAATATTGTAGGAAAAGTATGAAGACGCAACGGAGATGATAAACACTAGTTTGACTTACGAGCAATACTCCCGAACCATACCCATAACCTCCATAGCTATAACCCATAATCTCCTTAGCTCTATCCCGCTCGAAAAACAATTTCGAAATCACTCGGACAGCACTCCGTCGTAATATTTTATGTATACGAATAATATCTTGAAATAATACGGAGTAAATATATATATGTAAATCGATTGAGAGAGTTTAGAGAAAAATATTTTCAAGTTTCTATGAAATAATGAAACCTACTGAATTCTATTTGTAATAGATTTTTGAATTATTAAAGTGAATTATTAAAGTGAATTATTAAAGTATGAATTATTAAAGTGAATTATTAAAGTGAACTATTAAAGTATGAATTATTAAAGTGAATTATTAAAGTTAAAGTAAAGTAAAAATAAAGTAAAGGTAAAGTTTAAGTATAGTAAAAGTATAAAACTATGTACGTATAATACGCGTATAAATATATATAATATTAATTTAAATTATTATATATATTTAATATAAATATCGTTATCTTTATCATACTGGTTAAGTAATGAGTTGTCAAAAGTGGTTCTAGATATTTATAAAAGTTATATATGTTTTAATAATAATATTCTTTTTAAACTGAAAATGTTTTTGTACGTTTGAAATTAAATCAAATAAATATGATAATTTTGTTTTCCAAAACTAAATATATTTAAGAATCATTTTGTTTAAAGGTTAAAATAATGGAAATCGTTATATCATAAAACGTTTTAAAAAAGTAGAATCATATATATTCATAATAGGTTTCAAGTTTTTAAATACAGTCTGTTGGTGAAGCATGCGATAAAGTTCAAAGGTTAAATCAACGTATGAAATCATCTTAATAAAAAATGTCGAGTTACTTAACTTGTCGATATCCAACATCTAAGTTATTTACACTCCACGTTCTTACTTATAAATCACTTTACCATTTTCCGAATGTTGTCAAAAAGAATAGATTTCTTTAATCACAGTGGACCTCATAACATAGACCCATAATCATATCACAATGTATCTGATAAATCAATCATTTGATATTATCTTATAATTTCATCGATAAACATATTGAAACAAATACATTCATATAAAGTATTATACGTTTAATACTTTATTAATATTCTCAAGTTATAATATATATATATATATATATATATATATATATATATATATATATATATATACATATATATATAACCACCGAGGCATCAGCCTGAGTGGTATCAGCTCCTTTGGGGCGGGCCCGTGTTCACCTCTCATTGAAGTGGCGCAGGTTCGATTCCAGGGGGGAGTTTTCCCAGCAGGCGATCCAGGACACGGGTATGTGATTCCCTGTGCATGCAGGGGCGGTGCACGTGTTCAAAGAAGTTCGGGTGCGGGTGAAATTCTCGACGATGGTTGTGAGGTTCGATCTCGGGTTTCTACCTATCGTGTGAGTGTGTCTAACCAACTAACCAGCCGGTCAAAAAAAAACATATATATATATACATATATATACATATTTATTTATATAAAACGGTTCGTGAATCGTTGAAATTTGGCCGAGGTTATAATGAATGTATGAACACAATTTAAAATTCATGAGATTTAACTTAACAAACTTTGCTTATCGTGTCGGAATAATATAAAGATAAAGTTTAAATTTGGTTGAAAATTTTCGGGTTGTCACAATTACAAGTCATTACTAGTTAACCTTGAGAGCATTGTTCTTCATTTAGCCTTAATTAATCACTAATTCATTTCTAATAGCAATTATTTTTCTAATGACATTGGCTTAAGTGTGTTGGTACTTGATGATCATACTAAGAATATCTAGATAAGAATTAAGATCTCAAGTTGTTGATTAACACTTATGTGTTATGCCTAATCTTGGTTAATTTGTCATTAAGATGTAATTAGGTGTAATTAATCACAATTAGTGTTTTTATGACTAAAACTCAATTGTGTATGGAGAAGGCATCTATTCTAAGCATGTTGAGAAAGGTTTCATGAATTATAGATGTCGGGAACTAGTCAAACTTTATTTGGTCAAAAACGATAACATAGAAAACTGCGGTCGCACTGCGGTTGACCGTAGTGGCGACCGTGCAAATTGTTTTCACAAAACTGCGTTGCTATTCAGTTTGAAGTTTCACGGTTGACTATGCGGTCGATCGTACCTCGACCGTGTGTTTAACTGAACTTTTAATTTCATTCTTTAACCTATGTTTGACTTGGTCATTTGCAAGATAAAGTATGGATTAGTGACCTTGCGTGTTTTATGTTAAGATGTCAGTCATCACTTATGCATATGTGTGTGTCATCATCTAAACATATTCTTTTCATTAATCATTCTTAAGTTTATCGTTTAGTGCATTAGCCAACATTCAACCAACAATATGTTTTCTATTGGAAAAATGAATATATTACTCCGTATGTGATAATTGAAGTAATCATTTTTGTGATGAATATTTCATTTTTTATTATTTGTACTTGATATTTTTATAAAAACGTTTAATTTGGTGATGATGTGTCAGATTTACTTTTTGTTATATATATATATATATATATATATATATTGATTGTATTAAATTAATTATTAATTAATGTATTGATTTCACGCAGCCTATATAAGACCACTCCTCATTACCCGCTCATTACCCGTCATTACCTGTAACTAACCATATGCACGATCTAGTTACCCGCGTTAGTTACTCGCATTCACCATCAATTTAACGGAAGTGTTTAGGTTAGTTATATGAATTGTGAGTCCCAGTGACTTTTCATTGTTGGACTTGATGCTTTATTGTTTGTACGTTGTATATTAAAAGGAGTATTGTTTTAGCCATGATAATGAGTGTTTAGTTATGAGTTAGTTAGACCGGTACTGATGTGTGCGAGGTGTACTAGAAAATAGTATTATTTTTACAACGAAATACTATTAAATACGATACAATTTTACACAAGATATTTATTTATTTATAGAATGGATATACCAAAACTTTGCTACAACACTTATAGGCAGTGTACCTAATCGTACAGTAGTGTAGTTTTTAGTAAGTCCGGTTCGTCTACAGGGAACTCTTAAACAAAGCTTAACGCTATAATTTTTTAACTTATAAAAATACAAATATATATATAAGTAATATTATTATTATAAAAAGGGGTTTTTACCGTTTAATGACCGGTTTGTCGATTTTCAAACTTTAGTCGCAGTTAAAACCTAATGTAAAATATAAATAAAAGACTTAATTTAAAGCGTAAAATAAATAACAATAATGAAATTGCGATAAATAAAAATGCGATAAAATAAAATTGCGATAATTAAAGAGTACGATAATTAAAAGTGCAATTAAATAAAATGACAATAAAAGTGCGATAATTAAAAGTGCAATTAAATATAAAATAAAGGAAATTAAATATGAAATAAAGGAATTATGCTTATTTAAACTTACGTAATCATGATGTTTGACGTGTTGTTTTTAGTTTATTCCCATGGGTTAATTGTCCTTTGTCCTGGATTATTTGATATGTTCATACGGATTTGTCCATAATAGTCCATCAGTCATAAATATAAAGTGCGAAAGTCTTCGTCAAATTATTCTTATTCCCGTAGTCAAATATTCCAACTAATTAGGGATTCGAATTGTAACAAGGTTTTAATACTTTGTTTAATGAATACACCAGGTTATCGACTGCGTGTAAACCAAGGTTTTACTACTTTGTTAACAATTACACCAATTACCCTTGATTGTAATCCACCCCTGTTTCAACAGGTCTACTAACTATTAATCCAGTTCCGTGTCCGGTAAAATGAACAATTATTGGTATTTATAGATATCCCGCCCACTGTGCCCAGTCAAGCGTATGTGGTTATATATAAATACGTCAAATTATAAGTCTATATATTAAATTAACGAGGTATCATTTAGTTAATATAAAGCCCATTAATAGCTCATAGTCTAATTTCCACAAGTGTCGTTCTTTTGTCCAAACCCCAATTATGGTACAAAGCCCAATTACCCAATCTTAATATTTTTAGCCCAACATCATGATTACTTCGTCTTAAATAAGCATAATAATAACTTAGCTACGAGACATTAAATTAAAAATAACATTAACCATAACTTACAGTGATTAAAAATAGCGTAGCGTTACACGGATAGAATTTTGACTTACACCCTTACAACATTCGCTAACATACCCTTATTATTTGAATTTAAAATTAAAATTAAAATTAAAATATAAATATAAATATATATATATATATATATATATATATATATATATATATATATATATATATATATATATATATATCTTACGTATGAGAGAAAGAGGAAAAAGATGTAAAATTTTGTCCAAAACTCGCGAACTTTATAGGACCAGGCCTGGATTTCAGGGCCATGCGATCGCATGGCATGGTGGAAGGTAACAGCTCACATGATTTTTGTTTCTTTGCTTGTCGACGTTTTAATAAATAAATATAATATATAAATAATTATAAGAATTATTTAAATATTATATTATATTTATGTGCATAGTTGACTTGTAATTTTTAGTCCGTTGCGTCGAGCGTTGAGAGTTGACTTTGGTCCCGGTTCCGGATTTTCGAACGTCCTTGCGTATAATTTAATATCTTACACTTTGCGTTTCCCGTCTTGTACTCTTGTAATTTTTAGACGTTTCTCATCAATAATTGGAACCACTTTGATTTTATTTTGTACTTTTGAGCTTTTTGGTCGTTTGCGTCTTCAATTCATCGAATCTGTCTTTTGTCTTCACCTTTTATTATTTAAACGAATATCACTTGTAAATAGAATAATTGCAACTAAAAGCTTGTCTTTCTTGAGGGATAATGCTATGAAATATATGTTCGTTTTTAGCATTATCAAATATTCCTACACTTGAGCGTTGCTTGTCCTCAAGCAATATAGTCTTGAAATAAAAATACTAGAATCACTTCTTTATTCTTCACACTTTGTACATCAGTGATTTCTATACGGCGGTATAAACAATGGTAGTAACGATGTGGTTTACAGTCATACATGACTATGAAAATTTAGATCCATTAAGGAAATTGGATCTTTATGAAAACATTTGATCTTTTGAAAATTAAATCTAGCTTTTACCCTAGATAAGTTTTCCGGAATAACCCTTCACTGGTGTTTGCAAAATATTTTTGTGGGTTTGGTGGGTTTCAGATTTGAAAATTTTAGCTCAAAACTTACGGTTTTGTGTCACCCACTTGCTAACCTTGTATTGGGAAAGCAACACGTTCAGTATACTTGCTCCGTATATTACCTTTCGATAAACTACCGTCCGGTTGTAAAGGAAAGCGTTGAACAAGCAACTGTTAAGGCAATGTCCCCTGACGTGCTTTTAATTATGGTCTATAACGTGTCGGATGCAATTACTATCCTTGGTAGGAGCAATAGTAAAGCTCACCCTTATAATTTTCTGGTCTGGCACAAGGTCCTGTCTTAGACCATGCTATGCAACCACCGTTCTTACGGTTGACACCCGATTTGGTTCAGGTGACCTAATGAATTCCAGGTGAATTCCTAGGATTTTACGTTCAATGGTAATGAACGCATTAAAAATGGGTTTTCAGAAAATAAATCGGTTTGTAATTTTGATCAAACTATTTTCTCGTTCAAGCTCGAGTTTAGATATCATCGAATTCCATGAGTTTGTAATTCTCAATATTTAAGGTCAATCTCTAGGATTGAGTAATATCAGGCTTAAAAGCTGATTTTTGATCTTTAAGGAGATTATCCTTTCTGGGGATCTGGTTCATTAGTCTTATCCAGCTAATTTGCACGGCGTTCTCCCCATTTTACAAGACAGATCCTCTCATGGTTAGGATAAGTCTGACCACTTGGCGACCCTGTTTGATGCTGAGGTCCGTGGATTTCCTGCTGATTTTAGAGATGACTTTTCTAGATTTTTCGTCAACCTACAGCTGGTCTGGACGACAACTTCATGACCTAAATCAAGAAGAGCGTGTCTTTTTCGGAAGACTTTACTTCCTTTTAATGATGGAATTGATTCATCGTGTAGATCCATCTTTCTTTCAAATATATTATGTAAATCGGGTAAAACTGATTAGTTTAGTCTAAAACAAAAGCATCTTCAGTTATTTGTACAAAAATATGTGATATATGTTTAAAATAACTTGATAGATTTTCCCACACTTGGCTTTTATTTTCCTTTTTATTGTCCTCTATTCCATTTTAAATGAATTCTAACATTTTGGTTTGTTTCTCAATTTATGCCCTTTTCGCGGTAACAATAATTTCGATGTTAACACCTAGTTTTATCGTTCATAAATATGTATAAACATGATTTTGAGTTCATTTAATTGAAAATTTTGAAATTTTTTACTAGAATTGGGTAGTCAGTATATAAGACTAGGGCTGTTCTTTATTATCAGAGAGCACTAGATTCTAATACAACTACTGCGTTACTAGTATTTTTAATGGTAACCAAGTGTTTAAATCAAAAATTTTAAAATTCCAAAAGAATTTAACCCCTTCCCACACTTAAGATCTTGCAATGCCCTCATTTGCAAGAAATCAGTAACAATTTAAATTATTGAGGGTGATTAGCGTAGAAAAATGATTAAATTTTACCAAAGTTTCCAAACATATTGGCGTTTGTTTGTTGAATGATAAATGGTGCACATCATTTGTTCAATCCGTCTTGTTGTTACATCACATTTGTTTTTCGTTTTGTCGTCAAAAGTACTAGCTTTTACTGAACTTAATGCCAGTCTTTGAAAATGCGCTGTTTTACCCTGTTTTGTACAATCGACAATATACATACAATACAAATATAAACATGCATGGTAATTTGAAATGGGACTTAAAATCCCACTTTCAAATCAAATATTAAATATTAGTACAACAATTAAAAATATTAAATATTACAATAAAAGTATCACGATATCATAAGTTTAAACATAAATAAACAGAAATAATAAAAAGATAACAATCATAAAAATTACCAACAGGAACTATATCAATCATGGATAGGGGTTCCAGTTCATGTCATCGTCCGAGTTCCATGGTTGGTGATAGGTGTACTGGTATGCCTGGTTAGGGTCGTAGAGTGTATAAGGTGGTCTCATCTCGGGCTGGTGTTGAGGATAGTAAGCTGGTCGGGTAGGGATGTAGGGCTCCTGAGGTGACAACCGGCTCATAATCTGACGCTGATGATAGTCCCATCTATCATGCTGCCATTGCCTGGAATGCTCGTAATCATTCCGGGCTTGCCACTGCTCCATCCGATGAAATCTCTCCGCGTTTGTCATGTCTACCTCATCTACACGCTGGTAGACATCAGTCATAGCCTCCCGAATGACATCCCTAATGTCATCCGCTTTCTCCATCTCCTCGTCCGATCCTCTTTCTACCTGCGGATGACTACCTACATAGGGTATTGCCTGGTTGCGTCCACTCTTCAATACCTTAGCACCCGCATAAACCCTCAATCCTAAAAGCTCAACCTGTTCCCTACATTCCTAAAGTGGACCCCCTTGGTTCTTATCTACACCTAAATACTCTCTAATGAGAGTAACAAAAATACCTCCTCCAATTATTCCCCCTTCCAGTATTCCTTCAACCATCTTAGATAAATAAAAACCAACACAGTAGGGGATATTAACAAAGCCTCTTGGGTCTCGAATACACTTTAGGTAAAATAAATCATGTAAGGTCAATTTTTCCTTATTGTGACCTCTCTGTGTAATCGAGTTAGCCAAAAATCTATGAATTATACGAAGCTCGGCTCTGTTAATATGTAAGTAGGTATGTGTTCCTCCCCGTCCAAAAACATTATAATCAGGCATACGCCTCTAAACGGCGTTCGCGTCAAAATTCCTATCTACCCTTTCACCACGATAAATCAAATTCATACAATTGGGTAATAGTAATTCAGCGGGCGTATATATCTGTAATGCCCTGGCCATGTCCAGCATGGACATCCTGTACATCCTACCGCCTAGTATAAACCTAAGAAAACTTCTATCATCTAATCTATCTACATCTACATTTAATGCTATAGTACTCATCAGCTCAACACACCATTCCTTATATACAGGTCTACGAATGGTGAATAGATGTTCTCAATCGGTAAAAGAAGAACTGCCATACCTTTGAATCAGATGCTCCCTAACACGGTCAGCTAGTTGGTCCCTTTCCAAAGGATCCCAATCAATTACCCTAGGCACCTCTACATCTTTCGTTATTCATTTGAATTTATTACTTTGATATGCCGGGTAATCTCTCCATCGTCTATCGAATCTCAGATTAGGATACAACGTGTGTTCAGGAATCGTTGGGTATTCTACATGTGGATACATCGGAAATACTATGAATTCATTAACAAACTGTAGCGGATCATAATAAGGTACATGTTGATCAGGCTGATGTTGTGGTTCCTGTTGTGGTACTTGTTCAGGTTCTGGTTCTTGAGCAGGTCGTCTAGATGATGATGATGATGAACCACCAGTATCGGCTCTCTGCAAAACACATTAAACACAAAATTTGTGCATCTAAATATGCATTAGTGTTAGCAAAATAACAACTTAAAACAATCACAATAACATGTTCAATCAAAATTAAACTTATACACATTTTCACAATTTTTTTACAATTCTACACTTTTTCAAATAAACACATATGAAAATGTATACAAAGTTCATAAGCATTTTAACTCAAATAACATGTCAAAATAGTCATTACTAGCAATTAAACAAGTCTCAAATGGCAATTATATCAAATTAATCAAGTTCATGAATTTTAGACTTAAAAAGTCTACTTTAATCTCCAAAAATCATGTTTAGGATCAAAGTTTGGATTATTTAACTACCTAAACATGTTACACTACTCAATTTAGCAATAATTCATGACAAAAATCGGCCATAACCTGTTTATATCAAAAAGCCCCAAATTGCTCAAGAACACAAACCCTAGATTTCTAAAATTTTTGAAGTTTTTGGCTTCAAATTATGTTAAATAGCATCAATCTAGGTTATACATGCATAAAATACTAACAATTTAACTCTAATTACACTAGAAATTAACAAAATCAAATTATGAAAAATATAGCTCAAGAACACTTAAAATCAAATTTAAAGAGATTTAGGGGTGAAATTGTTACCCTTTTTGATAAACTCCTTATCAAATTCATGTTTAGAGCGGATTGTAGCGAGAAATTTGGTTGAATTTGGTGAAAATTTGATGAAAATTGAGAGGTTTTGGGGTGTATGTTCGTGTTTTGTGTGTGTGTTGTGTGAAGAACAGACTCGCTGCCCTTTTTGATTCTGGCCAAAAATTTAGCTCCATGTGATCGCATGGAGTTGAAGTTCAAAACCCATGCGATCGCATGGGCCTGGTATTTTTTTATTTTTAAAAACCTTACACTTTTAAAACATATAATTAATTAAAAATTAAAATTTTGTTTCTTTTTAGGACGAGGGCGTTTCGGATCGTTGTCCTTGTCCGTCCCTCGACAAAATTTTAAAATTTGTCAATTCAAAGCGCGGTTTTAAAAGTAAAGATTTTTGGTTTTTTTTTTAATGTTTTTGGCATACTTTAATTCAATAAGATTAAAAATAATGATAATAAAAGTTCTCGTCCCTCCCTCGGGTAGAGCAATTTCGGTTCAACGACCTAGTCTTCAACTCACGACGAATTTTAAAAATCAAATTTTTAACTTAACGAAATAAAGTAAATTTTTGTTTTTAAATTCACACCAAACTTAAATTTAAAATGCATAAAATTAAAAATTCATATTAAAAATTCACACCAAACTTAAATTATATTTTTGTTTTTATACATACAAACTTATATTAAAAATATTAATTTTTCAAATATTTACAATTTTAAATATATTGATTTAAAAAGTTTACAATATTATTTTAATATTAATTTTAAAAACAAAGTAAAAATAAAATTAAAAATCTTTTTGGTCTTTTATCCCACTTTAATCAATCAAATATTATCAAAAATATACGCCCCTCTTTTCGGTAAAGTAATTTCGGCTATATTACCTAGTTTTACTCCTGACGAATTTATGAAATATTTTAGGTTGATTGATTAAAGATATTTATACCTTAAGAATAAACGGTAAATTTCGCAGTGATGTAATAAATTTTTGTATGACATCAATAATTTCGGTTACGCATACCTAATTTTATTGAGTACCAATTTAATATTTTATAGAGAACGATTTAGCGTTTATTATCAAAAGGTTAAAAATAAAAATAAAAATAAAAACTGTACATACTTACCTGTGAGATAGTATTCTTAGTGATATGCTTTAGCCCACTCATAAGATAGTCGGACTAATTGATTTTCCATAGCTACATAAGCGTAACCTCGAGCATTCAACGTTTTTTCTTCTAAACATATGAACGGTCCATCTCTGCATAAAGTAACAAATTCGGTATTGGAATATGTCTGATTCGTCGAACATATTCCTTCGTGTGACCATTTTCCGCATTTGTGACATCTTTTAAGGTGTCGATCTCTCCTTTTCGCTGCGGATTTTGATTTTCCTTTACCAAATTGTAACTTATTATTTTCGTTTCTGGATTCTTTTCTTACTTTGTCCAATTTACCTCTGATTAATGATACTATTTCACTTGGAAGGGTGTCATTATTACATTTAGTGATCAAAGCGTGTAGCATTAGACCATGATTTAGCTCACAGGAAGTCTTCATCTCGTAAAACCTAAAAAAATAAAAATTCAGAATGGGGAGAGAAGACTAGTTCTTTAGGGTCTGCTAGGGAAAGACCATTCGGGTTCCATTTTCGAGAACTACACGAAAACAGAAAATCTAACTCTAACAGAAATACATATTACCCTAAAAAGATTCGATTCTCCCCACACTTAGTTGAAATTGTGATTAACGTTATTTTTAATTGGATCATCAACAACTTGTATATCTCTGACTTTTACTTCAATCCATTTGTTGATTTCCTCCGTAACTTTCACAAATTCAACTAACATCGCCTTTTCTTTTGGCGATAAATTGGATATTAATCGGTTACATAACTTAAAGTTTCCCTTAATCTTAGCATCGTGAATCCATTTATAAAGTTTCTTCATTGAACTGTTAAAAACGGGTTCATCTAATTTCTTATCATCAACGGGGTTCTTTGTGATCGGATCATCATTAAGTGTTTCTTCATCTTCCCCACACTTATGCGTTTTTATTGGTTTAACAGTTTTGGTTGGTGGAGATCTAAACTTTCGGTTTACAAAGGTGATCGATTTATCACCATCCCTAAGTGTCATTCTACCTTCTCTTTCTTCAATGAATGCCTCGGTGGTTGCTAAAAATGGGCGACCTAAAATTAGAGGAATATCAAGGTTTTCCTCCATATTAATCACTATGAAGTTTGCAACAAAGGTCAAACTTCTCACGTTAACAAGTAAATTATTTGCTATTCTAACCGGGTGTTTAATGGTTAGATCAAATAATTAAACACCTATTTTGGTTGGTTTTAATTTACCCATACCTAATCTTTTGTATAACAAAAGAGGCATAATATTTGCACTTGCTCGTTAATCTGCGAGTCCATTATATACAGCACCATCATTAAGCAAGCAAGAAATGATAAATTCACCCGGGTCTACTGCTTTAGTAAGTCGAGTTGGTTTGTAAACCTTTTTCGGGTGTTCTTTCAATTCTATTTGAACTTCTTGTTCACATTTTTCTTCGCTTCTTGGAATGGGAGGTTTGTATAAGAATTCTTCTTCATCACTCAAATTTGAATCCTCCCTATTTTCCAATTTTGATTTTTCATATGTTATTGATAACATATTTATGTTTTCATTTTGAAGGTTTTCTTGGGTGGTGAAATTATGATTGACTTCATTGTCAACTTCCATCGGACCATGTATGTAATGTTTAACTCTGTGACCATTAACTTTAAATTCAATCCCATTTGAATTTATTAACTCTACTGTTCCGTATGGGAAAACTCTTTTGACTATGAATGGTCCAGACCATCTTGATTTCAATTTTCCAGGAAATAGCTTGAATCGTGAATTGAAAAGAAGAACTCTGTCTCTTTCTTTAAATTCTTTTGAACTTCTGATTCTTTTATCATGCCATTTCTTCGTTCTTTCTTTATAGATTAACGAATTTTCGTATGCTTCTTGTCTTAATTCTTCTAATTCGTTTAATTGACTTAATCGTAGACGTCCAGCTTCATGTAAATCAAGATTACATGTCTTCAAAGCCCAAAATGCTTTGTGTTCAATTTCTACTGGAAGATGACATGCTTTTCCGTAAACGAGTTTAAAAGGTGTTGATAGTGCACCAAATGAACATATATTTAGTATCAACATCCTTCCAATATGTAAAGTTTTTAGTTGTAATTATTCTATTTTTAAGTTGTAATCGTTTAAATAAATAAGTGCGAAGACAAAAGGTAAAAACGAAGATTTGAAGACGAAAATGTCCAAAAAGCTCAAATGTACAAGATACAATCCAAGTGGTTCAAATTATTGATGAGAAACGTCTAAAAATGACAAGAGTACAAGTTGCGGAACGCAAAGTACAAGATATTAAATAATACGAAAGGACGTTCGAAAATCCGGAACCGGGACCTGAGCCAACTATCAACGCCCGACGCAACGGACCAAAAATTATGAGTCTACTATGCACAAGAATATAATATAATATTTAAATAATTATATAAATTATTTATATATTATATTATTAAATAAAAACTTCGGCAAATAAGAAAACAAAAAAATGTGAGATGTCCCAGGCGGCCATGCGATCGCATGGCCAGAAGGCACATATCCCATGCGATCGCATGGCCCAAAAAAGTTGGTCAGGTTCTATAAATAGCCAGCTTATTCGATGAATAATAAAGATAATAATAATAATACTCCTCTAATAATAATAAATATAAATATATATATATATATATAGTATAATGTAGTTTTATATTAGATTAGTTTTGGGTTATGCAAAGGTTATTTTACGAGTTTTAAAGTCGGAGCTCTGTCCGTGTAACACTACGCGATAAATAATCAATGTAAGCTATGTTCTCCTTTTTAAATTAATGTCTCGTACTTAAGATATTATTATGCTTATTTAAGACGAAGTAATCATGATGTTGTGCTAAAAATATTAAAATTGGGTAATTGGGCTTTGTACCATAATTGGGGTTTGGACAAAAGAACGACACTTGTGGAAATTAGACTATGGGCTATTAATTTGCTTTATATTTGTTTAACTAAATCATAGTTTGTTAATTTTAATATAAAGATTTACAATTGGACGTACCTATAAATAACCATATACACTCAATCGGACACGATGGGCGGGGTATTTATATGTACGAATAATCGTCCATTTAACCGGACACGGGAATGGATTAATAGTCTATGGAATTATTAAAACAGGGTGAAATTATGTACAAGGGCACTTGGCATAATTGATAACAAAGTATTAAAACCTTGGGTTACACGCAGTCGATATCCTGGTGTAATTATTAAACAAAGTATTAAAACCTTGTTACAGTTTAAGTCCCCAATTAGTTGGAATATTTAACTTCGGGTATAAGGATAATTTGACGAGGACACTCGCACTTTATATTTATGACTGATGGACTGTTATGGACAAAAACCAGACGGACATATTAAATAATCCAGGACAAAGGACAATTAACCCATGGGCATAAAACGAAAATCAACACGTCAAACATCATGATTACGGTAGTTTAAATAAGCATAATTCTTTTATTTCATATTTAATTTCCTTTATTTTATATTTAATTGCACTTCTAATTATCGCACTTTTATTTATTGTTATTGTATTTAATTGCACTTTTAATTATCGTACTTTTTAATTATCGCAATTTTATTTTATCGCACTTTTATTTATCGCAATTTCATTATCGTTATTTACTTTACGCTTTAAATTAAGTTGTATTTATTTTTAAAATTTTACATTAGGTTTTAACTGCGACTAAAGTTTTAAAATCGACAAACCGGTCATTAAACGGTAAACCCCCTTTTATATTATTATTATATATAAAAATATATTTTTTGTACAAATATAGTTGTTTAAAATATAGTGTAAAATAAGTCGTCTCCCTGTGAAACGAACCGGACTTACTAAAAACTATACTACTCTACGATTAGGTACACTGCCTATAGTGTTGTAGCAGAGTTTAGTTATATCCCATTTGTAAATAAATTAATTAAAACTTGTATCGTATTTAATAGTATTTCGTAGTAAAAATAATAGTATTTTGTACCCCTCCGCTTACACATCAAGTTTTTGACGCCGCTGCCGGGGACTCGGCGAAACGCTATATTTTTAATATATATTTGTATAAATATATTTATATATCATTTTTAGAAAAACAATAAAAAACAATAAAAAAAAACCTGGAACCCAGACCCATGCGATCACATGAGCCGGGTGTTGTAAAACCATGCGATCGCATGGCCTGATCTGACACGCCAGAAACCCTATTTCAGCATTTATTACTGGGTATTATTTATTATTATTATTATTATTATTTAGGGTTATTTATAATAATATTTAGTTTTAGTTTTAATTTAATTTGTAATTTAAGTTTTAATTAGTTTTATAATTATAAAAAAATTAATACTTTTATAAAATATATAATATAAAAATAATATTTTTATAAAATTTATATTTTTATCATTTTAATTACAATTT
Organism: Rutidosis leptorrhynchoides; assembly: GCF_046630445.1. Classification (NCBI taxonomy): domain Eukaryota; kingdom Viridiplantae; phylum Streptophyta; class Magnoliopsida; order Asterales; family Asteraceae; genus Rutidosis; species Rutidosis leptorrhynchoides. Next base: position 36,974,834 of record NC_092341.1, on the reverse strand, counting down.
GTATTTTTATCGTTTATTCGTAATATTTGTATTTTTATCGTTCAAAATTAGTTTTAAGACTAGTATTTTGCCGTAGCTTATTTTATATTTCTAGATTTTTAGGTTTTGCCGTAAAATCCCTTAAGTGCCTTTTCTTTAGATTAAGATTTAGGTGCTTTAGAATTTTGCGACGCTGTTTATAAATTTTAGTACCTTTTAAGTTTCGACGTTTTTCTTTCTTATTTTTATTTTTCGACGTTTTTCGACGCATTTCTTTTTCTTTCTTATTTCTCGACGATCTAGTTTTTAGGACATAGAATTTTCTATTTCTTCTCTAAAATTTCAAAAACGAAAAATTATTTTAAGCGGTTAAATTGATAGACATCCAAATTTTCTACTTCGTAGTAATAGTTGGATTTGTTAGTGGCTGAGTTGTGAGCTTCCGATTTAAAGGGTTCTGGCTCCCTGCTGTGTCTATTGGCTATTCGAAACGTGGACAAAAGCAGAAAAGTCTATTAATTTGATAACTTATATAATTTTTATTTTTATAACTAATAAGATAATTAAGTAAATGCACCACATTGTAGCTAAAATTTGGTAATAAGCGCATTATGGAAAATCTCGAGAATATTTTGGAAACTCTTTATGACATCCGAAATCAATTTAATCAATACTCTCAAACGGGTGTTGATGAAAATTCGTTCGATCAATCTTGGATCACGAATGACGAAACAATAACTGGTTGTGAAATCTGTGGAGATTATCACTCAACATGGGAATGTTATTATTACGTTCCTATGGAAAATTATGAACCCATGGAACCTGAAGGGAACGATTATGAAGAATACAATTCAAATTGGGATTATTCCCAAGAATATTTCCAAACTCAACAACCAGAAAGCGAGAAAAATTATGTGTCTGATAATCTTTTAGACAATATGAAAATCAAACTCGAAGAACTCGATGCTCAAAATGAACAAATGAGATAGTTTGTAAATCAGCAAGCTGAAACTCTATCAGATTACACACCTGTTGATCTGAGGAGTCGTGTGCAATAAAATCTCATATCATCGAATTTTGATGAATTCGAGAGCTCCGAAATCACCAACTATCCCGATGATACTTTTTATTCAGCTTTACCAATTTCACAATATATCGACACATTAGCCTCTACCAACGAAATCATCGATACATCAATGGATGAAGAAGAAGTAAGGGTGACAAATTGGTACTCTTGGGAAAACGATAACGTTGAAAATTTTACCCCCAAGACCAAAATGGTGAGACCAATAAGTACCATTAATGAAGAAGAATTTGCTTCGATCCCGAAATTCACCATTCCACAACTTTCCAACCCAATATTCTCAATAGACGAGTCAACTACCAAAGATGAACTACAAGCTGTAATAGATATTGACACCTCGAATTTCACCCAATTGGGTAATAGAGGTGAAAACCTTGATCCCGAGAATGAACGAAAGGAAATGTTAGGAATTGTCCACCCTATAGAAATATGTATGTCGGTGTATATCGATCCATTTGACCAAGAACCAGAAAAGAGACATTTCCATTTACTAAAAGCTACACTTAAAAAAGAATTAAGTAGTGACGATCGAGTGGTTCTAAACTTTAAACCCATTGATATATTATACACCACCCGAGATGTAAATAACTGGCTCACTATTCTAATTCGTGGAACTTATTCTACCGACTTCACATGTCGTCAGCTAAGTGTGGGGAAGTCTAACCCCACTTAACATTAAATTCAGGGTTCGGGTTAGGGCATAACTCGTTAATAAACATGCATAATAAGCTAGGGTAAAAGACGCATTTTCAAAGATTAGAAAACAGTTCAGAAAAGCAACCGTTTTTGAAGAAAAACATGTATGATAAAACAAGAAGGAATGAACGATGAGGTGCGCCATCTATCATTCGACGAGCTTTGTAATTACAAACTGGGTATTTTCAATCACTTTTCTACACTAATCACCCTCATGAATTTATAATTAGAGTCTGATTTCATGCAAATGAGGGCATTGCATGATCTCAAGTATGGGGAAGGGTTATAAATTTTCTCGGGTTTGCACTTGGTTTATTTGCCAAATTTTGTGAAAATTTGAAAAATTTTCAACTAAATGAATTCAAAATCATGTTTATACATATTTATGAACGATGAAAACTAGGTGTTAATACCGAAATTATCGTTACCTCGGAAAGGACATAAATTGAGAAACACCCTAAAATGCTTGAATTCATTTAAAATGGAATAAAGGAGAATAAAAAGGCAAAGAAAGAAACTAAGTGTGGGGAGAATGTACCAAGTTATTCAATTAAAAACTATCTATCACATGTTTTTGTAAAGTTATTGCAGGTGCTTTTATTTTGGACTAAATTAACTGGTTTACCCAATTTACTGTAAAGAAAAGATGGATCTACACGATGAATCAATTCCATCATTAAAAGGAAGTAAAGTCTTCCGAAAAAGACACGCGCTTCTTGATTTAGGTCAAGAAGTTGTCGTCCAGACCAGCTGTAGGTTGACGAAAAATCTAGAAAAGTCATCTCTAAAATCAGCAGGAAATTCACGGACCTCAGCATCAAACAGGGTCGCCAAGTGGTCAGACTTATCCTAACCATGAGATGATCTGTCTCGTAAAATGGTGAGGGTGCCGTGAAAATTAGCTTGATAAGACTAATGAATCAGATCCCCAGAAAGGATAATCTCCTTAAAGATTAAAAATCAGCTTTTAAGACTGATATTACTCAATCCTAGAGATTGACCTTAAAGATTGAGAATTACAAACTCATGAAATTCGATGATATCTAAACTCGAGCTTGAACGAGAAAATATTTTGATCAAATTAAAACCGATTTGTTTTCTGAAAACTCATTTTCAATGCGTTCATTACCATTGAACGTAAAATCCTAGGAATTCACCTGGAATTCATTAGGTCACCTGAACCAATTCGGGTGTCAACCGTAAGAACGGTGGTTGCATAGCATGGTCGAAGACAGGACCTTGTGCCAGACCGAAAAAAAAATTATAGGGTGATCTTTACTATTGCTCCTACAAAGGATAGTAATTGCATCCGACACGTTGTAGACCATGAACATCTGCATGTCATTAGACATCGCCCTAACAGTTGCTTGTTCAACGCTTTCTTTTACAACCGGACGGTAGTTTACTGAAAGGTAATATACGGAGCAAGTATACTGGACGTGTTGCTTTCCTAATACAAGGTTAGCAAGTGGGTGACACAAAACCATAAGTTTTGAGCTAATATTTTCAAATCTAAAACCCACCAAACCCACAAAAACAATTTGCAAACACCGGTGAAGGGTTATTCCGGAAAACTTATCTAGGGTAAAAGCTAGATTGAATTTTCAAAAGATCAAATGTTTTCATAAAGATCCAATTTCCTTAAGGATCTAAATTTTTATAGTCATGTGGGACTGTAAACCACATCGTTACTACCATTGTTTAAACCGCCGTATCAAAATCACTGATGTACAAAGTGTGAAGAATAAAGAAGTGATTCGTGTGATGTATTATTTCAAGTTCTGTATTGCTTGAGGACAAGCAACGTTCAAGTGTGGGGATATTTGATAGTGCACCAAATGAACATATATTTAGTATCAATATCCTTCCAATATGTAAAGTTTTTAGTTGTAATTATTCTATTTTTAAGTTGTAATCGTTTAAATAAATAAGTGCGAAGACAAAAGGCAAAAACGAAGATTTGAAGACGAAAACGTCCAAAAAGCTCAAATGTACAAGATACAATCCAAGTGGTTCAAATTATTGATGAGAAACGTCTAAAAATGACAAGAGTACATGTTGCGGAACGCAAAGTACAAGATATTAAATTATACGAAAGGACGTTCAAAAATCCGGAACCGGGACCTGAGCCAACTATCAACGCCCGACGCAACGGACCAAAAATTATGAGTCTACTATACACAAGAATATAATATAATATTTAAATAATTATATAAATTATTTATATATTATATTATTAAATAAAAACGTCGGCAAATAAGAAAAGAAAAAAATGTGAGCTGTCCCAGGCGGCCATGCGATCGCATGGCCAGAAGGCACATATCCCAAGCGATCGCATGACCCGAAAAAGTTGGTCAGGTTCTATAAATAGCCAGCTTATTCGACGAATAATAAAGATAATAATAATAATACTCCTCTAATAATAATAAATATAAATATATATATATATATATATATATATATATATATATATATATATATATATATATATATATATATATATATATATAGTATAGTGTAGTTTTATATTAGATTAGTTTTGGGTTATGCAAAGGTTATTTTACGGGTTTTAAAGTCGGAGCTCTGTCCGTGTAACACTACGCGATAAATAATCAATGTAAGCTATGTTCTCCTTTTTAAATTAATGTCTCGTACTTAAGTTATTATTACGCTTATTTAAGACGAAGTAATCATGATGTTGTGCTAAAAATATTAAAATTGGGTAATTGGGCTTTGTACCATAATTGGAGTTTGGACAAAAGAACGACACTTGTGGAAATTAGACTATGGGCTATTAATGGGCTTTATATTTGTTTAACTAAATGATAGTTTGTTAATTTTAATATAAAGATTTACAATTAGACGTACCTATAAATAACCATATACACTCAATCGGACACGATGGGCGGGGTATTTATATGTACGAATAATCGTTCATTTAACCGGACACGGGAATGGATTAATAGTCTATGGAATTATTAAAACAGGGGTGAAATTATGTACAAGGACACTTGGCATAATTGATAACAAAGTATTAAAACCTTGGGTTACACGCAGTCGATATCCTGGTGTAATTATTAAACAAAGTATTAAAACCTTGTTACAGTTTAAGTCCCCAATTAGTTGGAATATTTAACTTCGGGTATAACGATAATTTGACGAGGACACTCGCACTTTATATTTATGACTGATGGACTGTTATGGACAAAAACCAGACGGACATATTAAATAATCCAGGAAAAAGGACAATTAACCCATGGGCATAAAACTAAAATCAACACGTCAAACATCATGATTACGGAAGTTTAAATAAGCATAATTCTTTTATTTCATATTTAATTTCCTTTATTTTATATTTAATTGCACTTCTAATTATCGCACTTTTATTTATTGTTATTGTATTTAATTGCACTTTTAATTATCGTACTTTTTAATTATCGCAATTTTATTTTATCGCACTTTTATTTATCGCAATTTCATTATCGTTATTTACTTTACGCTTTAAATTAAGTTGTATTTATTTTTAATATTTTACATTAGGTTTTAACTGCGACTAAAGTTTTAAAATCGACAAACCGGTCATTAAACGGTAAACCCCCTTTTATATTATTATTATATATAAAAATATATATTTTGTACAAATATAGTTGTTTAAAATATAGTGTAAAATAAGTCGTCTCCCTATGGAACGAACCGGACTTACTAAAAACTATACTACTCTACGATTAGGTACACTGCCTATAGTGTTGTAGCAGAGTTTAGGTATATCCCATCTGTAAATAAATTAATTAAAACTTGTATCGTATTTAATAGTATTTCGTAGTAAAAATAATAGTATTTTGTACCCCTCCGCTTACACATCAGGTGTGGTTCCAATTGGAGTTTTGTAGGCTGTTCTAAAAGCCCAGAGTGCATCCTCCAATTTTATGGACCATTCCTTCGGATTTGATCCTACGGTTTTCTCTAGAATACGTTTTAAAGCTCGGTCGGTATTTTCAACTTGTCCACTTGTTTGTGGATGATAAGCGGTGGAGATTTTATGAGTTACTTCATATCTTTTGAGAACTTTCTCAAGTTGATTATTACAGAAATGAGTTCCCCGATCACTTATTAAAGCTTTCGGTATTCCAAACCTTGCAAAAAGACGTTTTAAAAAGTTGACTACAACTCGTGCATCGTTAGTTGGGAGAGCTTGTGCTTCCGCCCATTTAGATACATAATCAATGGCAACGAGAATGTATAGATTATTATGAGATTTTGGAAATGGACCCATAAAGTCAATACCCCAAATGTCAAATACTTCACATACTTGAATGACATTTTGTGGCATTTCATCACGTTGACTTATTTTTCCGACCCTTTGACAAGCATCACAGGATTTGCAAAGAAGGTGTGCGTCTTTGAAAATTGTAGGCCAATAGAATCCAGCATCATAAACTTTTCTTGCTGTAAGTTGAGGCCCATAATGCCCTCCTGTTGGTCCTGTGTGACAATGGTTTAAGATTTTACTAGCTTCATCTCCGAATACACATCGGCGTATTATTTCATCAGGACAACTTTTAAACAAATGTGGATTTTCCCAGAATTAGTGTTTTATATCACTAAAGAATTTCTTTCGTTTTTGGTACGATAATCCTTTTTCAAGGAATCCACATACTAAGTAGTTTGCATAGTCTACAAACCATGGAATTTCATTATAATCTATCTTCAATAGATATTCATCAGGAAAGTTGTCTTGTATGGCTGATTCATTTAGAACTTCTAATTCGGGATTTTCAAGACGAGAAAGATGATCAGCGGCGAGATTTTCTGCTCCCTTTTTATCTCAAATTTCAATATCAAACTCTTGTAAGGATAAGATCCAACGGATTAATCTTGGTTTAGCATCTTGTTTCAAAAATAGGTATCTAAGAGCAGAATGGTCGGTATAGACCACCGTTTTAGCTAGAACAAGATATGAACGAAATTTGTCAAAAGCAAAGACAATAGCAAGGAGTTCTTTTTCAGTAGTTGTATAATTTGTTTGTGCTCCTTGTAACGTCTTACTAGCATAATATATAGGTTGAAATCGTTTTTCAATCCTTTGTCCTAAAACGGCTCCCATTGCAAAATCACTTGCATCGCACATAAGTTCGGATGGTAGATTCCAATTTGGAGTTATCATGATCGACGCATTAGTGAGTTTCTCTTTAAGTATATTAAAAGATTTGATGCATTCATCTAAAAAGATGAATGGAGCATCCTTTTCTAGGAGTTTATTCATAGGAGTGGCAATTTTAGAAAAATCTTTTATAAAACGTCGGTAAAAACCGGCATGCCCTAGAAAACTCCTAACTCCTCTAACATTGGTGGGATGTGGAAGTTTAGCAATTACATCTACTTTAGCTCTATCCACTTCAATTCCTTCCTTTGAAATTTTATGACCAAGAACGATGCCTTCTTTAACCATGAAATGACATTTCTCCCAATTTTGACTTACACCCTTACAACATTCGCTAACATACCCTTATTATTTGAATTTAAAATTAAAATTAAAATATATATATATATATATATATATATATATATATATATATATATATATATATATATATATATATATATATATATATATATATATATATATATATATATATCTTACGTATGAGAGAAAGAGGAAAAAGATGTAAAATTTTGTCCAAAACTCGCGAACTTTATAGGACCAGGCCTGGATTTCAGGAGCTCACATGATTTTTGTTTCTTTGCTTGTCGACGTTTTAATAAATAAATATAATATATAAATAATTATAAGAATTATTTAAATATTATATTATATTTATGTGCATAGTTGACTTGTAATTTTTAGTCCGTTGCGTCGAGCGTTAAGAGTTGACTTTGGTCCCGGTTCCGGATTTTCGAACGTCCTTGCGTATAATTTAATATCTTGCACTTTGCGTTTCGCGTCTTGTACTCTTGTAATTTTGAGACGTTTCTCATCAATAATTGGAACCACTTTGATTTTATTTTGTACTTTTGAGCTTTTTAGTCGTTTGCGTCTTCAATTCATCGAATCTGTCTTTTGTCTTCACCTTTTATTATTTAAATGAATATCACTTGTAAATAGAATAATTGCAACTAAAAGCTTGTCTTTCTTGAGGGATAATGCTATGAAATATATGTTCGTTTTTAGCATTATCAAATATTCCCACACTTGAGCGTTGCTTGTCCTCAAGCAATATAGACTTGAAATAAAAATACTAGAATCACTTCTTTATTCTTCACACTTTGTACATCAGTGATTTCTATACGGCGGTATAAACAATGGTAGTAACGATGTGGTTTACAGTCATACATGACTATGAAAATTTAGATCCATTAAGGAAATTGGATCTTTATGAAAACATTTGATCTTTTGAAAATTAAATCTAGCTTTTACCCTAGATAAGTTTTCCGGAATAACCCTTCACTGGTGTTTGCAAAATATTTTTGTGGGTTTGGTGGGTTTCAGATTTGAAAATTTTAGCTCAAAACTTACGGTTTTGTGTCACCCACTTGCTAACCTTGTATTGGGAAAGCAACACGTCCAGTATACTTGCTCCGTATATTACCTTTCGATAAACTACTGTCCGGTTGTAAAGGAAAGCGTTGAACAAGCAACTGTTAAGGCAATGTCCCCTGACGTGCTTTTAATTATGGTCTATAACGTGTCGGATGCAATTACTATCCTTGGTAGGAGCAATAGTAAAGCTCACCCTTATAATTTTCCGGTCTGGCACAAGGTCCTGTCTTTGACCATGCTATGCAACCACCGTTCTTACGGTTGACACCCGATTTGGTTCAGGTGACCTAATGAATTCCAGGTGAATTCCTAGGATTTTACGTTCAATGGTAATGAACGCATTAAAAATGGGTTTTCAGAAAACAAATCGGTTTGTAATTTTGATCAAACTATTTTCTCGTTCAAGCTCGAGTTTAGATATCATCGAATTCCATGAGTTTGTAATTCTCAATATTTAAGGTCAATCTCTAGGATTGAGTAATATCAGGCATAAAAGCTGATTTTTGATCTTTAAGGAGATTATCCTTTCTGGAGATCTGGTTCATTAGTCTTATCCAGCTAATTTGCACAGCGTTCTCCCCATTTTACAAGACAGATCCTCTCATGGTTAGGATAAGTCTGACCACTTGGCGACCCTGTTTGATGCTGAGGTCCGTGGATTTCCTGCTGATTTTAGAGATGACTTTTCTAGATTTTTCGTCAACCTACAGCTGGTCTGGACGACAACTTCATGACCTAAATCAAGAAGAGCGTGTCTTTTTCGGAAGACTTTACTTCCTTTTAATGATGGAATTGATTCATCGTGTAGATCCATCTTTCTTTCAAATATATTATAGTAAATCGGGTAAAACTGATTAGTTTAGTCTAAAACAAAAGCATCTTCAGTTATTTGTACAAAAATATGTGATATATGTTTAAAATAACTTGATAGATTTTCCCACACTTGGCTTTTATTTTCCTTTTTATTGTCCTCTATTCCATTTTAAATGAATTCTAACATTTTGGTTTGTTTCTCAATTTATGCCCTTTTCGCGGTAACAATAATTTCGATGTTAACACCTAGTTTTATCGTTCATAAATATGTATAAACATGATTTTGAGTTCATTTAATTGAAAATTTTGAAAAATTTTACTAGAATTGGGTAGTCAGTATATAAGACTAGGGCTGTTCTTTATTATCAGAGAGCAATAGATTCTAATACAACTACTGCGTTACTAGTATTTTTAATGGTAACCAAGTGTTTAAATCAAAAATTTTAAAATTCCGAAAGAATTTAACCCCTTCCCACACTTAAGATCTTGCAATGCCCTCATTTGCAAGAAATCAGTAACAATTTAAATTATTGAGGGTGATTAGCGTAGAAAAATGATTAAATTTTACCAAAGTTTCCAAACATATTGGCGTTTGTTTGTTGAATGATAAATGGTGCACATCATTTGTTCAATCCGTCTTGTTGTTACATCACATTTGTTTTTCGTTTTGTCGTCAAAAGTACTAGCTTTTGCTGAACTTAATGCCAGTCTTTGAAAATGCGCTGTTTTACCCTGTTTTGTACAATCGACAATATACATACAATACAAATATAAACATGCATGGTAATTTGAAATGGGACTTAAAATCACACTTTCAAATCAAATATTAAATATTAGTACAACAATTAAAAATATTAAATATTACAATAAAAGTATCACGATATCATAAGTTTAAACATAAATAAACAGAAATAATAAAAAGATAACAAACATAAAAATTACCAACAGGAACTATATCAATCATGGATAGGGGTTCCAGTTCATGTCATCGTCCGGGTTCCATGGTTGGTGATAGGTGTACTGGTATGCCTGGTTAGGGTCGTAGAGTGTATAAGGTGGTCTCATCTCGGGCTGGTGTTGAGGATAGTAAGCTGGTCAGGTCGGGATGTAGGGCTCCTGAGGTGACAACCGGCTCATAATCTGACGCTGATGATAGTCCCATCTATCATGCTGCCATTGCCTGGAATGCTCGTAATCATTCCGGGCTTGCCACTGCTCCATCCGACGAAATCTCTCCGCGTTTGTCATGTCTACCTCATCTACACGCTGGTAGACATCAGTCATAGCCTCCCGAATGACACCCCTAATGTCATCCGCTTCCACCATCTCCTCGTCCGATCCTCTTTCTACCTGCGGATGAATACCTACATAAGGTATTGCCTGGTTGCGTCCACTCTTCAATACCTTAGCACCCGCATAAACCCTCAATCCTAAAAGCTCAACTTGTTCCCTACATTCCAAAAGTGGACCCCCTTGGTTCTTATCTACACCTAAATACTCTCTAATGAGAGTATCAAAAATACCTCCTCCAATTATTCCCCCTTCCAGTATTCCTTCAACCATCTTAGATAAATAAAAACCAACACAGTAGGGGATATTAACAAAGCCTCTTGGGTCTCGAATACACTTTAGGTAAAATAAATCATGTAAGGTCAATTTTTCCTTGTTGTGACCTCTCTGTGTAATCGAGTTAGCCAATAATCTATGAATTATACGAAGCTCGGCTCTGTTAATATGTAAGTAGGTATGTGTTCCTCCCCGTCCATAAACATTATAATCAGGCATACGCCTCTAAACGGCGTTCGCGTCAAAATTCCTATCTACCCTTTCACCACGATAAATCAAATTCATACAATCGGGTAATAGTAATTCAGCGGGCGTATATATCTGTAATGCCCTGGCCATGTCCAGCATGGACATCCTGTACATCCTACCGCCTAGTATAAACCTAAGAAAACTTCTATCATCTAATCTATCTACATCTACATTTAATGCTATAGTACTCATCAGCTCAACACACCATTCCTTATATACAGGTCTACGAATGGTGAATAGACGTTCCCAATCGGTAAAAGAAGAACTGTCATACCTTTGAATCAGATGCTCCCTAACACGGTCAGCTAGTTGGTCCCTTTCCAAAGGATCCCAATCAATTACCCTAGGCACCTCTACATCTTTCGTTATTCATTTGAATTTATTACTTTGATATGCCGGGTAATCTCTCCATCGTCTATCGAATCTCAGATTAGGATGCAACGTGTGTTCAGGAATCGTTGGGTATTCTACATGTGGATACATCGGAAATACTATGAATTCATTAACAAACTGTAGCGGATCATAATAAGGTACATGTTGATCATGCTGATGTTGTGGTTCCTGTTGTAGTACTTGTTCAGGTTCTGGTTCTTGAGCAGGTCGTCTAGATGATGATGATGATGAACCTCCAGTATCGGCTCTCTGCAAAACACATTAAACACAAAATTTGTGCATCTAAATATGCATTAGTGTTAGCAAAATAACAACTTAAAACAATCACAATAACATGTTCAATCAAAATTAAACTTATACACATTTTCACAATTTTTTTACAATTCTACACTTTTTCAAATAAACACATATGAAAATGTATACAAAGTTCATAAGCATTTTAACTCAAATAACATGTCAAAATAGTCATTACTAGCAATTAAACAAGTCTCAAATGGCAATTATATCAAATTAATCAAGTTCATGAATTTTAGACTTAAAAAGTCTACTTTAATCTCCAAAAATCATGTTTAGGATCAAAGTTTGGATCATTTAACTACCTAAACATGTTACACTACTCAATTTAGCAATAATTCATGACAAAAATCGGCCATAACCTGTTTATATCAAAAAGCCCCAAATTGCTCAAGAACACAAACCCTAGATTTCTAAAAATTTTGAAGTTTTTGGCTTCAAATTATGTTAAATAGCATCAATCTAGGTTATACATGCATAAAATACTAACAATTTAACTCTAATTACACTAGAAATTAACAAAATCAAATTATGAAAAATATAGCTCAAGAACACTTAAAATAAAATTTAAAGAGATTTAGGGGTGAAATTGTTACCCTTTTTGATAAACTCCTTATCAAATTCATGTTTAGAGCGGATTGTAGCGAGAAATTTGGTTGAATTTGGTGAAAATTTGATGAAAATTGAGAGGTTTTGGGGTGTATGTTCGTGTTTTGTGTGTGTGTTGTGTGAAGAACAGACTCGCTGCCCTTTTTGATTCTGGCCAAAAATTCAGCTCCATGTGATCGCATGGAGTTGAAGTTCAAAACCCATGCGATCGCATGGGCCTGGTATTTTTTTTTATTTTTAAAAACCTTACACTTTTAAAACATATAATTAATTAAAAATTAAAATTTTGTTTCTTTTTAGGACGAGGGCGTTTCGGATCGTTGTCCTTGTCCGTCCCTCGATAAAATTTTAAAATTTGTCAATTCAAAGCGCGGTTTTAAAAGTAAAGATTTTTGGTTTTTTTTAATGTTTTTGGCATACTTTAATTCAATAAGATTAAAAATAATGATAATAAAAGTTCTCGTCCCTCCCTCGGGTAGAGCAATTTCGGTTCAACGACCTAGTCTTCAACTCACGACGAATTTTAAAAATCAAATTTTTAACTTAACGAAATAAAGTAAATTTTTGTTTTTAAATTCACACCAAACTTAAATTTAAAATGCATAAAATTAAAAATTCATATTAAAAATTCACACCAAACTTAAATTATATTTTTGTTTTTATACATACAAACTTATATTAAAAATATTAATTTTTCAAATATTTACAATTTTAAATATATTGATTTAAAAAGTTTACAATATTATTTTAATATTAATTTTAAAAACAAATTAAAAATAAAATTAAAAATCTTTTTGGTCTTTTATCCCACTTTAATCAATCAAATATTATCAAAAACATACGCCCCTCTTTTCGGTAAAGTAATTTCGGCTATATTACCTAGTTTTACTCCTGACGAATTTCTGAAATATTTTGGGTTGATTGATTAAAGATATTTATACCTTAAGAATAAACGGTAAATTTCGCAGTGATGTAATAAATTTTTGTATGACATCAATAATTTCGGTTACGCATACCTAATTTTATTGAGTACCAATTTAATATTTTATAGAGAACGATTTAGCGTTTATTATCAAAAGGTTAAAAATAAAAATAAAAATAAAAACTGTACATACTTACCTGTGAGATAGTATTCTTAGTGATATGCTTTAGCCCACTCATAAGATAGTCGGACTAATTGATTTTCCATAGCTACATAAGCGTAACCTTGAGCATTCAACGTTTTTTTTCTAAACATATGAACGGTCCATCTCTGCATAAAGTAACAAATTCGGTATTGGAATATGTCTGATTCGTCGAACATTTTCCTTCGTGTGACCATTTTCCGCATTTGTGACATCTTTCAAGGTGTCGAGCTCTCCTTTTCGCTGCGGATTTTGATTTTCCTTTACCAAATTGTAACTTATTATTTTCGTTTCTGGATTCTTTTCTTACTTTGTCCAATTTACCTCTGATTAATGATACTATTTCACTTGGAAGGGTGTCATTATTACATTTAGTGATCAAAGCGTGTAGCATTAGACCATGATTTAGCTCACAGGAAGTCTTCATCTCGTAAAACCTAAAAAAATAAAAATTCAGAATGGGGAGAGAAGACTAGTTCTTTAGGGTCTGCTAGGGAAAGACCATTCGGGTTCCATTTTCGAGAACTACACGAAAACAGAAAATCTAACTCTAACAGAAATACATATTACCTAAAAAGATTCGATTCTCCCCACACTTAGTTGAAATTGTGATTAACGTTATTTTCAATTGGATCATCAACAACTTGTATATCTCTGACTTTTACTTCAATCCATTTGTTGATTTCCTCCGTAACTTTCACAAATTCAACTAACATCGCCTTTTCTTTTGGCGATAAATTGGATATTAATCGGTTACGTAACTTAAAGTTTCCCTTAATCTTAGCATCGTGAATCCGTTTATAAAGTTTCTTCGTTGAACTGTTAAAAATGGGTTCATCTAATTTCTTATCATCAACGGGGTTCTTTGTGATCGGATCATCATTAAGTGTTTCTTCATCTTCCCCACACTTATGCGTTTTTATTGGTTTAACAGTTTTGGTTGGTGGAGATCTAAACTTTCGGTTTACAAAGGTGATCGATTTATCACCATCCCTAAGTGTCATTCTACCTTCTCTTTCTTCAATGAATGCCTCGGTGGTTGCTAAAAATGGGCGACCTAAAATTAGAGGAATATCAAGGTTTTCCTCCATATTAATCACTATGAAGTTTGCAACAAAGGTCAAACTTCCCACGTTAACAAGTAAATTATTTGCTATTCTAACCGGGTGTTTAATGGTTAGATCAAATAATTGAACACCTATTTTGGTTGGTTTTAATTTACCCATACCTAATCTTTTGTATAACAAAAGAGGCATAATATTTGCACTTGCTCGTTAATCTGCGAGTCCATTATATACAGCACCATCATTAAGCAAGCAAGAAATGATAAATTCACCCGGGTCTACTGCTTTAGTAAGTCGAGTTGGTTTGTAAACCTTTTTCGGGTGTTCTTTCAATTCTATTTGAACTTCTTGTTCACATTTTTCTTCGCTTCTTGGAATTGGAGATTTGTATAAGAATTCTTCTTCATCACTCAAATTTGAATCCTCCCTATTTTCCAATTTTGATTTTTCATATGTTATTGATAACATATTTATGTTTTCATTTTGAAGGTTTTCTTGGGTGGTGAAATTATGATTGACTTCATTGTCAACTTCCATCGGACCATGTATGTAATGTTTAACTCTGTGACCATTAACTTTAAATTCAATCCCATTTGAATTTATTAACTCTACTGTTCCGTATGGGAAAACTCTTTTGACTATGAATGGTCCAGACCATCTTGATTTCAATTTTCCAGGAAATAGCTTGAATCGTGAATTGAAAAGAAGAACTCTGTCTCCTTCTTTAAATTCTTTTGAACTTCTGATTCTTTTATCATGCCATTTCTTCGTTCTTTCTTTATAGATTAACGAATTTTTGTATGCTTCTTGTCTTAATTCTTCTAATTCGTTTAATTGACTTAATCGTAGACGTCCAGCTTCATGTAAATCAAGATTACATGTCTTCAAAGCCCAAAATGCTTTGTGTTCAATTTCTACTGGAAGATGACATGCTTTTCCGTAAACGAGTTTAAAAGGTGTTGATAGTGCACCAAATGAACATATATTTAGTATCAATATCCTTCCAATATGTAAAGTTTTTAGTTGTAATTATTCTATTTTTAAGTTGTAATCGTTTAAATAAATAAGTGCGAAGACAAAAGGTAAAAACGAAGATTTGAAGACGAAAACGTCCAAAAAGCTCAAATGTACAAGATACAATCCAAGTGGTTCAAATTATTGATGAGAAACGTCTAAAAATGACAAGAGTACAAGTTGCGGAACGCAAAGTACAAGATATTAAATTATACGAAAGGACGTTCGAAAATCCGTAACCGGGACCTGAGCCAACTATCCACGCCCGACGCAACGGACCAAAAATTATGAGTCTACAATGCACAAGAATATAATATAATATTTAAATAATTATATAAATTATTTATATATTATATTATTAAATAAAAATTTCGGCAAATAAGAAAACAAAAAAATGTGAGATGTCCCAGGCGGCCATGCGATCGCATGGCCAGAAGGCACATATCCCATGCGATCGCATGGCCCAAAAAAGTTGGTCAGGTTCTATAAATAGCCAGCTTATTCGACGAATAATAAAGATAATAATAATAATACTCCTCTAATAATAATAAATATAAATATATATATATATATATATATATATATATATATATATATAGTATAGTGTAGTTTTATATTAGATTAGTTTTGGGTTATGCAAAGGTTATTTTACGGGTTTTAAAGTCGGAGCTCTGTCCGTGTAACACTACGCGATAAATAATCAATGTAAGCTATGTTCTCCTTTTTAAATTAATGTCTCGTACTTAAGATATTATTATGCTTATTTAAGACGAAGTAATCATGATGTTGTACTAAAAATATTAAAATTGGGTAATTGGGCTTTGTACCATAATTGGGGTTTGGACAAAAGAACGACACTTGTGGAAATTAGACTATGGGCTATTAATGGGCTTTATATTTGTTTAACTAAATGATAGTTTGTTAATTTTAATATAAAGATTTACAATTGGACGTACCTATAAATAACCATATACACTCAATCGGACACGATGGGCGGGGTATTTATATGTACGAATAATCGTTTATTTAACCGGACACGGGAATGGATTAATAGTCTATGGAATTATTAAAACAGGGTGAAATTATGTACAAGGACACTTGGCATAATTGATAACAAAGTATTAAAACCTTGGGTTACACGCAGTCGATATCCTGGTGTAATTATTAAACAAAGTATTAAAACCTTGTTACAGTTTAAGTCCCCAATTAGTTGGAATATTTAACTTCGGGTATAAGGATAATTTGACGAGGACACTCGCACTTTATATTTATGACTGATGGACTGTTATGGACAAAAACCAGACGGACATATTAAATAATCCAGGACAAAGGACAATTAACCTATGGGCATAAAACGAAAATCAACACGTCAAACATCATGATTACGGAAGTTTAAATAAGCATAATTCTTTTATTTCATATTTAATTTCCTTTATTTTATATTTAATTGCACTTCTAATTATCGCACTTTTATTTATTGTTATTGTATTTAATTGCACTTTTAATTATCGTACTTTTTAATTATCGCAATTTTATTTTATCGCACTTTTATTTATCGCAATTTCATTATCGTTATTTACTTTACGCTTTAAATTAAGTTGTATTTATTTTTAAAATTTTACATTACGTTTTAACTGCGACTAAAGTTTTAAAATCGACAAACCGGTCATTAAACGGTAAACCCCCTTTTATATTATTATTATACATAAAAATATATTTTTTGTACAAATATAGTTGTTTAAAATATAGTGTAAAATAAGTCGTCTCCCTGTGAAACGAACCGGACTTACTAAAAACTATACTACTCTACGATTAGGTACACTGCCTATAGTGTTGTAGCAGAGTTTAGTTATATCCCATCTGTAAATAAATTAATTAAAACTTGTATCGTATTTAATAGTATTTCGTAGTAAAAATAATAGTATTTTGTACCCCTCCGCTTACACATCAAGTTTTTAGCGCCGCTGCCGGGGACTCGGCGAAACGCTATATTTTTAATATATATTTGTATAAATATATTTATATATCATTTTTAGAAAAACAATAAAAAAAAACCTGGAACCCAGACCCATGCGATCGCATGAGCCGGGTGTTGTAAAACCATGCGATCGCATGGCCTGATCTGACACGCCAGAAACCCTATTTCAGCATTTATTACGGGGTATTATTTATTATTATTATTATTTAGAGTTATTTATAATAATATTTAGTTTTAGTTTTAATTTAATTTGTAATTTAAGTTTTAATTAGTTTTATAATTATAAAAAAATTAATACTTTTATAAAATATATAATATAAAAATAATATTTTTATAAAATTTATATTTTTATCATTTTAATTACAATTTGTATTTTTATCGTTTATTCGTAATATTTGTATTTTTATCGTTCAAAATTAGTTTTAAGACTAGTATTTTGCCGTAGCTTATTTTATATTTCTAGATTTTTAGGTTTTGCCGTAAAATCCCTTAAGTGCCTTTTATTTAGATTAAGATTTAGGTGCTTTAGAATTTTGTGACGCTGTTTATAAATTTTAGTACCTTTTAAGTTTCGACGTTTTTCTTTCTTATTTTTATTTTTCGACGTTTTTCGACGCACTTCTTTTTCTTTCTTATTTCTCGACGATCTAGTTTTTAGGACATAGAATTTTCTATTTCTTCTCTAAAATTTCAAAAACGAAAAATTATTTTGAGCGGTTAAATTGATAGACATCCAAATTTTCTGCTTCGTAGTAATAGTTGGATTTGTTAGTGGCTGAGTTGTGAGCTTCCAATTTAAAGGGTTCTGGCTCCCTGCTGTATCTATTGGCTATTCGAAACGTGGGCAAAAGCAGAAAATTCTATTAATTTGATAACTTATATAATTTTTATTTTTATAACTAATAGGATAATTAAGTAAATGCACCACATTGTAGCTAAAATTTGGTAATAAGCGCATTATGGAAAATCTCGAGAATATTTTGGAAACTCTTTATGACATCCGAAATCAATTTAATCAATACTCTCAAACGGGTGTTGGTGAAAATTCGTTCGATCAATCTTGGATCACGAATGACGAAACAATAACTGGTTGTGAAATCTGTGGAGATTATCACTCAACATGGGAATGTTATTATTACGTTCCTATGGAAAATTATGAACCCATGGAACCTGAAGGGAACGATTATGAAGAATACAATTCAAATTGGGATTATTCCCAAGAATATTTCCAAACTCAACAACCAGAAAGCGAGAAAAATTATGTGTCTGATAATCTTTTAGACAATATGAAAATCAAACTCGAAGAACTCGATGCTCAAAATGAACAAATGAGATAGTTTGTAAATCGGCAAGCTGAAACTCTATCAGATTACACACATGTTGATCTGAGGAGTCGTGTGCAAGAAAATCTCATATCATCGAATTTTGATGAATTCGAGAGCTCCGAAATCACCAACTATCCCGATGATACTTTTTATTCAGCTTTACCAATTTCACAATATATCGACACATTAGCCTCTACCAACGAAATCATCGATACATCAATGGATGAAGAAGAAGTAAGGGTGACAAATTGGTACTCTTGGGAAAACGATAACGTTGAAAATTTTACCCCCGAGACCAAAATGGTGAGACCAATAAGTACCATTAATGAAGAAGAATTTGCTTCGATCCCGAAATTCACCATTCCACAACTTTCCAAACCAATATTCTCAATAGACGAGTCAACTACCAAAGATGAACTACAAGCTGTAATAGATATTGACACCTCGAATTTCACCCAATTGGGTAATAGAGGTGAAAACCTTGATCTCGAGAATGAACGAAAGGAAATGTTAGGAATTGTCCACCCTATAGAAATATGTATGTCGGTGTATATCGATCCATTTGACCAAGAACCAGAAAAGAGACATTTCCATTTACTAAAAGCTACACTTAAAAAAGAATTAAGTAGTGACGATCGAGTGGTTCTAAACTTTAAACCCATTGATATATTATACACCACCCGAGATGTAAATAACTGGCTCACTATTCTAATTCGTGGAACTTATTCTACCGACTTCACATGTCGTCAGCTAAGTGTGGGGAAGTCTAACCCCACTTAACGTTAAATTCGGGGTTCGGGTTAGTGCATAACTCGTTAATAAACATGCATAATAAGCTAGGGTAAAAGACGCATTTTCAAAGATTAGAAAACAGTTCAGAAAAGCAACCGTTTTTGAAGAAAAACATGTATGATAAAACAAGAAGGAATGAACGATGAGGTGCGCCATCTATCATTCGACGAGCTTTGTAATTACAAACTGGGTATTTTCAATCACTTTTCTACACTAATCACCCTCATGAATTTATAATTAGAGTCTGATTTCATGCAAATGAGGGCATTGCATGATCTCAAGTGTGGGGAAGGGTTATAAATTCTCTCGGGTTTGCACTTGGTTTATTTGCCAAATTTTGTGAAAATTTGAAAAATTTTCAACTAAATGAATTCAAAATCATGTTTATACATATTTATGAACGATGAAAACTAGGTGTTAATACCGAAATTATCGTTACCTCGGAAAGGACATAAATTGAGAAACACCCTAAAATGCTTGAATTCATTTAAAATGGAATAAAGGAGAATAAAAAGGCAAAGAAAGAAACTAAGTGTGGGGAGAATGTACCAAGTTATTCAATTAAAAACTATCTATCACATGTTTTTGTAAAGTTATTGCAGGTGCTTTTATTTTGGACTAAATTAACTGGTTTACCCGATTTACTGTAAAGAAAAGATGGATCTACACGATGAATCAATTCCATCATTAAAAGGAAGTAAAGTCTTCCGAAAAAGACACGCGCTTCTTGATTTAGGTCAAGAAGTTGTCGTCCAGACCAGCTGTAGGTTGACGAAAAATCTAGAAAAGTCATCTCTAAAATCAGCAGGAAATTCACGGACCTCAGCATCAAACAGGGTCGCCAAGTGGTCAGACTTATCCTAACCATGAGATGATCTGTCTCGTAAAATGGGGAGGGCGCCGTGAAAATTAGCTTGATAAGACTAATGAATCAGATCCCCAGAAAGGATAATCTCCTTAAAGATTAAAAATCAGCTTTTAAGACTGATATTACTCAATCCTAGAGATTGACCTTAAAGATTGAGAATTACAAACTCATGAAATTCGATGATATCTAAACTCGAGCTTGAACGAGAAAATATTTTGATCAAATTAAAACCGATTTGTTTTCTGAAAACTCATTTTCAATGCGTTCATTACCATTGAACGTAAAATCCTAGGAATTCACCTGAAATTCATTAGGTCACCTGAACCAATTCAGGTGTCAACCGTAAGAACGGTGGTTGCATAGCATGGTCGAAGACAGGACCTTGTGCCAGACCGAAAAAAAAATTATAGGGTGATCTTTACTATTGCTCCTACAAAGGATAGTAATTGCATCCGACACGTTGTAGACCATGAACATCTGCATGTCATTAGACATCGCCCTAACAGTTGCTTGTTCAACGCTTTCTTTTACAACCGGACGGTAGTTTACTGAAAGGTAATATACGGAGCAAGTATACTGGACGTGTTGCTTTCCTAATACAAGGTTAGCAAGTGGGTGACACAAAACCATAAGTTTTGAGCTAAAATTTTCAAATCTAAAACCCACCAAACCCACAAAAACAATTTGCAAACACCGGTGAAGGGTTATTCCGGAAAACTTATCTAGGGTAAAAGCTAGATTGAATTTTCAAAATATCAAATGTTTTCATAAAGATTCAATTTTCTTAAGGATCTAAATTTTTATAGTCATGTGGGACTGTAAACCACATCGTTACTACCATTGTTTAAACCGCCGTATCAAAATCACTGATGTACAAAGTGTGAAGAATAAAGAAGTGATTCGTGTGATGTATTATTTCAAGTTCTGTATTGCTTGAGGACAAGCAACGTTCAAGTGTGGGGATATTTGATAGTGCACCAAATGAACATATATTTAGTATCAATATCCTTCCAATATGTAAAGTTTTTAGTTGTAATTATTCTATTTTTAAGTTGTAATCGTTTAAATAAATAAGTGCGAAGACAAAAGGCAAAAACGAAGATTTGAAGATGAAAACGTCCAAAAAGCTCAAATGTACAAGATACAATCCAAGTGGTTCAAATTATTGATGAGAAACGTCTAAAAATGACAAGAGTACATGTTGCGGAACGCAAAGTACAAGATATTAAATTATACGAAAGGACGTTCAAAAATCCGGAACCGGGACCTGAGCCAACTATCAACGCCCGACGCAACGGACCAAAAATTATGAGTCTACTATGCACAAGAATATAATATAATATTTAAATAATTATATAAATTATTTATATATTATATTATTAAATAAAAACGTCGGCAAATAAGAAAAGAAAAAAATGTGAGCTGTACCAGGCGGCCATGCGATCGCATGGCCAGAAGGCACATATCCCATGCGATCGCATGGCCCGAAAAAGTTGGTCAGGTTCTATAAATAGCCAGCTTATTCGACGAATAATAAAGATAATAATAATAATACTCCTCTAATAATAATAAATATATTGTAATGACCCGCATTTTTTCGATCAATTTATACTTATAAGATTAATATTTACATAAATTAAACCTTACCAACATGATAAGCAATCCAAATTGTTGAGACTTATGTTTTTGAAATGAGTTTTACACAACGTTTGACCGTCTAGTTTGACCAATGATATCACGAACTATACAATATATGATAATTATACGTTTGTGTATATATATGTATATATACATATTTAACATGATCTAAGGATGTTTTAATATCTCATTTTATATTAATAACAATAAGTTATAAGTGTATTTTGAAACTACTAACTTAAGTTTTCAAAACGATAACCATACGTAACGTTATTTGACATAAATACTTATGATCTATAATGTTTATACATATATCGTATAAGTAATGTATTTAATCACTTTTTAAGGACTTAAATACATAAAACAATATAAGTGTATTCACAAAAGATAGCTATATTTGAATCCTCATTCCATTTTTCACAAAATTTCTATACGTATATCTAGAGTATATGTACTCGTATCATACATAGCTCCTATACGTATTTACTATTGGTATATACACATCAAATCACCACCTAACCAGCCCTTGTTACTACCCTAGGTATAAGGTAATTGCTTTTTGTATGATTGTTTGACAAATACACAAGATTACAAGTTAAAAATTTTGTCCTTGCCCCCCCCCCCCCCCATATCACGTTTTTAAGGAGACTCATGGATCATCATTTTGATTCATTTTAACTTCCAATTTCTAGCTAAAAACACACACTCTTTCAAGAACCTTAAACTCCATAACAATCCAGCAAGTTACCAAGAAGATCTAGCCATAAAAACCTTACTTAATCACCATAAGAAAACCCTTACAAAAACACTTCAAGAATCCTTTCCAAGAACACAAACTTACTTCCAATCTTTCATCCAATTCCATCACCCTTTTGGTTCTAGGTTCTTACTCCTCTTTTACAGCAATCTTGTCCAAGTAACTTGAGGTAGTAACTTTGTTCATAACCTTATTCGATTCATATATATATAGCTATCTTATTTTGTGGTATAAAATTTTAACAACAAAAACATAGTTTGAATGTTTTCAAACTTGTTTGCAAACTAAATAGATCCTTCTAACTTAACTTTTAAAATACTTCAAGACCTGTAATATAACATAAATATATGCTAATTTAACAAGGTATAACTTGGTTTTTCAAAGAACACCTTAAAAACTAAATTTACGACGTCGGAGTGTAACCGGGGGCTGTTTTGGGTTGGATAATTAAAAACCATCTTGAACTTTGAATTGGAGGTTTATATTCTGGAAAAATGATATTTCTTATGAATATGTTAACACATAAAAATTTCATGATTTAATTCAAAGTATAATTATTTTTAGAAAAATGGTCATTAAATGATATTTTTATAACAAAAATGATTAACTTCATAAGTTTCACTAAAGTTTGACCTATGACCTGTGATTTCGAATACAAACTAAGGTATTTACAGTTCATAGTCTTAAAGAGGGACTCGATCCAAGGAAGTGGCAAGTTGAACCAACGAAAACGGAGTTGTAACGAAGAAACTACGACCAAAACAAAATCGGATATCCAAGACTAGTTTAGCTACGAAAATAATTGGAGAAAATTAAATAAATCACATCTTTTTAAAATAACATGATATTTTATATATATGTACTCATAATTTAATTTTATATGGTTCAGGATCACCCGTAAACAATACGAGAAGATTAATCATAAGATCCCATGATTGTACACAACACGTCATTTGACAACACCGGTACTTTATGTACGCAACACGTCATTTGACAACACCGGTACCGTGGGTCAAGATTAATCTCGACCAATACATATACGATGGGGGTTTTATTTATTTCGTTGGGGGTTTATTAAACACCTAAAAATGAACCATTTAAAATTGAATTACTAACATCGAACTGCTAACTACGGACTAAGGAATTATTAAAAGTATTAAAAGTATTATAAGTATATATATGTGACGATTGTTTAAAAAGAAAAGGTATTGATATATTATATATGGTTAGGTTTGTGATATCAATCGGAGACCAAGTCAAAATTACATATCTTCAAGACGAAAGTGAGTATATAGTCCCACTTTTAAACTCTAAGTATTTCGGGATGAGAATACATGTATTTTATGTTTTACGTTATGGACACAAGTAACTGAAAAATATATTCTACGTTGAGTTGTACCACTGGCATACTTCCCTGTAGCTTGGTAACTGTTATTTACAGCGGTATTGTAAACGCGAATCCTGTTGATAGATCTATCGGGCCTGACAACCCCAACCGGACTGGATGACCAGTATTCAACGGTTGCACAGTACTTCGTTTCGTGACTACACTTGGTACGGTGTAGTAAGATTTCATAATAAAGGGAATATGCG
The DNA here is from genome assembly GCF_046630445.1 of Rutidosis leptorrhynchoides. NCBI lineage: Eukaryota > Viridiplantae > Streptophyta > Magnoliopsida > Asterales > Asteraceae > Rutidosis > Rutidosis leptorrhynchoides. The sequence continues at coordinate 36,950,460 of NC_092341.1, read as the reverse complement.
ACGTGATTAAATGTTAAGTATGGTTACCAAGTGCTCAACCACTTAGAATATTTTTATTAAAACGTTTATATATGAAATCTTGTGGTCTATATATATATATATATTGCTGCCGGCATTAAACCTATATCTCACCAACTTTATGTTGACGTTTTAAACATGTCTATTCTCAGGTGATAATTAGAAGCTTCCGCTGCAACATGTTGAATTTAAACAAGATCTTGAGTATGCATATTTGTGTCAAAAATAAAACTGCATATCGGAGGATTTGTAATGTAAAATATGCTAGAAATCGTATTGTTATCATCACATGTAAAGTTTGTAAGTCTAAGATTATCGCTAAACGATAATCATCTTTATTTTGTCTAAAGCTTGTATCAAAATAAGAATTATGGTTTGTAATGTAAAATATATGCAGTTGTTCTTTTAAAAATGTCGCATATAGAGGTTAATACCTCGCAATGAAATCATACGTTATCTAACACGTTCTTATGGTTAAGGACGGGTTATGACATGTGGTATCAGAGCGGTGGTCTTAGCGAACCAGGTTTGCATTAGTGTGTCTAACTGATAAGTCGTTAGGATACATTAGTAAGTCTGGACTTTGACCGGGTCTGATTTAAAAACCATTGCTTATCATTGTTGGTTAAAATTTATATGTAAATATTATGTAGTACTAATGGGTTAGTTGTTGTGTGATAGATGTCGGGCTCAAAACTTGTTATCACATTCAGCGACTCCGAATCAGAATCTTCAGATGGTGTTTCAGTCATTAACCTATCCGATGACGAAAATAATATCTTTGGGGAAGACTCACAAATTCCGGATGAACCAACTATAAAGAACTCAGAAAGTGAACCCGAGGAGGAAAGTGAACCCGAGGAGGAAAGTGAACCCGAGGAGGAAAGTGAACCCGAAGAAGAAATACAGGAAATTACAAAAGACAAGTTCGAACTAGGAAAGAAACGAAAGGCTAATGAATTAGAAAATTCAAATCTTGAGTTTAATAAGGATGATGTGGCACCAACTCCACTAGACACTACCACCCCTATTCCCGCTATTCCTATTCGTTCTATCCCGGCATCCAGTTCTTCAGTCCCACAGCCAAAATATCGGCAGACAGCCAGGATAAGCGTTAAGCGATTCTTTGAACCTAAACGTCCTAGAAAATAGACCAAACGATGCGCTGCCGTATTAAACCATGGGATCATATAATGTTTTGTATAATATTATTAGTGTGGTTTGCTTAATGTTCGATGTAAGATAAGCATATGTAAAATAGTGAAGTGTGAAATGCAATAATTTTCCATGGTTAAGTATTATTTAGATGGTAGTAATTGATTCTGTACTAAGCTATTAAGTATGGACATTAACGGGTAGGTACTACCCTAGATATAATTATAAAACGCTAATAAGAAGAAAAGGCTTTTATAATAATACCTGGTTCATATTATTAATAAGCTATAATGTACTGTAAATATACACTACATCTATAATATTCCATGTGAATAATTATTTTCTTTTCATTCTTATAGAAGAATATGGCGCGATTGAACCGAATGACGGAACAAGAAATCCAGGAACTCATCAATCAGCGAGTGAACGACAGAATGTTATGGGTCGAGGCTGCAAGAGGTGCTGCAGTTAACCCAAATCCTCGTGTGGGGTGCACTTACAAAACTTTTCAAGCTTGCAAGCCCTCATCATTCAGTGGAACAGAAGGACCGATCGGTTTAACCCGGTGGATAGAAAAGATGGAGACTGTGTTTAAAATAAGTGGTTGTGTTGAAAAGGACATGACCAAGTATGCATCGTGCACATTACAAGATAGTGCACTCACGTGGTGGAAAAATTATGTGAAGGCTGTAGGAGGAGATGTAGCTTATGATACTCCTTGGGAAGAATTCAAAACAATGTTAATCAACGAGTATTGTCCAAGGAACGAGGTTAGGAAGTTGGAAGATGAATTACGAAGCCTGAAGGTTGTTGGTACTGAAATCACCAACTACAATCAGCGATTCATGGAATTAGTTTTGCTATGTCCTGAATTGGTTCCAACCGAAGAACGGAAGATTGAGATGTACAAAGATGGTTTGCCCAAAAAGGTCAAGGCAAATGTTACAGCATCGAAACCTAAGACAATTCATGAAGCTATAACCATGGCAAACGAGCTAATGGATCAGGTCATCATGGATAAGAAAGTATCCAATACTGATGTGAAGGTATCAGGTAACAAAAGAAAGTGGAATGGAAATTATGATCGAGGTAACCAACAACAATCTTTTAAGAAACAAGAAATCATGCAAGGTGCGGGTAGTGGTTTAAGCTTTGGTTATAAAGGACAAAATCCTTTATGCAACCGATGCCACAAACATCACTCTGGTTACTGTAATGTGGTATGCAACAAATGTAATCGAAAGGGTCATCTTGCTGAAGATTGTAGGGCTCTCGTTACAAATACAAATGGTACCAAGACTCCTGCCACTAATGCAAATAGAACTGCTTTGGCTACTGTTACTTGTTATGGATATGGGAAACAGGGTCATTATAAGAGCCAGTGCCCGAATCCAGAGAAGAATATCGGACCTGCACGAGGGAGAGAATTTGTTATTAATGCTAGAGAGGCGTGTGAAGACCCGGAGCTTGTTACGGGTACGTTTACCATTAATAACTTATCCGCATCTATTATATTTGATACTGGTGCTGATAGAAGTTACGTGTGTAGAGACTTTCACGCTAAATTGAATTGTTCATCATTACCTCTAGATGCTAAGTACATGATTGAGTTAGCTAATGGTAAACTAATTAAAGCCGATAAAATTTGCCGTGATTGTAAAATAAATTTAGCCGGAGAAACATTTAAGATTGATTTGATACCCATAGAATTAGGAAGTTTTGATGTAATAGTCGGCATGGACTGGATGTCCAAAATAGGAGCTGAAGTTGTGTGCGCCAAGAAGGCAATTCGCATTCCTCGTAAGGATAAAACGCCAGTAATGATTTATGGAGAGAAGGGTAACTCAAAGCTAAAACTCATTAGTTATTTGAAAGCTCAAAAGTGCTTGAAGAAAGGGTGCTATGCTATCTTAGCACATGTTAATAAAGTCGAAAAGAAAGAAAAAGAGAAGTGCATCAATGACGTGCCTGTGGCAAGAGATTTTCCTGAAGTTTTTCCGGAAGAGTTGCCGGGATTACCTCCATTTAGATCTGTAGAATTTCAAATAGATTTAGTACCAGGAGCTGCACCGGTTGCCCGTGCTCCATATAGACTTGCACCGTCCGAGTTAAAAGAACTTCAGAGTCAGTTAAAAGAATTACTGGATCGTGGATTCATACGACCAAGTACTTCACCGTGGGGAGCTCCAATTTTATTCATCAAGAAGAAAGACGGATCTTTCCGAATGTGTATAGATTATCGTGAATTAAATAAGTTAACTATTAAGAATCGGTATCCACTACCGAGAATTGACGACTTATTTGATCAACTCCAAGGATCATGTGTGTACTCGAAAATTGACCTAAGATCGGGCTATCATCAATTACGTGTCAAAGAAGAAGATATACCGAAAACTGCTTTTCGAACACGCTACGGTCATTACGAATTTTTGGTCATGCCGTTTGGATTGATGAATGCGCCAGCTGTATTCATGGACCTCATGAATCGAGTTTGTAGTCCATATTTAGATAAGTTTGTTATCGTTTTCATTGATGATATTCTTATCTATTCCAAGAGTGAGCAAGAGCATGAGCAGCATTTAAGGTTGATATTAGAGTTGTTGAGAAAAGAACAGCTATATGCTAAATTTTCTAAATGTGCTTTCTGGTTGAAAGAAGTGCAATTTCTTGGCCACGTTGTTAGTAGCAAAGGAATTCAGGTTGATCCAGCAAAAATTGAAGCCATTGAAAAATGGGAGACTGCTAAGACACCAATGCAGATACGCCAATTTTTGGGTTTAGCCGGTTATTATAGAAGGTTTATTCAAGATTTTTCCCGAATAGCTAAGCCGTTGACAGCGTTAACGCAAAAAGGGAAGAAATATGAATGGACTTCTGAGCAGGAGAGTGCATTTCAATTACTGAAAAAGAAGTTGACTACGGCGCCTATTTTATCGTTACCAGAAGGGAACGATGATTTTGAAATATATTGTGACGCTTCGCGACAAGGTTTTGGTTGCGTTCTTATGCAACGAAAGAAAGTTATTGCATACGCATCCCGACAATTGAAGATTCACGAGCGGAATTATACGACGCATGATCTAGAACTGGGAGCAGTCGTGTTTGCATTGAAGATATGGAGACACTACTTGTATGGGGTTAAATGCACTGTGTTTACTGATCATAAAAGTCTTCAACATATTTTTGATCAGAAACAGTTGAACATGAGGCAACGTAGGTGGGTCGAGTTAATAAACGACTATGATTGTGAAATTCGTTATCATCCCGGGAAGGCGAACGTGGTGGCCGATGCTTTAAGCAGAAAGGAACGAGAACCAATTCGAGTACGAGCGATGAACTTAAAAATTCGCATGAATCTCAACTCACAAATCAAAGAAATTCAACGAGAAGCACTTACTAAAGAAAATATAGGGAATGAAATAATGAAGAAGTATGAGAAGCAACTCGTTATACGGGAAGATGGAATTCGATATTTTGCAAATCGTATTTGGGTACCGAAGTTGGGTGGATTAAGGAAGTTGATATTGAACGAGGCACATAAGACAAGATACTCAATACATCCTGGAGTCAGAAAGATGTATCAAGATCTTAAGACGCATTATTGGTGGCCTAACTTAAAGACAGACGTTGCAACATATGTTGGGGAGTGTTTAACTTGTTCCAAGGTCAAAGCAGAACACCAGAAGCCGTCAGGGTTACTTCAACAACCAGAAATCCCAGAATGGAAATGGGATGGTATTACCATGGATTTCATCACGAAGTTACCAAAGACTGCCTGGGGATACGACACCATTTGGGTGATTGTTGATCGTCTCACCAAGTCTGCACATTTCTTGCCTATAAAGGAAACGGATAGGATGGAGAAACTATTACGATTGTATATAAAGGAAATTGTTTCAAGGCATGGAATACCTATTTCCATTATATCTGATCGTGATAGTAGATTTACCTCAAAGTTCTGGCAATCACTACAGGAGGCACTAGGAAATCGTTTGGATATGAGTACCGCATATCATCCGCAAACGGACGGGCAGAGTGAAAGAACAATTCAGACTCTTGAAGACATGCTCAGGGCATGTGTGATCGATTTTGGAAACAGATGGGATAAGTATCTACCATTAGCAGAATTCTCGTATAATAATAGTTATCATGCGAGCATTAAAGCTGCACCATTCGAAGCATTGTACGGAAGGAAGTGTAGATCTCCTATCTGTTGGAATGAAGTAGGAGATCGACAATTAACTGGTCCCGAGATCATACATGAAACTACTGAAAAGATAGTACAAATCAAGGAGAGATTGAAAACAGCCCGTAGTCGCCAAAAGAGCTACGCCGATGTCCGAAGGAAACCATTAGAGTTTCAGATCGGTGACATGGTTATGTTAAAGGTGTCACCATGGAAAGGTGTAATACGTTTTGGAAAAAGGGGAAAACTGAACCCAAGATATGTAGGCCCGTTCAAGATCATCGAACGCATTGGACCGGTAGCTTATCGACTCGAGTTACCGCAACAACTCGCCGGAGTACATAATACATTTCACGTCTCGAACCTTAAGAAGTGTCTTGCAAAGGAAGATCTCACCATTCCTCTTGAAGAAATCCATGTCGATGAGAAACTACAATTTATCGAAGAACCAATCGAAATCATGGATCGTGAAATTAAACGGCTCAAGCAGAGCAACATACCGATCGTTAAGGTTCGTTGGAGTGCTCGAAGAGGTCCCGAGTTTACGTGGGAACGAGAGGATCAGATGAAACAAAAGTATCCACACTTGTTTCTCGATGACGCAAAATAGGTACAATTTTAAAATTTCGGGATGAAATTTATTTAACGGGTAGGTACTGTAATGACCCGCATTTTTTCGATCAATTTATACTTATAAGATTAATATTTACATAAATTAAACCTTACCAACATGATAAGCAATCCAAATTGTTGAGACTTATGTTTTTGAAATGAGTTTTACACAACGTTTGACCGTCTAGTTTGACCAATGATATCACGAACTATACAATATATGATAATTATACGTTTGTGTATATATATGTATATATACATATTTAACATGATCTAAGGATGTTTTAATATCTCATTTTGTATTAATAACAATAAGTTATAAGTGTATTTTGAAACTACTAACTTAAGTTTTCAAAACGATAACCATACGTAACGTTATTTGACATAAATACTTATGATCTATAATGTTTATACATATATCGTATAAGTAATGTATTTAATCACTTTTTAAGGACTTAAATACATAAAACAATATAAGTGTATTCACAAAAGATAGCTATATTTGAATCCTCATTCCATTTTTCACAAAATTTCTATACGTATATCTAGAGTATATGTACTCGTATCATACATAGCTCCTATACGTATTTACTATTGGTATATACACATCAAATCACCACCTAACCAGCCCTTGTTACTACCCTAGGTATAAGGTAATTGCTTTTGTATGATTGTTTGACAAATACACAAGATTACAAGCTTAAAAATTTTGTCCTTGCCCCCCCCCCCCCATATCACGTTTTTAAGGAGACTCATGGATCATCATTTTGATTCATTTTAACTTCCAATTTCTAGCTAAAAACACACACTCTTTCAAGAACCTTAAACTCCATAACAATCCAGCAAGTTACCAAGAAGATCTAGCCATAAAAACCTTACTTAATCACCATAAGAAAACCCTTACAAAAACACTTCAAGAATCCTTTCCAAGAACACAAACTTACTTCTAATCTTTCATCTAATTCCATCACCCTTTTGGTTCTAGGTTCTTACTCCTATTTTACAGCAATCTTGTCCAAGTAACTTGAGGTAGTAACTTTGTTCATAACCTTATTCGATTCATATATATATAGCTATCTTATTTTGTGGTATAAAATTTTAACAACAAAAACATAGTTTGAATGTTTTCAAACTTGTTTGCAAACTAAATAGATCCTTCTAACTTAATTTTTAAAATACTTCAAGACCTGTAATATAACATAAATATATGCTAATTTAACAAGGTATAACTTGGTTTTTCAAAGAACACCTTAAAAACTAAATTTACGACGTCGGAGTGTAACCGGGGGCTGTTTTGGGTTGGATAATTAAAAACCATCTTGAACTTTGAATTGGAGGTTTATATTCTGGAAAAATGATATTTCTTATGAATATGTTAACACATAAAAATTTCATGATTTAATTCAAAGTATAAGTATTTTTAGAAAAATGGTCATTAAATGATATTTTTATAACAAAAATGATTAACTTCATAAGTTTCACTAAAGTTTGACCTATGACCTGTGATTTCGAATACAAACTAAGGTATTTACAGTTCATAGTCTTAAAGAGGGACTCGATCCAAGGAAGTGGCAAGTTGAACCAACGAAAACGGAATTGTAACGAAGAAACTACGACCAAAACAAAATCGGATATCCAAGACTAGTTTAGCCACGAAAATAATTGGAGAAAATTAAATAAATCACATCTTTTTAAAATAACATGATATTTTATATATATGTACTCATAATTTAATTTTATATGGTTCAGGATCACCCGTAAACAATACGAGAAGATTAATCATAAGATCCCATGATTGTACGCAACACGTCATTTGACAACACCGGTACTTTATGTACGTAACACGTCATTTGACAACACCGGTACCGTGGGTCAAGATTAATCTCGACCAATACATATACGATGGGGGTTTTATTTATTTCGTTGGGGGTTTATTAAACACCTAAAAATGAACCATTTAAAATTGAATTACTAACATCGAACTGCTAACTACGGACTAAGGAATTATTAAAAGTATTAAAAGTATTATAAGTATATATATGTGATGATTGTTTAAAAAGAAAAGGTATTGATATATTATATATGGTTAGGTTTGTGATATCAATCGGAGACCAAGTCAAAATTACATATCTTCAAGACGAAAGTGAGTATATAGTCCCACTTTTAAACTCTAAGTATTTCGGGATGAGAATACATGTATTTTATGTTTTACGTTATGGACACAAGTAACTGAAAAATATATTCTACGTTGAGTTGTACCACTGGCATACTTCCCTGTAGCTTGGTAACTGTTATTTACAGCGGTATTGTAAACGCGAATCCTGTTGATAGATCTATCGGGCCTGACAACCCCAACCGGACTGGACGACCAGTATTCAACGGTTGCACAGTACTTCGTTTCGTGACTACACTTGGTACGGTGTAGTAAGATTTCATAATAAAGGGAATATGCGACGTGATTAAATGTTAAGTATGGTTACCAAGTGCTCAACCACTTAGAATATTTTTATTAAAACGTTTATATATGAAATCTTGTGGTCTATATATATATATTGCTGCCGGCATTAAACCTATATCTCACCAACTTTATGTTGACGTTTTAAACATGTCTATTCTCAGGTGATAATTAGAAGCTTTCGCTGCAACATGTTGAATTTAAACAAGATCTTGAGTATGCATATTTGTGTCAAAAATAAAACTGCATATCGGAGGATTTGTAATGTAAAATATGCTAGAAATCGTATTGTTATCATCACATGTAAAGTTTGTAAGTCCAAGATTATCGCTAAACGATAATCATCTTTATTTTGTCTAAAGCTTGTATCAAAATAAGAATTATGGTTTGTAATGTAAAATATATGCAGTTGTTCTTTTAAAAATGTCGCATATAGAGGTTAATACCTCGCAATGAAATCATACGTTATCTAACACGTTCTTATGGTTAAGGACGGGTTATGACATATATATATATATATATATATATATATATATATATATATATATATATATATATATATATATATAGTATAGTGTAGTTTTATATTATATTAGTTTTGGGTTATGCAAAGGTTATTTTACGGGTTTTAAAGTCGGAGCTCTGTCCGTGTAACACTACGCGATAAATAATCAATGTAAGCTATGTTCTCCTTTTTAAATTAATGTCTCGTACTTAAGTTATTATTACGCTTATTTAAGACGAAGTAATCATGATGTTGTGCTAAAAATATTAAAATTGGGTAATTGGGCTTTGTACCATAATTGGGGTTTGGACAAAAGAACGACACTTGTGGAAATTAGACTATGGGCTATTAATGGGCTTTATATTTGTTTAACTAAATGATAGTTTGTTAATTTTAATATAAAGATTTACAATTGGACGTACCTATAAATAACCATATACACTCAATCGGACACGATGGGCGGGGTATTTATATGTACGAATAATCGTTCATTTAACCGGACACGGGAATGGATTAATAGTCTATGGAATTATTAAAACAGGGGTGAAATTATGTACACGAACACTTGGCATAATTGATAACAAAGTATTAAAACCTTGGGTTACACGCAGTCGATATCCTGGTGTAATTATTAAACAAAGTATTAAAACCTTGTTACAGTTTAAGTCCCCAATTAGTTGGAATATTTAACTTCGGGTATAACGATAATTTGACGAGGACACTCGCACTTTATATTTATGACTGATGGACTGTTATGGACAAAAACCAGACGGACATATTAAATAATCCAGGACAAAGGACAATTAACCCATGGGCATAAAACTAAAATCAACACGTCAAACATTATGATTACGGAAGTTTAAATAAGCATAATTCTTTTATTTCATATTTAATTTCTTTTATTTTATATTTAATTGCACTTCTAATTATCGCACTTTTATTTATTGTTATTGTATTTAATTGCACTTTTAATTATCGTACTTTTTAATTATCGTAATTTTATTTTATCGCACTTTTATTTATCGCAATTTCATTATCGTTATTTACTTTACGCTTTAAATTAAGTTGTATTTATTTTTAATATTTTACATTAGGTTTTAACTGCGACTAAAGTTTTAAAATCGACAAACCGGTCATTAAACGGTAAACCCCCTTTTATATTATTATTATATATAAAAATATATATTTTGTACAAATATAGTTGTTTAAAATATAGTGTAAAATAAGTCGTCTCCCTGTGGAACGAACCAGACTTACTAAAAACTATACTACTCTACGATTAAGTACACTGCCTATAGTGTTATAGCAGAGTTTAGGTATATCACATCTGTAAATAAATTAATTAAAACTTGTATCGTATTTAATAGTATTTCGTAGTAAAAATAATAGTATTTTGTACCCCTCCGCTTACACATCAGGTGTGGTTCCAATTGGAGTTTTGTAGGCTGTTCTAACCTCCAATTTTATGGACCATTCCTTCGGATTTGATCCTACGGTTTTCTCTAGAATTCGTTTTAAAGCTCGGTTGGTATTTTCAACTTGTCCACTTGTTTGTGGATGATAAGCGGTGGAGATTTTATGAGTTACTTCATATCTTTTGAGAACTTTCTCAAGTTGATTATTACAGAAATGAGTTCCCCGATCACTTATTAAAGCTTTCGGTGTTCCAAACCTTGCAAAAAGACGTTTTAAAAAGTTGACTACAACACGTGCATCGTTAGTTGGGAGAGCTTGTGCTTCCGCCCATTTAGATACATAATCAATGGCAACGAGAATGTATAGATTATTATGAGATTTTGGAAATGGACCCATAAAGTCAATACCCCAAATGTCAAATACTTCACATACTTGAATGACATTTTGTGGCATTTCATCACGTTGACTTATTTTTCTGGCCCTTTGACAAGCATCACATGATTTGCAAAGAAGGTGTGCGTCTTTGAAAATTGTAGGCCAATAGAATCCAGCATCATAAACTTTTCTTGCTGTAAGTTGAGGCCCATAATGCCCTCCTGTTGGTCCTGTGTGACAATGGTTTAAGATTTTACTAGCTTCATCTCCAAATACACATCGGCGTATTATTTCATCGGGACAACTTTTAAACAAATGTGGATCTTCCCAGAATTAGTGTTTTATATCACTAAAGAATTTCTTTCGTTTTTGGTACGATAATCCTTTTTCAAGGAATCCACATACTAAGTAGTTTGCATAGTCTACAAACCATGGAATTTCATTATAATCTATCTTCAATAGATATTCATCAGGAAAGTTGTCTTGTATGGCTGATTCATTTAGAACTTCTAATTCGGGATTTTCAAGACGAGAAAGATGATCAGCGGCGAGATTTTCTGCTCCCTTTTTATCTCAAATTTCAATATCAAACTCTTGTAAGGATAAGATCCAACGGATTAATCTTGGTTTAGCATCTTGTTTCGAAAATAGGTATCTTAGAGCAGAATGGTCGGTATAGACCACCGTTTTAGCTAGAACAAGATATGAACGAAATTTGTCAAAAGCAAAGACAATAGCAAGGAGTTCTTTTTCAGTAGTTGTATAATTTGTTTGTGCTCCTTGTAACGTCTTACTAGCATAATATATAGGTTGAAATCGTTTTTCAATCCTTTGTCCTAAAACGGCTCCCATTGCAAAATCACTTGCATCGCACATAAGTTCGGATGGTAGATTCCAATTTGGAGTTATCATGATCGACGCATTAGTGAGTTTCTCTTTAAGTATATTAAAAGATTTGATGCATTCATCTAAAAAGATGAATGGAGCATCCTTTTCTAGGAGTTTATTCATAGGAGTGGCAATTTTAGAAAAATCTTTTATAAAACGTCGGTAAAAACCGGCATGCCCTAGAAAACTCCTAACTCCTCTAACATTGGTGGGATGTGGAAGTTTAGCAATTACATCTACTTTAGCTCTATCCACTTCAATTCATTCCTTTGAAATTTTATGACCAAGAACGATGCCTTCTTTAACCATGAAATGACATTTCTCCTAATTAAGAACTAGATTTGATTGTTCGCATCTAATAAGCATTCGTTCAAGATTAACTAGACATGTTTCAAAAGTATCACCGAAGACTGAAAAGTCATCCATGAAAACCTCCATGCATTCTTCTATCATGTCGTGAAAAATCGCCATCATGCACCTTTGAAAGGTTGCAGGGGCGTTGCAAAGTACAAATGGCATGCGTTTGTAAGTAAAAGTACCATAAGGGCACGTGAATGTGGTTTTCTCTTGATCCTCGGGTGCTATTGGAATTTGAAAATATCCAGAAAAACCATCAAGAAAATAATAGTAACTATTTTCGGCTAATCTTTCCAACATTTGATCAATAAAAGGTAAGGGAAAGTGATCTTTTCTGGTGGCGTCATTTAATTTTCTATAATCAATACAAACACGCCATCCTGTTATAGTCCTAGTAGGAATAAGCTCATTTTTCTCATTTGTGATGACAGTCATGCCACCCTTCTTAGGTACGCATTGAACTGGCTTACCCATGGACTATCAGAGATTGGATAAATTAAACCTGCATCTAGTAGTTTAATAATTTCTTTTTTAACAACATCTTGCATATTAGGATTTAGTCTTCGCTGGCGTTGCACATACGTTTTATGACCTTCTTCCATAAGGATTTTATGTGTGCAATACGAAGGACTTATTCCTTTAATGTCATGAGTCTTCCATGCAATAGCTGGTTTATGAGCTTTTAACACAGAAATGAGTTGAGATTTTTCATTTTCAGTAAGAGAAGACGATATTATTACAGGTAATTTAGATTCACCATGTAAATAAGCGTATTCCAAATGGTTTGGAAGTGGCTTTAACTCTAATATCGGTGGTTCTTCCATCGATGATTTGTATCGATATCTGTCTTCTTCTTTTAGCATTTGAATTTCTTCTGTTGTTGGTTCATATCCATTAGCCATAAGTGTAGCTAACATTTCAGTTTCATTAATTGGTTCAGTTCCACTCCTAAAGAACATTCTCCTGTTCCTTGTAATTCTGGAAATTCTTCTAACAATTCTGCATGTGAATCTATAGTTTGAATATAATAACATGTATCATCTGCAGATTGCGATTGTTGCATGGCTCTATCAACTAAAAAGGTAACACTCTCGTCCTCTATACGTAGGGTCAGTTTCTTACCGAACACGTCTATCATTGATTTAGCCGTGTTTAAGAATGGTCTTCCTAATATGAGAGGTACTCGAGAATCTTCTTCCATGTCCAGAATAACAAAATCTACTGGAAATACTAAAGTACCAACTTTAACTAGCATGTTCTCCATTATCTCTCTAGGATATTTTACTGATCGATCGGCTAGTTGTATGCTTATTCTTGTTGGTTTCAATTCTCCAAGGTCTAGTTTAGTGTATAGTGAATACGGCATTAGATTTATACTAGCACCTAAGTCTGCCAATGCTTCTATTGAACTAAGACTACCCAGAAAACATGGAATTGTGAAACTTCCTGGATCTGATAATTTTTCTGGTATCTTATTCAACAGCACTGCAGAACAATTAGCATTCATAGTAACAGCTGAGAGTTCTTCCATTTTCTTTCTATTTGTGATTAGATCTTTCAGAAATTTAGCATATCTAGGCATTCCTGAAATCACATCAATGAAAGGAAGATTAACATTTATTTGTTTAAACATATCCAAGAATTTGGATTGCTCGGCTTCAAGTCTCTCTTTTCTCATTTTACTCGGGTAAGGAAGTGGTGGTTGGTATGGTTTAACATAAGGTTTAGCCTTAATTGTGTTATCTTCATTAACCTTTTCAACTACCGGTTCTTTTTCCTTATCTTGCTCAGATTGTGGTTCTTGTGGAGTAGGAATAGCTTCATCAGAAATTACAGGTGTTTCAGGTGGTTTAAGTGTAATACCACTTCTTGTGGTAATGGCTTTAGCTGTTTCATTCTGGGGGTTAGCATTTGTATCACTAGGTAGACTTCCCGGTTTTCTTTCACCTATCAACCTTGCTAGGTTGCTCACTTCTTGTTCCAAATTTTGAATAGAAGCTTGTTGATTTCTAAATGCTTGAGCATTTTGTTCATTGGTTTGTTTCTGAGATGTGAAAAACTGTGTTTGAGAATCAACTAGCTTTGACATCATGTCTTCTAAATTTGGCTTTTTATCATCGGTTTGTGGTGGTTTATTTTGAAAATTAGGTCTTTACTGATTATAAGTATTATTGGATACTTGTTGATTGCTTGGACCTTGTTGGTTGTTGTATGGAACATTTCAGTTATAATTCTGATTTTGATTGTAGATCGGTCTTGGCGGTTGATAATTATTCTGATAATTATTTCCAGGCCTTTGGTTTATGTATGAAACATTCTCTCTTTGTTCCATTGTTAGTTCAATATTGAGACAATCTTTTGTCAAATGTGGTCCTCCACACTGCTCACAACTAATTCGTATTGAGTGGATATCTTTAGTCATCTTTTCCATTCGTCTCTCGACAGCATCTTTCTTTGCAGAAATGGAATCTAAGTCATGGCTAGAATCGGCTCTAGCTGCTTTAGATGATCTAACGATATCTTTTTCTTGGTGCCATTCATGTGAGTGGGAAGCAGTGCTATCAATAATTTTGTAAGCATCAGTTGCTGTTTTCTTCATAATGGTACCACCAGCTGCTATATCGATGTCTTTCCTTGTAGTGATGTCGCATCCTTGGTAGAATATTTGTACTATTTGACAGGTGTCTAAACCATGTTGCGGACATCCTCTTAATAACTTTCCAAATCTTGTCCAAGCCTCATATAGAGTTTCATTTGGCTTTTGTGTGAACGTAACAATTTCTCCTTGAAGTCTCACGGCTTTAGATGCCGGAAAGAATTGTTTAAGAAATTTTTCAACTAAAACATCCCATGTATCAATCGCCCCTTCAGGTAACGATTCTAACCAATCTTTGTGTGATGACCCATCCTAATCCACCTGGACGAATACATCAACATCTGGTCCCATTGCGAGGTATTTGACCTCTATGTGATACGTTTTGTAACATTGCATTCGTTTTTAAAGGTAATTCATAAATGAATATATAAATTCTAGGTTTTTAACATCTGATGATTCCTACGTATAGACAATCACCATTTAAATGGTTTACAATAATACATTTGTTGACAATACAGTCAAAATAAGGTACATGGTAATGGTTTAGTGAATGCAAGTTTCTTGTTTATAGCATGTATGACTCCAAGCACATAACTTCTAGAAACCTGAGAATAAACATGCTTCAAGTGTCAACACAAAGGTTGGTGAGTTCATAGTTTTAATATTACACATAATCCGTATATCAATGTGGATTACAAAAGTTCAGTTGTTTTATTCAAAACGTTTATCAATATGTTTTAACATTTCAAATCATCTGTTATGTAAAGGTTGATCACAAGATCTCAGTTGTTTTATCCAAAACGTTTATCAATAGGTTTTACATAAAAGGTGGACCACAAGATTTTAGTTGTTTCATCCGAAACGTTTAACAATCGGTTCTACAAAATTGAGCACCCTGGTAACTAAACTTTAACGTTTATATAATTTGTACCCTTTGTATAATCATCTTAATAATACACGCAAACCAACGTGTACGCTTCTCAAATAGCATACGTCCGTTAAAAGGCTAGTGCTCTAGCTCGGACGGGGATATCAAGCCCTATGGATCCATATACTACTACTCGCGCCCACCAGTTCTTATAACTGGCAGTTAACAGTTACCAAAGCTAAGGGATTTTCGGTTCAAACTCAGTGTAGAATTTAGTATGTACTTGTATCCATTGCGTTTAAAATAAAGTGCACGTATTCTCAGCCCAAAAATATATATTGCAAAAGCAATTAAAAAGGGATCAATGAAACTCACTCAAATCCGTTTTAGTTTTTGTATTCATTTTATAAAACAGCGCATGTATTCTCAGCCCAAAAATATGTATAAAAAGGGATCAATGAACTCACTGTTTTATATTGATATACAATATTGCAGGAACACGATGTTTGATTCACAAAAATACCCCCGAACATTACCCATAACCTCCTTGGTAATAACCCATATTTTCCTTAGCTCTAGCTCGCTCGGAAACTTGTTTTGAAAATTACTTGGACAGCACTCCATCGTAATATTTTATGTACATTATTATTTTTGTATCGCAAAAATAATAACACTAATAATAAAAATAATAAGATTAATAATAATCTTATTAATAATAATAATAATAATAATAATAATAATAATAATAATAATAATAATAATAATAATAATAATAATAATAATAATAATAATAATAATAATAATAAATAAAATAAATACGGAGTAATATATGTTAAAACAGAAGCAGAATGATCGAGTTTTTATAGGTGTGGCCTGTCCCCAGACCCCATGCGATCGCATGGTTCTGAAGGCCATTGGCCATGCGATCGCATGGCCCATTTTTCCAGCTCACATAATTTTGTCCTAATGCTTGTCGACATAATTAAATAATATATATATAATATATAATTTAAATTAATTAATTATATATTATATTTTATTCTCGTGCATAGTTGATTTGTAATTTTTGTTCCGATAAGTCGTACGTCATCACTTGACTTATGTCCCGGTTCCGGTTTTTCGAATGTCCTTTTGTACCTTTAGAAAACTTGCATTTTACGTTTCGTGTCACGTACCTTTGTCAAAATATAGCCTTAAGTTATCCATAAACTATACCACTCAAAGTATATCTTAAACTTTAGAGTGTTTTGGTCATTTACTTCTATAAATCATCGTCTCACTATTTGCTAAAATACATTTTTAAAATAGTGTTTTACTGTAGCAAAGTCAATTTTTACTGTAGCAATTCACTGTAGCAAAGTAAGTTTTACTGTAGCAAATAGTGATTTTCGAAAACACTGTAGCATTTTGGGTACTGTAGCAATTTGAAAATACTGTAGCAAATTAGTGTTTTACTTGTTCATCTTAAACATTTTAGTTAACTTATCTAAATATCAATCGAATCAATAATCGAATGTTACTATCGTTTACTAAATAACTTGAAATCATATATATTCAAATGGATATATAAACCAATAAGTTTAATGTACGGTAACATGCAATTAAAACTTTGTTACGTTTTCAAGTTATAGTATATATATGTATCTATTTACATATAATGGTTCGCGAATCGTTGAGAACAGCTGAAGGGTATTTGAATAGTTTAAAATTTTTGAGATTCAGTTTTACAGACTTTACTTATTGTGTCGAAATCATTAATCATTTAAGATTAAGTTTAAATTTAGTCAAAATTTCTGGGTCATCACAGTACCTACCCGTTAAAGAAATTTCGTCCCGAAATTTGAGTGAGGTCGTCATGGCTAACAATAAAAATGTTTTCATGACGAATATGAGTTGGTAAATAGAATTTTATCACCGTTGAATAATATGGATAAAACAATCCGATTTCTCGAAGCGTATGAGAGAAGTTATCGTAAAAGAGTGAAATGAAAGAATAGAGATTCGTCTTAACTTTTGAAGTAGTAACGATTGATTTCCGGAATTTAAGGAATAGAAAATCTTCATAATCTAAATAAGATTTGATTTCTTCGAAATTTACGGAAATTAGGATTTTCTTTGATTAAATGTGTAATCTGCCTCGATTGCTATGTCTGATATTTCGCTATAAATTGACCTCTTCCGTTTCATTTATTTTCACCACTCCTACTTTCTTTCCCAATTAATACATTCAAAAGATTTGTGAAAATGCTCAATCCAGTTCTGGTTCTTGACCTAATATTGACATTTGCCACAATCATCCTTCTTTTCCAGCTCCCACCAGAAGAATCTGTTTATTTCTATTATGCTCTAGGAATTGTTGTATTTATCATTCTCCCGTGTCTTTATATTGCTATACGCATTGATATACACGATTTGTAATTTCGGGGTTGTTATCGGGCTTATATTCTCCATTATATTTCGGAGCTTCATGCTTTCGTTTTCTCTTCCTGACCTTAAGTCAAGCGGATAATGGTCCGGAATTCGTAGCTATACCTTTCGGAATGAACATAGTTAATGTTCTAAGAAGGTAATCGTAATGGCACGATCTTGATTTGTCAAATTACCAGAATAACCGAAAAAGACCGAATCATCAAGAAAAATATTTTCTTGATATGTTTAGATGTTAAATAGAATAAAAGAGTTATGTAACATGGTTCATGATGAGGGTGTGATCTGTGAACCTTTATCACGTTCCATTAGAAACTCAGCAAGACTTACTGTAATATAATCACGTTGATCAAGTGTCATTATATTATACTAACTCATGCTTCAGTTCCCAACATGACTTCATAACATCCATTTTTCGAATTTTTCAGATTTTAGAAACTAAAATAGTTTCTTTTATGATGTAACAAAGATGGCGCGAAGAGATAAATAATTTCGGATGATAATAGTTATGAAGATATCTTCAGAAATATCGAAGATATTTATAATAAAAGATATGATAATATCTTAGAATTTCTAATATCGAAGGATGATGAAGAAGATTTGTTCGTAACGGATTTTGAGTCAGGAGCAAGGTATTCGTTAATGACTTCAGCAGATATTGAATCATTTGTATTCTTTGAAGGCAGGTTTAGTCTTTGTGATTTATCCACAGCCTCCTTCATACTTTGCTCAATCCGTTTTCCAGTTCCAAACCTTCTATTTTTCTCAGCTTTACCACCATACTATTCTTTATCATCAAACTTTTGACTATTAAGGTCGTTTACAATTTTTGCTGCTTCATCAGCATCTTTTCAAAATTCGGAGAACTAGCTTCGCAGTTTGGGTGTTTTTCAGAAAATTCACATTCGAAGTATGTAAGTCTAGAAGTTGGATGTTATCTATATATAACTGTTGTCGTAGAAAATGCTGCGAGATTCAAAATACTGATTGTTAATTCCCGGTGGTTGGTATGGCAATTACCGTTATAAGATGTGGATGAGTACATGATAGGGTTTCAATGATTATAATGATTTTTCGGAAGGTCAAGGATCAATGAAGTTGTTGATAAATTTACTGCTAATGTGGTGGAACATAAAAGGTTCCCCAGTAACAAAAACGTATATGTCAAGGTTATAATAAAGCTAATCTGAAAAGTCAAAGTTGACTGGTTGTAAGTGTGGTAAAACTGGATACTTTGAAAAGGAATTGTAAGGTTATTTTCAGTAATAATAATGCCGAAGGATTTATCACAGATACGTGTTAAAGTTTTACTTAGGTTTCGAGAGCTTTCCAGATGTATGATTATAAGTACAAATCTTTCTTCTTGTAGATATCGTGTAGTTGGTTTGTCTTCTCGTTTGTTCATTAGTTGAAGTGTTTTCAAGAATTTCGATGGGTTTGAGCGCAAAATGTAATCATATGATGTTCTAGTACAATTCTGAACTCAAAGCATGGTTTTTGAAGCATGGTTTTGAAAGATGATGTTTTCCGTTTAATCTTGACTTGGATTCTGATTTATCGAAATCAGAATATGAAATTGAATGAAAACGGTTATTCTGTGATTAACAGATACGTATATCTGTAGGTTTGAGCAGTATAGTTAATGATTGCTGAATCAGAATTGAAGAATGTATAGTGTAATTCACTGTAGCAAAGTAAGTTTACTGTAGCAAATAGTGATTTTCGAAAACACTGTAGCATTTTGGGTACTGTAGCAATTTGAAAATACTGTAGCAAATTAGTGTTTTACTTGTTCATCTTAAACATTTTAGTTAACTTATCTAAATATCAATCGAATCAATAATCGAATGTTACTATCGTTTACTAAATAACTTGAAATCATATATATTCAAATAGATATATAAACCAATAAGTTTAATGTACGGTAACATGCAATTAAAACTTTGTTACGTTTTCAAGTTATAGTATATATATGTATCTATTTACATATAATGGTTCGCGAATCGTTGAGAACAGCTGAAGGGTATTTGAATAGTTTAAAATTTTTGAGATTCAGTTTTACAGACTTTACTTATTGTGTCGAAATCATTAATCATTTAAGATTAAGTTTAAATTTAGTCAAAATTTCTGGGTCATCACAGTACCTACCCGTTAAAGAAATTTCGTCCCGAAATTTGAGTGAGGTCGTCATGGCTAACAATAAAAATGTTTTCATGACGAATATGAGTTGGTAAATAGAATTTTATCACCGTTGAATAATATGGATAAAACAATCCGATTTCTCGAAGCGTATGAGAGAAGTTATCGTAAAAGAGTGAAATGAAAGAATAGAGATTCGTCTTAACTTTTGAAGTAGTAACGATTGATTTCCGGAATTTAAGGAATAGAAAATCTTCATAATCTAAATAAGATTTGATTTCTTCGAAATTTACGGAAATTAGGATTTTCTTTGATTAAATGTGTAATCTACCTCGATTGCTATGTCTGATATTTCGCTATAAATTGACCTCTTCCGTTTCATTTATTTTCACCACTCCTACTTTCTTTCCCAATTAATACATTCAAAAGATTTGTGAAAATGCTCAATCCAGTTCTGGTTCTTGACCTAATATTGACATTTGCCACAATCATCCTTCTTTTCCAGCTCCCACCAGAAGAATCTGTTTATTTCTATTATGCTCTAGGAATTGTTGTATTTATCATTCTCCCGTGTCTTTATATTGCTATACGCATTGATATACACGATTTGTAATTTCGGGGTTGTTATCGGGCTTATATTCTCCATTATATTTCGGAGCTTCATGCTTTCGTTTTCTCTTCCCGACCTTAAGTCAAGCGGATAATGGTCCAGAATTCGTAGCTATACCTTTCGGAATGAACATAGTTAATGTTCTAAGAAGGTAATCGTAATGGCACGATCTTGATTTGTCAAATTACCAGAATAACCGAAAAAGACCGAATCATCAAGAAAAATATTTTCTTGATATGTTTAGATGTTAAATAGAATAAAAGAGTTATGTAACATGGTTCATGATGAGGGTGTGATCTGTGAACCTTTATCACGTTCCATTAGAAACTCAGCAAGACTTACTGTAATATAATCACGTTGATCAAGTGTCATTATATTATACTAACTCATGCTTCAGTTCCCAACATGACTTCATAACATCCATTTTTCGAATTTTTCAGATTTTAGAAACTAAAATAGTTTCTTTTATGATGTAACAAAGATAGCGCGAAGAGATAAATAATTTCGGATGATAATAGTTATGAAGATATCTTCAGAAATATCGAAGATATTTATAATAAAAGATATGATAATATCTTAGAATTTCTAATATCGAAGGATGATGAAGAAGATTTGTTCGTAACGGATTTTGAGTCAGGAGCAAGGTATTCGTTAATGACTTCAGCAGATATTGAATCATTTGTATTCTTTGAAGGCAGGTTTAGTCTTTGTGATTTATCCACAGCCTCCTTCATACTTTGCTCAATCCGTTTTCCAGTTCCAAACCTTCTATTTTTCTCAGCTTTACCACCATACTATTCTTTATCATCAAACTTTTGACTATTAAGGTCGTTTACAATTTTTGCTGCTTCATCAGCATCTTTTCAAAATTCGGAGAACTAGCTTCGCAGTTTGGGTGTTTTTCAGAAAATTCACATTCGAAGTATGTAAGTCTAGAAGTTGGATGTTATCTATATATAACTGTTGTCGTAGAAAATGCTGCGAGATTCAAAATACTGATTGTTAATTCCCGGTGGTTGGTATGGCAATTACCGTTATAAGATGTGGATGAGTACATGATAGGGTTTCAATGATTATAATGATTTTTCGGAAGGTCAAGGATCAATGAAGTTGTTGATAAATTTACTGCTAATGTGGTGGAACATAAAAGGTTCCCCAGTAACAAAAACGTATATGTCAAGGTTATAATAAAGCTAATCTGAAAAGTCAAAGTTGACTGGTTGTAAGTGTGGTAAAACTGGATACTTTGAAAAGGAATTGTAAGGTTATTTTCAGTAATAATAATGCCGAAGGATTTATCACAGATACGTGTTAAAGTTTTACTTAGGTTTCGAGAGCTTTCCAGATGTATGATTATAAGTACAAATCTTTCTTCTTGTAGATATCGTGTAGCTGGTTTGTCTTCTCGTTTGTTCATTAGTTGAAGTGTTTTCAAGAATTTCGATGGGTTTGAGCGCAAAATGTAATCATATGATGTTCTAGTACAATTCTGAACTCAAAGCATGGTTTTTGAAGCATGGTTTTGAAAGATGATGTTTTCCGTTTAATCTTGACTTGGATTCTGATCTATCGAAATCAGAATATGAAATTGAATGAAAACGGTTATTCTGTGATTAACAGATACGTATATCTGTAGGTTTGAGCAGTATAGTTAATGATTGCTGAATCAGAATTGAAGAATGTATAGTGTAATTCACTGTAGCAAAGTAAGTTTACTGTAGCAAATAGTGATTTTCGAAAACACTGTAGCATTTTGGGTACTGTAGCAATTTGAAAATACTGTAGCAAATTAGTGTTTTACTTGTTCATCTTAAACATTTTAGTTAACTTATCTAAATATCAATCGAATCAATAATCGAATGTTACTATCGTTTACTAAATAACTTGAAATCATATATATTCAAATAGATATATAAACCAATAAGTTTAATGTACGGTAACATGCAATTAAAACTTTGTTACGTTTTCAAGTTATAGTATATATATGTATCTATTTACATATAATGGTTCGCGAATCGTTGAGAACAGCTGAAGGGTATTTGAATAGTTTAAAATTTTTGAGATTCAGTTTTACAGACTTTACTTATTGTGTCGAAATCATTAATCATTTAAGATTAAGTTTAAATTTAGTCGAAATTTCTGGGTCATCACACTTTGGCTTCTCCCTTTAGAGTTCAGGGAAATAACATAAGATAGATCTGTTCATCCTCCACTTCTCTTATTTTAAATAGTGTGCAGATCCTATTAAAGGTACGAAGATGTTCGTTTGGATCTTCCTTCGGTGCACCACTAAATTGGCATTGATTAGTTACCATGTGTAGGATTTGTCCTTTGATTTCATAATCTGGCGCATTAATGTCTGGTTGAGTAATTGCGTGACCTTGGCCAGTGAGTTTAGCTCTCATTCGGTCTTCCATACTTAAAGGTTCCAGATTCTCCATAATTGAATTTGTTGAATCTGAATCACTAGAGGATTCTGATTTAATGGTTAATTCCTCAACAATCTCTGTTTGAATGAATGGTGGTTACGGAGGAAAGATTAATGGTTCAGGATCTATGAATTGTCCCTGAATATTCTCCGGATTCTCAATTGTGAGGTCGGATTCAAAAAATGGATTATCGGAAATTTGAATTGGAGTACTTGGTCGACTGGATGACGATTCTAAAGAAAAATCAACGGCGACAATATTTGCTAGATGTCTTGATCGAGTTACAGGTGGTGAACGTACAAAAGGTGGTGATCGTTTTGCTCGATGCATTTACTGAATATCCTATTAGTTATAAAAATAAGAAAAATTATATAAGTTATCAAATTAATAGACTTTTCTGATTTTGCCCACGTTTTGAATAGCCAAAAGATGTAGCAGAGGGGCAGGATTCGTTTGGTCTCAATATAATTGAGTACTGTTTGGCTCCAATAACCCGGTCCACGTACAAATCCAACTATTACTACGAACCAGAAAATTTTGATGTCTATCAATTTAACCGCTTAAAATCATTTTTCGTAATTTAAAGAAATTTTAGAGAAGAAATAGAAAAAAAAAATCTAAGTCCTAAAACTAGAATGTCGAGAAATAAGAAAGAAAAAGAACGCAATGAAAAACGTCGAAAAATAAAAGGCGTCGAAAAATAAAAATAAGAAAGTAGCGCGTTGAAACTTAAAAAGGAACTAAAAACTAAGAATTAAAAGTTGCGTCTAAAAATATTAAAGCTTAAAAGGAATACTATATCCCAAATGGCAATAACTTAAAAAGGTACTAACACTTAAAAACGGCGTCGCAAAATTCTAAAGCACTTAAATCTTAGTCTAAAGAAAAACACTTAAGGGATTTTACGGCAAAGTCTAAAAATTTAGAAGTAAAAATAACTATGGCAAAAACTATGACTTGAAACTAAAAACGAGCGAAAAATACAAATATTACGCTAAAACGAATAAAAATGAACAAAATATAAAAATATACTTAAAGTTGTAAAAAGTACAATTTTTATAAAAAATATTATTTTTATATTATTTATTTATTAAAACTATTAATTTTATAATTTAATTAAACTAAATATATAAATTAAATAATAACTAAACTAATTAATTAAATAATCTAAACCTAATTAGGGTTTATATTAATAATAATTAATAATAATAATCCGTAATTAATGCTGTTTTAGGGTTTAATGTGGCGTGTCAGACAGGGCCATGCGATCGCATGAAGTTTTGCCTTCGGGCTCATGCGATCGCATGAGCTAGGTTTTCGGGCCAGGTTACGGGCTGCTACAGTACTGGGCCGTTTGGTTTTTAATATTTTTTTTTCTGTTTTATGTTTTAATAAATAAATATATAAATAAATAAAAACTTGTATTTAAAAAAAAACTAAAATAAAAATAAAGAAACTTTATAATTTTATAAATATTTAACAAACTCTTAAAAATATTTATATTTTTGTGTTTGTTTTTATATTTTCGTATATTTAAAACGTATTTTTACAAAAACTTATTTTTACAAAAGGAAACTAAAAATTAATAAAAATCTTTTTTTTATAGCGTTGCGCTTCCGGCGTTTTAATGTTATTTCCCCGGCAGCGGCGCCAAAAATACTTGATGTGTGCGAGGTGTACTAGGAAATAGTATTATTTTTACAACGAAATACTATTAAATACGATACAATTTTACACAAGATATTTATTTATTTATAGAATGGATATACCTAAACCTTGCTACAACACTTATAGGCAGTGTACCTAATCGTACAGTAGTGTAGTTTTTAGTAAGTCCGGTTCGTCCACAGGGAACTCTTAAACAAAGCTTAACGCTATAATTTTTTAACTTATAAAAATACAAATATATATATAAGTAATATTATTATTATAAATAGGGGTTTTTACCGTTTAATGACCGGTTTGTCGATTTTAAAACTTTAGTCGCAGTTAAAACCTAATGTAAAATAGAAATAAAAGACTTAATTTAAAGCGTAAAATAAATAACAATAATGAAATTGCGATAAATAAAAATGCGATAAAATAAAATTGCGATAATTAAAGAGTACGATAATTAAAAGTGCAATTAAATAAAATGACAATAAAAGTGCGATAATTAAAAGTGCAATTAAATATAAAATAAAGGAAATTAAATATGAAATAAAGGAATTATACTTATTTAAACTTCCGTAATCATGATGTTTGACGTGTTATTTTTAGTTTATTCCCATGGGTTAATTGTCCTTTATCCTGGATTATTTGATATGTCCATACGGATTTGTCCATAATAGTCCATCAGTCATAAATATAAAGTGCGAAAGTCTTCATCAAATTATTCTTATTCCCGAAGTCAAATATTTCAACTAATTGGGAATTCAAATTGTAACAAGGTTTTAATACTTTGTTTAATGAATACACCAGGTTATCGACTGCGTGTAAACCAAGGTTTTACTACTTTGTTAACAATTACACCAATTACCCTTGAATGTAATCCACCCCTGTTTCAACAAGTCTACTAACTATTAATCCAGTTCCGTGTCCGGTAAAATGAACAATTATTGGTATTTATAGATATCCCGCCCACCGTGCCCAGTCAAGCGTATGTGGTTATATATAAATACGTCAAATTATAAGTCTATATATTAAATTAACGAGGTATCATTTAGTTAATATAAAGCCCATTAATAGCACATAGTCTAATTTCCACAAGTGTCGTTCTTTTGTCCAAACCCCAATTATGGTACAAAGCCCAATTACCCAATCTTAATATTTTTAGCCCAACATCATGATTACTTCGTCTTAAATAAGCATAATAATAACTTAGCTACGAGACATTAAATTAAAAATAACATTAACCATAACTTACAGTGATTAAAAATAGCGTAGCGTTACACGGACAGAATTTCGACTTACACCCTTACAACATTCGCTAACATACCCTTATTATTAGAATTTAAAATTAAAAATAAAATTAAAATATAAATATATATATATATATATATATATATATATATATATATATATATATATATATATATATATATATATCTTACGAATGAGAGAAAGAAGAAAAAGATGTAAAATTTCGTCCAAAACTCGCGAACTTTATAGGACCAGACCTGGATTTCAGGGCCATGTGATCGCATGGCTTTTGTGCCTCCAGGCCATGCGATCGCATGGTGGTAGGTAACAGCTCACATGATTTTTGTTTCTTTGCTTGTCGACGTTTTAATAAATAAATATAATATATAAATAATTATAAGAATTATTTAAATATTATATTATATTTATGTGCATAGTGACTTGTAATTTTTAGTTCGTTGCGTCGAGCGTTGAGAGTTGACTTTGGTCCCGGTTCCGGATTTTCGAACGTCCTTGCGTATAATTTAATATCTTGCACTTTGCGTTTCGCGTCTTGTACTCTTGTAATTTTGAGACGTTTCTCATCAATAATTGGAACCAATTTGATTGTATTTTGTACTTTTGAGCTTTTTGGTCGTTTGCGTCTTCAATTCGTCGAATCTGTCTTTTGTCTTCACCTTTTATTATTTAAACGAATATCACTTGTAAATAGAACAATTGCAACTAAAAGCTTGTCTTTCTTGAGGGATAATGCTATGAAATATATGTTTGTTTTTAGCATTATCAGGTACCAACGGGTAAGTCTTCATTCTCGTCATTTTTCATAAAAGAAAGACTGTATAACGAGTGCTCCGTCATTTTCGTCACTAAATAGATAAATTTTGAGTTTGTCTATTTCATGAAGTTGGAAGACGCGGGCCCACATGTGATAGCATATGTTCAAAAGATAAGATGTGTGAAAATATTTGCCCAACATCCATTTTATATTATTACCTTTTTAAATAACTGATAATAATAAATTAAGTGGGTTCAGTTTTTTTAAAAAGTATTTTATGGTTGATATCGTTTAGTCTTTTCCAGTCTTTTGAAAGAAATATTGATGTGGCGCAGATGTGGTGTTCAGTCTTTTTTAAGAAGCATGTCATGGGGGTGAATGGTCTTATAGGATATTGGTGTTGATGTGATGCTGATGTGAAAGGTTAAGAGTATGAATAGTTTAGTTACGACATGGAATGACCGAAGGTCATTTGGATGGTAGTGATTGGGTTAAGTAGACCCCACCACAACAAAATATATATTTAAAGTGCATTTATCAGAGATGTTAGTATACCATAAACGTATCATATTAGTATTAGTATTATGGGAGTTGATTCGTACACCACTTATTTTTTGCCATACACCACCTGTTTTTTGCCATACACCACCAAACTACAATCTTTGACTATTTTATTCTATCTAACTCAAGGCCCTTTTCCCTAAATTAATTATGAGAAAGGGTAAAATGGTCCAAAATTAAATTTTGGTGGTATATGGAAAAAAGTAAGTGGTGTACGTATCAGCTCCCCATACGTATGATATAAGATGTGGTGCGAGCATTTTGTTTTGATCTACTTATTAAAATTATTGATATTAATATTTAATATATTAAAATATATCATAATAAAAATGAAATTCTAAAGCTGCATTTTCGTGTATATTTGATCTTATTGGTTTTGTATGTCCTAGGGTTATTATACTAAAAGATTTTAAAGTAATCATTACTATAAAAAAAATCATATATGTGTTTGTATTTTCACATGAAGATCGAATACTTTACAAAATAAAATTATATTTTGTAAATGTTTTTTTTTTTTAGAATCTATATATTTTTTTAATATACACTTGTAAATGTTATTTTGTAATTATAAATTAAAACCTATACATACATCTATACGTATATATATATATATATATATATATATATATATATATATATATATATATATATATATATATATATAATATCCTTAAATAACTTTTAACTTTTAATTAGGTGATGATAATTGACAAATCAACTGTAACTTTTTGTTATATATATATATATATATATATATATATATATATATATATATATATATATATATATATATATGCAGGATCAATGGGGAAGTAACCAATCGGGGGGAAGTAAATTTTTTTTTTTCATTTTTTTTTTTGGAATTTTTTTTTCTGACATCAAGATCACACGAAAATATTAATATTTAGAAAAGACACTTCGTGATGAATGTTGTTATTTAGGCGGAAAAACGATCAACAAAATTTAACCCGATTTAGAGTTTAGGGTTTAGGGTTTGGTGTTTTGGGTTTATTCCACAAACCCAAAACACCAAACCCTAAACCCTAAACCCTAAACTCTAAACCGTTCGTGTTAATAACTCAATCTAAATCCTAAATCTAAACCATAAACCCTAAATTTCTATACCCTAATATCTAAACCCTATAAACCCTAATATCTAAACCCTAATAGCTAAACCTCAACATACGCTCGAAAAACACGATAATTGTTATATATTACTTCTTCGAGCGTTTTTCTGCCAAAATAAAAACATTTATCACAAAGTGTCTTTATTAAATGTTCATATTTTCATCCCATCTATAAAGTTTGTGAACAAAGTTTTTTCAAAAAACGAAAAAAGAAGTTTTTGCTTCCCTCCTTTCCCCCCGATTGGTTACTTCCCTCTAGATCCTACCACTATATATATAGGGTAAGGATCCAGCGCTAAGTGGGTGTTGTTATATATATATATATATATATATATATATATATATATATATATATATATATATATATATATATATATATATATATATATATATATATACATAGTCTTTTTTAAAGTACATATCATTTTGCTCTTTCCATCGATACTTGGTATCGCCATTTTGATATTATCCTTAAACTCCATATCTGACGAAACTTTAATCAATGCTCGAGCAAAATTAGGTGTACCCCACGACTCTAGACACAATGTGTTCGTGTAAGAGTCTAACCTTATGGGAAAATCAATATTAGAAGTTATTACACCCGGTTTCAGTAAAGCCTACTATTGGGACATCATGGATTTCACCCATACCGGGACAAGTTAATTCCTTTGTTAATGGAACATCAGGTGACCATGCATCAAGAATGATATGGATTGAATGAATAATCCATGAGCCTGATTATAGCACTTCTTGCAATCCAGTTTTCGAAGAAATGCTTAGAGATGATCATTATTTTTTTCAATCCAAACTTCTTCCATACATTTGAAACATAGTTTTTCACAACTGGATAAGCTACTCGTTTACCGAGAAAATACCTGATATCTCTCTATTTATACATGTTTTATCTCGCAATATCTCCCTCACTTTGTTCGGTTTTTGATGATCTTGGAGCCTATTTTGTGTGCTATTGAGCTAAATGGAAATTTGGGGGGCTAAGGACTTGATTTGGTGTAAAATTGACCAGATCTTGATCAAATGTGGCTAAGGAAATGGCAAGTGCCGAATTCAGCATCAAAAGCGCCGCTCCTCAACTAAGAGCGCCACTCCTGTGGAGCAAAAGTGCCGCACCTACCTCGAAAGCGACGTTCTTATGCAAGTTTTGGCTCCATTTTCCACCAGTGGCCAGAAGCGCCGTTCTTACAGTCAAAAGCGCTGCTCCTATCCAGCCAAAAGCGGCGCTCCTAAAGCAAAAGCGCCGCCCCTGAATGAATCCAAAAGCGGCGTTCCTGATCAAATGCGCCGCTCCTCACTTAAGCCAAAAGCGCCGCTCCTGAGTCAAAAGCGGCGCTCCTATCGATGTTTCAGTCCAGATTTTAAGCACTATAAAAGGAACAAAACTAGGTTATGTTTAGTGTGTGTCTTTAGAGAGCAGCTATTCCAACTCCGAATTTCACTTACAAAATCCTAAATTCATCATCCATTGGTTTTTTATGGTGGATTCAAGGAAGCTAGCTCAAGAGTCATCATAGATTAACTCTAGATCTTCATCTTTTGTATTTTGGGTTGTAATCTCTACTTTTCTTTACATATTTTGAATCTCTTGCTTGTAATAACTTTAAGATGATGATTGTTTATGTTTCTATACTTATTATTAGTTTAATCTTAGCCATGGTTGGCTAAATCTCTTGTGTTTGCTTATCTATGAATCTCTAATGCAAGTGTTCGCCCTAAAATCAATTGAATGATGTTGTTTGAATGAATCACATGATCATGTGTTATTGTGTTAGCTAAAGATCCATTGCTATGAGTTTATTTTAGGCTTTACTTTGATTACATATGGTGAGTAGCTCTCTTAGTGATTTGAGAAGTGAATCAATGTGTGCTTCAACACCTTGAGTGATCTAGACAACTAGCTTAAGAATTTCAAGTGATTGTGTTCTTGATCTATGATGGTTTTCAATTGGACTTTAGTCAACATAGCAGTGCCGATTATCTTAAGTGATTTCGATAGTTGGAGGGTTTTAAGTGATTTCAACCCAAGCATAATCTCAATAACCTTTCATAACTTGATCTTAGAATACACTGATTATGTGAATTCGCGGAGTTTTATTTGATTTAAGTTTTGGTAGTAATTGATGCGTTGAAACAGTACCTTTATTTATGAACGGATTTGAATTGTTTTGTTACACGAATTGATGTATTGTATATGTGGTGTTTTAATGAATTCAGGTTGATTTCACACATATAGGCAACTAGTCCTATTCGCATAGTTTAGTTTTATAGGTAAATCCGGTTCGTTCCACAGGGAGACAGTGTTTAAATTATTTTTAAAAGTCTTTGAAGTTAAACTTATTTAAAGGGGGTTTTGGATTAGGAATTTATAATACTACATAATAATAATAAAATATAACTTAATCTTAACTTAATTATATTACTTATTAATTTATACGAATACATTATTTATAATTATTAACTTAAAAGTGAATTAATTGAAATTATACTAATTGTGATCTAAATAAGTTTATTACTAAATGATAATTAATAAAATAACAACTTTTAATAAAACTAATTGATTATAATTTTGTTTTGAGCAATAAATTATAATACAAATTTATTTAAATTAACTGAATCATAAAAATGAATTATAGGAAATTATAATAATTAAACTAATTATAATTTAATTACTTTAGGATAATAATAAAAGATTTAATTTAAAACTTAGAATTCAAATAAAATTCGTAACAGTGTTATTTTTATACGTACGCATTTCGCGTAGATTTATACGCGTTCCGCGTATAATTTTGAAGGTACGTGTTTCGTGTGATGTATACACGATACGCGTATGATATATCCGATGTGACAAACAGTTCTGGTAAAAATTCAATTATTTTGATGTATATTTTTATTTTTAGTGAATAATAATAATACGTAAATAATAATAATAATAAGTATTTTACAATATATAAATAAATGGGAGTGTTTACTTAAATGTGTCACCTCTAGATCCATGGATTGTTTTGAGTTTAAGCTCTATTAAAATGTTTTAGTATAAGACTTTATATTTTTTTCTTTCAAATAAATATAAAGTTATGACTAACTAAATTCAATCTAATTTTTATCGGATCTTATTTTAGATAGTTACTATTCCCAAGTATTTAAATTGAGACCCAACCCAGTTTTGACTTTCGCCAAAACCCAAATCATAACGGTTTTCCTTTTTACAATTTCACTATTATATGACTAGTGATATTACCCAAACCACCGAACTTTATTTCTAATTTAGTGTTAGTAAATTATTCATAAGTTCGTCTAGATCACTTTTAATGTTGAAGCTTAATTTATATAGATAAAAATAACTTTCGTTATTTGAATCTAATAAATTAAGTGACAAGGGTTAAATATCCAAGTACATAATAATAGTTCTTTTAATTAGGCACAATATTAAAAATACTTAAGTTACATTTTAATTTTTATAAATGATAACAATCCATTTCACTAGGGGCTCTACATCTAAGCAAACACTAGGGAAATTAGCTACTCATTATACTAGGGTAAACATGAAAATATAAATATACAAACATAATAATAACGATAAAAATTGATAACGATAATTTTAATAGGATATACTTACGAAAATCTTCACTTTCATTTACTTTAAACGGTAGAAAATTACAATAACAACACCCCTTGCACTCGTACAATAATACCCTTAATCATAAACAATACACCCTTAAATCTGAAAATATCCTAAAAATTGAACATTGAAACGGAAATTAATACGGAGTACTTGGTAAAAATAAAAAGACTAATAAGTTGATGTAGTATCTCTCTTTATCCCTCTCTGTATTATATGGAATTGTGTACTGACTTAAAATTTTGCACACTCTCTTGTACTGTCTTCCATCTGTATATATTTATCTCTTCAAAGTAGTAGGTGAAGTGTATTACTTCTGTAAAGCTGAAAAGATACTAAAGTTGTAATATTATACCCAAAAAGCGACCGTCCCATTTGTAATTCAGATCTGATTCTGGTCTCGATATTACGCGTTTCGCGTAAGATGTTACACGTTCCGCGTAGAGCTAAAGATCTATGCGTTTCGCGTAGAAAACCACACGATCCGCGTAGGAGTAATCGACAGTTTTTTTTAATTTTATTTTTTCGTTTGTTCTTTGTTGATCCCGTGTTGACGTATATTGACTTGGAACTTTTCATTTGAACTCTTTCTCTTCGATCATCTTGGAATTGCATTCGAGTAAACATTATCTTGATATATATTTGGTTTAAATCCGTCGTTTTATCGTCGTTTCTTCAAACTTCAAGCTCGTTTTACTTTTGTCGTTTTTCTCGTGAATTATGCATTTGAATGTCTTCGTTTCGGTAAAAGCCGATGAAATATAAATGGTATTGCGTCAAAATATATGTATGTTTAAAGCAATATCAAAATAACCCACACTTGAACGTTGCTTGTCCTCAAGCAATTACATCTTCTAAATAGAATCGGAACATTACATATTTTTCCATGTCGAAATTAAATCACACAACACACGCTACACAAAATGAAAACACACGCTATATGGAATAAGTTGGAAACACTACACAATATTTATTGGATCACACGCACACCACACGAAATGAAATTCTGACAACAGAAACAAAGTAGAAACTCGTGATTAGGGTTTAAAAATTTGGATCCTTAGGGAAAAATTGGACCTTGTGAAAACGTTTTATGATTTTATAAAATGTCATGCTAGTTTTTATACTAGACACGTTTTCCGGTTTTAACCTCAAATTCAGGTCGAGGGTAACTGAAAATCATAGTCTCAGTCGGCGATTAGCAAGCTATCCGCCCCATAATTGAAGTATCATGGAACTTGAAACCGAATGTCCTAAAAATGATTTTACACAATATAATTCATAAAATAGCATAAGTTTTAGAATAAAATTATATCGTGTCCAAATATCATCGGTGAACCATGAGTTTGCACACCTCAATTTGTTATGGCATATGTATGTTGACCGCGGTCAAACATAGATGCGGTTGATCTTTACGGAGATCATCCATCTGGGGATTAGATTCATTAGTCTTAAAAGCTAATTTGCAATGTGCCCCCCCATTGTACGAGATAGATCCATCTCATGGTTAGGATAAGTCTGACCACCAAAAACCCTGTTTGATGCTGAGGTGAGGTGGATTTTCAGCCGACGATAGAGATGACTTTTCAAGATTTTTCGTCAACCTACAGCTGTTCTGGACTACATCTTCTAACATAAGTTAGCAAGTGTGTCATTTTGAAAGACTTTACTTCCTTAATGAGATATTCAGGTTTATACATTTCAAAGCAATGATATCTGTAATAAACTTCATAAAAACATGTGATAAATGGTTCTAAACATATGGGTTTATAAATTCCTTTATACTTGGTTTTCTTTTAAATATTTTAATCAAATAAACTTATGTATTTTTAATGTATGAAGACAATAATTTCGGTTTTTGACACCTAATCTTTAATTACTCGTAATTACCTTAAAAATTGATTAGTTATATTTGTTTTAAAATTGTAAAAATTTTCATAAAAAACCACTAAATTATAAGTTCTCGAGAATTTATATACTCCCACCCCACACTTAAGATTATGTAATGCCCTCATTACATAAAATCAGATTAAAATGTATAAATTTGAGAGGACAAAAAGTGTAAAGTATTTAGAACTTCCTTTGTTAAGCAATTGGAGATTGTAAAATGCTTATTGTATGAACATAGCCAATCCTTTTTATCACAATAATGCTTTCATGTTTCGCTATGTCTAATCTCATCATCGTAAGTATCTGTCAACAAATATGTCAATCACAAACGAGATGGGGTTGTACTTTAGTAGTACAAAAATTTTACCCTACACTAAAAGTTTTTGTATATATAAAATATATAAAAGTAAAAGCAAATTAACACACCATAAAAATTATTTTACACAAACAAATACAAAATAAATAGTTCTAAAACTAAAAAGAAACTAGAAAAATGACCACGCAGGGCCTCCCTGATCTTCATGTTCCCGTTGCTGTTGCTGCCGCTGTTCATTTTGGCGTTGTTCCTCGTAAAAACGCCTATAGGCTTCCTGACTTGTGGCTAGGGCAGCGTTGGGGTCATAAGGTGGAGGTAAAGGGTCACCGTGTGCTTGCCATTGGGGGTATGAAGGAAAGGCTGAGGGTGCGTAAGCCTGTGGGTTAGCTGCGTATAAATATGCCTGATGATGCGCCCACTCTAACTGTGCTCCCTGGCCCCTCTGATCGTAGCGGATGTTTTCTAGAATATTACCCTGATCTAATTGGGTTGCCCTTACATCCCCTAACTGTCGAGACAAACTAGTGTATTGGTCTTCTGATCTCCGTCCCCATGTTTCATATGAGTTTCTTATGTCTAAACTCAATGAATTAAATGAATTTTGTAGCATATCAAAATCAGACATATCTGCATTAGACGAACTAGCCTGATCTGGCTGTCTGCATCTCCTCCTAGTTTCCCTCGCGGGTTCCTCATCCTCTTCCATAGGAGCGGAAGCAACAACTTCCTGTCATCTTAAACTAATTACCCCGCCCCTCACGTGTATAGCCTTTGCCGTCCTATACACCTCCAATCCTAAAGTTTTAACAGCTTGATCTACCGGTTGGATAGGAGGTTCCGATTCACTCGGGTCGAGTCCGAACCAGTTTCCTAGACACGTGATGTAGTGACCCCCCGACATGTCACTTGTCCCTCTAGCCCCTTTACCAACATGGACCAAAAAGTAAGCAACTCCATAGGGTATACTTACAAATGTATCCCTATCTCTGATCGCATCTAAATACCAAAGGTCGATATAATTAATTTTATCTGTATTACTAAATGACCTTTGGTTTAATGTGTTCGCTATAAATTTATGAATTATTCTAAAGCGAAAATCAGTGATCTTTAGGTATGATTCTTGGCCTGGCTCATATGTATTCCTTCGAGTAAAAGATTGCCAGACTCTCGAAGAATCATAATTTCCTGTATATCTAGCTCCTGTAAAAATATACTCCCTAAAACCGGGAGCCAACATCTCCTCAACGGTGTAAATCCCTAATACGTCAGTCACGTTACTTAGGGACATACTTCTATCTACCCCACCCAGTCAAAATTGTAGAAAATTAGGGTCATTGATAGTTTCTGGGTGTAAACTCATTCTAACGGTAGAATAGAACTCTAAACACCATTCTATATATACAGGGCTATTTAAATTAAACAACCTCTCAAAATCATTAAAAACCAAAGTCATTCCAAATTCGTTTGTGAAACTTTGGTTTAAAATTCCCCTTATTTGTTCATCTAAGTTGACTGGGTGTCCTAAGGGAGCCCAATCCACAACTGAAATAACCCAACCCGTATTCCATACGATAATTTTTTTTTTTAAATAATACACATTTACGCGCCAAATAAATATGTAACCATCCCACACGTTCGTTGGAACATACAACAAGTTTTAGTGTTTACAAAAGGCACAAAGGCCATTAACGAATGAGATACAAGTATGACCAATACAAAAAATGATAGTTTTAAACCAAACAACACATCGAGCATGGTTTGGGACTAAACTACCCAAAACGCTAGGCCAACTTTCAAAAGCTCCAACAAAACATCATCAAAGGATACCTAATGCCCGATAACCCCTTTGCCCTTATCCACACCTGCATCTAAAAAGATAAACAACGAGAGGGGTAAGCTAATGCTAAGTGAATGCAATAATTATACATGTACATATATAACCTACTTATTTGCAACCACTTACGCAACACCGCATACAAGCTAGCAATACGACGACCATGCAAACATCATGCATAAACTACTATCCACAATTTACAAGAAGCTAGCAACAACAATAGCATATAGTTCAATATTAATTATGCTAATGCCAAACTCACACAACCATGGTTAACCAATAGTAAAAGGAATGGTACTCGAATTTCCCATCGGTGTTCATAACAACCGTTAGTGCACAACACATATATCACTAACCCTTGGACAACACATATCCGTTTATAGAATCGTTAGTGTACAACACATATAACACTAAATCGAACAACACATATCCATTCATAAATCATTAGTGTACAACACATATAACACTAAATTGGGCAACATATATCCGTTCTTAAAACCGTTAGCGTACAACACATATAGCACTAACTAGGACAACGCATATCCTTACGTACAAATAAGCACATCATATATGTCCAAGTATACTTATTCCACTCACCTTAACACCTCGGTGGTGATTTAATGCTTCCGAAGACTTCAAAGCAAAGTACCTATTTACATAAGTACACATTCAATTACGCACTAGTGGAATTAACCACATTACACAATACTTGAGTATTTAATGACTCAATTCGCATTAAATGACTCAACCACACCAAAACCGCCCTTAAATGGCCAAGACCCGACTTTAACCACTAAAGCTAGCGAATTAAAGTCTTCTAACCTCAACTAACACAAACTTAGGGTAATTCATACCCATTTCACCCAAACTAGGTCAACTAGTACATTTTGACCCATTTTAATTTCTTAGCCTCACAATCAAGTCAAACTTACCCATTAACACTTCTTTCATAAATCCAAAAGTGTATTAGTGACTAGCAATACCATTTGACACTTACAACCTCAAATCACAATACCAAAACCCTAATTTGTGTCCATTAGGGTTTCATTACAACAACATAACCTAAATTCACCCATTTTACCCTCAAATGGGTCATACAAGTCTCTAGTAACCAAAACCTTAGCCATTAACCAAATAAAACTTAAAACATAAAGTTAGAACTTACCGAGACTATCAACGTGTAGCTAGAGACACAATGAACAACTTTAAATCTTGCTCCAAGGTTTGATTCACAATTCTCCAACTCCAAATCTTAAATTTAATCTAAATGGGTTTTGTGTTTTGGGAGAGAAAATGGAAATAAAAGAGAAAAGAAATTGCATTAAATGAACAAGTGGCTGTGATTTAATGCTCCAATCTGATTTATACGCAAAAAGACCAAATTACCCCTAAAACCCTTTTAAATTGAGTAGAAATCGGAGTCAGAACAGCAGAGATGCCGCGGCGCGGCCCTTTTGTCGCGGCGCGACGTATCGAAGGAAAAACGACCCCTTTTAACCCACTTCCTGATCTGGAATTGCGTTGTATGCCGCGGCGCGGACCCCTTTGTCGCGGCGCGGCTTAAGGCTGCATCTGAATAGCTCGATCGCCTTAAACAATTTTTGATGTTATTTAATTTGTACATTCCAAACCCGCTTCCTATATTCACCTAACCTTCACCAATAGTCTCACAAGACTTAACGTTAACAAAACCCATGTTTAAACTTATATATGCACACATTTTCAAGTTTACATATATGTATATATATATATATATCTACACATATATTCATACATTTACGCATAAGCTAACGAGTTATAAATGTACAAATGATTAAGTATGTACCTTTCGATACGTACGGGAAAAACGGGATGTTACAACTCTCCCCCACTTAAATCGGAGCGCGTCCTCGCGATCCAAGCCGCATGACAAGCTGGAAGATAAACCAACACGAACTCTTCGGGCTCCCAAGTAAACTCGGAACCCTTACTACGACGCCATTGAACCTTAAAAGTCCTAATCTCTTTATGTCTCAACCTTTTGACCTTCTCATCAAGTATAGAAATCGGCTCTTCAATATACTCTAACTTATTGTTTAGCTCAATCTCGTCTAATGGCACCCAAGATGAATCATCCGCAAGACACTTACGGAGATGGGAAACATGAAATGTATTATGGATCCCCGCAAGCTCTTCGGGTAATTCCAAACGATACGCGACTTCACCAACCCGAGCTAAAACCTTAAATGGTCCAATAAACCGAGGAGCTAACTTTCCTCGTTTTCGAAATCGAATAATACCCTTCCATGGCAAAACCTTGAGCATCACCATGTCAACTTCTTGAAATTCGATCGTTCGTCTATGCTTGTCGGCATACGACTTTTGCCTATCTTGAGCCTTTTTCAAATGCTCTCGAATCATATCAATCTTGCTATTTGTCTCTAAAACCAAATCGGTACTCCCGATTTCCTTTTGTCCCACTTCACCCCAACAAATCGGGGTTCGACATCTACGCCCATAAGGCATCTCATATGGCGACATCCCGATACTAGTATGATAACTATTATTGTACGAGAATTCCACCAAAGGCAAATGCTCATCCCAACTACCACCGAAATCAATAATGCACGCTCGTAACATATCTTCCAAAGTTTGATTCGTACGTTCGGTTTGACCATCCGTTTGAGGATGGTATGCCGTGCTCAACTTCAATTGTGTACCCATATCTTCGTGAAACTTTTCCCAAAACCGAGATGTAAAACGGGTATCTCGATCCGAAATAATAGATATAGGAACCCCGTGTCGAGAGATGACTTCATTGATAAACAACTTAGCCAACGTCTCCGACGATATCGCTTCCTTAATGGGAAGAAACAAAGCACTTTTCATCAGTCAATCAACTATAACCCAAATCGAATCAAACTGGGTTCTCGCCGTTTTAGGTAACTTTGTGATGAAATCCATGGTAATGTGCTCCCATTTCCATTTCGGGATTTCTAACGGTTGTAACTTACCATAGGGCTTTTGGTGCTCGGCCTTAACTTGCAAACACGTGACGCAATGCTCAACATACTTCAAAACATCACGTTTCATGCCCGGCCACCAGTAATCTTTCCTTAAATCAAGATACATTTTTGTCGCGCCCGGATGAATGGAATACTTTGACTTATGTGCTTCATCAAGTAGCACTCGCCGGTAACCACCCATCTTAGGCACCCACACTCTTTTTTGAAAAGACAACAAACCACGCGAGCCTATAGTGATGAACTCCGATTGCCCTACAATTCGTTCTTCATGTTTGTTGTGAACGTAAGCCTCTATTTGAATCTCACCAAGCTTTACAAGAAAATCATTAGTAATAATCATACGTAACAATCCCAATCGTAATGCCGGGTGATGACTCTTTCGACTTAACGCATCCGCGACCACATTCGCCTTGCCCGGATGATAAAGTATTTCACAATCATAATCCTTTACCACATCCATCCACCTACGTTGACGATAATTCAAATCTCGTTGAGTAAAGAGGTGTTTCAAACTCTTATAATGCGAATAAATCGTACACTTGACACCATATAAGTAGTGGCGCCAAATTTTCAACGCATGTACCACCGCAGCCAATTCAAGATCATGAGTCGGATATCTCTTTTCGTGTTCCTTTAATTGTCGAGAGGCGTAAGCGATGACTTTACCTCTTTGCATCAAAACACAACCGAGCCCATTCAAAGAAGCATCACAATAAACCGTCATGTCTTTTACCCCTTCCGGCAATACTAACACCGGAGCTTGACACAACTTCTCTTTTAACAATTGAAAAACAATTTCTTGCTCGTTTTCCCAATTGAACCTTACGTTCTTCCTTGTCAACTTCGTCAAAGGAGAAGCAATCTTAGAAAAGTCTTGGATAAACCGACGATAATAACCGGCCAGTCCGAGAAAACTTCGGATTTCCGTAGGCATAGTCGGTCGTCCCCAACTCCTCACCGTTTCTATCTTCCCCGGATCTACTTGAATACCTTCTTGATTCACAATATGGCCAAGGAATTGAACTTCCCTTAGCCAAAATTCACATTTGGAGAACTTAGCATACAATTTCTCCTTTCGCAACATCTTCAACACTTCACGCAAAAGGTGTTCATGTTCCTTCATACTCTTAGAATAAACAAGTATGTCGTCAATGAACACAATTACCGACTTGTCCAACATAGGTTGGCACACTCGGTTCATAAGGTCCATGAATGCTGTCGGTGCATTCGTAAGACCAAAAGGCATAACCACAAACTCAAAATGCACATAACACGTTCGAAAAGCCGTTTTCTCTATGTCTTCCTTACGGACCCGCACTTGATGATAGCCGGACCGTAAGTCAATCTTAGAAAAATACGTCGCACCTTGGAGTTGGTCAAACAAATCGTCAATCCGAGGCAATGGATAACGATTCTTGATCGTCACTTTATTCAACTCCCTATAATCGATGCACATCCGCATACTTCCATCTTTCTTTTTCATAAACAAAACCGGAGCACCCCATGGCGAGGAACTCGGTCGAATGAAACCCTTTTCAAGAAACTCTTGGGTTTGATTTAACAACTCTTGCATTTCCATTGGCGCTAAACGATAAGGAGTTTTAGCAATGGGAGTAGCTCCCGGAACCAACTCAATGCGAAATTCTACTTGTCTTTCCTCCGGAACCCCCGGTAACTCATCCGGAAAAACATCTTCGAACTCACTAACCACCGAAATTTCACGTATAGGTGGTGGCTCGTCACGAGTATCAACTACATGGGCAAGAAAAGCCATGCCACCACTAACAAGAGAACGACGTGCCCATGCAAAAGTGCATATCGGCACAAGTCTCCTACGCTTATCACCGTGAATAATTAACTCTTCCCCACTTGGGGTCTTTACTCGAATAAATTTTTCATGGCATGCGATATCGGCTCTATTTCGATCGAGGCAATCCATACCAACAACGATATCAAAATCGCCCAAAGTCATAGGGATGAGATCAATTTTAAAGTTTTCAGCACCAAACACAACATCACAATTTTTACACACATCAACCACTAGCACCGTCTTGCCGTCCGCTATTTCGACTTCTACCAGACGACTTAATTTAGCTAGCGGTTTGTTAAGCTTAGATACAAATCGATGCGACACAAAATACAAATTAGCACCGCTATCAAAAAGAATCCTTGCCGGATTAGAATTGACCATGAAAGTACCTGAGACAACTTCGTTCGATTGTTTGGCTTCATCATTGGTCATCAAATAGTTGCGACCCCTCGCCGTACCCGCCGCCTTCTCTAACCGCTTAACATTATCATTGCGCAACTTGGGACACTCGAGCCTTTTGTGCCCTTCTTTACCACAATTGAAACAAGTAAATTTGGGTGTGGAAGGTGAGTTGGGGCAATCACGAGAGATGTGACCTTTTTGCCCACAAGTATAGCAAGTGACCACATGACCACCGGAACCACCCTTCTTTACGCTATTAACACTTTCGGAGCCCTTCTTGTTCTTTTTGTTGGAAAAGCTCGATTGATTCGAATTCTCGAACTTCCTCTTACCAAAAGTAAAACTACTCTTTCTCAACACAAGCGCTCCAAAACCCTTCACCATATTGAACAATTTATCAAAGCTCTTCACCACGTTCACACTAATTTTCTCTTGATAGTTATCATTTAAGATTCGATAGAAATCTTCTTTCAACATTTTATCATTCCCGACATACTCCGGGCAAAATTGGGTCTTGGACAAAAACACGGATTTGAGAGTGTTCAAATCCATCGACCCTTGCCTCAAGGAACGTAGTTCATCCTTAAGCCTAGTAAGATCGGCCGAAGTTCGGTACTCATCGAAAAACTCCGCCTTAAATTCATCCCATGTGAACTTCATACATTGTTCTTCGCCATATACTTGGATTTTCGCTTCCCACCATAGCTTAGCATCACCTCTTAACATGCTACAACCATACCTCGTCTTTTTATCAAGAGGGCATTCGCAAGTTCGAAAGGCCCCTTCCATGTTGGAGATCCACCGGGCACTCTTTAACGGGTCTCTTTCGCCCTCAAAAGTAGGTGGTTGAGCATCCTTAAAGTTCTTATAGAAAAAGTCACGTCTTCCCACATTATCTTCATGTAGGACGGCCTTAACTTGTTCTTTGACTACATTGACCAATTGCTCGTCAATTGAGTCTAGGAACATCTTCTTGATATCCACAAGGTACTCCGCCTTTTAACTTTTAAGAATGGCCTCAATCTTGGTCGTCAACTCGGCGTCCTCACTAGTATCCCCGTTACCATTATCGGGTCCATTTCTCGTCTTAATTCTATAAAACGAAATGGATTAAACGACGAAACAAAAGAACATAACACGCATTCATATACGTATACACCACACTACTCCATCTTACTCAACAATCGTCGTACATTACTTGTTTGACACGATTTGCACTCGTAACAATGGTAGCTAATCATTTTTATGCGAGTACGTCGCATTAACTTGCTAGTACAACGTCCATCTCGCTTGATGATTGCTAAACACAACACAAAACCATTAGAACAAGGTTAGTTAACGTAAACCAAAGTACTAACAATTCCCGATTAGACCCAAAGTCCTACAAGTCCCGCATAAAAGTGCATGCACAATAAAGTCTAAGTCTAGGCACCTATCTCAAGTCGCCTAAATCCCTTAGACCATGCTCTGATACCACTTGAAACAACCCAATCCGTATTCCATACGATAAATTTTTTTTTTTTTAAATAATACACATTTACGCGCCAAATAAATATGTAACCATCCCACACGTTCGTTGGAACATACAACAAGTTTTAGTGTTTACAAAAGGCACAAAGGCCATTAACGAATGAGATACAAGTATGACCAATACAAAAAATGATAGTTTTAAACCAAACAACACATCGAGCATGGTTTGGGACTAAACTACCCAAAACGCTAGGCCAACTTCCAAAAGCTCCAACAAAACATCATCAAAGGACACCTAATGCCCGATAACCCCTTTGCCCTTATCCACACCTGCATCTAAAAAGATAAACAACGAGAGGGGTAAGCTAATGCTTAGTGAATGCAATAATTATACATATACATATATAACCTACTTATTTGCAACCACTTACGCAACACCGCATACAAGCTAGCAATACGACGACCATGCAAACATCATGCATAAACTACTATCCACAATTTACAAGAAGCTAGCAACAACAATAGCATATAGTTCAATATTAATTATGCTAATGCCAAACTCACACAACCATGGTTAACCAATAGTAAAAGGAATGGTACTCGAATTTCCCATCGGTGTTCATAACAACCGTTAGTGCACAACACATATATCACTAACCCTTGGACAACACATATCCGTTTATAGAATCGTTAGTGTACAACACATATAACACTAAATCGGACAACACATATCCATTCATAAATCATTAGTGTACAACACATATAACACTAAATTGGGCAACATATATCCGTTCTTAAAACCGTTAGCGTACAACACATATAGCACTAACTAGGACAACGCATATCCTTACGTATAAATAAGCACATCATATATGTCCAAGTATACTTATTCCACTCACCTTAACACCTCAGTGGTGATTTAATGCTTCCGAAGACTTCAAAGCAAAATACCTATTTACATAAGTACACATTCAATTACACACTAGTGGAATTAACCACATTACACAATACTTGAGTATTTAATGACTCAATTCGCATTAAATGACTCAACCACACCAAAACCGCCCTTAAATGGACAAGACCCTACTTTAACCACTAAAGCTAGAGAATTAAAGTCTTCTAACCTCAACTAACACAAACTTAGGGTAATTCATACCCATTTCACCCAAACTAGGTCAACTAGTACATTTTGACCCATTTTAATTACTTAGCCTCACAATCAAGTCAAACTTACCCATTAACACTTCTCTCATAAATCCAAAAGTGTATTAGTGACTAGCAATACCATTTGACACTTACAACCTCAAATCACAAGACCAAAACCCTAGTTTGTGGCCATTAGGGTTTCATTATAACAACATAACCCAAATTCACCCATTTTACCCTCAAATGGGTCATACAAGTCTCTAGTAACCAAAACCTTAGCCATTAACCAATTAAAACTTAAAACATAAAGTTAGAACTTACCGAGACTATCAACGTGTAGCTAGAGACACAAGGGACAACTTTAAATCTTGCTCCAAGGTTTGATTCACAATTCTCCAACTCCAAATCTTAAATTTAATCTAAATGGGTTTTGTGTTTTCGGAGAGAAAATGGAAAGAAAAGAGAAAAGAAATTGCATTAAATGAACAAGTAGATGTGATTTAATGCTCCAATCTGATTTATACGCAAAAAGACCAAATTACCCCTAAAACCCTTTTAAATTGAGTAAAAATCGGAGTCAGATAAGCAGAGATGCCGCGGCGCGGCCCTTTTGTCGCGACGCGACGTATCGAAGGAAAAACGACCCCTTTTAACCCACTTCCTGATCTGGAATTGCTTTGTATGCCGCGGCGCAGACCCCTTTGTCACGGCGCGACTTAAGGCTGCATCTGAATAGCTCGATCGCCTTAAACAATTTTCGATGTTATTTAATTTGTACATTCCAAACCCGCTTCCTATATTCACCTAGCCTTCACCAATAGTCTCACAAGACTTAACGCTAACAAAACCCATGTTTAAACTTATATATGCACACATTTTCAAGTTTACAT
The DNA here is from genome assembly GCF_046630445.1 of Rutidosis leptorrhynchoides. Classification (NCBI taxonomy): domain Eukaryota; kingdom Viridiplantae; phylum Streptophyta; class Magnoliopsida; order Asterales; family Asteraceae; genus Rutidosis; species Rutidosis leptorrhynchoides. The sequence continues at coordinate 36,905,663 of NC_092341.1, read as the reverse complement.
ATATGTATGTATGTATGTATATATATATATATATATATATATATATATATATATATATATATATATATATATATATATATATATATATATATATATATATATATATATATATATATATATCTACACATATATTCATACATTTACGCATAAGCTAACGAGTTATAAATGTACAAATGATTAAGTATGTACCTTTCGATACGTACGGGAAAAACGGGATGTTACAACAACGTATACTGGAGAGATGTTTCTATTGACCAGAGAAAGTAAGTCCTTAACCTTTTGTAATCGGTTAGGTAAATCATAAGAAAATCTCAGGTTCGGGTGCAGGTTCTGAAGTTGTTATTCCATTTCCGGTGTTACTTGTTCTTCCCCTTGCTGTTGGTTTACAGCTCTCATTCTAAATAACCCCTGCATAACATTTTAAAACAAGAGAATCGTCCCAATTGGGTATGTTAATGTTAGCAAAGAATTCATCCTTGACATACAAGCTTGTTTCAACACCACAGGAACCAATATTTCAACAACAGTTTACTTCTAAAAATTAAAAACAAACAACAATAAATCAAAAATTCATAATCATAAATCAAGTTTCAAAAACAAAGTCTAATTCACAAGTGGAAACACGCAATGAGCTAAGCATAAATAATCCAATTCAATCACATTGCGTATATTCCAGCTCCTAATCATCATTACAATCCATACTTGATTCATGACAATTACAAAAAAATTATGAAATTTAGACAAAAATTAAAATCACAAAATCAAACAATCAAACTTATATTCAAAGCTTCTACTACTATTAAAACATCTAAAAACATCTAATTATACCCAAAATAACACAATTCAATAGCAATTCCTCAATTTTCCCAATTTACAAACCCTAACTTTTCAATAATCAATTAAACATCAAATTTTCATGCTAATCGGGTTTTAATAACATACTACCAATATAGCCATAGCAATAATCAAGCAAAATTTAACAATAACAAGCTCTAAATTCGGATTAAAGCTGAACAAATAAATAATGAAAAATTTGAAGAACAAGTGGTAAAATGGGTTTAGGACCCTTACCAATCTCGGCATGTTGATAGATGGAAGAATTGGGGAAGATTGATAGTGTTATTTAAATTTTGGGTGAGATTTTTGGGGTTTTTTTTTCTTTTTCTCGTTCACAGTAAAAAAAAAAAATAAGAATAAAGTGTGAAGAAGAAGCTGCTGGTCGACCAGTTATCCTATCTGATTTTAAACTTTACGCGTTTCGCGTAGTACTACGCATTTCGCGTAGATTTTGATTGTATGCGTTTCGCGTGGATAGCCACACGGTCCGCGTAAGTGTTCTGCCCCTTTTTTTTCAACTTTATAAGTAATTAAAATTTTAAAATATCTTTTATAAATTTATATTTGTTGTTACGGAAATTTAGGTTGTTATACCTAGTCTTTATCCGTTTATAAATTTTCAAATCAATCTATAAAATTTAATTTATTAAAAGTTAAAGTTTTTAAAATTTTACGAAAACAAAAATAAAACAAAACATTCTATTTATTTATTTATTTTTATTATTTTTTTTCAACTTTATAAGTACTTAAATTTCAAAATATCAATTTTAAATTTATATTTGTTGTAACGGAAATTTCGGTTGGTATACCTAGTCTTTATCCGTTTATAAATTTTAATTTCAATTTATAAAATTTAATACTTTAAAAGTTAAAGTTTTAATATTTTTCAAAAACAACTTAAAAATAAAACAAAACACTCTATATTTTTCTTTTTAAATTTTTAAATTAAAAGAAAATTAATATTTTAAAATTAAAAACAAGTACATGAAAAATAAAAATTAAATGAATTTAAAATACACTCTATTTTTTTTATATATATATAATTATATACTTTCGAACCAACTAATTTTCAAACTTAAAACTTTGTTTCCTATCAACTAGGTAGAGACAATCTCGGTTGTTACACCTATCATTACCCACGACAAAAGTTTACAAGTTATATATCTTTACGGTTATTGATAAAAAAGTATATTTTTAATAGTTTTAATTTTTCTTTTGTTTTTGTGGTTTACTATTTAAAAGATATATTATGAATCCAACAATTAATTTCGTGCAATTTGAAGAACGACAATTCAGTTGTTACACTTAACATTATCGTTTTCAATGAAAGCAGGTTAAACTCAAGGTTTATCAATTTTAAATGGTAGACCCTTTTTAATAAAAACACAACAAACAAATACAAACTAAACACACCAAAACATAAACACACAAAAATTCACAAATACACAAAAAAGCACAAAAACACAATTGGTGAGAAAAAGAATTAGATTGTGAAACCGCGTCAACTTACCTCATAGTGGAGTCGTACCATTTCACCCCCAATGGCTTCGTAGGCGTAACCTCGTTGGTTTAAGAGGTTTTCCTTTGAACATTTAAAAGGCCCTTCTCGGCATAAGGTTACGTACTCGTAATTAGAGTCCGTCTGGTTCTTTGGGCAATTTCCGTAATGAGCTAGTTTTCCACATTTTACACACTTGCCCAAATGACGCGCTCGACGTTTCTTAGCTAATTTTGATTTTCCTTTGGCATAATTTTTCTCGTTAAGTTTTTGCCTTATTTCTTTATTCGCCTGATCGCATCTATTCTTTATATCTAATACCACATCCCTTGGTAAAATTTTATCGCACATCAAAAGGAAATGGTTGTAGACATATTGATTGCGCATTTTGAAAATAAACAAAAAAAAAACGAAAAGAAAAAAATAAAAAGGTAGAATGGAGGGAGAAGACTAGTTCTTTAGTGTCTGCTAGGGAAAGACCGAACAAACCTCACTCTTAAAGATGAAAATAAAGTTCGAGAATGGAGCTGAAAAACCTTAAAGTTACCCTGAATTTACTTGTCCTTAGGGTAGAAGGTGATCTCGTCTCTTTCCGTAGTATTGATTCCTTCAAAGTATAATTTGAGTCGATGACTGTTCACTTTGAAAGTTTCACCGTCTTTGCTATATAATTCTGCATATCCAGATGGAAAAACTTGTTTTATTATATATGGCCCAGTCCACCGGGATCTAAGTTTTCCAGGTGAAAACTTAAAACGTGATTGGAATACTAATACTTTATCCCCTTGTTCAAATTCTTTCTTTTCTTTTAACCGTGCATCGTGCCATCTTTTAGTTTTCTCCTTGTATGTTTTAGAGTTTTCATACGCTTGTAGTCTTAATTCATCTAATTCATTCAGTTGCAAGAATCGGTTTTCTCCGGCTTTCACAAGGTCGGTATCACATTCTCTCAGAGCCCAGTATACCTTGTGTTCAACTTCGACAGGTAGATGACACGCCTTACCATAAATTAATCGAAAAGGTGTAGTACCAATGGGTGTTTTAAATGCGGTTCTAAATGCCCAAAGCGCATCATCTAGTTTTCGATGCCAGATTTTTGGATTATTTTTAACCGTTCTTTCTAAAATTCGTTTAAGACCTCTGTTTGTGTTTTCAACTTGGCCACTCCTTTGAGGGTGGTAAGAAGTTGAAAAACGATGATTAACTCCGTACTTTTTAAGCACTTTCTCGAGTAGTTGATTTGTAAAATGAGTTCCACGATCACTGATTAATGCTTTTGGAATCCCAAAATGCGAGAAAAGATTTTTAAGAAAGCTGACAACAACTCGAGCATTGTTAGTGGGTAGGGCTTTTGCCTCAGCCCATTTAGAAACGTAATCGACTGCCACGAAAATGTATTTGCATTTGTTAGAAGCCAGGAATGGTCCCATGAAGTCAATACCCCAAATGTCGAATACTTCGCATACTAGGATGCTTTGTTGTGGCATTTCGTCTCTCTTGGAGATATTTCCAGATCTTTGACAAGCATCACAAGTTTTTACCATATTGTATGCATCTTTAAAAATTGTAGGCCAGTAAAAACCTGAGTCAAAAACCTTTTTGGCTGTATAGCTTGGTCCGAAATGTCCACCAGCCGGTCCTTCATGACAGTGCTCTAGAATTTGTTGCGCTTCTTTGTCGTATACACATCGATGAATAACTTGGTCAGCCCCTATACGAAAGAGATTAGGGCTTTCCCAGTAGTAAAACTTCTCATCAGCAAAGAATTTCTTCTTTTGCTGATAAGTTTGATTTTTAACAAGAATTCCTGCGGCTAGATAATTAGCATAGTCCGCAAACCATGGAATTTCTTCTTCTGTTTCAATTCTCATAAGGAACTCGTCCGGAAAAGTATCGTGAATAACAGATTCGTCGAGTGTTTCTAAGTTAGGATTTTCAAGACGGGATAAGTGATCTGCAGCGAGATTTTCAGAACCTTTTTTATCCTTAATTTCAATGTCAAATTCTTGTAGGAGAAGAATCCAACTGTAACAACCCAACCCGTTAACCAACCAATAACGCGGATAAATTTTTTTTTTTTTGCTGGAACAGCATATGGCGCGGCGCGCCATATGGCCTCGCGGCGCGCCAAAGTGGCCTGTCCGGAAAGTCTTTAAACGCGAAAATGTTTAACCACTTCCCGACGTATTTAGACAAAATGCTTTTAACCATACATTAATATATGTAGAACTAACATGTTCCATTAATAAAATCAGTCTTACGAAGACCGGGCCCACATCGGCCGTTTTACGACTTTCGTACGAAAATACAAGTTTTCAACCACATGATTTGTAATACAAAATAAAGGCCGAGCATGGCGATTGGGGATACGCTACCCAATCCTAATCAATCCAAAAGCAAGCCTTCTAAAGCAACTACGCAAGTCCACTAGTCCCCGCTTACCCGAGCCTCCGCATCCATGCAATCTATAAAAAAGTCAACAACGAGAGGGTAAGCTAACGCTTAGTGAATGCAATACTTATACATATACATATGTAATTTACCTACACGCATCCACTTACAATACCATGCAAACAAAATGCATAAACGAGCTAGCAACACCAAACATACGACTAGCAACAACGTTAGTATATAAATCGCCACAATAATATACTAAATCACAATAATGCATAAATATAACAAACCGTTCCTCGCTATGGCACTACCGACTTGTAGACGACCAATAACGTCGAGTCTCACTCGTATGTTGTCACCGACTTGTGACTCATCAAAGGGTGTCACCGACTTGTGAACTACCCTCCAATATCTATGGGTCACCGACTTGTGAACGCCATGTGACATCACCGACTTGTGAAGCGCCACTAAGTGTCACCGACTTGTGAACACTATAGGGTGTCACCGACTTGTGAATCACCCAAGGGTATCACCGACTTGTGAACCCCCATCAATACATATGGGTCACCGACTTGTGAACGCCATGTGACATCACCGACTTGTGAAGTGCCACTAAGTGTCACCGACTTGTGAACACTATAGGGTGTCACCGACTTGTGAATCACCCAAGGGTATCACCGACTTGTGAAACATCAACCAACTACTAAGGGTCACCGCCCCGTGAACCACTATGAGGTATCACCGACTTGTGAATAACCTGTCGAGACACTACCGACTTGTAGTTCCCATCCCATCATACCAACAAATATGTCATCGTCTTGTGACATAACGCCCACTACTCACGATGTGGCACCAAAGGCCCACATCGCGTACGAGTAAATAAACCACATACATACATGTATAAATATTCCACTCACCTTGTCGCCTTGAAGAAATGCCACCGAATAATCCGCAACACACCGATGGAATGTACCTATTCCATTATCACAAACACAACAACACAATTAGGGTGGATTTACAAATCAACCCAAATTGACAACTAGTGCAATTTCGACCCAAATGCACTTCCAAGCACAAACCGTGCCCAAACTAACCAATAATCACTAACACAAGTGAGAATGGTCCTAATACGCCAATTAGACCCAATCATAGGTGTTAAACACCTATCTTGCCCAAAATGGCACTTAAACACTAATTTGACCCATAAGAAGTCAATATCACGCCATTAGCAAGTTTTGACACCAAAACATATTTAACTCGGTTCTATGCTTCAACTTAATTCATTTTAAGTTTATAAACCTTATTAAATCGGCAATTGAGTCATAATCATCAACAAACCCTAATTTTGACTCTAGTCAAAATTAGTCAACCATAAGAACCTTAATGGTTTCCAAAACACTAATAATCACTAACACTAGTGATTATACACCATTTACAAGTCTTAAACATGGTTAAATCATTAACCAACCCTAAACCCACCAACATCAACAATAACTAGTTACAATTACCCATTTCACCTCCTAAATGGGTTTTATAACTAACTAGTTCAAAACCCTAAACTTGAATATCAAATTACAAAGATGAAGTTCGGAGTTTGAACTTACCAATACCGCCAAAATGATGCCGTTGACGAGTAGAACAACTTTAATACCCGAGGTTTGACCCGAAACACCCTTCTTCTTCTCCAATTGGAGCTCTCTCTCTCTCTAAAACTCTTCTCTCACTCTAGGGTTTGAAGATGAGAGTGTTTGATGAGTGAAAATGAGCTCCAATGGAGTTCAAGATCAGTTTTGGTGACCCTAAACCGACCCTAAATGAAAAGACCAAAGTACCCCTCATTTAAGCCTTTTAAAAAGGCTAAAAATTGCATCAGACGGGTTCGGCGCGCCGCGCCGAAAGGTGGAGCGCCGCTCCAACTTAAAGTTTTCAGAAACTTGTTTTGGCCATAACTTTTTGACCGTAGCTCCGTTTTCGATGAATCAAATATCGTTGGAAATGTAATAAGATTTTCTTTCCAATGGTAAGGCTTTGAAACATCAACACAAACTTTATTTGGGGTTGAAAAGATACATACACACCTTGCCACTTCAGACAACGTCCAGTTTCCTTCGGCGTTCGAGCAAGCAACACGTACACTTCATACACGCATCGTACACCATAAATACATTATGTACAATAAATATTTGGGTCTTACAACTATCCCCCACTTAAACTCGATCACGTCCTCGTGATCTTCTCCACTTATCCAATCCGAAACTACTCAACGGCCCTCAATCCTAAGTTCCAATCCGAACTTTCCTAGACAATTCTTCCCAATGAATCACCTTTAACAACTAAAATCGTCACCCGCGATTTATCAAAACCACCATCCGAGCACTAAAACCTGCTCTTTTCCCCATACCGGGAAAAACTCAACCAATCTCGTACCGAGATATCAATTCCTTAGCGTACCTTTACCGAGGACAACGCTAAAAGTGACCAAGTTTCAACCTAAAGTCAACGATCCGAACGTTGAAGATCGAACCACATGAATCCTTACGGATTGCACTTACCACTAAACATCCTTTGTAGTGCGCAATACTACCAATACGCCACTATCCTAACATCATAAGCAACGGCTAAAACCAAAAGCGCCCAAAATGACTATGGCTACGCTAAACCTAAGGTGTACAAAATCGACTATTGTCACACCCGTAACAACATGTGAGCGAAACACGGCTATCGCCTCACTAATCCCATGACGTGGTCCTCACGACCCCACTCTCGGTGTATAAAACCACCAATAGATCACACATCCAACAATCATGAAGACTGGCCGAAAACTACACACATCAAAGATAGTCAACATCCGTGGCTCTTCTTGCACACATACTTGGTCAGCGTAAACGCCTCTCGAACGGCATACCATTTCTACACTAACCATTATGGAGAACAATACAAGTAACCCTCTAATCACCTCATGGTTACACCCGACTTGGTTAAGCCTCCACACCAAAACAATTAACCCAAACTCGTTAGTCAAACACACTTGGTCAACCCGCCTCGATTAACACCTATCACCTAATTGATTAACCCGACTTGGTTAAGTCAAACTTACTTGGTCAACCCGACTTGGTCAAACCTCTAACGACAAATGATTAACCCAACTTGGTTAGTCAAACGCATTAGGTCAATACCTAACATCAAATTGATTAACCTGACTCGGTTAGTCAAATACCTTAGGTCAACCCAACTCGGTCAATGCCTATCATCTAATTGATTAACCCGACTTGGTTAGTCAAACTCGCTTGGTTAACCCGCCTCGGTCAACACCTAACATCTAATTGATTAACCCGACCCGGTTAGTCAAACTCACTTGGTTAACCCGCCTCGGTCAACACCTAACATCTAATTGATTAACCTGACCCGGTTAGTCAAACTCACTTGGTTAACCCTACTCGGTCAACACCTAACATCTAATTGATTAACCCGACCCGGTTAGTCAAACTCACTTGGTTAACCCGCCTCGGTCAACACCTAACATCTAATTGATTAACCCGACTCGGTTAGTCAAACTCACTTGGTTAACCCGCCTCGGTCAACACCTAACATCTAATTGATTAACCCGACCCGGTTAGTCAAACTGCAATGGACTAACTCGACCTAGCTAGTCACTACATCACACTAGAATACCTTCGTGCGAGAGTATAAACTCCCCCACCTAGAACTCCGTTCCGTAAACACATCGTCGAAATAATAGCATCCCATGGAATGGCCACTCATCAACATACACAACCAATATCCTCATTGGTCATAGTCCTCGAATTCTCACGAATTCGTCTCCAACAATAGCTCCCGACGATAAACGCATGCTCACTCTCACGAAAAGAGTGACCACTAATCCGACAACTAATGCGCCAATCGCATTATCATAACTCCTAAAAGAAAGACGAGGTTCACCCGTCTTGCATCTCTTAATACGCACGTCAACAAACCTTGCTCCAACCTTGAGCATACGAAGGATTTTGGATTATCCTTTGCTACTTCAACCGAAGCACTTACCGAACCGTACGGGTATTACTCTAGCAATCATCGAGTTGCTATCGCTTGTAACTTCCACATCGCCACTCAAACACCTAAGGGTTTTCTTGCCGGTACCCTATGCTCAATGTAACCGTAACACCATCGGAGTCGAATACCACGCTAGTAGGTATGAAAGAGGCACCTAACGTTGCGTCCCGTAGACTCCATTACCAACATTCATCTAGATCAAACACTTGATCTCAGGGGTTTCATCCACCCGACGAACCTCATGGATCATCAACTTCAACACGAAAGCGAACACGCTCTAACATCCGAATACTACTACAATCGCCTAACATACATGTAACTCTGGCATTAAACTCAGCGTCGTTCGTCTCGATCCCATTTCCTGTCGCCATTCTAAGGAATGCAAAGCGATTTGATCACGAACGTATAAAGCACACACACAATACCACCCCATCTTGCTAAAAACTCGTCGTACATCACTTGCTAGACACGATTTGCACCCGTAATAAGGTTTGCAAGTCCTTATTACGCATACACGTCGTATCGACTCGTTAGTACAACGACCGCCTCTCTTGATGATATATGCAACCGCAAACACAAACAAAACATAACACAAGAATCATTATCACAGCACAATAGCATATTAATAATATCCGCATTACTAATATAAATGTTAGTCAACCTATAAACAAGGCACTAACTAAACCTATTCCGACCCGTAATCCTACAAGTCCCGCAAAAAATTTAGCACACACAAAAGTCTAAGTCTAGGCACCTATCTCAAGTCACCTAAATCCCTTAGACCATGCTCTGATACCACTTGTAACAACCCAACCCGTTAACCAACCAATAACGCGGATAAAATTTTTTTTTTTTTGCTGGAACAGCATATGGCGCGGCGCGCCATATGCCCGCGCGACGCGCCAAAGTGGCCAGTCCGGAAAGTCTTTAAACGCGAAAATGTTTGACCACTTCCCGACGTATTTAGACAAAACGCTTTTAACCATACATTAATATATGTAGAACTAACATGTTCCATTAATAAAATCAGTCTTACGAAGACCGGGCCCACATCGGCCATTTTACGACTTTCGTACGAAAATACAAGTTTTCAACCACATGATTTGTAATACAAAATAAAGGTCGAGCATGGCGATTGGGGATACGCTACCCAATCCTAATCAATCCAAAAGCAAGCCTTCTAAAGTAACTACGCAAGTCCACTAGTCCCCGCTTACCCGAGCCTCCGCATCCATGCAATCTATAAAAAAGTCAACAACGAGAGGGTAAGCTAACGCTTAGTGAATGCAATACTTATACATATACATATGTAATTTACCTACACGCATCCACTTACAATACCATGCAAACAAAATGCATAAACGAGCTAGCAACACCAAACATACGACTAGCAACAACGTTAGTATATAAATCGCCACAATAATATACTAAATCACAATAATGCATAAATATAACAAACCGTTCCTCGCTATGGCACTACCGACTTGTAGACGACCAATAACGTCGAGTCTCACTCGTATGTTGTCACCGACTTGTGACTCATCAAAGGGTGTCACCGACTTGTGAACTACCCTCCAATATCTATGGGTCACCGACTTGTGAACGCCATGTGACATCACCGACTTGTGAAGCGCCACTAAGTGTCACCGACTTGTGAACACTATAGGGTGTCACCGACTTGTGAATCACCCAAGGGTATCACCGACTTGTGAACCCCCATCAATACATATGGGTCACCGACTTGTGAACGCCATGTGACATCACCGACTTGTGAAGCGCCACTAAGTGTCACCGACTTGTGAACACTATAGGGTGTCACCGACTTGTGAATCACCCAAGGGTATCACCGACTTGTGAAACATCAACCAACTACTAAGGGTCACCGCCCCGTGAACCACTATGAGGTATCACCGACTTGTGAATAACCTGTCGAGACACTACCGACTTGTAGTTCCCATCCCATCATACCAACAAATATGTCATCGTCTTGTGACATAACGCCCACTACTCACGATGTGGCACCAAAGGCCCACATCGCGTACGAGTAAATAAACCACATACATACATGTATAAATATTCCACTCACCTTGTCGCCTTGAAGAAATGCCACCGAATAATCCGCAACACACCGATGGAATGTACCTATTCCATTATCACAAACAAAACAACACAATTAGGGTGGATTTACAAATCAACCCAAATTGACAACTAGTGCAATTTCGACCCAAATGCACTTCCAAGCACAAACCGTGCCCAAACTAACCAATAATCACTAACACAAGTGAGAATGGTCCTAATACGCCAATTAGACCCAATCATAGGTGTTAAACACCTATCTTGCCCAAAATGGCACTTAAACACTAATTTGACCCATAAGAAGTCAATATCACGCCATTAGCAAGTTTTGACACCAAAACATATTTAACTCGGTTCTATGCTTCAACTTAATCCATTTTAAGTTTATAAACCTTATTAAATCGGCAATTGAGTCATAATCATCAACAAACCCTAATTTTGACTCTAGTCAAAATTAGTCAACCATAAGAACCCTAATGGTTTCCAAAACACTAATAATCACTAACGCTAGTGATTATACACCATTTACAAGTCTTAAACATGGTTAAATCATTAACCAACCCTAAACCCACCAACATCAACAATAACTAGTTACAATTACCCATTTCACCTCCTAAATGGGTTTTATAACTAACTAGTTCAAAACCCTAAACTTGAATATCAAATTACAAAGATGAAGTTCGGAGTTTGAACTTACCAATACTGCCAAAATGATGCCGTTGACGAGTAGAACAACTTTAATACCCGAGATTTGACCCGAAACACCCTTCTTCTTCTCCAATTGGAGCTCTCTCTCTCTAAAACTCTCCTCTCACTCTAGGGTTTGAAGATGAGAGTGTTTGATGAGTGAAAATGAGCTCCAATGGAGTTCTAGATCAGTTTTGGTGACCCTAAACCGACCCTAAATGAAAAGACCAAAGTACCTCTCATTTAAGCCTTTTAAAAAGGCTGAAAATTGCATCAGACGGGTTCGGCGCGCCGCGCCGAAAGGTGGAGCGCCGCTCCAACCTACATGTCAGTTTTCAGAAACTTGTTTTGGCCATAACTTTTTGACCGTAGCTCCGTTTTCGATGAATCAAATATCATTGGAAACGTAATAAGATTTTATTTCCAATGGTAAGGCTTTGAAACATCAACACAAACTTTATTTGGGGTTGAAAAGATACGTACACACCTTGCCACTTCAGACAACGTCCAGTTTCCTTCGGCGTTCGAGCAAGCAACACGTAAACTTCATACACGCATCGTACACCATAAATACATTATGTACAATAAATATTTGGGTCTTACACCAACGAATTAGTCTAGGTTTAGCATCTTGCTTTTTGAATAAGTACTTTAGGGCTGAATGATCGGTATAAACAATTGTTTTAGATAACGCTAAGTAAGATCTAAACTTATCGAAAGCAAAAACTACTGCAAGAAGCTCCTTCTCAGTAGTTGTGTAATTCAACTAAGCCCCTGTAAGTGTTTTACTTGCTTAGTACATTGGTTGAAATTTGTTATCTTGATGTTGACCTAAAACAGCTCCCATCGTGAAATCACTAGCATCACACATTAGCTCGAAAGGTTTGGACCAGTCGGGTGATACCATAATGGGTGCATTCGTAAGTTTATCTTTTAGAATTGAGAAAGCTTGTAAGCATTCATTATTGAAATCGAATGTACTATCTTTCTCGAGAAGTTTAGTCATGGGTCTAGCGATTTTGGAAAAATCCTTTATGAATCGTCGAAAGAATCCCGCATGACCTAAGAAACTACGAATTCCTTTAACGTTAGTTAGAGGAGGAAGCTTTGAGATTACATCAATCTTAGCTTTGTCTACTTCCATTCCATCTCGAGAAATCTTGTGTCCTAAAACAATGCCTTCCTTCACCATGAAGTGGCATTTTTCCCAATTTAAAAGAAGATTTGATTCCTCACAACGAATTAACATTCGCTCGAGGTTTGAAAGGCATGAATCGAAGGAGTCTCCAAAAACAGAAAAATCGTCCATAAAGACTTCCATACTTCCTTCTATCATGTCATGAAATATCGCCATCATACACCTTTGAAAGGTGCCTGGCGCGTTGCATAATCCGAACGGCATTCGTCGGTATGCGAATGTACCAAATGGACAAGTAAAAGTTGTCTTGTCTTGGTCTTTTGGATCAATGGGAATTTGAAAATAACCGGAGAGAATCCATCAAGGAAATAATAGTACTCTTTTGCCGCTAAACGTTCTAGCATTTGGTCAATATAAGGAAGTGGGAAATGATCTTTCCTTGTGGCGTCGTTTAAACGACGGTAGTCTATACACACTCTCCAACCAGTGACTGTTCTTGTAGGAACGAGTTCATTTTTATCATTAAGAATAACAGTTGTACCCCCTTTCTTAGGTACCACTTGAACATGACTAACCCATGGGCTATCGGATATATGGTATATTAACCCGGCATCAAGTAACTTGATAACCTCCTTTTTGACAACTTCTTTCATGTTAGGGTTTAACCTTCGTTGTCTTTGTACCACGGGTTTAAAATCTTCTTCCATTAGAATCTTATGAGTACAATAAGCGGGGTTAATCCCTGGAATATCGGTTGTTTTCCAAGCAATTGCTTTCTTGTGAGTTTTTAGAACGGACATTAACCTACTCTTTTCGTTATCGGAGATTTTTGATGAAATTATAACAGGTAATTGTGATGTACCTTGGAGATAAGCATACTCCAAATGTTCCGGGAGTTCTTTAAGTTCCAAGGTTGGTGGTTCTTCCAAGGAAGATTTTATTCAGAACCTGTTACCATCGGTAATTTCTTCAAAGGGTTCATCTTCCTTGGGAATTTCTTCCTCACAACAATCTTCATCGATGACTACTTTCAACAATTCGTCAAGTTCAAGTTCTACATCGAATTCATCACCTTCACTCATTGAGGTGAAGTTCGAGGTGTCTATATTTAGTAATTCTTGCAATTCTTTTTCGACACAACAATCAACAATGTCTAACTTATAACATTTGTCATCGGAGGAGATAGGTTGTTTCATAGCTTTGTCTATGTTTAAGGTAACTCTATCTTCCCCTACACCTAGACTAAGATTTTTATCTTTAACACGCACAATTGTGTCGGCGGTATTTAGAAAAGGTCGCCCTAGAATTAGGGGAACCTTACTATCTTCTTCCATTTCAAGGACAACGAAATCGGCAGGAAAGATTAAATGATTAACTTTAACCGGTAGGTTTTCGGCAATACCAATAGGATAGTTAAAAGTTCTATCTACTAGACGTATACATATCCTAGTTAGTTTTAGATCTCCTAGGTTTAGTTTTAAGTACAAGGAGTGTGGCATAAGATTGATACTTGTGCCTAAGTCAGCTATTGCATCGTACATTACTGAATCTCCCATCAGACACGGAATAATGAAACTACCAGGATCTCCAAGTTTCGGTGGCATCTTTTGCTTTTATAAAATTGCTGAGCATTCCTCATTGAGGAAAGTGGTTGAAACCTCTTCATATTTACCTTTATCGGCTATGAGATCCTTGATAAACCTTCCATAATTTGGCATACCCCTAAGAACTTCCGCGAATGGCATGTTAATGCTAATTTGCTTGATCATATCTGCAAATCTTTGATATTGGCTCGCGAGTTTGTCTTTCTTTAATGCCTTCGGGTATGGAATAGGTGCCTTGTGCACCTTCACTGGTGTTTCTTCACTTTTCTTCGATATGATCTCTGGTGGATCATTCTTCTCTTGTTCTTTCTCAATATGCTCATCTATATCAACAGGTTCTTGTAAACTAGAAGAAGACAAAGGAACTTCTGAGGTCTTACTAGTTTCTGGGTTAACAGTTAAACCACTTCTAGTAGTTATAGCATTTACATGCTCATTCCTTGTTTGATTGTTGTTAGGATTCACTTGAGTATTTAAGGGGAGAGCGCCTGGTGGCCTCTCTGATAGTAACTGTGAGATCCTTCCAACATCTCTTTCTAAATTCTGAATCGTAGCTTGTTGATTTTGAATTTGTTGAGTTTGAATTTCCGCAGTTTGCTCGTGCTTAACCATAAAATCTCTTAAGAGATCTTCTAAACCGGATTTCTTTTCGGGTTGTGGTTGCATAAGTGCTTGTGGTTGTGGTTGATTGTGTTGGAAATTATTTTGATAAATTCGTTGAGGTTGATTTCGGTTGTTTAGGTTATTGTAACCCGGTGGTGCATTTCTTTGATTTTGATTTTGATTTTGGAAATTTTGATTATTTTGGTAAACTGGATTTCCTCCTTGATAGTTATTATTATTTAAACCCGAAGGTCCTCCTACTTGGTAGTTGTTAATTGGAGGATATTTTCGGTTATTTGCTTCTATCGCTGGAAAATCGTTAAAATTCATTTCAACTTTTCGCAAGTAACCTAAGAAATTCGCTTGCTCTTCCATCGTTGTTTTATCACAATCTCTAGTAAGATGGGGACCTTGGCACAGTTCACATCCTACCCTGATAGCATGCATTTCCTTGGTTACTTTCTCAATTTGCCTTGCTTGATTTGCCATTTGAACTTTTAAAGAAGCAATTTCATCATTGCTTTCGATATTAGCAACGGTTGATGATCTAGAGAATTCTATCTCTTGATGCCAATTATAAGAAGGTGCTGCTATATCGGCAATGATAGTGTGAGCGTCTTCCGGTATTTTCTTCATGATCGAACCTCCAGCTGCAACATCTATATCTTTTCTAGTAGCCACATTGACTCCTTTATAGAATATTTGGACTTTTTGGAATGTATTCAACCCGTGTTGAGGACATACCCTAAGCATTTTGTTAAATCGGGTCCAAGCTTCATAGAGAGTCTCATTAAGCTTTTGTTTGAAGTAGTTTATATCACTTTGCAATTTGGCTGCTTTTGAAGCAGGGAAGAATTCTGACAAAAACTTGTCCATCATATCATTCCAGTCTTCGATATAACCTTCTGGTAATGAGTCTAACCAATCTCTTGCATCATCCTTTAGGGACCATGGAAAGATTTTCAAACATGCGACTTCATCGGAGACATCCTTGATTTTGAATAGCTTGCAAATGCTTACAAACTTACGAAGATGCTCGTTAGCATCCTCATTTGGAGCTCCACCGAATTGGCATGTATTAGTCACCATGTGAAGGAATTGACCTTTTATTTCAAAGCCTTCAGTCATCGTAGGTTGAATAATTGCGTGGTCTTGACCTGTTCTTGTTGCCTTCATTAATGCTTCCATCGTTTGATTTGTAACAGCCATATCTTCTTCTTCCTTAATAACTGGCTCTATGATTGGTTGAATATCTGGTTCAGAGTTAGAATCTAATGAAAGTGATTCTAAATCCTCAGCGAGAGACTCTACTTCTTAAACTCTTAAACGTTCGTGAAATTCTCTTTCGGGTTCAGGATATGGAGGAGTTAATTCAGTGTTGGAGGAACGTAAATTCATGCATTAATTTCTATTATGAATTCATAACACCAAAAGCTTTTCTAGTTTTGAATTCCTATAAAAGGATCGAATAACCTAAAGTCTATTAAAAATTTTTAAACAAAACCGCTCCCCGACAGCGGCGCCAAAAAGTTGATGCGTTGAAACAGTACCTTTATTTATGAACGGATTTGAATTGTTTTGTTACACGAATTGATTTATTGTATATGTGGTGTTTTAATGAATTCAGGTTGATTTCACACATATAGGCAACTAGTCCTATTCGCATAGTTTAGTTTTATAGGTAAATCCGGTTCGTTCCACAGGGAGACAGTGTTTAAATTATTTTTAAAAGTATTTGAAGTTAAACTTATTTAAAGGGGGTTTTGGATTAGGAATTTATAATACTACATAATAATAATAAAATATAACTTAATCTTAACTTAATTATATTATTTATTAATTTATACGAATACATTATTTATAATTATTAACTTAAAAGTGAATTAATTGAAATTATACTAATTGTGATCTAAATAAGTTTATTACTAAATGATAATTAATAAAATAACAACTTTTAATAAAACTAATTGATTAGAATTTTGTTTTGAGCAATAAATTATAATAAAAATTTATTTAAATTAACTGAATAATAAAAATGAATTATAGGAAATTATAATAATTAAACTAATTATTATAATAATTAAACTAATTATAAATTAATTACTTTAGGATAATAATAAAAGATTTAATTTAAAACTTAGAATTCAAATAAAATTCGTAACAGTGTTATTTTTATACGTACGCGTTTCGCGTAGATTTATACGCGTTCCGCGTATAATTTTGAAGGTACGCGTTTCGTGTGATGTATACACGATACGCGTATGATATATCCGATGTGATAAACAGTTCTGGTACAAATTCGAGTATTTTGATGTATATTTTTATTTTTAGTGAATAATAATAATACGTAAATAATAATAATAATAAGTATTTTACAATATATAAATAAATGGGAGTGTTTACTTAAATGTGTCACCTCTAGATCCATGGATTGTTTTGAGTTTAAGCTCTATTAAAATGTTTTAGTATAAAACTTTATATTTTTTTTCGAATAAATATAAAGTTATGACTAACTAAATTCAATCTAATTTTCATCGGATCTTATTTTAGATAGTTACTATTCCCAAGTATTTAAATTGAGACCCAACCCAGTTTTGACTTTCGCCAAAACCCAAATCATAACGGTTTCCCTTTTTACAATTTCACTATTATATGACTAGTGATATTACCCAAATCACCGAACTTTATTTCTAATTTAGTGTTAGTAAATTATTCATAAGTTCGTCTAGATCACTTTTAATGTTGAAGCTTAATTTATATAGATAAAAATAACTTTCGTTATTTGAATCTAATAAATTAAGTGACAAGGGTTAAATATCCAAGTACATAATAATGGTTCTTTTAATTAGGCACAATATTAAAAATACTTAAGTTACATTTTAATTTTTATAAATGATAACAATCCATTTCATTAGGGGCTCTACATCTAATCAAACACTAGGGAAATTAGCTACTCATTATACTAGGGTAAACATGAAAATATAAATATACAAACATAATAATAACGATAAAAATTGATAACGATAATTTTAATAGGATATACTTACGAAAATCTTCACTTTCATTTACTTTAAACGGTAGAAAATTACAATAACAACACCCCTTGCACTCGTACAATAATACCCTTAATCATGAACAATACACCCTTAAATCTGAAACTATCCTAAAAATTGAACCTTGAAACTGAAATTAATACGGAGTACTTGGTAAAAATAAAAAGACTAATAAGTTGATGTAGTATCTCTCTTTATCCCTCTCTGTATTATATGGAATTGTGTACTGACTTAAAATTTTGCACACTCTCTTGTACTGTCTTCCATCTGTATATATTTATCTCTTCAAAGTAGTAGGTGAAGTGTATTACTTCTGTAAAGCTGAAAAGATACTAAAGTTGTAATATTATACCCAAAAAGCGATCGTCCCATTTGTAATTCAGATCTGATTCTGGTCTTGATATTACGCGTTTCGCGTAAGATGTTATGAAAGGACCCGTTCATATACATTATAAACAATTCACAATAGTTGATTACATTGCGAGGTATTTGACCTCTATATGATACATTTTACAAACATTGCATTCGTTTTTAAAAGACAGACTTTCTTTACATCGAAAATTGACAGGCATGCATACCATTTCATAATATCCACTATCCAACTATAAATTGATTTAATAATAATCTTTGATGAACTCAATGACTCGAATGCAACGTTCTTCGAAATATGCTATGAAAGACTCCAAGTAATATCTTTAAAATGAGCAAATGCAAGCGGAAGATTTCTTTAACACCTGAGAATAAACATGCTTTAAAGTGTCAACCAAAAGGTTGGTGAGTTCATTAGTTTATCATAATCATTTATTTCCATCATTTTAATAGACCACAAGAATTTCATTTCCAATTCTCATAAATATACATCCCATGCACAGAGACAAAAATAATCACTCATATGGTGAACACCTGGTAACCGACATTAACTAGATAAATATAAGAATATCCCCTATCATTCCGAGATCCTCCTTCGGACATGATATAAATTTCGAAGTACTAAAGCATCCGGTACTTTGGATGGGGTTTGTTAGGCCCAATAGATCTATCTTTAGGATTCGCGTCAATTAGGGTGTCTGTTCCCTAATTCTTAGATTACCAGACTTAATAAAAAGGGGCATATTCGATTTCGATAATTCAACCATAGAATGTAGTTTCACATACTTGTGTCTATTTTGTAAATCATTTATAAAAACAATGCGTGTATTCTCAGTCCCAAAAATATATATATAAAAAGGGAGTAAATGAAACTCACATACTGTATTTCGTAGTAAAAATACATATAACGTCATTGAACAAGTGCAAGGTTGGCCTCGGATTCACGAACCTAAATTAATTATATATATTTATGTGTTGGTCAATATTTGTGTAACAAATTAGGTCAAGTCATAGTGTACCACAATCCTAATGCTCGAGACTAATATGCAAAAGTCAACAAAAGTAAATTTGACTCAAAATAATTTCCAAAAATCTATACATGATTAATATATAGTTTAAATATCGTCGTTTTATATTTTTAAATATTTTTTAAAAGATTTATTAGAGTAAATAATATAATTTATTTATTAATAAATAAAATTTTATATTAAATTTATATAATAAAATATACTTTTATATATATTAAGTAATAAAATTTATAGGGTTCATTTAATATCATAAAGAAAATATGATAGGTATTATTAAAGTAAGTTATTACACGTAGTAAAATATGTTTGTATCACATATCTATTTGATAAAATAATATCTATAATGATAGTAAGTAAAAGTATAGATATTATTTTGTAATAATAATTATTGTTATAAAAATATTAATATTTATATTTACTAAGATGACATTAGATAAAACGATAATTCTAATTATGATAACTTTAATATTTACGATAATTTTTAATATTATCTTTAAAATAATAATTCTATTTAAAATAATAATAATAATGATATTTTATAGTAACAATGACATTTCTATTAAAATGATAATTTTGGTTAAAATGATAGTTTTAATACTAACGATACTTTTAATAATAATAGTAATGATAAAAATAATAAGAACGATAATTTTATCTAAATCAATATCTTATAATATTTTAATTTCATCATGATACTCTTACTCATTATTTCCTAATCGTTTCGTTTAATAGCTTTTAATCGTCTTTTATATCGTGTTCATAATAATGATAATAATAGTAATCAAAATAATTAGGTGTTACAAATATTTGTTTTAATTACACTAATATTAATAATGATAGTTACTATAACATTATTAACGATAATACTAATAATTATCTTAATGATAATATAGTAATAATAATAATAACAATAACAATCACCATTTTTAAATAATGATATATATATTAATAATGATAATACTAATAATAATAATAATAATAATAATAATAATAATAATAATAATAATAATAATAATAATAATAATAATAATAATAATAATAATAATAATAATAATAATAATAATAATAATAATTGGATAATAATAATAATACTAATTATAACTTTAACGATAATAACGATAGTAATAATAAAAAAAATAACAATTTTTAATGATAAATCCCTTTTATTGATAAAGATAATAATAATCATAATAATAAGATAAAACTAGAACGACGATAAAAACGACGATAATAATAATCATTTTTAATAAAAATATCGAAAATTCAATTGATTATAACTTCTAATCCGTTCATCGAAACCATTCGATATCTAAAGGAAAAGTTCTTAATTTTTCGCTAGCTTTCCAAGGAGATGCATATCTTATACCTTATCTCAACTGCAAGTGTAACTAATTCAAGATTCAACCTAACCTGTCTAAGGGCAATATCAAAAGTACAAGCATGCATAATCCTAAATACTCGAGCACTAGTCAGGGATACACTATTAGTATGTAAAAGTTAAATTATGAGTACTCACGTATCAATATTGAGATTCAATATTGCAGGAAAGGTACGTAGACGCAACGGAAATGATAAACACTATATTGACCTCACGAGCATACCCATGAGCCATACTCAATCACCTCCATAGCTATAACCCATAATTTCCTTAATCCTATCCTACTCGAAAAACAATTTCGAAACCACTCGAACAGCACTCCGTCGTAATATTTTATGTATACTAATAATATCTTGAAATAATACGGAGTAAATATATATATGTAAATCAATTGAGAGAGTTTAGAGAAAAATATTTTCAAGTTTCTATAAAATAATGAAACCTATTGAATTCTATTTATAATAGATTTTTGAATTATTAAAGTGAATTATTAAAGTATGAATTATTAAAGTGAATTATTAAAGTATGAATTATTAAAGTGAATTATTAAAGTATGAATTTTTAAAGTGAATTATTAAAGTATAAATTATTAAAGTGAATTATTAAAGTTAAAGTAAAGTAAAAATTAAGTAAAGGTAAAGTTTAAGTATAGTAAAAGTATAAAACTATGTACGTATAATACGCGTATAAATATATATAATATTAATTTAAATCGTTATATATATTTAATAAAATAAAATATAAATATCGTTATCTTTATCATACTAGTTAAGTAATGAGTTGTCAAAAGTGGTTCTAGATATTTATAAAAGTTATATACGTTTTAATAATAAAGTTCTTTTTAAACTGAAAACGTTTTTGTACGTTTGAAACTAAATAGATCAATCGAGTCTTTATGAGATTCAATCTTCCATTATTCTTTGTCTAGTTCTCAATGATTGACAATTTGTTCTTATTTATAAATCACTTTACCATTTTCCGAATATTGTTAAAATGGAAAGATTTCTCAAATCAACGTGGGCCTTTCAACAGAGACTTGTAATCATAATTCAATATATCTGATAATTCAATCATTTGATCTTATCTTCTAATTCCATTGATAAACATTTTGAAACTGATACAATCATATAAAGTATTTAATCTAATATTTTGTTTACGTTTCAAGTTATAATATATATACACATATACATATATAATCATATTCGTTTAATGGTTCGTGAATCGTTGGAACTTGGTCGAGGTTGAATGAATGTATGAACATAGTTTAAAATTCTTGAAATTTAACTTAACAAATATTGCTTATCGTGTCGGAAACATATAAAGCTTAAAGTTTAAATTTGGTTGGAAATTTCTGGGTTGTCACAGTACCTACCCGTTAAAGAAATTTCGTCCCGAAATTTGAGTGGAAAGGTCATGAATGATAATAAGTATGTTTTCATGATGCATACGGGCTGAAAATTAGAGTTTTATCATCAGCGAATAATTTGGATAAACAATCCATTTATATGAAGAGTACGAATGAAGCTAACATAGAAGAGTGAAATGAGTAAGTGTAGATTCATCTTATCATTTGACATAGATATGATTGATTCCCAGATTTCAAGGGATTTGAAGAAAATCTTCTTAATAAGATTTGACTCTCCGGTAATCAAGGGAATTAGGATTCACTTTAAATGCGATCGTCCATTTTAATTGTTCTATCAGAGATTTTCTTATAAATTCACCTCCTTCGTTTCCTTACAACTCACACCTTCTGTTGATGCATTTTATGCAAGTCCCTAGACATCTACCCACGTCCATTGCAGGTACAACAGTTTACAGGCCACCATGATTGCTCGTTATTATCCTATCCGTGTTTGTATGTGGTTACAGGAACTGCAGGAACGAGATTTGGATGTTTGACTATGTTAGACTTAGTCAGACGTACGAGTGAAGCCTCACTAGTACGGCTGACAGGCTCATACGCACGGTTGGTGCTGAGCTAAGTCATAATTACAACCTAAATGAGAAGACACGAGTGAGTGATCACCCGTACGGCTGATGAAGCCAACTTGTACGTGTGATGAATGAATCGTACGGGTGAGTCAATAGCAAAGGTATATAAAGTCTTATATTCTTCATTTTTAGGTTAAGCCTCTCATTTGTTACAGACACTCAGATCTGATGAGCTCCTCCGATTCTCTCTCATTCCAAATCACCCAGGTGGTGAATAATAGCTCTAGGTGTTGATCTAATCACACTTGATTTAGTTGTGGTTTGACTAAATTAATCAAAAAAAAAAAAACTTAACCTATTCACTAGAGGGTTTGATTCACTTATTCCGCCATTGTGTGAGTTAAATCTGTTGATTTCTAAGTTCCTAGTCATGTTTTATCACCTTCTATTCTTTCCCCCTCAACTCATATTTTAAAGTATTCATCAATATGCTCCATCCAGTTCCGATTCTCGATATACTTCTAACTTTCATATCGGTCATTCTTCTTTTTCATCTACCGCCGGAAGAATCTATTTACTTCTACTATACTCTTGGGTTTATAGTGTTTCTGGTTCTCCCGTGTCTTTATATTGCTATATGTATCGATATATATGGTTTATAATTTCTGGTTTGTCGTTGGGCTTTATATGTTCCCTTATATTTCAAAGTCTCTGCTTCTGTCTTCTATAATCATTATCATTCACAGTTAATGCTCTCTTTTATTTGCTGCAATTTATACCCCAATTTCTATTTCGGAGTTTTGTCCTTTTGTTTCTTCTTCTTGCGATTAAGCACCGCTTGTAATGGTCCAGAATTCACAGATATGAATTTCGGAATGAACATTGTTAATGTTCTAGGAAGGAAATTGTTATGGCACGATCTTGACTTTTCAAATTACTAGATTACCTTGGAAAAGGCCGAATCATCAAGAAATATTTTCTTGATATTTTAGAGGTTAAATAGAATACAAGAGTCGTATAACATGGCACATGATGATGTTATGATCTGTGAATCATCACGTTCCATTTAGAAACTCAGCATGACTTACTATAATATAATCACATTGATCAAGTGTCATTATATTATACTAATTCATGCTTTAGTTCCCAACACTACTTCAAAATATTCCTATTTTAAACTTGAATGTTTTAGAATTTAGAAACTAAAATAGTTTCTTTTATGATGTAATACAGATAGCGCGAAGAGGTAAATGATTTCAAATAAGAAAAATTAAGAAAATATCTTCAGAAATATGGAGGATATTTATAATGAAAGATATGATGATATTTTAGAATTTCTAATATCAGAGGATGATGAAGAATATTGTCCGCAGGGGTTTAGAGTCAGGAGCAAGGTATTCGTTAATGACTTCAGCAGGTACTGAATCATTTGGATCCTTTGAAGTCAGGTTCAGTCTTTGTAATTTGTCCACAGCCTCCTTCCTACTTTGCTCAATCCGTTTTCCAGTTCCAAAACTTCTCTTTTTCTGCACTTTGCCAGCACACTTCATCATTATCATCCAGCTTTTACTGTTTAAAGTCGTTTATAGTTTTTGCTGCTTCATCAGCATTTTTTTTTTCTTTTTCGGGGAACCAATTCGTAGTTCGGAGTGTTTTTTAGAAACTTCACATTCAAATTAAGTCCAGAAGATAGACGTTATATATACACATATAACTGTTGGCGTAGACATGCTGCGAGATTTTAAAATACTGATTGCTAATTCCCAATGATTCATATGGCAATTCTCATTACAAGATGCGAATGAGTAAATGATGGGGTTTCAATGAATAATTATAATGACTTTTTTGGAGAGGCTAAAGTGAAAGGGTAATGAAGTTGTTGGTACATCTGCTAATAATGTGGTGGAATGTAAAAGGTTCCCTGGTAACGATGGTGTATATCTCAAGGTTATAATAAGGTTAGTCTGACTGAAAAGTCGAAGTTGACTTGCTAGAGCTGTGACAAAACTGGCTACTTTGAATAGGAGTCGCAAAGTTATTTTTGCTAATAAATGCCAAAGAATCTGACGCGGATATGTTGTTTAAACTTTTACTTTGGTTTCAAGAGTTTTTCGGGTACATAACTGTGGGTAACATGTGGTTGGATCATCATCTCGATTGCTCATCATTCGAAGTGTCTTCAGAAATTTTCGAAGGGTTTGAACACAGATTGTAATCATTAACATACATTTGATGTTCTAACACAGTTTTGAAGTCAAAATATAGCTTGTGAAAGATGTAAGGATCTAAGAGTGATGATTTTGGTCATATCTCAAGTTGAATTTTGAGATTTCAAAATCAGAATATGTAATTAAATTTTGAATGAGTATGGTTGTTTTGATTTCTATAAAAGAATGTGTATTGTTGTGAAAGTAGAGAGTATAATGGATGATTTGCTGAATCGGATTCGAAGAATGTAACATATTAATTGTGAATTTATATATCTCTCGGGTATTACCTACCCGTTAAAACTTTTTTTCACAATTAATATTTTGTACAAAAGAATTTTATTACAGTCTTTATGAAAATATATATATGTATATTTTCTTCAGATGTAACATAGATTTAATGAGTTAATGTTAAATTAAACTCATTTGATTTACGGTTGAAACTAGAATTGAATAATCCCTAAAGGCTTTAAAAAGTACATAACTTTTACGCAGTATTTCTTTAATGACATTGAAATTATGAATCAATACTTCGTTATTTGTTAATTTATGATGTTCGGTTCGTGGAATTCTTGTGAATTTCGCAAAGTACGAATGATGTTATCTGAAAATTTTCGGGTACATCGATGATGAAAGTGTAAAATCAAATATATACTTGATTTATTATGAATTGGAATTTGTTGAATTGCGACAGAGATTGTAGTTAACGCTGGTTAAGTTGCGGCCGAAGGACGTACATTATTGCATATTTGTAATATGAATTAACCGAGTAGTCAAGATTCACACGCAATAACTTAGCACGGAAAGATTTATTTCAATATATATATATATATATATATATATATATATATATATATATATATATATATATATAATATACATATATATAATATACATATAATTTCTTCAGAGGGAATGAGTTAATTCTTCATAACTCGTTGATACAATATACACATTATTGATTAGTAATGATGTCCACAGTGATTCTTGAACTGACGGAGTTTGTGATGTTATCTG
This sequence comes from Rutidosis leptorrhynchoides, assembly GCF_046630445.1. Lineage (NCBI taxonomy): Eukaryota > Viridiplantae > Streptophyta > Magnoliopsida > Asterales > Asteraceae > Rutidosis > Rutidosis leptorrhynchoides. Next base: position 36,879,789 of record NC_092341.1, on the reverse strand, counting down.
TGTTGTTGATTCGGATGTTGACTGTACTGATGATGCCGGTAACGCTGACGGTACTGTTGATGCTGTTGGTAAAGCAAGTTTAGCTTGTTAATCACACACCATTTTTGTCAGGGTTTCTACTCTTCCTTCTATCATTTTGGTTCGATTAACTGATTTATGGTTAGGGCTAGATTAGATAATCTCTAAGACTTTAGAGATTACATAATCGCCGCGGAATGTTTCTCCAATGAAGTTATGAATTAATACTTCGTCAGTTATTGTTGTTGGTACTCCTTGGTATCTATGGTGCATATGACGTTGATGCTCGTGGGACAGATTGTGATGTTGAGGTTTACGACGCGATTGTGGTTGGAGGTGGTAATGGTACTGTTGGCGTTGATGATGGTGGTACTGGTTATGCTGCTGATGCTGCTGCTGGTGTTTGTAATCTCTGCACCATATTCTCCAAAGCCACTACCCGAGCGCGAAGCTCGTTGACTTCTTCTATTACACCGGGGTGATTGTCGGTTCGGAAGAGCGGATAAATAAAATCTAAAATTTGATGTAATATATAATCGTGACGAGATACTCTAGAAATGAGCGAGAAAATGGTGTTTCGGACAGGTTTGCCGGTAAGTGCTTCAGGTTCTTCGTCAAGAGGGGAATGTGGTGGATGGAAGGGATCATCTTCTTCTTGTCTCCAATGATACCCATCCCCAATTCATCCAGAATAGGTGATGACTGATTGGTTGATCCATTCCGGTCACACTGCTTTCGGAGCTTGAGTGAGATTCCATTTCGGAATCCGAGTGACTTGAACTAACGACGAATTCCATTTTGTACGATTTGATAAAGGATTTTTCGATATAAAATGATTTTTCCGACTATCGGGTGATATTCTATTTACATAGGATATCTATATATATATATCAAAAGATTTCGTAGATTACGGAGGAATTTGCGGGATATGTCAGGCAAAGTTTAAAGTAATAGATACGATAAGATATGATTTAGCAGATACGCTAAGATATGAATTTTGTCTATACACTACTCATGTAATTAATGTAGCAAGACGTGTCTAGACTAATAATGATAAGTAGGTAATTTCATAAGGATGATAAGCAGATGATTTTCGACTAGAATGATAAGCAAAACTTTTGACATGCAGACACGGTCGAAGTCCAGACTCACTAATGCATCCTAACGACTTATAAGTTAGACCCATTAATGCAGACCTGGTTCGCTAAGACCACCGCTCTGATACCAACTGAAAGGACCCGTTCATATACATTATAAACGATTCACAATAGTTGATTACATTGCGAGGTATTTGACCTCTATATGATACATTTTACAAACATTGCATTCGTTTTTAAAAGGCAAATTTTCTTTACATCGAAAATTGACAGGCATGCATACCATTTCATAATATCCACTATCCAACTATAAATTGATTTAATAATAATCTTTGATGAACTCAATGACTCGAATGCAACGTTCTTCAAAATATGCTATGAAAGACTCCAAGTAATATCTTTAAAATGAGCAAATGCACAGCGGAAGATTTCTTTAACACCTGAGAATAAACATGCTTTAAAGTGTCAACCAAAAGGTTGGTGAGTTCATTAGTTTATCATAATCATTTATTTCCATCATTTTAATAGACCACAAGAATTTCATTTCCAGTTCTCATAAATATACGTCCCAAGCATAGAGACAAAAATAATCATTCATATGGTGAACACCTGGTAACCGACATTAACTAGATACATATAAGAATATCCCCTATCATTCCGGGATCCTCCTTCAGACATGATATAAATTTTGAAGTACTAAAGCATCCGGTACTTTGGATGGGGTTTGTTAGGCCCAATAGATCTATCTTTAGGATTCGCGTCAATTAGGGTGTCTGTTCCCTAATTCTTAGATTACCAGACTTAATAAAAAGGGGCATATTCGATTTCGATAATTCAACCATAGAATGTAGTTTCATGTACTTGTGTCTATTTTGTAAATCATTTATAAAAACAACGCATGTATTCTCAGTCCCAAAAATATATATATAAAAAGGGAGTAAATGAAACTCACATACTGTATTTCGTAGTAAAAATACATATAACGTCATTGAACAAGTGCAAGGTTGGCCTCAGATTCACGAACCTAAATTCATTATATATATTTATGTGTTGGTCAATATTTGTCTAACAAATTAGGTCAAGTCATAGTGTACCACAATCCTAATGCTCGAGACTAATATGCAAAAGTCAACAAAAGTAAATTTGACTCAAAATAATTTCCAAAAATCTATACATGATTAATATATAGTTTAAATATCGTCATTTTATATTTTTAAATATTTTTTAAAAGATTTATTAGAGTAAATAATATAATTTATGTATTAATAAATAAAATTTTATATTAAATTTATATAATAAAATATACTTTTATATATATTAAGTAATAAAATTTATAGGGTTCATTTAATATCATAAAGATAATATGATAGGTATTATTAAAGTAAGTTATTAGACGTAGTAAAATATGTTTGTATCACATATTTATTTGATAAAATAATATCTATAATGATAGTAAGTAAAAGTTGTATTAGTTTGTAATAATAATTATTATTATAAAAATATCAATATTTATAATCACTAAGATGACATTATGATAAAACGATAATTCTAATTATGATAAATTTAATATTTACGATAATTTTTAGTATTATCTTTAAAATAATAATTCTATTTAAAATAATAATAATAATAATAATGATATTTTATAGTAACAATGACATTTCTATTAAAATGATAATTTTGGTTAAAATGATAGTTTTAATACTAATGATACTTTTAATAATAATAGTAATGATAAAAATAATAAGAACGATAATTTTATCTAAATCAATATCTTATAATATTTTAATTTCATCATGATACTCTTACTCATTATTTCCTAATCGTTTCGTTTAATAGCTTTTAATCGTCTTTTATTTCGTGTACATAGTAATGATAATAATAGTAATAAAAATAATTAGGTGTTACAAATATTTGTTTTAATTACACTAATATTAATAATGATAGTTACTATAATATTATTAACGATAATACTAATAATTATCTTAATGATAATATAGTAATAATAATAATAACAATAACAATAACCATTTTTAAATAATGATATATATATATATATATATATATATATATATATATATATATATATATATATATATATATATATTAATAATAATAATAATAATAATAATAATACTAATAATAATAATAATAATAATAATAATTGGATAATAATAATAATAATACTAATTATAACTTTAACGATAGTAATAATAAAAAAAAATTACAATTTTTAATGATAAATCCCTTTTATTGATAACGATAATAATAATCATAATAATAAGATAAAACTAGAACGACGATAAAAACGACGATAATAATAATCATTTTTAATAAAAATATCGAAAATTCAATTGATTATAACTTCTAATCCGTTCATCGAAACCATTCGATATCTAAAGGAAAAGTTCTTAATTTTTCGCTAGCTTTCCAAGGACATGCATATCTTATACCTTATCTCAACCGCAAGTGTAACTAATTCAAGATTCAACCTAACCTGTCTAAGGGCAATATCAAAAGTACAAGCATGCATAATCCTAAATACTCGAGCACTGGTCAGGGATATAGTATTAGTATGTAAAAGTTAAATTATGAGTACCCACGTATCAATATTGAGATTCAATATTGCAGGAAAGGTACGTAGACGTAACGGAAATGATAAACACTATATTGACCTCACGAGCATACCCATCAACGATACTCAATCACCTCCATAGCTATAACCCATAATTTCCTTAACCCTATCCTACTCAATCACTCCGTCGTAATATTTTATGTATACTAATAATATCTTGAAATAATACGGAGTAAATATATATATGTAAATCGATTGAGAGAGTTTAGAGAAAAATATTTTCAAGTTTCTATGAAAAAATGGAACCTATTGAATTCTATTTATAATAGATTTTTGAATTATTAAAGTGAATTATTAAAGTATGAATTATTAAAGTGAATTATTAAAGTATGAATTATTAAAGTATGAATTATTAAAGTGAATTATTAAAGTATGAATTATTAAAGTGAATTATTAAAGTTAAAGTAAAGTAAAAATAAAGTAAAGGTAAAGTTTAAGTATAGTAAAAGTATAAAACTATGTACGTATAATACGCGTATAAATATATATAATATTAATTTAAATCGTTATATATATTTAATAAAATAAAATATAAATATCGTTATCTTTATCATACTAGTTAAGTAATGAGTTGTCAAAAGTGGTTCTAGATATTTATAAAAGTTATATACGTTTTAATAATAAAGTTATTTTTAAACTGAAAACGTTTTTGTACGTTTGAAACTAAATAGATCAATCGAGTCTTTATGAGATTCAATCTTCCACTATCCTTTGTCTAGTTCTCAATGATTGACAATTTGTTCTTATTTATAAATCACTTTACCATTTTCCGAATATTGTTAAAATGGAAAGATTTCTCAAATCAACGTGGGCCTTTCAATAGAGACTTGTAATCATAATTCAATATATCTGATAATTCAATCATTTGATCTTATCTTCTAATTCCATTGATAAACATTTTGAAACAGATACAATCATATAAAGTATTTAATCTAATATTTTGTTTACGTTTCAAGTTATAATATATATACACATATACATATATAATCATATTCGTTTAATGGTTCGTGAATCGTTGGAACTTGGTCGAGGTTGAATGAATGTATGAACATAGTTTAAAATTCTTGAAATTTAACTTAACAAATATTACTTATCGTGTCGGAAACATATAAAGATTAAAGTTTAAATTTGGTTGGAAATTTCCGGGTTGTCACATGTTACATGTTCCGCGTAGAGCTAAAGAACTACGCGTTTCGCGTAGAAAACCACACGATCCGCGTAGGAGTAATCGACAGTTTTTTTTTTTAATTTTATTTTTTCATTTGTTCTTTGTTGATCCCGTGTTGACGTATATTGACTTGGAACTTTTCATTTGAACTCTTTCTCTTCGATCATCTTGGAATTGAATTCGAGTAAACATTATCTTGATATATATTTGGTTTAAATCCATCATTTTATCGTTGTTTTATCGTCGTTTCTTCAAACCTCAAGCTCGTGTTTACTTTTGTCGTTTTTCTCGTGAATTATGCATTTGAATGTCTTCATTTCGGTAAAAGCCGATGAAATATAAATGGTATTGCGTCGAAATATATGTATGTTTAAAGCAATATCAGTAATGCTAAACATTTAATAGTTCAACAACTAGTGCGATAACAATTTGGGTAAAACGGGGCAATCTAAGCATAGAGAGGATTAGGTAAGTGAACACTACTTAGTTAATTTGATTTAAGTTCTTAATATTTCGTTACTTGTTACTTGCTACTAGTTTACTTGTTAAGTTTAAGTTTGTTTAATTGTGCAAGTTTTAGTTGTTAATCAAAATCAATCAACCCCCCACCACCATAATCAAACAAACCCTAGGACAATTGATAGTTTCAAATATTCGACTTACACCGCTCTCTTGGGACGAACTTGATAAGAATACTTACATTGAAGTGCTATAATAACCGGGTTCTAAGTGCTCATTAGTTGTGTGTGCTTATTTGTAGTGTCTGAATTATATATAAATTTAGAGGGTAAAAGATGCATATCACGCAACACATCAATACCCATAAAGTGTATTATTATACCTTTCTTTCACTTCCAGAACCGAAGCTAATGGCAACTCAACATCAACACCATCATCTAATGTAGCTAAAGGCTCTATAAACCTGAAGTTCACGATCTTCTTTCTTTGTTATCCATTGACATCACCCAAATAAGAAGATGTTAAATCAACTTTGTCAACAGTAGGTGGCTTCCCAGCCCCATTCTCCTTTGATCCACTGATATTGCTTCGTTTACACGTATTCTTACTCGCAACATTGGTTCTTTTTATTTGGGTTTTTGATATGAATTGAAGAAATGTCGAAGAAATTGTTAAAGTTTGAGTTGTTAGATTCCTACGAGATGGTTTAAAGAGTTATTATGTTTTAGAAGATAGTCGGATGAAAGTTTCACTATTTTTAAGAAGATAATCGAAAGTCAAAACAAAGCGTCAAAGTATAAAAGTGAAACAGAAAAATACTGTTCTAGTTAGCGAATCTGGCGGCCGTAATGTCTTTTAATGCGGTCGCGATTTTGGTTGTTGCCCATATTATTTTTCTCGCGGTCGCATTACGTTAACAGAAATCCAGAAATAGAAATCAAGAAGAATTGCGCTCGCAATGAGGTTAATGCGGTCCCGATTTAGTGAGATGCGACCGCGAGGTTGTCAGCAGACTTCAGTTTTTTTGCCTATTATAAATACGCAAATTTTGACCCTTTTTAGGGTAATCAGTTTTTAGTTTACGAATTTTATACCTAGGGTTACGAATATTACAGCTCTCTAAGGCTATTTTATGATCTTTTGTCATTGGGGTTTCAACTGTTGTCAGAGATTAATCATTGGTACTCTTTTATCTTTAATTTTGATTAATATTATAATGAATTCTTGTTATTCCTATTGTTCAATTGCTTTTATCATTACCATGAGTAGCTAAATTCTTAGTATTTGCTTAGATGATTGAACCTAGGTGATGTATTGCTTGATCTTTTATATGTATTGATAATTACTTTTGATTGTCATTCTTAATTACTCCCACTAATTTATCTCATTGATTATTAGTTTGTTGGTTGATGTAACAAGAGTTACTAGATCAATTAATTTATCTAGGTTATTGAGAGATAAATAGATAAGTTGAATTACATACGGGAGACCGGTGTAATTAGATTAGTAATTAATCCCATCAATTGAGTAGGTAATTGTGAAGCCTAAATAGGGACACCGATTTACCCTTCAACTGAATCATAATCTTGAGTAGTTAATATTGATTGATTGTGTTCTTCAGAAGCGTGTGGGAGACCAACGTGAAAAACTGACACTTTCATGATAGAATTAGTATCTAAGTTAGGCATACCAGCTTACCTTACTAATTGCTTAATGAACTTGGTTAACGAGAGTTATACTTAGGGATTTAATTACACTGTTCTTAATAAAAGTAATCTGGATCCTAGGGAATATAATCTAAGTGAATACCCCTTTATCAATTGAATTCGTATTTTCTTTCTTTGTTTTAATTAGTTTAAAATCAAAACCCCATTTTACAACTAAAATCTTCAGAATAATTAATAGTTTTCAATCCTAAACTTTGCTCCCTGTGGACGAATTCATAAGTATACTATAATAAGATTAGGTATGTTTTGCGCATATCAAACTTTTAGCGCCGCTGCCGGGGAGCGGTGTGTCTTAAGATTTTACAAGCTTTTAGTTATTCGATCCTTTCGTGGAAACTTGTTTTCGAGAAAGTTACTTTTCTGTTATTTTATTTTCAGTTTTACGCTTTGGTTTTGTGGTGGTGTGAACGCAGGTTAGGTACTAATAACTCTGGAATCGTCTAGAGTTTATCATACACGCAGCAAAGCTAAAGTTAAGCAAGAAATCACCGAAGGTTTCTTAGAATTACCTTTTTATATTCCGAATTTTGAGTATATTAAGGAAGAGGTTAAAATGGGTGAACCAGCGAGAGGTCAATCGATGAAAGCAATGATGAAAGCCACGAGGGCTGGTAATGGACATGCCATTACCCAACCGGTAGTTGATAAAGATTTTGAAGTTAAGGGGCAGATTTTAAATATGATCACTCATCAATGCGAGTTCAGGGGTACATCGAAAGATGTGATGACCCGGAAATTTTTGACCAAATTTAAACTTAATCTTTAACGTTTCCGACACGATAAGCAAAGTCTGTAAAGTTGAATCTCAAAATTTTTGAACTATTCAATTACCTTTCGATTATTCTCAACGATTCGCGAACAATTATAGGTAAATAGATACATATATATACCATAAATTGAAAACGTAACAAAGTGTTGAGTATATGATACTGTGCATTAAACTTATTGGTTTGATTATCTGATTGATATATTTAGATACAGAGTTAAAAGATTATGCCAAACGATTGAATTAAAAGATAATTATTGAGTCCCTTAAGGATTATGATATTATTACGGGTCTCTGTTGTAAGGTCCACGTTGATTTGGGAAATCATTCATTCTTAACGGTATTCGGAATAAATGGTAAAGTGTTTGTTTAAATAACGTAATTTGGACACATACAATAATAAGGAATATCAACTGTTAGAATTAGATATATGAATAACTTGCGATATGTATTTTAAAACGTGTTTATTAATATCGAAAATATATATTTAATAATACGATAAAATATAATATTAACTTGGTCATAAAAATGAATTGTTATTATATATATATTAACAAATAGCGAGATGATGATTTATAGAAGTAAATGATCAAAATACTCGAAAGTTTAAGATATACTTTGAGTGGTATAGTTTAGGGATAATTTAAGGCTATATTTTGACAAAGGTACGTGACACGAAATGTAAAATACAAGTTTTCTCAGCGTAGGAAAGGACATTTGAAAAACTGGAACCGGGACATAAGTCGAGTGATGACGTACGACTTATCGGAACAAAAATTACAAGTCAACTAAGCATGTAAATTTAATATAATATATAATTAATTATATAAATTAAATATATTATATAAAATTATGTCGACAAACAAAAGGTTAAAAGTTTGTGAGCTGGATCAGAGGGCCATGCGATCGCATGGCCTTGAAGCACAAATCCCATGCGATCGCATGGGGTGCTTTTTCAGAAAAGGTACTATAAATTCAACTGTTTTGCTCGAACATCACACACACTTACACAGATATAGATATATACTCCGTAATATTTATATTATTTATATTATTATTATTATTATTAATATTATTATTATAATTATTATAATTATTATTATTAAAGATTAATATTAATATTAATCTTATTATTAACAGTAGTATTAATATTATTTTTATTAGTATTATACATAAAATACTACGACGAGGTCATGTTCAAACGATTTCAAAAATGATTTTCGAGTGAATTAAAGCTAAGGAAATTATGGGTTATTGCCAAGGAGGTTATGGGTAATGTTCAGGGGTATAATTGTGAATCAAACTTAGTGTTTATCATCTCCGTTACGTCTACGTACTTTTCTACAATATTGAATCTCAATATTAATACGTAAGCATTTGTATTTTATATTTTATAAATTAATAGTGTATACATACTAGTGCTCGAGTGTATATATTTATACATGCTTGTATGCTAAATTTCGTCATTAAACAGTTTATAATAAATCACGAATTAAATACATATATTACGGGTAAAAGGTATATGATATACATGTTTTCGGAAAGCTGGCGAAAAATCAATAACTTTTCATTTAGATATCGAATAGTTTCGAGGAACGAATCAAAAGATATGGTCAACTGAATTATAATTGACATTAATTGGAATTGCTTTTTGAATCTGCAATTAATACTTAAACAACTTGTTTACGAGATTGATAAAATGGATTTTTGAATATTACCAACTGAGTAAATGAATCCTTATATAAGGTACGTCTCGTTTGTTGAACTATTGTCAAAATTAACTTTTTAAAACAACTTTGAATAACTTTTGTATGTCAATTTCGAGCATTAAGATTGTGATACACTATGACCTGACTTAGCTTGATAGACATTTATTGACCAACATATGTTCTCTAGGTTGAGATCAACGATTATTTGATATACCGAGTTTCGGTCACATTACGATGAATAACTTTATGTGCTGCTAAGGTGAGTTTCATTGATCCCTTTTTAATTGCTTTTGCAATATATATTTTTGGACTCAGAATACATGCAATTTATTTTAAACAAAATGGATACAAGTACATACTAAATTCTACACTGAGTTTGAATCGAAAATCCCTTAGCTTTGGTAACTAGTAACTGCCAGTTATAAGAACTGGTGGGCGCGAGTAGTAGTATATGGATCCATAGGGCTTGATATCCCCATCCGAGCTAGGGCACTAGCCTTTTAACAGACGTATGATATTTGAGAAGCGTACACGTTGGTTTGCGTGTATTATTAAGATGATTATACAAAGGGTACAAATTATATATACTTTAAGTTTAGTTGCCAGGGTGCTCAATTTCGTAGAATATTTTGATAAACGTTTCTGGATGAAACAACTGAAATCTTGTGATCCATCTTTATATACAGATTATGCGAAACATACAAACTATGAACTCACCAACCTTTGTGTTGACACTTGTTAGCATGTTTATTCTCAGGTTCCCTAGAAGTCTTTCGCTGTTTTCTTATATGATAGACAAGCTATGTGCATGGAGTCTTATATGGCATATTTTTCAAGAAAACGTTGCATTCACCAATTCATCATCATGTACCTTATTTTGACTGCATTGTCAACGGAAGTACTATTGTAAACTATTATATATGGTGATTGTCTATATGTAAAAATCATCAGATGTCGAAAACCTTTGATTTAAATATTCATTTATGGTGTGCCTTTTCAAAAGAATGCAATGTTTACAAAAGTATCATATAGAGGTCAAATACCTCGAAATAAAATCAATGAATGACGTGTTCGTCCATATGGATTTGGAGCGACCGTCATAGTTGGTATCAGAGCGTTGGTCCTAGCGAACCAGGTCTTGCATGAATGTGTCTAACTGATAGTTGTTAAGATGCATTAGTAAGTCTGGACTTCGACCGTGTCTGCATGTTAAAAGTTTTGCTTATCTTTTCTTGTTAGAAATTACATGCTTATCATTCTTAAGTCTAGACACGTTTTCCTGCATTTATTGCATAAATAGTGTATAGACAAAAATTTATATCTTAGCGTATCTGTTACTGTAAACTTTTCCTGATATCTTCCGAAAATTTCTCCGTGATTTATGGAATTTGGTATTATATATACATATGTAAATTATGTATTGAAGAATACCAAACTAAATTCTATAATCTAATTCATATCAAAAATCATCTCCCTAATTATACAAGTTGGATCCCGTATCTATTTCAAACTCTGACAGCTATTTCGATATGGATATTCACCTGAATTCCGAAGACAGTGTAACCGGAATGGATCAACCAATTAGCCATCATCTATTCTGGATGAATTGGGGATGGGTTCGTAGCCTACTTAATTATTGGAGACAAGAAGAAGGCGATCCCTTTCATCCACCACATTGCCCTCTTGGAGAAGAACCTGAAACACTTACCGGCGAACCTGTTCGAGACACCATTTTCTCTCTCATTTCTAGAGTATCTCGTCACGATAATATACTATCTCAAATTCTGGATCTTATTCATCCGCTCGTCCGAACCGCCAATCATCCCGGTGTAGTAGAAGAAGTCAACGAGCTTCGTGCTCGGGTAGTGGCTTTGGAGAATATGGTGCAAAGGTTACAAACACCAGCAGCATCACCGGCATCAACAGTACCACCGACAACAACACCAACAGTACCATTACCACCACCAACAACATCCGCATCACAAACCTCAACTTCACAATCTGTTCCACGAGCATCAACGTCATACGCACCGTAGTTACCAAGAAATACCAGCAACAATAACCTATGAAGTATTAACTCATTTCCCCTGAAGAAATTTTATGTATATTTAATATATATGAATTTTGAAATCAAAATAAATATTTTCATACTAAACTATTACGTGTGAATCTTAACTGGTAGGTACTACTCGGTTAGTTCATATTACTAATATGCAATGATGTACATCCTTCCTTAACAACTTAACCATTGTTAACTACAATATCCGTTTCAACTCCATGAATTCTATTTCATAATAAACCAAGTGTATTAATCAATTACATAATTGATTTTACATTTTCAATTTCAATATACTCGAAACTTTTCAGAAAACATCATCTGTGCCTTGTAAGCTTCACAAAAATTCCACGAGCACCAACATCCTTCACCGAGGAATATCAATAAGAATAAATAATGAAGTATCGATTACATTAGTGAAATACTCCGCAAAGATTATGTAATCTTTAATGTTTTAGAGATTAATCATTTCTAAGTCAAGCCGAAAATTAAATGAGCTTAATATGATATTAACTCATTAAATCTGTGTTACATCTGAAGAAAATATACATACATATATTTTCATAAAGACGGTAATAAAAATTCTTTTATACAAAGTATTAATTGTGAAATCTTTAACGGGTAGGTAATACCCGAAAAATATATAAGTTCGCAATTAATATGTTACACTATACATTCTTCAATTTTGATTCAAAAATTATTAACTATGCTTATAGCGATATACAATCGTTTCCATACAAATTCAATTACTTATTCTGATATTAACAGAGCAGAATCCAAGTCAAGATTTAACAAGTGACATCATTCTTAGATCTCTACATCTTTCAAAGCTATACTTTGACTTCAAAACAGTGAAAGATCCTTTAGCATTGTTATTACCGAAAATAATCTTGCAATTTCTTTTCAAAGTATCCAGTTTTATCACACTTCCAACCAGTCAACTTCAACTTTTCAGATTAAGCCTTATTGTAACCTTGATATATACGTTTTGTTACTGGGGAACCTTTCATGTTCCGCCACATTAGCAGTAAATTTACCAAACAACTTTATTAATCCTTGACCTTTCAAAAAATTCTTATACTCATTGAAACCCTATCATGTACTCATCCACATCTTGTAACAATAATTTCCATACCAACCACCGGGAATTAGCAATCAGTATTTTGAATCTCGCAGCATTTTCTACGACAACTGTTATATATATATAACATCTATCTTTTAGACTTACATACTTCGAATGTGAAGTTTCTGAAAAACACCCCAAACTACGAAACTAGTTCTACGAATTTAGAAAAAATGCTGATGAAGTAGCAAAAACTATAAACGACTTTAACAGTCAAAAGTTTGACGATAAATAGTAGTGTGTTGGAAAAGCACAGAAAAAGAGAAGGTTTGAAACTGGAAAACGGGTTGAGCAAAGTATGAAGGAAGCTGTAGACAAATCACAAGGACAAAATCTACCTTCAAAAAATCCAAATGATTCAGTGTCTGCTGAAACCATTAGTAAGAATCTTACTTCTTATTCTAAACCTTCACAGACAGATTTTCCACATCATCCTCTGATATTAGAAATTCTAAGATATCATCGTATCTTCCATTATAAATATCCTCCATATTTCTGAAGATATTTTCATAACTATTCTTATCCGAAATCATTTATCTCTTCACACTATCTGTGTTACATCATAAAAGAAACTGTTTTAGTTTCTAATTTCTGAAAATTTTGAAAAATGGATGTTTTTGAAGTAGTGTTGGGAATTGAAGCATGAGTTAGTATAATATAATGACACTTGATCAACGTGATTATATTACAGTAAGTCATGCTGAGTTTCTAATGGAACGTGATAAAGGTTCACAGATCATACCCTCATCATGAACCATGTTACATAACTCTTTCATTCTATTTAACCTCTAAACATATCAAGAAAATATTTTTCTTGATGATTCGGTCTTTTTCGAGGTATTCTGGTAATTTGACAAGTCAGATTGTGCCATTAACGTTTCTTTCTTAGAACATTAATTATGTTCATTTCAAAATCCATACCTACAAATTTTGGACCATTATTCGCTTGACTTAAAGTCGGGAAGAGAAAACGAAAGTATGAAGTTCCGAAATATAATGGAAAATATAAATCCCGAAAACAACCCCGAAATTACAAACTGTGTATATCAATGCGTATAGCAATACAAAGACACGGGAGAATGAAAAACAATATAACCCCAAGGTAATAGTAGAAGAAAATAACCTCCTCTGGTGGCAGATGAAAAAGAAGAATGAATGATATGATAGCCAAGAAAATATCAAGAATCAGAACTGGATGAAGCATTTTCACAAATCTTTTGTAAGTATGAAATAAGAAAGAAGATTATAGGAGTGGTGAAAATAAATGAAACGGAAGAGGTTAATTTATAGCAAAATATCAGACATAGCAATCGAGGCAGATTACGCATTTAATCAAAAGAAGTCCTAATTTTCTTAAATTCTGAAGAATCAAATCTTATTTAAATTATGAAGATTTTCTATTCCTTAAATTCCGGAAATCAATCGTTACTACATCAAGAGATAAGACGAACCTCTATTCTCCATTTCACTCTATTACGATAACTTCTCTCATACGCTTCGAGTAATCGGATTGTTTTATCCGTATTATTCAATGGTGATAAAATTCTATTTACCAACTCATATTCGTCATGAAAACATTTTTATTGTCAGCCATGACGACCTCACTCAAATTTCGGGACGAAATTTCTTTAACGGGTAGGTATTGTGATGACCCGGAAATTTTTGACCAAATTTAAACTTAATCTTTAACGTTTCCGACACGATAAACAAAGTCTGTAAAGTTAAATCTCAAAATTTTTGAACTATTCAATTACCTTTCGATTGTTCTCAATGATTCGCGAACAATTATAGGTAAATAGATACATATATATACCATAACTTGAAAACGTAACAAAGTGTTGAGTATATGATACTGTGCATTAAACTTATTGGTTTGATTATCTGATTGATATATTTAGATACAGAGTTAAAAGATTATGCCAAACGATTGAATTAAAAGATAATTATTGAGTCCCTTAAGGATTATGATATTATTACGGGTCTCTGTTGTAAGGTCCACGTTAATTTGGGAAATCATTCATTCTTAACGGTATTCGGAATAAATGGTAAAGTGTTTGTTTAAATAACGTAATTTGGACACATACAATAATAAGGAATATCAACTGTTGGAATTAGATATATGAATAACTTGCGATATGTATTTTAAAACGTGTTTATTAATATCGAAAATATATATTTAATAATACGATAAAATATAATATTAACTTGGTCATAAAAACGAATTGTTATTATATATATATTAACAAATAGCGAGACGATGATTTATAGAAGTAAATGATCAAAATACTCGAAAGTTTAAGATATACTTTGAGTGGTATAGTTTAGGGATAATTTAAGGCTATATTTTGACAAAGGTACGTGACACGAAATATAAAATACAAGTTTTCTCAGCGTACGAAAGGACATTTGAAAAATCGGAACTGGGACATAAGTCGAGTGATGACGTACGACTTATCGGAACAAAAATTACAAGTCAACTATGCATGTGAATTTAATATAATATATAATTAATTATATAAATTAAATATATTATGTATATTATATAAAATTATGTCGACAAACAAAAAGTTAAAAGTTTGTGAGCTGGATCAGAGGGCCATGCGATCGCATGGCCTTGAAGCACAAATCCCATGCGATCGCATGGGGTGCTTTTTCAGAAAAGGTACTATAAATTCAATTGTTTTGCTCGAACATCACACACACTTACACAGATATAGATATATACTCCGTAATATTTATATTATTTATATTATTATTATTATTATTATTATTATTATTATTATTATAATTATTATTATTAAAGATTAATATTAATATTAATCTTATTATTATCAGTAGTATTAATATTATTTTTATTAGTATTATACATAAAATACTACGACGAGGTCATGTTCAAATGATTTCAAATATGATTTTCGAGTGAATTAAAGCTAAGAAAATTATGGGTTATTGCCAAGGAGGTTATGGGTAATGTTCGGGGGTATAATTGTGAATCAAACTTAGTGTTTATCATCTCCGTTACGTCTACGTACTTTTCTACAATATTGAATCTCAATATTAATACGTAAGCATTTATATTTTATATTTTATAAATTAATAGTGTTTACATACTAGTGCTCGAGTGTATATATTTATACATGCTTGTATGCTAAATTTCGTCGTTAAACAGTTTATAATAAATCACGAATTAAATACATATATTACGGGTAAAAGGTATATGATATACATGTTTTCGGAAAGCTGGCGAAAAATCAATAACTTTTCATTTAGATATCGAATAGTTTCGAGGAACGAATCAAAAGATATGGTCAACTGAATTATAATTGACATTAATTGGAATTGCTTTTTGAATCTGCAATTAATACTTAAACAACTTGTTTACGAGATTGATAAAATGGATTTTTGAATATTACCAACCGAGTAAATGAATCCTTATATAAGGTACGTCTCGTTTGTTGAACTATTGTCAAAATTGACTTTTTAAAATAACTTTAAATAACTTTTGTATGTCAATTTCGAGCATTAGGATTGTGATACACTATGACCTGACCTAGCTTGATAGACATTTATTGACCAACATATGTTCTCTAGGTTGAGATCTACGATTATTTGATATACCGAGTTTCAGTCACATTACGATGAACAACTTTATGTGCTGCTAAGGTGAGTTTCATTGATCCCTTTTTAATTGCTTTTGCAATATATATTTTTAGACTGAAAATACATGCAATTTATTTTAAACACAATGGATACAAGTACATACTAAATTTTAAACTGAGTTTGAACCGAAAATCCCTTAGCTTTGGTAACTAGTAACTGCCGGTTATAAGAACTGGTGGGCGCGAGTAGTAGTATATGGATCCATAGTTCTTGATATCCCCGTCCGATCTAGAGCACTAGCCTTTTAACGGACGTATGCTATTTGAGAAGCGTACACGTTGGTTTGCGTGTATTATTAAGATGATTATACAAAGGGAACAAATTATATATACGTTAAGTTTAGTTACCAGAGTGCTCAATTTCGTAGAATATTTTGATAAACGTTTCTGGATGAAACAACTGAAATCTTGTGATCCATCTTTATATACAGATTATGCGAAACATACAAACTATGAATTCACCAACCTTTGTGTTGACACTTGTTAGCATGTTTATTCTCAGGTTCCCTAGAAGTCTTCCATTATTTGCTTATATGATAGACAAGCTATGTGCATGGAGTCTTATATTGCGTATTTTTCAAGAAAACGTTGCATTCACCAATTCATCATCATGTACTTTATTTTGACTACATTGTCAACGGAAGTACTATTGTAAACTATTATATACGGTGATTGTCTATATGTAGAAATCATCAGATGTCGAAAACCTTTGATTTAAATATTCATTTATGGTGTGCCTTTTCAAAAGAATGCAATGTTTACAAAACGTATCATATAGAGGTCAAATACCTCGCAATGAAATCAATGAATGATGTGTTCGTCCATATGGATTTAGAGCGATCGTCACAAAAGAGGATGCATTCGGGCATCTTCGTTCTTTCAAGAGCATATGTAATTTGTTCAAGATTTCCCTAGTTGCAGATATTGTTATATATTTGAGGGTTTTTCCTTGGTCTTTGAAATACGATGCCAAGGACTGGTTAGAATCATTGCCCGAAGGTGAAATTGATAGTTGGACTATGATGGAAGATAGATTTTTGCAGTGTTTCTTTCTCGCTTCAAAGGCTGCGAAACTACAAAGTGACATTAATCACTTTGTTCAAAAGTCAAACGAGACACTTTATGATGCTTGGATACAGTTCGGTAAAATGCTTCGAAATTGTCCTCAACACGGGTTGAACAATTTTAATATGGTTCAAGTTTTTTATAAGGGTGTCAATGTGCCAACGAAGAAAGAAATAGATATTGCTGCAGATGGTTCTTTAATGAAGAAGACTCTAGATGAAGCTTATAACATCATCTCTGAAACCGCTACACACTCATATGATTGGCACCAAGAGATGGATGTTTCTCGATCATCTCATGTCGATAGTACCGAAACTAGTGATGAACTCGCATCGGTTAGAGCACAACTTGCAACTGTTAAAAGATAAATGGAATCGATGACTAAAGAGATGCACGCAATGAAAGTTGGTTGTGAGTTATGCGAGGGACCACATCTCACAAAGGATTGTAATCAGTCGACAATGGAGGACAGGTGAACTACTTGGGTAGTCAATATAATAATAAGTATCAAGGAGGTAGTTCGTGTTATCAAAGGAACGGACCACCGGGGTTTGTTAATCGAAATCAAAATCAATCATATGTGGATAATGGTCCTTCATTAGAGGAGTTGTTGCGGGGTTTTATAATAAAGTCGGATGAAAGCATCACGTCTTTGAGGCAAGATAGTGATTCGACAAAACAACAAGTGAGAAGTCAGCAGGCCTTGATTTAGAATTTGGAACGCGATGTGGGGCGTATAGCTCAATCGCTAATGGAGAGACCACCGAGTGCTCTCCCTTCGAATACGTAAGCTAATCCGAATGTAAATGGGCTGCCTCGAACAATCTTGACTAATAACCACCGAAATGATGTGAAGAATAAAGAGCCTCAAGTTTCTAATTATTCGCAAGTTAATGCTATTTCTGGTGTTGAGGTTTATGGTTCTGATGAGGTTATTCTGACTTATACTCATAATGGGGTAGATGGTTAGATTAGAGTTAGTGATATAACTCCCGCCTATGGTAATTACTTGATGATTTTGATGACGGGAAGTTCTTCTAGTTAGGGTAATCAAGAGTCGGAAGTTAAGAGTGTGGAGACTACCGAGTCTCATGAGTTTAGTGTTCAGAAGATTAAAGTGGGAGAAGAGGTGAAACCTTCACCTGAATTGAAAGTTTACAAGCCGCCTATTCCATATTCGAGAGCTATTCAATCCGAGCAACCGAAGGACACTGTTTGTAAGTCTATCAATACTAATGATAATATTTGTGTGCATGTACCTTTGGTTGATGTTCTTGCAGGTATGCCCAATTATGGGAAATTTTTGAAAGATTTAGTGGCGAAGAAGGGTGAGCATGAGCAGGCATCTTCCGCATTTCCTGAAGCGGAATGTGCTGCTATTTTGAAGAAGAGTGATATGCCACAAAATTTAGGTGATCCCGGGCCATTCATAGTGCCCTGTAGGATTGATGACTCTGAAATTTTAAGTGTTTAACTGATTCAGGTGCGAGTATCAATCTTATGCCTTTGTTTGTTTATTCACGTATGGGTTTTAGTGAGCTTAACCCGACTAATACTGGAGTTAGATTGATTAACCAGTCGATTAGTAAACCTATAGGGATTGCTGAAAATTTAGTGGTTAAAATAGGTGAATTAGAGTTCCCAGCTGACTTTGTAGTTGTTGATATGCGGGAGGATAAGGTTGTACCGATTGTTTTAGGTAGACCATTTTAAACAACTGCAGGTGCATTAACTGACTGGAGGACTTGTAAGTTGATTTTGAGGGATAGAGGTAAAACTTTGAGTTTTCAAACAAAGTTTAGTGTTAAACCACCGCCCACACCCGTTGAGTCTGTGAGTGTGCTTACTAGTGAAACTGATAGTGTTAACACTGAGACTAGTAAAAAGCCTAAGTGTGAGGGTGAAGTTGTTAAAGAGAAACCCGTGGTTGAATCGCCCAATGATAGTGTGGTTGATAGGTCTATGAGAAGGTTGTTCGGGCGGGTTAAGAAAGCGATGAATGAGAAAGATGAGTAGTTAAGACTCCGGTTAGTTTCTAATTTATCGAAAAAAGAGAAGGAAAAGTTGTGGGAATTGACTGGGGAGTCAAGGGTCGCGGATGATTGGTTAATAAGCATGATAGGTGATGGTATTGAAAGTGGAGGTTCTCATGGTTTGAAGGATCATCCGGGCATCAATTGAGAAGGAGGTGGAGTCTAGTGCAAGACTCGTTAATAAACTTGCACAGTGTATATCCTTGCATAATTTGTATAATGCGTGTGTTTTAAAACTAAAAATCCTAAAAAATTGAAAAACTAAAAAAAAAGAATTAAAAAATATTTTTCTTTTTGTGTTTTGTTCTTTTGTAATCATTGCAGGTACCATAATGTGATGACAATCGAGGAATGGCTGTTAGTGCAGAGCCGCCTGTCACTCCATTTCGCGATTATGTTGCTCTATATCCGGTTATGTTTTTCCCATTCACTCTATTGTCCTCTCGAATTTATATTTTATTTATCTGATTTCATGTAAATGAGGGCATTACATGATCTTAAGTATGGGGGAGAGATACAAATTCTCGCAGATGTAATACACTTGGCTTGAGTCTTATTTTTGATTAAATTGTTAAAAATTTGGGAATTTTTAAATTTTTTGACACATTACAAAGCCAAGTGTAGTTGTTTATGAAGCAAATTTTATCACTATTGTAAGTTAGATTGTGTAGGTACCTCAATGATTTTGGTGATTTTAGTGTTTTTTATTTTCTTTTGCGTGAGTGTGTGTGTAATAAGAAAGCAATGTCTTCCAGGGTATAAAAACCCAAAATTGTAGGATGATTCAAGTCTATCCATTAACGAAGTTAAGTCTTTCGAATGCCCGTCTTACTTGGTGTAGGAGACTTCCTAATCTACATCATTTTATACTGACATTGGTTAATGCATCATTTCACGATGTATTACACCGATGTATCGTACTGTGGGAAGAGGAGCCTTGAGCTTCAACCTGTGCTGTCTTCTTTAGGAAGAGCAATGTGTAACATCCCGCCTTTTTCCGTTTACCTTCCATTATATTATTTTAAAGTCCGTTATATAATTATAACATCTTCCGTTAATACGCGTTTTAAAATATCTCATTTAGGTAATTCACGCACCCGCTTTTAAACTTGAGGGACTAAACTTGCCAAGATGCCAAAGAGTTGACTAGGTCAAATGGTCAAACCTTATCCTCTCCATTCATTCATCACCTCCCTCTCTAATACTTCCATTCTTTTTCTCTCAAACACCCAAACTAAGATTCATCATCTATTCAAGATCTAGCAAGCATCAACTCAAACAAATTACATATTCAGAATCTTTGCATCTTCCTCTTCGAATTCATACCAACTTTCTTGCATTTGGGTAACTTTCTAAAAACACTAGATTTTGTGTTCTTGATGTTTTTAACTTATAAAAGTGTTCATTACTGTTTATGGCTCAAGTCTAACATTAATATGTGATTTATATGCTCGATCTTGTTATTTTAAGTAACTAGCATGAACTTGAGAGTTGGTGTGTTTGATTTTGTGATTTGGTTGCTTAAATGTTGTTAGATGTTAAAAGTGCATGTATTAAATGTGTTACTAGCATCACTAGCTTCAATTTGATATGTAGGTTGACTTAGAAAGACTCCATTAACATGATTGATGAAATTATGATTTTGAGTTAGGGTTTGATAGGAGTAAAATGAATTTTTGATGCACCAAATGCCATGAAATGTTGTTGGTGAGTGTTTAGTTGCAATGTGTGTTTAATTACCGTCGAAACGACATATCATACATGTAAATTGGTTGCCCGAATCATGAGACTGTGACGACCCGGAAATTTCTGACCAAATTTAAACTTTATCTTTAAATGATTTAATGTTTTCGACACGATAAGCAAAGTCTGTAATGTTGAGTCTCAAAGTTTTGGAACTATATTCATGTAATCAATTATTCTTTGACTGTTCTCGAAGATTCACGAACAATATATATATAACTTAATGTGCATATATATATATATATATATATATATATATATATATATATATATATATATATATATATATATATATATATATATATATATATATATATATATATATATATATATATATATATATATATATGATTTCAAATTATTTAGTAAACGATAGTAACATTCGATTATTGATTCGATTAATATTTAGATAAGTTAACTAAAACGTTTAAGATGAACCAGTAAAACACTAATTTGCAACAGTATTTTCGAATTGCTATAGTACCCGAAAAGCCACAGTGTTTTCGAAAATCACTATTTGGTACAGTAAAACACTATTTCAAAATGAAAATGTATATATTATATATATCTTAACAAATAGTGAGACGATGATTTATAGAAGTAAATGACCAAAACACTCAAATGTACAAGTTATATCTCGAGTGGTATAGTTTATTGATAATTTAGAAATATATTTTGACAAAAGCACGATTCGCGAAACGTAAAGTACAAGTTTTCTCAGTATACGAAAGGACGTTCGAAAAACCAGAACCGGGACATAAGTCGAGTGACGACGTACGACTTATCGGAACAAAAATTACAAGTCAACTATGCATGTGAATTTAATATAATATATAATTAATTATATAAATTAAATATATTATATTAATATAATAATATGTCGACGAACTACGAAACAAAAACAGATGTGAGCTGGACACTGAGCCCATGCGATCGCATGGGTTTATGCCTTCCCAGCCATGCGATCGCATGGCTATGGGGGACAGGCCAAATGCTATAAAGTTCGACGTTTTTCTGATTTATGATTCATTTTCTTCTTCTATCTCTCTATCTCTCGTATATATATTTATATTATTATTATTATTATTATTATTATTATTATTATTATTATTATTATTATTATTATTATTATTATTATTATTATTATTATTATTATTATTATTATTATTATTATTATTATTATTATTATTATTATTATTAAGATTAATATTATTATTAATAGTATTATACATAAAATACTACGACGAGGTTATGTCCAAACGATTTCAAAAATGGTTTTCGAGCGGGATAAAACTAAGGAAACTATGGGTTATAGCTATGGAGGTTATGGGTAATGTTCGTGGGTATTGTTTGCAAATCAAACCTAGTGTTTATCACATCTGTTACGTCTACGTACTTTCCTGCAATATTGAATCACAATATTGATACGTGAGCATTCATATCTTATCTTTTATATATTAATTGTGTATTCATGTCTAGTGCTCGAGTATATATATTTATGCATGCTTGTATGCTAATTTTCGTCGTTAAACAGTTTATAATGAATCACGAATTAAATACATATATTACTGGTAAAAGGTATATGATATACATGTTTTTGGAAAGCTGGCGAAAAATCAATAACTTTTCATTTAGAAATCGCGTAATTTCGAGGAACGAATCAAAAGATATCGTCAACTGAATTATCATTGACGTTAATTGAAATTGCTTTTAAATCTGTAATTAATATTTAAACAACTTATTTGTAAGATTGATAAATTAGATTTTTGAATATTACCAGCCGTGTAAATGAATCCTTATATAGGACACGTCTCGTTTTGTTAAACAACTATCAAAATTGACTTTTTGAAACAACTTTGGATAACTATCTCGAGCATTAGGATTATGATACACTATAACCTGACCTAGCTTGATAGACATTTGTTGACCAACATATGTTCTCTAGGTTGAGATCTACGGTTATTTGGTAATCCAAGTTTCGGTTACATTTTGGTGAACGACTTTATATGCTGCTAAGGTGAGTTTCATTTGCTCCCTTTTTAATTGCTTTTGCAATCTATATTTTGGGCTGAGAATACATGCACTTTATTTTAAACGCAATGGATACAAGTACATACTAAATTTTACACCGAGTTTGAACCAAAAATCCCTTAGCTTTCGTAACTAGTAACTGCCGGTTATAAGAACTGGTGGGCGCGAGTAGTAGTATATGGATCCATAGGGCTTGATATCCCCGTCTGAGGTAGAGCACTAGCCTTTTAACGGACGTATGCTATTTGAGAAGCGTACACGTTGGTTTGCGTGTATTATTAAGATGATTATACAAAGGGTATAAATTATATATACGTTAAGTTTAGTTACTAGGGTGCTCAATTTTGAAGAATATTTTGATAAACGTTTCTGGATGAAACAACTGAAAACTTGTGGTCCACCTTTATATACAGATTATGCGAAACATTAAAACTATTAACTCACCAACCTTTATGTTGACACTTTCAAGCATGTTTATTCTCAGGTTCCCTAGAAGTCTTCCGCTGTTTGCTTATATGTTAGACAAGCTATGTGCATGGAGTCTTACATGGCATATTTTTCAAGGAAACGTTGCATTCACCAAATCATCACCATGTATCTTATTTTGACTGCATTGTCAACAGAAGTACTATTGTAAACTATTATTACGGTGATTGTCTATATGTAGAAATCATCAGCTGTCGAAAACCTTTGATTAAATATTCATTTATGGTGTGCCTTTTCAAAAGAATGCAATGATTACAAAACGTATCATATAGAGGTCAAATACCTCGCAATGAAATCGATGAATGACGTGTTCGTCCATATGGATTTGGAGCGATCGTCACAGTTGGTATCAGAGCGTTGGTCCTAGTGAACCAGGTCTTGCATTAGTGTGTCTAACTGATAGTTGTTAGGATGCATTCGTAAGTCTGGACTTCGACCGTGTCTGCATGTCAAAAGTTTTGCTTATCATTTCTTGTCGGAAATTACCTGTCTATCATCTTAAGTCTAAACGCGTCTTATTGCATTGACTGCATAGATAGTATAGACAAAATTCATATCTTGGCATATCTATTACAGTAAACTTTTCCTGACATCTTCCATAAAATCATCCGTAACTTATGGGATTCTGGTATTATAAATACATATGTAAACTATGTATTGAGGAGTACCAAATTAGTCCTATAATCTATTTCATTCCTAAAATCTTTTCCTTGATTACACAAAATGGATCTTGTATCTAGTTCAAATTCCTTAGATTGTGACAGCTATTCCAATATGGATTTCCACTCGAGCTCCGAAAGCAGCGTAACCGGAATGGATCAACCAATTAGCCATCATCTATTCTGGATGAATTGGGGATGGGTTCGTAATCTACTTAATCATTGGAGACAGGAAGAAGGCGATCCCTTCCATCCACCACATTCACCTCTTGGCGAAGAACCTGAAGCACTTACCGGCGAACCTGTTCGTAACACCATTTTCACCCTCATTTCCAGAACAGCTCGCAACGACTACATAATATCCAATATTCTAAATCTTATTCATCCGCTTGTCCGAACCGCCAATCATCCGGGGGTAGTAGAAGAAGTCAACGAGCTTCGCGCTCGAGTAGTGACTTTGGAGAACATGATGCGCAACTTGCAGGCATCACAGGCACCACCAGCATCGGCGGCAACAGTACCACCGACAAAAACACCAGCAGTACCATTACCACCACCAACAACAACATCCCCATCACATGCCTCAACATCACAATCTGTACCTCGGATATCAACATCATACGTACTATAGGTACCAAGGAGTAACAACAACAATAAACGATGAGGTATTGATTCATAACTTCATCGGAAAAATATTCTAAGGAGATTATGTAATCTCTAAAATCTTAGAGATTATTTATCCCAGTTCTAACCGTAAATCAGATGAATAGAGATTATCTATTCTAGCCTTAACCATAAATCAGATAGAGTAGAAACCCTGATCGGAATAGTGCGTAAGGTACGAGCTAGACTTGTTTTACCAACAGCATCAACAGTACCCTTAGCCTCACCAGCACAGTCAGTGATGTCAACATCGCCTATAACATTACAAGCTCCTCCAGTTCAAGAAAGCACCGTGGACATCATTACGAGTCAACAACGAGTATATCGTATCAATGAATTATGAAGTAATAACTCAATTCCTCTAAAGAATTTATATGTATATCTTATATATATAAATTTTAAAACCATCATAAATCTTTTCGTACTAAGCTATTATGTATGAATTGAAAAAGGGTAAATACTACTCGATTAAATTCATATTACTAATATGCTATGATGTACATCCTTCGTTAAACATCGTTAACTACAATCTCTATTTCAACTCAATGAATTCCATTTCATAATAAACCAAGTGTATTATTCTATTACATAATTGATTTTACATTTTCATTTTCGATGTATTCGAAACTTTCCAGAAAACATCATTTGTGCCTTATAAGGTTCACGAGCATCAACATCCTTCACCGAAGAATAAGAATAAATAATGAAGTATTGATTTCATTAGTGAAATACTCCGCGAAGATTATGTAATCTCTAATGTTTTAGAGATTAATCATTTCTAAGTCAAGCCAAAAATCAAATGAGCTTAATATGATATTAACTCATTAAATCTGTATTACATCTGAAGAAAATATACATACATATATTTTCATAAAGACGGTAATAAAAATTCTTTTGTACAAAGTATTAATTGTGAAATCTTTAACGGGTAGGTAATACCCGGGGAAATATTTAAGTTCACAATTAATATGTTACACTGTACATTCTTCAATTTTGATTCAAAAAAATTATTGACTATACCCACTACTTTCACAACGCTATACATTCGTTCATAGAAATCTGAACAACCATTCTTATTCAAATTCAATTACAGAACAGAATTCAAGTCAAGATTTAACAAGTGACATCATTCTTAGATCTCTACATTTTTCAAAGCTATACTTTTACTTCAAAACTGTGAAAGATCCTTTAGCATTGTTATTACCGAAAATAATCTTGCAATCCCTGTTCAAAGTATCCATTTTTACCACACTTCCAACCAGTCAACTTCGACTTTTCAGATTAGCCTTATTATAACCTTGACATATACGTTCTTGTTACTGGGGAACCTTTCATGTTCCACCACATTAGCAGTAAATTTACCAACAACTTCATTGATCCCTGACCTTCCGAAAAATCATTATACTCATTGAAACCCTATCATGTACTCATCCACATCTTGTAACGGTAATTGCCATACTAACTACCGGGAATTAGCAATCAGTATTTCGAATTTCGCAGCAATTCTACGCCAACAGTTATATATATACATATAATGTCTATCTTATAGACTTACATACTTCGAATGTGAAGTTTCTGAAAAACACCCCAAACTGCGAAACTAGTTCTTCCAACTTTGGAAAAATGCTGATGAAGCAGCAAAAACTGTAAACGACTTTAATAGTCGAAAGTTTGATGATAAAGAATAGTGTGTTGGCAAAGCTAAAAAAAAAAAGAGAAGGTTTGGAACTAGAACACGGATTGAGCAAACCATGAAGGAGGCTGTGGACAAATCACAAAGACTAAACCTGCCTTCAAAGACTCCAAATGATTCAGTGTCTGCTGAAGTCATTAACGAATACCTTGCTCCTGACTCTAAACCTTTACGAACAAATCTTCTTCATCATCCTTCAATATTAGAAATTCTAAGATATCATCATATCTTTCATTATAAATATCTTCGATATTCCTGAAGATATTTTCACAATTATTCTTATCTAAAATCATTTATCTCTTTGCGCTATCTGTATTACATCATAAAAGAAACTATTTTAGTTTCTAAATCCTGAAAATTTCGAAAAAATGGATGTTTTTGAAGTAGTGTTGGGAATTGAAGCATGAGTTAGTATAATATAATGACACTTGATCAACGTGATTATATTACAGTAAGTCATGCTAAGTTTCTAATGGAACGTGATAAAGATTCACGGATCATACCCTCATCATGAACCATGTTACATAACTCTTTCATTCTATTTAACCTCTAAATATATCAAGAAAATATTTTTCTTGATGATACGGTCTTTTTCGGATATTCTGGTAATTTGACAAATCAAGATCGTGCCATTACAATTTCTTTCTTAGAACATTGACTATGTTCATTTCGAAATGCATAACTACGAATTCTAGACCATTATCCGCTTGACTTAAGGTCGGGAAGAGAAACCAAAAGCATGAAGCTCCGAAATATAATGGAGAATAAAAAGCCCGATAAAAACCCCGAAATTACAAACCGTGTATATCAATGCGTATAGCAATATAAAGACACGGGAGAATGAAAAACACTATAACCCCAAGGTAATAGTAGAAGAAACTAACCTCCTCTGGTGGCAGATGAAAAAGAAGAATGAAGGATACGATAGCCAAGAAAATATCAAGAATCAGAACTGGATTAAGCATTTTCACAATCTATTAGGAAGTATGAAATAAGGAAGAAGCTTATAGGAGTGGTGAAAATAAATGAAACGGAAGAGGTCAATTTATAGTGAAATATCAGACATAGCAATCGAGTCAGATTACGCATTTAATTAAAGAAGATCTTAATCTCCTTAATTCCCGAAGAATCAAATCTTATTTAGAATATGAAGATTTTCTATTCCTTAAATTCTGGAAATCAATCGTTACTACATCAAAAATTAAGACGAATCTCTATTCCTTCATTTCACTATTTTACAATAATTTCTCTCATACGCTTCGAGTAATTGGATTGTTTTATCCATATTATTCAACTGTGATAAAAATCTAATTATCAACTCATATTCGTCATGAAAACATACTTATTGTCATCCATGACCATCCCAACCAAATTTCGGGACGAAATTTCTTTAACGGGTAGGTAATGTGACGACCCAGAAATTTCTGACCAAATTTAAACTTTATCTTTAAATGATTTAATATTTTTGACACGATAAGCAAAGTCTGTAATGTTGAGTCTCAAAGTTTTGGAACTATATTCATGTAATCAATTATTCTTTGACTGTTCTCGAAGATTCACGAACAATATATACATAACTTAATGTGCATATATATATATATATATATATATATATATATATATATATATATATATATATATATATATATATGATTTCAAATTATTTAGTAAACGATAGTAACATTCGATTATTGATTCGATTAATATTTAGATAAGTTAACTAAAACGTTTAAGATGAACCAGTAAAACACTAATTTGCTACAGTATTTTTGAATTGCTACAGTACCCGAAAAGCTACAGTGTTTTCGAAAATCACTATTTCAAAATGAACACTATTTCAAAATGAAAATGTATATATTATATAAATATTAACAAATAGAGAGACGATGATTTATAGAAGTAAATGACCAAAACACTCAAATGTACAAGTTATATCTCGAGTGGTATAGTTTGTTGATAATTTAGAACTATATTTTGACAAAATACGATTCGCGAAACGTAAAGTACAAGTTTTCTCAGTATACGAAAGGACGTTCGAAAAACTGGAACCGGGACATAAGTTGAGTGATGATGTACGACTTATCGGAACAAAAATTACAAGTCAACTATGCAAGTGAATTTAATATAATATATAATTAATTATATAAATTAAATATATTATATTAATATAATAATATGTCGACGAACTACGAAACAAAAACAGATGTGAGCTGGACACTGAGCCCATGCGATCGCATGAGTTTATGCCTTCCCAGCCATGCGATCGCATGGCTATGGGGGACCGGCCAAATGCTATAAAGTTAGACGTTTTTCTGATTTATGATTCATTTTCTTCTTCTATCTCTCTATCTCTCGTATATATATATATATATATATATATATATATATATATATATATATATATATATATATATATATATATATATTATTTATATTATTATTATTATTATTATTATTATTATTATTATTATTATTATTAAGATTAATATTATTATTAATAGTATTATACATAAAATACTACGACGAGGTTATGTCCAAACGATTTCAAAAATGATTTTCGAGCGGGATAAAGCTAAGAAAAACTATGGGTTATAGCTATAGAGGTTATGGGTAATGTTCGTGGGTATTGTTTACAAATCAAACCTAGTGTTTATCACCTCTGTTACGTCTACGTACTTTCCTGCAATATTGAATCACAATATTGATACGTGAGCATTCATATCTTATCTTTTATATATTAATTGTGTATTCATGTCTAGTGCTCAAGTATATATATTTATACATGCTTGTATGCTAATTTTCGTCGTTAAACAGTTTATAATGAATCACGAATTAAATACATATATTACTAGTAAAAGGTATATGATATACATGTTTTTGGAAAGCTGGCGAAAAATCAATAACTTTTCATTTAGAAATCGCTTAATTTCGAGGAACGAATCAAAAGATATGGTCAACTGAATTATCATTGACGTTAATTGAAATTGCTTTTGAATCTGTAATTAATATTTAAACAACTTATTTGTAAGATTGATAAATTAGATTTTTGAATATTACCAGCCGTGTAAATGAATCCTTATATAGGACACGTCTCGTTTTGTTAAACAACTGTCAAAATTGACTTTTTGAAACAACTTTGGATAACTATCTCGAGCATTAGGATTATGATACACTATGACCTGACCTAGCTTGATAGACATTTATTGACCAACATATGTTCTCTAGGTTAAGATCTACGGTTATTTGGTAATCCGAGTTTCGGTCACATTTTGGTGAACGACTTTATATGCTGCTAAGGTGAGTTTCATTTGGTCCCTTTTTAATTGCTTTTGCAATCTATATTTTGGGCTGAGAATACATGCACTTTATTTTAAACGCAATGGATACAAGTACATACTAAATTCTACACCGAGTTTGAACCGAAAATCCCTTAGCTTTGGTAACTAGTAACTGCCGGTTATAAGAACTGGTGGGCGCGAGTAGTAGTATATGGATCCATAGGGCTTGATATCCCCGTCTGAGCTAGAGCACTAGCCTTTTAACGGACGTATGCTATTTGAAAAGCGTACACGTTGGTTTGCGTGTATTATTAAGATGATTATACAAAGGGTATAAATTATATATACGTTAAGTTTAGTTACTAGGGTGCTCAATTTCGTAGAATATTTTGATAAATGTTTCTGGATGAAACAACTGAAAACTTGTGGTCCACCTTTATATACAGATTATGCGAAACATTAAAACTATGAACTCACCAACCTTTGTGTTGACACTTGTTAGCATGTTTATTCTCAGGTTCCCTAGAAGTCTTCCGCTGTTTGCTTATATGATAGACAAGCTATGTGCATGGAGTCTTATATGGCATATTTTTCAAGAAAACGTTGCATTCACCAATTCATCATCATGTACCTTATTTTGACTGCATTGTCAACGGAAGTACTATTGTAAACTATTATATACGGTGATTGTCTATATGTAGAAATCATCAGATGTAAAAAACGTTTGATTTAAATATTCATTTATGGTGTTCCTTTTCAAAAGAATGCAATGTTTACAAAACGTATCATATAGAGGTCAAATACCTCGCAATGAAATCGATGAATGACGTGTTCGTCCATATATGGATTTGGAGCGATCGTCACAGAGACGCATTCAAATGGTGAGCATTTAATGCGTTTTGGTTGTTTTAAATGTTGATTTGATTGATGAAATGTGTTTAGTTGTTTTCCTCGTCAAAATACCTTTCCGATGACATAAGTTACATGTTTTGATTGTTTGTGGATCATAAAATGTGATTGTTTGAAGTTTGGTTCGTGTACTTGTGTGATTTCAGCAACAGGGTCTGTGTACCAATCTGGACGTCGTCCAAAATCCTGGATGCCGTCCAGCCCTTCATTGCTGGACACCGTCCAACCAATCTGGACGCCGTCCAGATGAACTACCAGATTCTGCTTTGGATGTTCGTTCACCGTTTAATTCTAACTATGCTACGCACCTCCGATTAACATATAACTTGTTCTAACATGCTCATATATGATTATAAAACTCAGAAAAATTGTCCGAGACCCGACCCGAACGTGTTGACTTTTTCGTTGACCTTGACTTAACCAAAGTTGACTTTATTCAAACTTAACCGAATACTTATGCAATCGTTCTAACATGCTTTTATACTTGTATCTTGCATGAAACTTGACAACGTGATTCACATGTTATCTATTAATCGAGTCGTAACGAGCCATAGGACTAATTGAACACTTTGACCAACTTCATGCTTACCGATATTGATACAACCTATTGTTTAGGTCGAGACTAGCATTCTTTCTTGCACACGTTTACTTTGTGAAGTACATTTACATTCGTGCACTCAAGGTGAGATCATAGTCCCACTTTTACTCTTTTATACTTATACTTGGGATGAGAAAACATAAACGATTCATACTTTTATACTTTGAACACAAATACGAAAGCAAAGATACATACGAGTTAGAACAAAAATCCTCATGTCCAATTATCATTAGTTACACTTGTAGGGTGTAAGCGAGAACTTATGTTGTGTGGCCATACGGGTTTAACGAACATTCATTCGGACGGTTCGCTACCGTTAGCGAATGAAATATAATTTTATCGGTATATTGTATGTTCTAACACTATTATGCAGAGGTAAGATTCAGTTAAGCTTTGGTAATTGGGTGCTCGTGATACAAATAACATCTTTGGGATGTATACGCTTAATAATCATTTTATACTAAATCTTGTGGTTCAAATACATACTTTACAAATACACCTATGATTTCACCAACATTTTCATTGACAGATTTTTCTATGTTTTTCTCAGGTCCTTGAATACTAAGTGATACATGCTTTCGCGCTTTACTTTTTGATACTTGCTTGGATGTTGAGTATACATGCATACGTGGAGCATCTTTTGACTTATTCTTAAATTTTGTCGCATATATTTCAATTGTACTTTAAACATTGTAATATAACTAGTTGTTGAACTACTTTGTAAACCTTGAAACATCCTCACTTTTGAAATGAATGCGACATATTTTGGTCAAACGTTGTTTTAAAAGACTTTTGACCACGTAATGGGACCTAAGTAGACGGCGCCATCAATGACGATTTTGTTGGGTCACCACAGATGGTATCAGAGCATTGGTTGTAGGGATTTAGAGTTCATTGGTGTCAACCCCGAGTCATAGGGTACATTAGTGAGTCTAGACTACAACCGGCATATAGACTTGAAGTATGAATTACTTGACTACTTGTGCATTTATGCTCGAACTCTTCTATTCATATCTAACTCTTTTTCCATCTTAATCTCACGTTGTTTAATTTGATTGACACTCCACCTTGACCTTATGAGGTAATGTAGAATGCACATATGAATTAGGGTAATATAATTTCCGAGATTATATTACGGTGACTCATATGGACGTTTCGACATTATAACATAAAGAATTTTGGGCGATTCATGAAAACTTTTCTATCTTTATTTCATATCACGATTAGTATTATTGAGAATACTAATCAACGATATTCTTGTGTCTTGAGGGAACAATGCCTCCTCGCCGAGTCCCACGCAATGAAACTCCCGAACAAGCTCTTCAACGAATGATAGCCACCGCCGTAGATGCGGCCATGGTCGGTCACTCTTCCAACAACAACAACAATAACAACAACCACAACAACAACAACAACAATGGAGCCGGTAACTCAAATGATGGATGCTCTTACAAGGCTTTCATGGGGTGCAAACCTCATACTTTCGATGGGACCGGAGGACCGGTTGCTCTCACTCGATGGTTTGAGCAAACGGAAGCCGTTTTTAGCATAAACGGTTGCCGGGACCAAGACAAGGTCAAATATTCCACCCACACTTTTGCCGGTATCGCTCTCACGTGGTGGAACACGTATGTACAATCGGTGGGTACCGATTAAGCCTACGCTCTCTCTTGATCCGATTTAAAAGAAAGGATGATCACTGAATACTTTCCGCTCGAAGAGACCCGAAGGCTCGAAAGCGAGCTAAGAGGTTTGAAAGCGGTCGAAAAAGACCTCAACGCTTATAATCAATGGTTTGCCGAGCTAGCTCTAATGTGTCCAAACCTTGTAAATCCCGAGCCTCTACGAGTTGAACTTTACATGGATGGCCTTCCTAAGAGCATCAAACACGGGGTAATGTCATCCAAGCCCGTTAACCTACAAGAAGCTTTAAAGATGGCTCGCCAATTGATTGAAACGGTGGATGAAATCGTAGTACCGGCACCTAAGCCCGAGGATAAATTGTGTGGCAACAAAAGAAAATGGGAAGCCACTCCATCAAACAACTACAATAACAACTTCACCAAAAAGCCTTTCACCTCTGACAACAACAAGAGTTATGCCGAAAACTTGCCTTATTGTAACAAGTGCTACAAACATCATCTTGGTGAATGTGGCAAACCATTTTGCGTCAAGTGTCAAAGGAGTGGCCATGTAGCCCACGATTGTAGGAATACCGTCCCCGTTGCTCAAAAGGGGCCCAATGCACCAAGACCGGGTGTTTGTTATGAATGTGGCCAACCGGGTCATTATAGGAATGCGTGCTCAAAGAAGAAAGCTAACCCCAATGCACGCGACTGAGCTTTCAACATCAATACCGAGGATGCCCGAGATGACAATGAACTAGTCACGGGTACGTTTCTTCTCAACAATTCTTATGTCTCTTGTTTATTCGATTCAGGTGCCGATAAGATTTTTGTATCCAAGACTTTGAATCATTCTTATAGCTCTCAACCACTTTCACTAGATACTACTTATACCATTGAAGTGGCCAACGGGAAATTATTGATTGACTGCAAATTTTATCGGGGGTATACGTTAAACTTAATGGGTAAAGAGTTTGAAATTGACTTGATACCCATAGAACTAGGGAGTTTCGATGTAATCATTGGTATGGATTGGTTAACCAAAATGAAATCTCACATCCTTTGTGATCTTAAAGCGATTCAAATTCTTATCGAGAACGGTGAACCCTTGAATGTCTATGGCGATAAGAGTTGTACAGGACTCAACCTCGTCTCATGCCTTAAAGTTGAAAAATACCTTCGTAAAGGTTGTTTCACGATTCTAGTCCACGTTAAGAAAGTCGAGACCGATGAGAAGCATATCGATGATGTGCTAATTGTTAGTGACTTTTCCGATGTTTTTCCCGACGAATTACCGGGTCTTCCACCTCATCGACCGGTAGAATTTCAAATCGATCTTATTCCGGGAGCCGAACCCGTAGCGCGTGCACCATATAGACTTGCTCCATCCGAAATGCAAGAATTGCAAAGTCAAATTCAAGAACTACTTGACTGTGGTTTTATCCAACCTAGCCATTCACCATGGGGCGCTTCAATTTTATTCGTTAAGAAGAAAGATGGATCCCTACGAATGTGCATTGATTTTCATGAACTAAACAAATTGATAGTTAAGAACCGATATCCTCTTTCACACATCGACAACCTATTTTATCAACTAAAATGATCATGCGTATATTCAAAAATTGATCTCCGCTCGGGTTATCATCAACTAAGGGTTAAGGGGGAAGATGTCTCCAAAACCGCTTTTCGGACTCGTTACGGTAGTTATGAGTTTCTTGTAATGCCATTCGGATTAACCAATGCACCGACGGTGTTCATGGACCTCATGAACCGCGTGTGCAAACCGTATCTCGACAAATTCGTTATTGTATTCATCGACGATATCTTGGTCTATTATAAAAGCGAAGAAGAACACGAACAACACCTCCGACTCGTACTTGAACTCTTGAGACAAGAACGCCTTTATGCCAAATTCTCCAAGTGTGAATTTTGGTTGAAGGAAGTTCAATTTCTTGGTCATGTTGTAAGCGATCAAGGTATTAAGGTCGATCCTGCAAAAATCAAAGCCATTAGCAAATGGGAGACTCCTACCACTCCTACTCACATTCGTTAATTCTTGGGCCTCGTCGGGTACTATCGTAGATTCATCGAAAAATTTTCTTTGGTTGCACGTCCTCTAACCGCGTTAACTCACAAGGGAAAGAAATTCATTTGGGCAACCGAACAAGAATCCGCGTTTCAAATCTTGAACGAAACATGGTTTTGGGTGTGTATTGATGCAACGAAAGAAATTCATTGCTTATGCATCTCGACAACTAAAAATTCATGAACGGAACTACACGACCCATGATCTCGAACTCGGAGCCATTGTCTTTGCACTCAAAATGTGGAGACATTATCTTTATGGGACCAAAAGTACCATCTTCACCGATCACAAAAGCCTCCAACACATCTTCGATCAAAAGCAACTAAACATGAGACAACGACAGTGGATTGAAACTTTGAACAATTACGATTGTGAGCTTCATTACCATCCAGGAAAGGCAAATGTAGTAGCCGATGCCTTAAGTCGAAAAGAAAGAGCGGTGCTTCTTCGTGTCCGAGCTTTAAACATCACCATCCACACCAATCTCAATAACCAAATTCGGGTAGCCCAAGATGAGGCTCTCAAGGATGAAAACATTTCTCTCAAACTCTTGAACATCCTTACCTCTCGATTCGAAGTTAAGGAGACCGGACTCCGATATTTCGCCGGAAGAATTTGGGTGCCTAGTTATGGGGACTTGCGAAACCTTATTTTAGACGAAGCCCATAAGTCAAGATATTCGATTCACCCCGGCTCCAATAATATGTACCACGACCTCAAAGAACAATATTGGTGGCCGAACATTAAAAGGAACGTCGCTACTTATGTTGGAAAATGCCTAACTTGCTCTAAGGTCAAAGCCGAACATCAAAGGCCATCAGGGTTACTTCAGCAACCTGAAATCCCGCAATGGAAGTGCGAAAGAATAACGATGGAGTTTATCACCAAACTACCCAAGACAATGGGCAGTTATGATACCATTTGGGTTATTGTCGACCGTCTCACCAAATTCGCCTACTTCCTAGCCATGAAGGAAACCAACAAAATGAAGAAACTTGCACAACTTTACATTAAAGAGATCGTAGCCCATCACAGTGTACCATTATCGATTATTTCCGATCGAGATGCCGTTTTGTTTCTAGATTTTGGCGTACTTTACAAGAAGCATTGGGAACACGATTAGACATGAGCACCCATACCATCCGCAAACCGACGGACAAAGTGAACGCACAATTTAAACCTTGGAAGACATGCTACAAGCTTGCGTTATCGATTTCGAAAAAGCTTGGGACAAGCACTTGCCTCTCGCCGAATTCTCCTACAACAATAGTTATCACGCGAGTATTAACGCCGCACCATTCGAAGCATGATATGGCCGAAAATGTCGTTCACCTCTTTGTTGGGCCGAGGTAGGCGACACACAAATCACCGGACCCGAACTCATTCATGAAACAACCGAGAAGATCGTTCAAATCCGAGATAAGCTTAGGACGGCCCGTAGTCGTCAAAAGAGCTATACTGACATTAGACGCAATGACCTCGAATTCCAAGTCGGTGACCGCGTAATGTTAAAAGTCGCACCTTGGAAAGGTGTAATCCGTTTCGGGAAACGTGAGAAACTAAATCCGCGGTATATTGGTCCTTTCGAAATCTTGGAGTGTGTTGGAATCGTTGCTTATCGTTTAGATCTTCCGCCTCAATTGAGCTCCATTTATCCTACTTTCCATGTATCAAATTTGAAGAAGTGTCTTGCCAAACCCGAACTCGTCATCCCTCTCGAGGAGCTTACTATTGTGAAGACCCGTCCTAATCCATCCAGACAAAGTCCATATCGATTATAAACGATTCACAACAGTTGATTACATCGCGAGGTACTTGACCTCTATATGATACATTTTACAAACATTGCATTCGTTTTTGAAAAGACAATCTTTCATTTCATCGAAAGTTGATAGGCATGCATACCATTTCATAATATATCTAACTATAATTGACTTAACAATAATCTTGAAGAACTTGACGACTCGAATGCAACGTCTTTTGAAATATGCCCGGAATGACTTCAAGTAATATCTATAAAATGAGGAAATGCACAGCAGAAGATTTCTTTCGTACCTGAGAATAAACATGCTTTCAAGTGTCAACCAAAAGGTTGGTGAGTTCATTATTTTAACATAAATAATCATTTCATAATTTTAATAGACCACAAGATTTCATATTTCCAATTCCCATAAATATACGTCCCATGCATAGAGACAAAAATATCATTCATATGGATTGAACACCTGGTAACCGACATTCACAATATACATATAAGAATATCCCCATTATTCCGGGATCCTCCTTCGGACATGATATAAATTTCGAAGTACTAAAGCATCCGGTACTTTGGATGGGGCTTGTTGGGCCCGATAGATCTATCTTTAGAGTTCGCGTCAATTAGGGTGTCTGTTCCCTAATTCTTAGATTACCAGACTTAATAAAAAGGGGCATATTCGATTTCGATAATTCAACCATATAATGTAGTTTTGATTACTTGTGTCTATTCCGTAAAACATTTATAAAAGTGCATGCATTCTCAGTCCCAAAAATATATATTGCAAAAGCATTTAAAAAGGGAATAATGAAACTCACGCATATAAATATTGTAAAACAGTTAATAAAGCATTTGCATGTATTCTCAGCCCAAAAATATGTAAAGAGTAAAAAGGGGCAAATGAAACTCACCTAATGTATTTTGTAGTAAAAATACATATGACGACATTTAACAATTGTAGGGTTGGCCTCGAATTCACGAACCTGAATCATTTATATATATATTAACACATATAATGGTAATCGAACAAATTTATGTATTATTAGTGATATAGTTGTTATATTTAATAATATATAGGTTTTATTAATTAATTATGTGCATTTATTTTATATATATTCTTTAAATAAATAATTATTATTTATTGTAACCATTTTAATATATTTATGTTATACGTATTAAATATATTTTTATGTAACTAATATTTTATTTAGTAAACCTACTACTAATACTAAAAGGTTGTATTTTTATAATAGAAATAAAAGAAATAATAATAATAATAATAATAATAATAATAATAATAATAATAATAATAATAATAATAATAATAATAATAATAATATAAGTAGTAATAATAATAATACTAATAATAATAATAATGTACAACCTTTGAAGAATGAAGCTTTAAAAATTAAAACAACGCTGCCCTGGCTCGAACCCACGACCTCTCGCTTAACCGAAAACGTTCCAAACCACACCTCCGTCTCTGTTGTTCTAATATAGGATACGAACTTAATTTAATTAACCCGTAACTGTTCAGCCCAACAGAAAGAACATCCATAGATCATGGCCCAACATTTAAAATCCAACATGATAATCCAAACAAATCACAAATGGCAGCCCATTTTCGATAACCCAATTGTATCACGAATCTTCTTTCTTAGGTTCAATTGGTACAAAATAAAAATAAATAAATAAAAACACACAGTAGCAGGCAATTGCTCGATCCTCAGATCATCATCGTTGTCGAACCAATAGAAGATTGAAGTAGTATTTGGGGTTTGTTCAACTATGAAGAAATCGTCAATCAAATATTACAGGTACTGTATCACTCATCGATTTACTTATCATCATTCACCATCATTGAATCATTATAACAGAAACCTAAAATTTACAGCCGCAGTAATGATCGACAAAGGGGTTTTGATGGGATGGTGATGGAAATCGAATAATAGTCTTTGTAGGTTAGAGTTGTGATGTAGGGTTTTGGTTTATAGAAATCTACAACTGTTAATGAAAATGGGTCTCGATGGGCTGCATCTTCTTGTGGGTTTGATTTTCGAATAAGGAGCAGGTATTGATGATGATAAATATTCGTTGGGTGGTGGTGTTAGAAGGTGATGTTTTCACGAGAAAGAAGCAGCAACGATGGTAGCCCTCACTGCTGTCTTCACAGAAATAGAAAATCAGCTGTAGCTGCAGTTTTGTAAGTAGAACAGAGGAAGGGAACAACGGTGGTGATCATGGTGGTTGTTTAAAGTGGTCTCACGGTTATGGTAATGGTTTTGTAGTTGTAACCGGTGAGCGAGTAGAGCAATTTATGGATTATGGTGGTTAGTTTTCGAATGTAATTAGAAACTGAAACAAACGGGCTGTTTTGACAGGAACAGGATAAACAAGTATAGCAGTTTACGGTTGTCGTGGTTAATTTTATGATAATGATGTTTTGAATTTGATGGAATAACCTAGGATAACCTTGTGCTTGTATCCTTGTGTTCTTGTGTTGAATTCGAAAACGAATAGGGAGAATCAACAATTGTAAGTGATGGTGAAAGTGAATATAATTACAAAGAAAAGAGTAGTTCATTATTAATTACCATTTTTCTTCGTCATTGTAACAGGAACAGAAGAGGAAAGAGTAGCAGTACAGTGGTTTCGTCTTTGAGGTTGCAAAACTAAACACGATCGATTATTTAATTGTTTATGGTGGCGGGTCTAGCGTGGTGGTGAAGGGTGGTGCTCGTGATGAGTATGATCGGTTGTTGTTGGTATACGGCTGCAGCCATGTAC
Organism: Rutidosis leptorrhynchoides; assembly: GCF_046630445.1. NCBI lineage: Eukaryota > Viridiplantae > Streptophyta > Magnoliopsida > Asterales > Asteraceae > Rutidosis > Rutidosis leptorrhynchoides. The sequence continues at coordinate 36,839,960 of NC_092341.1, read as the reverse complement.
TCCATTGGTGTTGTGTTCTGTCGACATCAAACAAAGAACAAGAAGAAGAAATTTATATTTTGATTTTTGGCAACCGCTGAAGAGAGTCGATTGGCTCTTGTGGGTTGTGTTGCTCACGTGAAAAAGAAACAAAGAGGAGGAAAAGTGGTAAAGGTAATATGATGATGATGGATACAATTCTCTGATGAATTATAAAAGAAAGGTGATGGGTGTCAAGTAGGGTATAGCAAAATAACATTGATAATAATTGAATGATGATAAGTGCATGTATGTGAAGGTGCTTTTGTGAAGGACTCGACAATACAAAAATAGCATCGAGAAAAATATAATGTGGTGGGGATATGATTTGGGATCTTTTCTTTTTCATTATGTATGAATGTATGATTAGTATGTAGAAGAAACAAAGATAGTAGATGCAAGCTGTTTTGTTTTGACAAAACAGAAATATACGATTAACATGAAAACAAAAGGAGTTGGTGATGGGTTCTACTCATCAAAAGAAAGAGGAGAAAGTTGGGGATGTGATGGTGTCAATGTCCAACATGTTTATGTATATCTTATGTTAGATTGTTTTTAAAAAAAAATAGTAAATCTTGATGATCGATGATAATGGATGATAGTGGAGTTTGTTGGTTGACTACAATAATAATATAGCCTATGTCTTGTGTTGGACAATTGTCTTAATTGTTAACAATCATAATCTTAAGATAACTTTTATTACAACAACATATTATACTTTAATTTATATTTCGAATTATTATTATTTATATATACATACACACCTATCTACATACAATTAATTGTTCGTGAATCGTTGACAGCAGTCGAAGGTCAATTGATTATATGCAACAGTTCAAACTTTTTGAGACTCAACCTTACAGACTTTGCTTATCGTGTCGAGATCATGTAAAGATTAAGTTTAAATTTGATCGGAAATTCCCGGGTCATCACAGTACCTACCCGTTAAAGAAATTTCGTCCCGAAATTTGAGTGAGGTCGTCATGGCTATCAATAAATATGTTTTTCTTGGCGAATATGAGCTGATAAATAGAGTTTTCATCATTACAGAATAATACAGATAAAGTAGTTCGATTATTCGAAGAGCACGAATGAAACTATCATGAGAGAGGTCTCAACGGGCATCGTCCACCTTCGCCCAAAAACTTGCCCAAATTTTTAGCCGTTAGTAACATAAAAAAAAATTCCAACGGCTATCCCAATGGTCATTTTTACACTATAAAAACACCAACCATATACTTCATTTTAAACACTCAAATATATATTTCTTTTATATTTCCCCTTTCTCAAAATCAAAATTAAACACTCCCAAACTGCAAAATGTTAACACTTCCCCCAATGATTGTTTCATTCGATGTTCATTACGGATGTGATTTCCGTAATCAAATGAAGGAATATAAGTGGGGCGACGGTATTTCGTTTGAAGATATCGACATTCGTGATGTTGGTTTACAAGACTTGCTATCCTTTCTGAAGGAAAAAGTTCCCTGTGAATTCACGTCTGTGTTCTTTTATAAAGACGATTATGATGCGGATTGTAGGGCAAGTTTTCTGTGTACCGATGATCAATGGTACTTTATAAAAGATACCATTGAAGATCGCGGTAAACGCATTTCTTTGTATGCGGTTCTTGAAGATGAAGAGACGTTGGGTTATCGTTACCTCGATGAATCAGCTGAAGCAGCAGTTGAGGCATCAAGAGAAATACCGATGTCTCCAGAGTACCTTACGGATGGTGAAATGACTGGTGAACGCTACTTTGAAGATGACAATTGATGATGACGATTAGTTTGATTATAATCTTTTAATTTTTAATTGTCGTGACGTTTTAATTTTTAATTATTGTAATCTCAGTGTTGTTGTCGAGTTTTATATCTTCCTTTATGTTTCGGAGCTCTTCGTCTTTTTAATCTCCTCCCGATCTCTAGAAAAACGAGTAATAATCTAGAATTTGTAAGTATGGAGTTTCGGATGAATTTAATGTTATTATCAAGAAAGAACGTAATAGCACGATTTGATTCGTCAGATTACCAGAATCATTGAGAATAGAGCTATCAAGAATATACTTTCTTGATATGTTCAGAAGTTAATTAGAATGAAAGAGTTATGTAACATGACACATGATGGTGGTATGATCTACTGTGAACCATCATGTCCCATTAGAACTCAGCATGACTTACTGTAATATAATCACGTTGATCAAGTGTCATTATATTATACTAACTCATGCATCAGTTCCCAACATTACTTCAAAAATATTCATATTTTAAGCTTGAAAGTTTACAAAATATAGAAACTAACAGTTTCTATATGATGTAACACTGATAACATGAAGAGATTATTGATTTCAGATAAGAATAGTTATAAAATTATCTTCAGAAATATTGAAGATATTTATAATAAAAGATACGATGATATCTTGGAATATCTATGATCGGAGGATGAGGAAGAATATCGTCCACAAGGGTTTAGAGTAAGGAGCAAGACATTTGCTAAAGGCTTCAGTAGGCATTGAATCATTTGGATTCTTTGAAGTCAAACTTATTCTTTGTGACTTGTCCACGGTTTCCTTCATAGTTTCGCATAATCTGCTTTTCAGTACTAAATTTTCTATTGAGTGTTTCCGATACTCCATTCCTTATCATCAAGACTTCCGACGATTAGGGTCGTTTACAGTTGTCTACGATTTCTGCTGCTTCATTCAGCTTTTTCAACATTCAGAGTATTTGATTTGTAGACTGAGTGCTTTTCAGGATTTCAGATGGGAGATCATAATTCTAAGAGATAAATGTTATATGTTTACATATAACTGTTGATGTGGAAGCGTTGCGAGGCTCACAATACAGATTTGCTGATTCTCGGTAATTGGTATGGCAATTCTCGTTACCAGATGTGGATGAGAATGTGATGAGACTTCAATAGATAAATGTAGTGATTTGCCTGAGGGATTTAAACCAAGGAGCAACGATATTACAGGTATCTCTGCTGGTAATATGGTAGAATATAAAGGAATTCTCCGATATCAAAAGGGTAATCAGGATTTATAGTAAGGCTACTTCGAATGAAAAGTCGAAGTTGATTTGTTGGAGCTGTGACAAAATTGGCTACTTTGAAAATAGATCGCAAAGTTATTTTCGGTAATAACAATGCCGAAAGAATTAGCACAGCTATGTTTTAAACGTTTACTCGGGTTCCGTGATTTTTCAGGTGCATAGTTATATACATTAATCTTTTCTTCTATGAATGAAGTGCGGTTGGTTCATCCTCTTGATTGAGGTGCTTTCAAGAATCACGAAAGGTTTGAACGCAGATTGTAATCATTAAGATACAAATGGAATTTAAGATGAAATCAAGTGGCAAACTTGAAGAGTTGTTTAGTTTCATATATTATAATCAATATTTTAATTCATTTTAATTGTCCAATGTTATTAGTCCATAGTTGACAGTCCAATAATTCATATATAATTTAATATATAATATTCGAATTAATTAATACGTATCGTGACCCGTATACGTCTCAGACTCGATCACAACTCAAAGTATATATATTATTATAGAATCAACCTCAACCCTGTATAGAGAACTCGATCATTACTGCATATAAAGTGTCTATGGTGATTCCAAATAATATATATAGATGTGTCGATATGATATGTCAAAACTTTGTATACGTGTCTCGATATTTAAAGTGCGTAAAATAAATACAGAAATTAAATGACGATAAATAAAATGCGTAAAGTAAATAACATAAGTTAAATAACGATAAATAAAATTGCGAGAATTAAAATTGCGATAAAATAAATTGCGATAAATAAAATGTAATATGGAATTAACAGTTAGCTAGGAACAGTTAGCTAGGATTTTGTTAGCGTGGTTTCTTAACAAAATTTCATATTGTCAATTAGTCTGTTTCTAATCAATTTTTATTGTGTCCATTATTTCTTCATTATGCCACTTGTTGGATTCTGATAAATCAAAATCCAAATATGAAATTGAATTTTGAATGAAAATAGTTATTCTTTGGTGAACGGATACGTATCTCGGTGGTTGTAAATAGGATAGTGAATAACTGTTGAATCAGATTCGAAGAATATACAGTGTAACTTATTAATGTGAAATTTAAATATTCCTCGGGTATTACCTACTCGTTAAAATATTTTCACCATTAACAGTTTGTACAAAAGAATTTTTAATTACAATCTTTATGAAAACATACTTAAATATATATTTTCTTCAGATGTAATTATAGATTTAATGAGTCGATATGATATTAAACTCATTTGATTTACCGTTTGAACAAGAATATATAATCTCTAAAACATTAGAGTTTACATAATCATCATATCGAACGAAGATAAACGATGTAGAACGTCATGTAGAACGATGATTATACTCGAGGTACAGAATGAGACGTCGAAGCTGGTGATGCGGATGTTGTTGTTGGTGGTACTAGTGCTGTTGGTGCTAAGGTTGGTGATGTTACTGGTGTTGGTGATACTGCTGGTGATTGCAATTTGTGTACCGTGCTCTCTAAAGTTAACACTCGAGCTCGGAGTTCTTTAACTTCTTCTACTAACCCTGGTTGGTTATCAGTGTGAGGTAGAGGTCGGATATCTCCTCTATTTCCATTAATGGTAGCCTCAAGAAGAAAAATTCTTGCAAAAAGGGTATAAACGGTGTTGCGAACGGGTTCGCCGGTGAGCGGGTCAAGTACTCCAAGGTTAGGTGGTAGATTCGGTTCATGATATGGAGTACCTTCTTCCCTTCTCCATAGGGTGAGTATGTCGCGAACCCACCCCCATTTTCTCCAGTAATCACGGTAGTTGATTGGTTGGTGAGCTCCTGTCACGCTATCTTCGGAGTCAGATGAACTTGGTTGGTTCGTAGAGGCCATCTTACGCGATCTCAGGAAAAAAAAAAATTTGGTATGAAAAGTTTAGTGACAGCAATTGATAGTTGGATGGTATTCTCAATGCATAATATGCATAGATATATAGTACCAGGTTCCCTTAAATTACGGAGAAATTTACGGAAGATATCAGGCAAGATCTACAGTAACAGATACGCTAAGATATGAATTTTGTCTATACACTATTTATGCAGTCAATGCAGTAAAACGTGTCTAGACTAAGAATGATAAGCAAGTGATTCTCTAAGAATGATAAGCAGGTAATTTTTGACACGAAATGATCAGCAAAACTTTTGATATGCCGACACGGTCGAAGTCCAGACTCACTAATGCATCCTAACGACTTATCAGTTAGACACACTAATGCAGACCTGGTTCGCTAAGACCTCTGCTCTGATACCAACTGTGAAGACCCGTCCTAATCCATCCAGACAAAGTCCATATCGATTATAAACGATTCACAACAGTTGATTACATCGCGAGGTACTTGACCTCTATATGATACATTTTACAAACATTGCATTCGTTTTTGAAAAGACAATCTTTCATTTCATCGAAAATTGATAGGCATGCATACCATTTCATAATATATCTAACTATAATTGACTTAACAATAATCTTGAAGAACTTGACGACTCGAATGCAACGTCTTTTGAAATATGCCCGGAATGACTTCAAGTAATATCTATAAAATGAGCAAATGCACAGCGGAAGATTTCTTTCGTACCTGAGAATAAACATGCTTTCAAGTGTCAACCAAAAGGTTGGTGAGTTCATTATTTTAACATAAATAATCATTTCATAATTTTAATAGACCACAAGATTTCATATTTCCAATTCTCATAAATATACGTCCCATGCATAGAGACAAAAATATCATTCATATGGATTGAACACCTGGTAACCGACATTCACAATATACATATAAGAATATCCCCATCATTCCGGGATCCTCCTTCGGACATGATATAAATTTCGAAGTACTAAAGCATCCGGTACTTTGGATGGGGCTTGTTGGGCCCGATAGATCTATCTTTAGAGTTCGCGTCAATTAGGGTGTCTGTTCCCTAATTCTTAGATTACCAGACTTAATAAAAAGGGCCATATTCGATTTCGATAATTCAACCATATAATGTAGTTTTGATTACTTGTGTCTATTCCGTAAAACATTTATAAAAGCGCATGCATTCTCAGTCCCAAAAATATATATTGCAAAAGCATTTAAAAAGGGAATAATGAAACTCACGCATATAAATATTGTAAAACAGTTAATAAAGCATTTGCATGTATTCTCAGCCCAAAAATATGTAAAGAGTAAAAAGGGGCAAATGAAACTCACCTAATGTATTTTGTAGTAAAAATACATATGACGACATTTAACAATTGTAGGGTTGGCCTCGAATTCACGAACCTGAATCATTTATATATATATTAACACATATAATGGTAATCGAACAAATTTATGTATTATTAGTGATATAGTTGTTACATTTAATAATATATAGGTTTTATTAATTAATTATGTGCATTTATTTTATATATATATTCTTTAAATAAATAATTATTATTTATTGTAACCATTTTAATATATTTATGTTATACGTATTAAATATATTTTTATGTAACTAATATTTTATTTAGTAAACCTACTACTAATACTAAAAGGTTGTATTTTTATAATAGAAATAATAGAAATAATAATAATAATAATAATAATAATAATAATAATAATAATAATAATAATAATAATAATAATAATAATAATAATAATAATAATAATAATATAAGTAGTAATAATAATAATACTAATAATAATAATAATGTACAACCTTTGAAGAATGAAGCTTTAAAAATTAAAACAACGCTGCCCTGGCTCGAACCCACGACCTCTCGCTTAATCGAAAATGTTCCAAACCACACCTCCGTCTCTGTTGTTCTAATATAGGATACGAACTTAATTTAATTAACCCGTAACTGTTCAGCCCAACAGAAATAACATCCATAGATCATGGCCCAACATTTAAAATCCAACATGATAATCCAAACAAATCACAAATGGCAGCCCATTTTCAATAACCCAGTTGTATCACGAATCTTCTTTCTTAGGTTCAATCGGTACAAAATAAAAATAAATAAATAAAAACACACAGTAGCAGGCAATTGCTCGATCCTCAGATCATCATCGTTGTCGAACCAATAGAAGATTGAAGTAGTATTTGGGGTTTGTTCAACTATGAAGAAATCGTCAATCAAATATTACAGGTACTGTATCACTCATCGATTTACTTATCATCATTCACCATCATTGAATCATTATAACAGAAACCTAAAATTTACAGCCGCAGTAATGATCGACAAAGGGGTTTTGATGGGATGGTGATGGAAATCGAATAATAGTCTTTGTAGGTTAGAGTTGTGATGTAGGGTTTTGGTTTATAGAAATCTACAACTGTTAATGAAAATGGGTCTCGATGGGCTGCATCTTCTTGTGGGTTTGATTTTCGAATAAGGAGCAGGTATTGATGATGATAAATATTCGTTGGGTGGTGGTGTTAGAAGGTGATGTTTTCACGAGAAAGAAGCAGCAACGGTGGTAGCCCTCACTGCTGTCTTCACAGAAATAGAAAATCAGCTCTAGCTGCAGTTTTGTAAGTAGAACAGAGGAAGGGAACAACGGTGGTGGTCATGGTGGTTATTTAAAGTGGTCTCACGGTTATGGTAATGGTTTTGTAGTTGTAACCGGTGAGCGAGTAGAGCAATTTATGGATTATGGTGGTTAGTTTTCGAATGTAATTAGAAACTGAAACAAACGGGCTGTTTTGACAGGAACAGGATAAACAAGTATAGCAGTTTATGGTTGTCGTGGTTAATTTTATGATAATGATGTTTTGAATTTGATGGAATAACCTAGGATAACCTTGTGCTTGTATCCTTGTGTTCTTGTGTTGAATTCGAAAACGAATAGGGAGAATCAACAATTGTAAGTGATGGTGAAAGTGAATATAATTACAAAGAAAAGAGTAGTTCATTATTAATTACCATTTTTCTTCGTCATTGTAACAGGAACAGAAGAGGAAAGAGTAGCAGTACAGTGGTTTCGTCTTTGAGGTTGCAAAACTAAACACGATCGATTATTTAATTGTTTATGGTGGCGGGTCTAGCGTGGTGGTGAAGGGTGGTGCTCGTGATGAGTATGATCGGTTGTTGTTGGTATACGGCTACAGCCATGTACTCCATTGGTGTTGTGTTCTGTCGACATCAAACAAAGAACAAGAAGAAGAAATTTATATTTTGATTTTTGGCAACCGCTGAAGAGAGTCGATTGGCTCTTGTGGGTTGTGTTGCTCACGTGAAAAAGAAACAAAGAGGAGGAAAAGTGGTAAAGGTAATATGATGATGATGGATACAATTCTCTGATGAATTATAAAAGAAAGGTGATGGGTGTCAAGTAGGGTATAGCAAAATAACATTGATAATAATTGAATGATGATAAGTGCATGTATGTGAATGTGCTTTTGTGAAGGACTCGACAATACAAAAATAGCATCGAGAAAAATATAATGTGGTGGGGATATGATTTGGGATCTTTTCTTTTTCATTATGTATGAATGTATGATTAGTATGTAGAAGAAACAAAGATAGTAGATGCAAGCTGTTTTGTTTTGACAAAACAGAAATATACGATTAACATGAAAACAAAAGGAGTTGGTGATGGGTTCTACTCATCAAAAGAAAGAGGAGAAAGTTGGGGATGTGATGGTGTCAATGTCCAACATGTTTATGTATATCTTATGTTAGATTGTTTTTAAAAAAAAAATAGTAAATCTTGATGATCGATGATAATGGATGATAGTGGAGTTTGTTGGTTGACTACAATAATAATATAGCCTATGTCTTGTGTTGGACAATTGTCTTAATTGTTAACAATCATAATCTTAAGATAACTTTTATTACAACAACATATTATACTTTAATTTATATTTCGAATTATTATTATTTATATATACATACACACCTATCTACATACAATTAATTGTTCGTGAATCGTTGACAGCAGTCGAAGGTCAATTGATTATATGCAACAGTTCAAACTTTTTGAGACTCAACCTTACAGACTTTGCTTATCGTGTCGAGATCATGTAAAGATTAAGTTTAAATTTGATCGGAAATTCCCGGGTCATCACAGTACCTACCCGTTAAAGAAATTTCGATCTTGTTATTTTTAAGTAACTAGCATGAACTTGAGAGTTGGTGTGTTTGATTTTGTGATTTGGTTGCTTAAATATTGTTAGATTTTAAAAGTGCATGTATTAAATGTATTACTAGCATCACTAGCCTCAATTTGATGTGTAGGTTGACTTGGAAAGACTCCATTAACATGATTGATGAAATTATGATTTTGAGTTAGGGTTTGATAGGAGTAAAATGAATTTTTGATGCACCAAATGCCATGAAATGTTGTTGGTGAGTGTTTAGTTGCAATGTGTGTTTAATTACCGTCAAAACGGTATATCATACATGTAAATTGGTTGCCCGAATCATGAGACGCATTCAATGAACTTGAATGTAATAAATGGTGAGCATTTAATGCGTTTTGGTTGTTTTAAATGTTGATTTGATTGATGAAATGTGTTTAGTTGTTTTCCTCGTCAAAATACCTTTCCGATGACATAAGTTACATGTTTTGATTGTTTGCGGATCATAAAATGTGATTGTTTGAAGTTTGGTTAGTGTACTTGCTGGACGCCGTCCAGATGAACTACCAGATTCTACTTGGATGTTCGTTTACCGTTTAATTCTAACTATGCTACACACCTCCGATTAACATGTAACTTGTTCTAACATGCTCATATATGATTATAAAACTCAGAAAAATTGTCCGAGACCCGACCCGAACGTGTTTACTTTTTCGTTGACCTTGACTTGACTAAAGTTGACTTTTATTCAAACTTAACTAAATAGTTATGCAATCGTTCTAACATGCTTTTATACTTGTATCTTGCATGAAACTTGACAACGTGATTCACATGTTATCTATTAATCGAGTCGTAACAAGCCATAAGACTAATTGAACACTTTGACCAACTTCATGCTTACCGATATTGATACAATCTATTGTTTAGTTCAAGACTAGCATTCTTTCTTGCACACGTTTACTTTGTGAAGTACATTTACATTCGTGCACTCAAGGTGAGATCATAGTCCCACTTTTACTCTTTTATACTTATACTTGGGATGAGAAAACATAAACGGTTCATACTTTTATACTTTGAACACAAATACGAAAGCAAAGATACATACGAGTTAGAACAAAAATCCTCAAGTCCAATTATCATTAGTTACACTTGTAGGGTGTAAGCGAGAACTTATGTTGTGTGGCCATACGGGTTTAATGAACACTCATTCGGACGGTTCGCTACCGTTAGCGAATGAAATATAATTTTATTGGTATAGTGTATGTTCTAACACTATTATGCATAGGTAAGATTCAGTTAAGCTTTGGTAATTGGGTGCTCGTGATACAAATAACATCTTTAGGATGTATACGCTTGATAATCATTTTATACTAAATCTTGTGGTTCAAATACATACTTTACAAATACACCTATGATTTCACCAACGTTTTCGTTGATAGATTTTTCTATGTTTTTCTCAGGTCCTTGAATGATAAGTGATACATGCTTCCGCACTTTATTTTTTGATACTTGCTTGGATGTTGAGTATACATGCATATGTGAAGCGTCTTTTGACTTATTCATAAATTGTGTCGCATATGTTTCAATTGTACTTTAAACATTGTAATGTAACTAGTTGTTGAACTACTTTGTAAACCTTGAAACATCCTCACTTTTGAAATGAATGCGACATATTTTGGTCAAACGTTGTTTTAAAAGACTTATGACTACATAACTGGACCTAAGTAGACGGCGCCGTCAATGACAATTTTGTCGGGTCGCCACACAATGGCTTCGTGCTAGTGTTGCTTAGACAACACACGCCATGGTCAAAAGCCATGGTACCCTTTTAAAATACGGAGATGTAGTATCTGCTTCCTACATTTTCTTAAAAATAGCATAAAAGCTAGATGCGTGGGAAGTGGGGTCCAAGGACCTTAAATAAATCAAATAAGTGTTTAAACACTTCCGGGAGAATCGAGTCCTCCCATGTTGTTTTTAGGAAGTAAAGTCTTCCGAAGCTTGTAAGTAAAGTCTTGCAAGTTAAGTTGAGTTTCAAAAGAACATTGCTTGAAAGTAAAGACTTTCAGGTGTCGTGCACTAGACCCCCCGAAATAATTACACCCAAGGTAAGTTGTCTTCCTATCGCCTTCGAACTGGTGGGTAGTTCATCTGGAATCAAACAGGAATCTCCACTAACATTTGTCTAACTTTCGTCAAATGACACATTTGTTCTTACTTGAAAATCACTTTACCATTTTCTGAATATTGTTAAAAGTGACAGATTTCCTAAATCATAGTGGACCTCTCAACAGAGACCCGTAATCATAACACAATGAATCTTGATAATTCAATCATTTGATATTATCTTTTTAATTCCGTCGATAAATATATTGTAACAAATACGTTCGTGTAAAGTATTATACATCTAATACTTTGTTAACGTTTTTAATTAATATAACTATATAATATATATACATATCTATATACACATAAATGTTCGTGAATCGTCGAGAACAGTCTAAGGGTAAATGAATACATGAACACAGTTTAAAGTTTTTGAGATTTCAACATTACAGACTTTGCTTATCGTGTCGGAAACATATAAAGATTAAGTTTAAATTTGGTCAGAAATTTCCGGGTTGTCACACTACCTACCCGTTAAAGAAATTTCGTCCCGAAATTTGATTGGAATCGTCATGGCTGACAATAAGTATGTTTTCATGACCCATATGAGTTGAGAATTAGAGTTTTATCATTATTGAGTAATATAGATAAAACATTTTGATTTTGTGAAGCGTACGAGTGAAGTTATCACAAAATAGTGAAATGAGTAAATGAAGGTTCGTCTTAAACGGTGACGTAGTCGTGGTTGATTTCTGAAATTCAAGGGATTTAGAGAAAATCTTCGTAATAAGATTTGGTTCTTCGATAATTAAGGAAATTAGGATCCTCTTTGGTTAAATGCAATAATCTGTTTTGATTGCTCTATCGGATATCTCACTATAAATCCACTCCATTCGTTTCCTTGTTTCCACAACTCCCATATTCTATTCTTTCCCCCTCAATTCATACTGTAAAGCATTCGTTAATATGCTTCATCCAGTTTTGATTCTTGATATACTCCTAACTTTCATATCTGTCATTCTTCTTTTTCATCTGTCGCCGGAAGAATCTATTTACTTCTACTATACTCTTGGTTTTATAGTGTTTTTAGTCCTCCCGTGTCTTTATATTGCTATATGCATCGATATATATGGTTTATAATTTCTGGGTTGTTGTTGGGTTTTATATCTTCCCTTATATTTCGATGTCTCTACTTCTGTCTTTCTATAATCATTGACATCCACAGTTAATGCTCTCTCCTATTTGCTGCGATTTATACTCCCATTTCTATTTCAGAGCTTCATGCTTTTAATTTCTTTTCGCAAGTAATGGTCCAGAATTTGTAGGTATGGATTTCGGAATGAACATAGCTAATGCTCAAAAAAGAAATTGTGATAGCTCGATCTGACTTGTCAAATTACCAGAAGTTACGAAAAAGACCGAATCATCAAGAAAAATATTTTCTTGATATTTTATAGGTTAAATAGAATGAAAGAGTTATGTAACATGGCACATGATGATGTTATAGTCTGTGAATCATCACGTTCTATTAGGAACTCAGCATGACTTACTGTAATATAATCACGTTGATCAAGTGTCATTATATTATACTAACTCATGCTTCAATTCCCAACATTTCTTCAAAAGCATTAATAATTTAAACTCGAAGGTTTACAGAATATAGAAACTTAACAGTTTCCTTTATGATGTAACAATGATAGTACGAAGAGATAAATGATTTCAGATAAGAATAGTTATGAAAATATCTTCAGAAATATCGAGGATATTTATAATGAAAGATATGATGATATCTTAGAATATCTAAAATCAGAGGATGATGAAGAATATTGTCCGTAAGGGTTTAGAGTCAGGAGCAAGGTATTCGTTAATGACTTCAGCAGATACTGAATCATTTGGATTCTTTGAAGGCAGGTTTAGTCTTTGTGATTTATCCACAACCTCCATCATGGTTTGCTCAATCTGTTTTCTAGTTCCAAACCTTCTCTTTTTCCGAGCTTTGCCAACACATTATTCTTTATCATTAAACTTTTGACTGTTAAGGTCGTTTACAGTTTTTGCTCCTTCATTCAGCTTTTTTCAATATTTAGAGCATTGATTCGTAGACTGGGTGCTTTTCAAAATTTCAGAATTGAAGATCATAATTCTAGGAGATAAATGTTATATGTATACATATAACTGTTGATGTAGAAATGCTGCGAGATTCGAAATACTAAGTTCTGATTCTCGGTAATTGGTATGGCAATTATCATTACAAGATGCAGATGAGTAGATGATGAGGTTTCAATGAGTACATATAATGATTTTTCGGAGAGGCTTACGCCAAAGAGTAACGAAGTTGCTGGTACATCTGCTGATAATGTGGTGGAATATAAAAGGCTCCCCGGTAACGATGGCGAAAAGACAACGTATATATCAAGGTTATAATAACGCTAGTCCGACTGAAAAGTCGAAGTTAGCTTGCTGGAGCTGTGACGAAATTTGCTACTTTGAAAAGGGATCGCAAAGTTATTTCTGGTAATAAATGCCAAAGGATCTGACGCAGACATGTGTTAAACTTTTACTTAGGTTCCAAGTGTCCTCCAGGTGCATATATTCTTCGTATGTATCGTGTGATTGGTCCATCCTCTCGATTGTTCCTTAGTTGAGGTGTTTTCAAGAATTTTGAAGGGTTTGAACACAGGTTGTCGTCGTCAATATCCGTATGATGCAATCATCGGGAATCTTGAATGATTCGAATATCTTTCCGTGTTGTTATGAATAAAAGTGATGTTCTAGTATTGTTTGGATTCAAAGTATGGTTTGGAAGATGTAGGAATCTAAGAATGATGTCTTCTATTAGATCTTGACTTAAATTTTGATGTGTCAAAATCAGAATATGTAATTGAATTTAATTGAGAATGGTTGTCCTGATTTTTATGAAAAATGTATATCGCTGTGTAAGTAGTGAGTATAGTTAATGATTGTTGAATCAGAATCGAAGAATGTACAGTGTAACATATTAATTGTGAATTTATATATCTCTCGGGTATTACCTACCCGTTAAAAAGTTTCACAAGTAATATTTTGTACAAGAGAATTTTTATTACAGTCTTTATGAAAATATATGTATGTATATTTTCTGCAGATGTAATACAGATTTACTGAGTTAATATAATATTAAACTCATTTGATTTTCGGCTGGAACTAGAAATGAATAATCTCTAAAACATTAGAGATTACATAATTTCCGCGGAGTGTTTCACTAATGTAATTAGTACTTCATTACCTGTTCTAATTGATATTCCTCGGTGAAGGATGTGGATGTTTGTGGAATTCTTGTGAACTTTGCAAGATACGATGATGTTTTCTAGGGAGTTTCGAGCATATCGAAAATGAAAGTGTAAAATCAAACATATAATTGAATAATACACTTGGTTTGTTATGAAATGGAATTCATTGAGTTGAAACAGAGATTGTAGTTAACGATGGTTAAGTTGTTAACGAAGGATGTACGTTATAGCATTTTATTAATATGAATATGGATTAACCAAGTAGTATCTACCCTTTTTCAATTCATACATAATAGCTTAGTACAAAAAGATATATTAGGGTTTCCAAAATTTATATATATAATATGTAAATTCTTTGGAAATAATCAGTTAATACTCCATAACTCGTTATTTTAATATACTTCTTGGTGATTGTGGTATCGATATCATCGGTGGTTATGGATCTGGTGGAGTATGTAGTGCTATAGGTGTTGCTGGTGTTGGTGATACTGTTGGTGATGCTGGTGGCATTACCGGTGGTGTTTGTATAACAAGTCTATCTTGTAAATCACGCACCATTCTTGTCAGGGTTTCTACTCTTCCTTCTATCATTTCGGTCCACTCATCTGATTTATGGTTAAGTCTAGAATAAATAATCTCTAAGACTTTAGAGATTACATAATCGCCGCAGAATGTTTCTCCAATGAAGCTATGATTCAATACTTCATCGGTTATTGTTGCTAGTACTCCTTGGTACCTATGGTGCGTATGTTGTTGAGGTTCGAAGTACAGATTATGATGTGGACGTTGTTGTTGGTGGTGGTAATGGTACCGTTGATGTTGATGATGGTGGTACTGTTGATGCCGGTGATGCTGCTGGTGCTTGTAACATTTTCACCATATTCTCCAAAGCCACTACCCGAGTGCGAAGCTCGTTGAATTCTTCTATTACACCGGAATGATTGTTGGTTCGGACGAGCGGGTGAATAAGATCTAGAATTTGGGATAGTATATAATCGTGACGAGATACTCTGGAGATGAGAGAGAAAATGGTGTCTCGAACAGGTTCGCCGGTAAGTGCTTCAGGTTCTTCGCCAAGAGGGAAATGTGGTGGATGGAAGGTTTCACCTTCTTCTTGTCTCCAATGATTAAGTAGCTACGAACTCATCCCCAATTCATCCAGAATAGATGATGGCTAATTTGTTGATCCATTCCGATCACACTGCTTTCGGAGCTCGAGTGAAACTCCATATCGGAATCCGAGGGACTTGAACTAGTGGCGAATTCCATTTCATACGATTGAATAAAGGATTTTTCGATATGAAATGATTTCCGGCTATCGGATGGTATTCTATTTACATAGAATATCTATATATATAGAACAAAAGATTTAGTAGATTACAGAGGAATTTACGGAATATGTTAGGAAAAGTTTACAGTAACAGATACGCTAAGATATGAATTAGCCGATACGCTAAGATATGAATTTTTTCTATACACTATTCATGCAATCAATGCAGTAAGATGTGTCTAGACTAAAAATGATAAGCATATAATTTTCGACAAGAAATGATAAGCAAAACTTTTTGACATGCAGCTAAGGTCGAAGTCCAGACTCACTAATGCATCTTAATAACTATCCGTTAGACATACTAATGCAAGACCTGGTTCGCTAAGACTACCGCTCTGATACCACATGAGATGACCCATCCAAATCCATATGGACGAATACAATAACATTTGGTCCCATTCCGAGGTATTAACCTCTATATGATACGTTTTACAAACATTGCATTCGATTTCAAATGACAAATTTTATTTACAATGATAGTTGACAAATATGCATACCATTTCACAAAATAACCAAATTATAAATGACTTAATAATAATCTTGTTGAACTCAACGACTCGAATGCAACGTCTTTTGAAATATGCCATGAATGACTCCAAGTAATATCTTTAAAATGAGCAAATGCACAGCGGAAGATTTCTTTAATACCTGAGAATAAACATGCTTAAAAGTGTCAACCAAAAGGTTGGTGAGTTCATTAGTTTATTATCAATAATCAATTCATAATTTTAATAGACCACAAGATTTTCATTTAATCAATACACATAACCTGTGTAAAAAAAATCATTCATATGAATTGAACACCTGATAACCCATATTAACAAAATGCATCAAAATATCCCCAAGGATAAACAGAACCACTCGTCTATAGAGACAGAACCACTCGTCTGTAGCGAATAGATCGACAGAACCACTCGTCTGTAGAGAACAGAACCACTCGTCTATTAGAGAATTGATCTATCTTTAGGATTCGCGTCAATTAGTGGCAATTATAATAAACACTAATTCTTATGTTACCAAGCTAATAGAGGTGATATCCGGTATAGTAATTCAACCATAGAATGTAGTTTCAAGTACTTGTGTCTATTTCGTAAAACATTTATAAAAGCAGCGCATGTATTCTCAGCCCAAAAATATATATAAAAAGGGAATAATGAAACTCACAATACTGTATTTTATAGTAAAAATACATATGACGGCATTGAACAAGTGTAGAGTTGACCTCGGATTCACGAACTTATATTAAGTATATATATATATATATATATATATATATATATATATATATATATATATATATATATATATATATATATATATTTATACGTTGGTCAATACCTGTCTAATAATTTAGGTCAAGTCGTAGTGTATCACAATCCTAATGCTCAAGATTATCATGCAATACTCAACAAAAGTTATCTAATCCAGAAATGACTTTCAAAATCTATACATGTTTATGATATAATTATATTACCAGTGTATAAGTCTTGATAGTTGAATGAATCGATAATTTACAAAACTCAAATTATCACATAGCTGACTAAATTGTCATATTCGGAAATTCTCAAATATATCAATGAACTAGTTTATGTATATCTATTTGTAATCTATATGTTATTTTAATAATTAAATAACTTATATTTATTCTACATATTTTAAGTAATTTATTATTTATATAATAATTATTCTTAAATTATTTCGTCATTTATTTTAATGTATTAACGATAAAGATATATGATAAAATATACTTTTATATATTAAGTATTATAACGTTTACATAATAATATTATTTTAATGATAAAAATATTGTGATATGTATTATTAATATAATCTTATTACATAAATATATATTTGTATCAAATATTTATTTAGTTATTAATATAATATTGATAATAATAATAATAATAATAATAATAATAATAATAATAATAATAATAATAATAATAATAATAATAATAATAATAATAATAATAATAATAATGAACCAAAAGCAGTATTATTTTGTAATAATATTAATATTAATTTAATAATAATAATAATGATAATATTTATATTTACTAATGAAAAATATAATTTTGATAATAAATTATAATCTTTTGTAATAATGCTAATGTTATAATAATAATATTACTAATAATGATAAAAATAATGAAAATGATATTTTTATCTAAATCATAATCTTAACAATATTTTAACTGAATCATGATACTCATACTCATTATTTACTAATCGATTTGTTTAATAGCTTTTAGTTCTCTTTTATATTGCATTCATAATAATGATAATAATAATAGTAATCATAATAATTAGATGATACTAATATTAGTTTTTAATAATAATGATACTAGTAATAATAAATATTATAATAATATTAATGATAATACTAATAATAATATTAATAATAATAATATTAACAACAACCTTAATGATAATAATGATAGTAGTAATAATAATAATAATAATTTTTAATGATAATACTTATATTCATAACGATAATGATATTAATAATAATAATAAATATTACTATTATTAGATGAAAATAACAACGACGATAATAACGACGATAGTAATAATAATAATCATTTTAATAATAATACTAAAATAAATGATAATTCAGTTGACTATATCCTTTAATCCGTTCATCGAAACTATACGTTTTCTAAATGAAAAGTTATTAATTTTTTGCCAGCTTTTCAACGACATGCCTATCATATACCCTATCTCAGTAGTATATGTATTAAATGCACGATTTATCATAAACTATTTAACGGCAAATTTAAACATACAAGCATGCATAATCATATATACTCGAGCACTAGTCAGGGATACACTATTAATATATAAAAAATAAGATATGAATGCTCACGTATCAATATTGTGATTCAATATTGCAGGAAGGTACGTAGGCGTAATGGAAATGATAAACGCTCGGTTAACCTCGTGAGCTATACCCCCGAACAATACCCATAACCTCCATAGCTATAACCCATAATTTCCTTAGCTCTATCCCGCTCGAAAAACTCGTTTTGAAATAACACGGTCATTACCTCGTCGTAATATTTTATGTATAATACTAATAATAACGCTTCCTAATAATACTAACACTAATAATAATAAAATTAATATTAATAATCTTAATATTAATAATAATAATTAATAATATATATGTATGTGAGTTAAACGGAGTGCAAGAGAAAAATGAATCACAAACACTGAATTTCGTTCGAATATAAAGGGATGTTTTGCTCACCTACTCCTCATGCGATTGCATGAGGATTATGTGGAAAGCTCATGCGATTGCATGAGACACAATTCCAGCTCATGTTCCATTTTCTACTCTGCCGACACTATTATGTAACATAAATATATATATTAATATTTAATCTTTATAATTATTTATATATTATATTATATTTACATGCATCGTTGACTTGTAATTTTTGTTCCAATATCTTGTACGTTGTCACTCGACTTATGTCCCAGTTCTGGTTTCTCGAACGTTATTTCGTACGCTTAGAAAACTTGTACTTTACGTTTCGCGACATGTACCTTTATCATTAATTAGGCTTTATTTACCAATAAATTATATTATTAAAAATGTAACTTATACATTTGAGTGTTTTGGTCATTTGCTTCTTCAAATCAATGTCTCGTTATTTATCAAAGTATATTTAATAATATTATTTGAAATCAAAACATTTTATGACTAAGTTAATATTATATTTTATCACTTTGTGAAATATATATATATTTTCATTTAGAAATATAATTTATATATATTAGAAATATTTATTTAATAATATAATATTTAGTTTTTCAAAACTAATTATATTACAAATTCATTATTTAATTTAAAATCGTTTCGAAATTATTATTATTTAGTAATACTTTTATCTTTTTGAACAATAAAATATAATTGCAAATTTATATTACAAAGCTTTATTAAATTCTTCAAGTTTTATATTCATAACAAATTATCTTACATAACATTTTTATAATAAGTTCTTTTTAAACTGAAAATGTTTTAGTACGCTTGAAACTAAATCAAATAAATATGAAAATTTTGTTTTTCCATAACTAAATATATTTAGGGATCATTTTGTTAAAAGGTTAAAATAATGAAAATCGTTATAAAATATTTTAGAAAAGTAAAATCATATAAAACTCAAAACAGGTTTCAAGTTTTTAAATTATAGTTTGTTGATGAAGCGTAGGATAGAGTCCAAAGGTTAAATAAACGTATGGAATCATCTTAATGTAAAACGTCGATTTTCTTAACTTGTCGATATCCAACATCTAAGTTATTTACACTCCACGTTCTAACTTTCACAGTAAATAAAATGAAAGCTAAAATAGTTATCTTATCAAAGTCACGAAGAATTATTGTAAAGCATGAATTGTAAATCAAACAGGAATCTCCACTAACATTTGTCTAACTTTCGTCAAATGACACATTTGTTCTTACTTGAAAATCACTTTACCATTTTTTGAATATTGTTAAAAGTGACAGATTTCTTAAATCATAGTGGACCTCTCAACAGAGACCCGTAATCATAACACAATGAATCTTGATAATTCAATCATTTGATATTATCTTTTTAATTCCGTCGATAAATATATTGTAACAAATACGTTCATGTAAAGTATTATACATCTAATACTTTGTTAACGTTTTCAATTAATATAACTATATATTATATATATACATATCTATATACACATAAATGTTTGTGAATTGTCGAGAACAGTCGAAGGGTAAATGAATACATGAACACAGTTTAAAGTTTTTGAGATTTCAACATTACAGACTTTGCTTATCGTGTTGAAAACATATAAAGATTAAGTTTAAATTTGGTCAGAAATTTCTGGGTTGTCACACAAAATACCCACTTCGCCGGTTAGAATTGAAGAACAAGTAATTACGAAGACGGTGCAAAAAGAATCAAGAGAATCGGAGCTAAAACGAACATTCTAGAGCAAAAACGGTGAAAGTCAAAAAAATCAAGTTACGATCCAGGGAATCAGCAAGCCAAATGGCTTGCCAAATGGCCTGCCAAACGGCCTGCCAAACGGCCTGCCAAACGGCCTGCCTGGCTCACAAATGACCTGCCACACGCCCAAGATAAACGGCCCCTGCAAACGGCTTGATCTGGCAAACGGCCCCTGCAAACAGCCTGCCAAACGGCCTGCCAGCCATTTGCAGGCAAAATCCATGCTTATTTAAAGGGTCTTTGTCATTCATTCTAACACACACTTCAATTCACTTCTTTCTCTCTCTTGTACAATATTAGTCATACTTTCAAGGTCTTAGACTCCGTGCGGAAAACCTAGTACCGGAAAAGAACGCTGAAGATTGTATTAGGAGCGGTCTGGAGTTTGAAGTTGTCACTTTTGTATTCGGAACTCGTTTAATCTACTGGTACTTCTATCCCTTATCTTTATATAATGTCTTCTATCATTATGTTCTGTGATGTTGTTGTCATGATTAGGGAGTAGTTATCTTTAGTGTATGCTATGATGTACGCAGTTATAATGCCGAAATAATGTTATGGTTTGTGTATGTTGTTGAAATACTTTCCGATTATGCTTTAAACTCAATCACTTTTCCAACTAATAGAATGTTTATTGGCTCTGTTATTGGGAAGTCGCGAACCCCGATTCAGAATACACTATCTGTGTCACCCTTTGGTAAGAGAAGTCTATCGGATACAACGTAAGATTTACTGAGGCACACCGGTTGTAGAAAGTCTATCAAGCTCTGGATTCCGACTGAGGACTCTTTCGTAGTGAAACATCTGACTAAACCCTTAGTACATTGTCGGTCCCAGACCATGCTAGTGTAGTCACCAAGCATATAAACTTAGTACGTGCATGCTGAAGCACAACGGTTGTTGTAAGCTGTACCTCTGCTAAGTAAGGCCATGGAACCCGGTCAGTGTTGACTAGTACACTACACCATAACATGGTCTCAAGCATTGCACCCCACTTGAGGGATTCTTATTTAATTAAGGAACTGTTTGTTTAAACACATAAAGGATTGGACCATTAGGATAACCGAACGTGTTCATGGAAGTCAACCTGACTTGGCCATGGTGTTCTTTATGGTTGAACTCTTTTTAAGGGCCTAACTATCTTTTAAAACCAATCATTAACGAAAGCATTGAAACACATCACGTCTCTCACATATGGTAAACCCTGTATTCTATTATGCTTAAGAAAGTTTAGACCTTTATGGAATGTTAATACGTCACCCAACCGAGTCGCTCAATTGGATGAGCCGTCTGAACGTGTATGCCTGTAGTCAGACTGCACAGGCGTCGAGGGTAAGGGACGTTGCTGTGTATTCAGAATCTTCAAGCCTATAGCATTACCCAGTGACATGTCTTACGACAGGGGAGTTTAGGGCCAGTGTAATGAATACAAGGCCTCTGCCTATTCATGAGCCAGCATTCCATAATCTCGGCAGAATAACTGATGAAATCATAGTATGCACTTTCTTTAACCTTATCTGAATTACAAATTTTATCGTATTTACTTTATCTGTCTTATAAACTAGAAAAGCCCAAATAGGTAACCACTACTCCTTCATAACTATCTTAAGCTTTAATATATGTTCGATTCTACTGATATCTTAAAAATACGACTCTAGGTCATACTTTCCTTACTCATAATAAGGAGTAGTACGATTAAGGCCCCGCTAAATATAAATTTAAAACAGTACCCCCCCCCCCCCTCTTGGTGGTTGATTCTGATGTGTTGCGACCTAACGACACCGCACAAATAAAACCGTCCGTTTCGACCATATCAAGAGGGAAACTAGTTTTTGGCACCTCTACTGGGGAACTAGTATTAGACAATACTGCTCTCTATCAAATTTATTCACAAGCATTTAGTGGTGTCTAAGAAAGACAATTATACACGGACTTGGTTGTTGGATTTTCCAAACAGTCTCCAATTATATTGGGACCAAAAGGATCCTGCCTCTCCGTAGCCGGCCTGGCCACTTGGTTTGTTGAATAGTTCGTGCGGAGCTCTGTTATCGAAATACCAGGGAATCAATAGCCAGAACCAAAAACATATTCAACCTTAGGATAGTTAGCTTATCTTAGACTAAATTAGATTACTTTAGACTGCCTTAGATTAAGATTACCTTAGATTAAGATTACATTAGAATTACCTTAGATTACCTTAGAAATTTAGTTTATCCGCTTATAATTAAAAAAGAAAAGGCATACCCAGTGTATGACCCAAACCTGATCTAGACCAGGGCCGTTGTTATTCGTACCTGATCCAGACGCAATAATCTCTAAAGCACGCAAGGAAGCACGAATCAGAAATCAAATGGCGTTACGTGTAACTTTAGCAGAAAATACCAAACCCTCGATTGAAGGTCGAGGAGGACCAATCAAATTTCCAGAGATTCAAGAACACTCGTTCGAGTTAAAACATCACATCATCCAGCTCATCCAGAATAGCTGTCAGTTTCATGGATTACCAAATGACGATCCTAATTCTCACCTTGATAAATTCATATCTCTTTCGAACTCCTACAAACAGCCAGGGATAGGACAAGATATAGTCCGACTATACTTGTTTCCCTATTCTCTCACTCAACATGGTCAAACATGGTTCGAAGGACTGGAAAAAGATTCCATCATGTCATGGACGGAGATGGCTACTAAATTCCTAACCAAATATTTCCCTCCTTCTAAACAAACCAAACTAAAGAATGACATCATTAACTTCAAACAAAGTTATGATGAATCTCTTTACACTGCATGGGAGCGATTCAAAACCCTGCTGAAGAAGTGCCCTAATCACAAGCTAGAACGGTCAGCTCAAATCTGTACCTTCTACAATGGTCTTACAGTAAATCATAGGACGACGATCGATGCAGCAGCTCAAGGAAATCTGATGAACCAACCCGCAGACGAAGCATGGGAATTGCTCAAGAATATGACAATGCATCACCATGACTGGAACAGTGGTGAAACAACTACATCATCTGCCCCACTCTCTGCACTTAACAATCAAACGGAGGCCATCAAATCCCTCACGGATAAGATGGAATCTCTCGGTTAACAACTCGGAGAATTGAAGACGCAGCCGCAGTAGGTCAACCAAGCTCAGGCTTGTGTTAATTGTACCAACCCGCAACCCACTAAAGAATATCAATTTGAGTACAAAAACCCTGACGGTTCAGTCTGTTACGTTCAATACCCAGCTCGCCCACCAAATCCCGGATTCAATCAACAACTTAGGTTTAATCAATTTCAACGAAGCAACCAACCTTTTCGCTATCGCTACCCACCTTATCCAGCCCAACAATCTCAATTGTCCTACGATCAACCACTTCCACTCACTAGTCCACCAGTCGAGGAAAATTCCCCTACCACCCAGATTACAAAAGTAACTAACCTCACTCTCGGAGCTGATGATCAGTTGACTCAGTTCATTCAAGGAAAACAATAGCTAAATCAGAGAACTGCAGCTAGACAAGATCAGACGGAGATACTAATGAGAAATCAATTGGCTCTGCTCAAAAGTCTAGAGACGCAGCTCGGACAGTTATCACAACGCCTTGAAACCTGACCACAGGGAAGGTTACCCAGTAATACTATCCAAAATCTCCACATCGAGGAAGCTAAGCAAATGGATTCCGTAATCCCAGAGGAAGAACCATGGAGAAGTTCAACTAGGCTCAAGAACAAATCGACATATACTCAGAAGCTGGTCCCTACAACTCCAGTTCGTGTACCCTATCCTGGAAGGCTACAGGAGGAACAATCCAAGCTTGATTCCTTCAAGCTTGATGGAAGATTCCTGGACACCATGTCCAAAGTCCCCAACCAGAAGAGATACATCCGAAGGCTTCTTTCTACAAAGGAGAGAATACCAGATTCTAACAAATTCCACTAAATGAAGAATGCTCAGCATTACTCAGAAACTCTCTACCGCCAAAACTAGGAGACACGGGCAGATTCATTTTCCCATGTTCGATCTACCAATCTGGAACCAATCATGCGCTAGCAGATTTAGGAGCAAGTATCAACCTAATCCCCTATTCTCTCTACAAGAGATTAGAGTTACGAGACAAGTCACCAACTAAAATGACAATCCAACTTGCCGATTGAAAGGACCCGTTCATATACATTATAAACGATTCACAATAGTTGATTACATCGCAAGGTATTTGACCTCTATATGATACATTTTACAAACATTGCATTCGTTTTTAAAAGAAAAACTTTCTTTACAATGAAAGTTGACGGCATGCACACCATTTCATAATACATCCAACTATAATTGACATAATAATAATCTTGATGAACTCAATGACTCGAATGCAACGTCTTTCAAAATATGCTATGAATGACTCCAAGTAATATCCTTAAAATGAGCTAATGCACAGCGGAAGATTTCTTTAATACCTGAGAATAAACATGCTTTAAAGTGTCAACCAAAAGTATTCTATAAGTTGTAGGCACCTGGTAACAAGCCTTAATGTTCATGTTTTACCCTCTAAAGTACACCAGATCAGGTGTGTTTAAAATAACCTCGAAGTACTAAAGCATCCCATAGTCAGGATGGGGTTTGTCAGGCCCAATAGATATATCTTTAGGATTCGCGCCTACCGTACATAGACAAGTAGTTTAATGGTACCAAGCTAAGGGTATATTTCTGGTTTAAACCCATATAGAATTAGTTTTAGTACTTGTGCCTATTTCGTAAAACATTTATAAAACAGCGCATGTATTCTCAGCCCAAAAATATATGTAAAAAGGGAGTAATGAAACTCACGCATATAAATATTGTAAAACAGTTAATAAAGCATTTGCATGTATTCTCAGCCCAAAAATGTAAAAAGTAAAAAAGGGAATCAAATGAAACTCACCATACTGTATTTCGTAGTAAAAATACATATAACGTCATTTAACAAGTGCAAGGTTGGCCTCGGATTCACGAACCTATATTAATTATATATATTTATATGTTGGTCAATATTTGTCTAACAATTTTTGGTCAAGTCATAGTGTACCACAATCCTAATGCTCGAGACTAATATGCAAAAGTCAACAAAAGTCAACTTGACCCAAAATGACTTTTAAAATTTATACGTGTTTATTATATAACTTAACTATAGTCGTTTTATATATTTAAATATATTTATTAGATTTTATAATAATAAAAGTCATTTATTAATAAAAATTTATATTAACGTTTATATATGATAAAATATACTTTTATATATCTTAAGTAGTAAAATTTATAAAGTTCACTTAATATCGTAAAACTATAGTGGTAAGTATTATTAATGTAATTATATTACGCGTGGTGAAAAATATCTGTGTATCCCCTATTTATTTGATAAAATAATATTGATCATAATAATAATAAGTAAAAGTTGTATTATTTTGTAATAATAATTATTATTATTCTATAAAAAATAACAATATTTATATTTACTAAAAATGTTATTATGATAAAATGATAATACTAACATAATAGTAATAATGATATTTTATAATAACAATGATATTTCTATTAAAATAATAACGACGATAGTAATAATAATCATTTTAACAATAATACTAAAATTCAGTTGACTATAACTTCAAATCCGTTCATCGAAACCATTCGATATCTAAATGAAAAGTTCTTAATTTTTTGCTAGCTTTTCAATGACATGCATATCATATACCCTATCTCAGTAGCATATGTATCTAATTCAGGATTGAACAAACCTATCTAAGGACAATATCGAATGTACAAGCATGCATAATCCTATATACTCGATCACTAGTCAGGGATACACTATTGATATATAAAAGTTAAGTTATGATTGCTCACATATCAATATTGAGATTCAATATTGCAGGAAAGTACGTAGACGCAACGGAGATGATAAACACTAGATTGACCTCACGAGCATACCCATGAACCATACCCATCACCTCCATAGCTATAACCCATAATTTCCTTAGCTTCGACTCATTCAAAAAAAAACTATTTTGAAATCACTAGGACATCACTCCGTCGTAATGAAATAATGAAACCTATTGAATTCTATTTATAATAGATTTTTGAATTATTAAAGTGAATTATTAAAGTATGAATTATTAAAGTGAATTATTAAAGTATGAATTATTAAAGTGAATTATTAAAGTATGAATTATTAAAGTGAATTATTAAAGTATGAATTATTAAAGTGAATTATTAAAGTATGAATTATTAAAGTGAATTATTAAAGTTAAAGTATAGTAAAAGTATAAAAACTATGTACGTATAATACGCGTATAAATATATATAATATTAATTTAAATCGTTATATATATTTAATGAAATAAAATATAAATATCGTTATATTTATTATACTGGTTAAGTAATGAGTTGTCAAAAGTGATTCCAGATATTTATAAAGGTTATATACGTTTTAATAATAAAGTTCTTTTTAAACTGAAAATGTTTTTGTACGTTTGAAAATAGATTAATAGAATATTATGGAAACCAATTCTCCATTAGCTTTTGTCTAACTTTCGTAAATGACACCTTTTATTTTTATTTATAAATAGCTTTACAAATTATTCCGAATATCATTAAGAGGAATAGATTTTCTCAAATCATAGTGGACCTCTCAACAGAGACTTATAATCATAATTCAATGTTTCTGATAATTCAATCATTTAATATATTTTTTTTTTAATTTCGTCGATAATCATATTGAAACAAATACGTTCATATAAAGCATTATAAGTTTAAATACTTTGTTAACAATTTCAATTTATAACATATACACATATACATACATATTCATATATGTTCATTTAATGGTTCGTGAATCATTGGAATTTGGTCGAGGTTTAAATGAATGTATAAACATAGTTTAAAATCCTTGAGATTTAACTTAACAAACATTGCTTATCGTGTCAGAATAATATAAAGATAAAGTTTAAATTTAGTCGGAAATTTCCGGGTCGTCACAGTACCTACCCGTTAAAGAAATTTCGTCCCCGAAATTTGATAGAGGTCGTTATGGCTAACAATGAGAATGTTATTATGACGATTATGAAGTTTTATCATGTCTAAGAAGTATGGATAAAATAATTCGATTACTCGAAGCGTATGAGGGAAGTTATCGTAAATGAAGGAAATAAGATTATAGTGATTCGTCATATCTTTTGACGTCATCACAATTGATCTCCGAATTTAAAGAAAATCTTTGTAATCTATGTTGGATTTGATGCTTTGGTGATTAAGGAGATTATGATTCTCTTCGAATTAATACGATAATCCATCTTGATTTCTCTGTCGGGTATTTCACTATAAATCCACCTCCTTCGTTTTCTTACAACTCACACCTTCTATTCTTTCTCCCTCAACTCATATTTTAAAGTATTTGTCAATATGCTTCATCCAGTACTGATTCTCGATATACTCCTCACTTTCATATCTGTCATTCTTCTTTTTCATCTGCCTCCGGAAGAATCTATTTACTTCTACTATACTCTCGGTTTTATAGTGTTTTTAGTTCTTCCGTGTCTTTATATTGTTATATGCATCGATATATACGGTTTATAATTTTTCGGTGGTTGTTGGGTTTTATATCTTCCCTTATATTTCAAAGCCCATGCTTTTGTCTTCTATAATCATTGACATCCACAGTTAATGCTCCCTTCTATTTGCTGCGATTTATACTCCAATTTCTATTTTGGAGTTTTGTCCTTTCGTTTCTTCTTCTTGCGATTAAGCAACGTTTGTAATGGTCCAGTATTCGCAGATATGAATTTCAGAATGAACATAGTTAATGTTCTAAGAAGGAAATGGTAATGGCACGATCTTGATTTGTTAATTTACCAGAATACCCTGAAAAGACCGAATCATCAAGAAAATATATTCTTGATATTTTTAGAGATTAAATAGAATACAAGAGTCATGTAACATGGAACATGATGACGGCATGGTCTGTGAATCGTCATGTCCCATTAAAAACTCAGCATGACTTACTGTAATATAATCACGTTGATCAAGTGTCATTATATTATACTAACTCATGCTTCAGTTCCCAACACTACTTCAAAACATTCATAATTTAAACTCGAAAGTTTATAGAATATAGAAACTAATAGTTTCTTATATGATGTAACACTAATAGCGCAAAGAGATAAATGACTTCAGATAAGATTAGTTGTGAAAATATTTTCAGAATATCGCGGATATTTATAATAAAAGATATGATAATTTCTTAGAATTTCTAATATTGATGGATGATGATGAAAATTTGTCTGTAAAGGTTTAGAATAAAGAGTAAGGTATTCGTTAATGTCTTTAGCAGGCACTGAACCATTTGGATTCTTTGAAGGCAGATTTAGTCTTTGTGATTTGTCCACAGCCTCTTTCATAGTCTGTTCAATCCGTTTTCCAGTTCTAAACCTTCTCTTTTTCTCAGCTTTACCACCTTACTATTCTTTGTCATCAAACTTTTTACTGTTAAGATCGTTTACAGTTTTTGATGCTTCGTCAGCATTTCAAGAACTAGTTTGCAGTTCAAAATATTTTTTAGAACTTCACATTCAAAGTATGTAAGTCCAGGAGATAGATGTTTTACGTACACATATAACTGTTGGCATAGACATGCTGCGAGATTTCAAAATACTGGTTACTGTTTTCCGATGATTCATATGACAATTCTCGTTACAAGATGCGAATGAGTAAATGATGTGATTTCAATAAATATAATGATTTTTCGAAAAGTCAAAGATAATTGAAGTTGTTGGTAAGTTTATTGCTAAGGTGGCGAGATATGAAATGTCCCCAGTAACGATGACGAAAGGGCAATGTATCTATCGAGGTTATAATAAGACTAGTCCGACTGAAAAGTCGAAGTTGACTTGCTGGAGCTGTGACAAAACTGTCTACTTTGAAAAGGAATTGAAAAGTCATTTTAGCTAATAAATGCCAAAGGGTCTGACACGGATACGCGTCGAACTATGACTTTGGCTTCGAGAGCTTTTTAGGTACATAAATGTGGGTAATATGTGGTTGGATCATCATCTCGATTGTTCATTGTTTGAAGTGTCTTCAAAAACTTCGGAGAGTTTGAACACAGTTTGTAATCGTTAATATACATATTGATGTTTTAGCAGAGTAGTATATAAAATAGCTTATATTTTTACAGAAAATACTATTAAATACGTTACAATTTTACACAAGATATTTATTTATTTATAGAATGGATATACTTAAACCTTGCTACAATACTTATAGGCAGTGTACCTAATCGTACAGTAGTGTAGTTTTTAGTAAATCCGGTTCGTTCCACAGGGAATCTTTTTTAAACAAAGCTTAACGCTATATTAGTTTACTTTTATAAAAATACAAATATATATATAAGTAATATTATTATTATAAAGGGGGGTTTTTACCGTTTAATGACCGGTTTGTCGATTTTAAAACTTTAGTCGCAGTTAAAACCAAATGTAAAATATTAAAAATAAATACAAGACTTAAATTAAAGCGTAAAGTAAATAATGATAATGAAATTGCGAATAATAAAAGTGCGATAAAATAAACTTGCGATAATTAAAAAGTACGATAATTAAAAGTGCAATTAAATACAATAACAATAAAAATGCGATAATTAGAAGTGCAATTAAATATAAAATAAAGGAAATTAAATATGAAATAAAAGAATTATGCTTATTTAAACTTCCGTAATCATGATGTTTGACGTGTTGATTTTAGTTTTATGCCCATGGGTTAATTGTCCTTTGTCCTGGATTATTTAATATGTCCATACGGATTTTGTCCATAATAGTCCATCAGTCATAAATACAAAGAGCGAAAGCCTTCGTCAAATTATTCTTATTCCCGAAGTCAAATATTCCAACTAATTGGGGATTCGAATTGTAACAAGGTTTTAATACTTTGTTTAATGAATACACCAGGTTATCGACTGCGTGTAAACCAAGGTTTTACTACTTTGTTAACAATTACACCAATTACCCTTGAATGTAATTCACCCCTGTTTCGACAAGTCTATTAACTATTAATCCAGTTCCGTATCCGGTAAAATGAATAATTATTGGTATTTATAGATATCCCGCCCACCGTACCTAGTAAAGCGTATGTGGTTATATATAAATACGTCGAATTATAAGTTTGTATATTAAATTAACAAGGTATTGTTTAGTTAATATAAAACCCATTAATAGCCCATAGTCTAATTTCCACAAGTGTCGTTCTTTTATCCAAACCCCAATTATGGTACAAAGCCCAATTACCCAATTTAAGTAATTAGCCCAACATCATGATTACTTCGGATTAAATAAGCATAATAATAACTTAGCTATGAGACATTAAATTAAAAAGGTTGAACATAACTTACAATGATTAAAAATAGCGTAGCGTTACACGGACAGAATTTTGACTTACACCCTTACAACATTCGCTAACATACCCTTATTATTAGAATTATAATTAAAATTAAAATATAAATTATAAATATATATATTTTACGATATAGATAGAGAGATGGATGGATATATTGTAATTTTTGCGATCAGAATTCGTTTGCTTTTATAGGGATTTTGAAACTTTGGGGCTCCGCGACTCGCGGCATTTTTGCCTTCAAAATCCGCGAGTCGCGGAGTTTGAAATTACAGCTCAGTCCCTTTTGGAGTCTTTCTTGCCGACGGTTTTAAATATTAATATAATATATAAATAATTATAAGAATTATTTAAATATTATATTATATTTATGTGCACAGTTGACTTGTAATTTTTAGTCCGTTGCGTCGAGCGTTGAGAGTTGACTCTGGTCCTGGTTCCGGATTTTCGAACGTCCTTGCGTACAATTTAATATCTTGTACTTTGCATTTTGAATCTTGTACTCTTGTAATTTCGAGACGTTTCTTATCAATAATTGGAACCTCTTTGATTGTCTTTTGTACTTTGGAGCTTTTTGGTCGTTTGCGTCTTCAATTCGTCGAATCTGTCTTTTGTCTTCACCTTTTAATATTTAAACGAATATCACTTGTAAATAGAACAATTGTAACTAAAAGCTTGTCTTTCTTGAGGAATAATGCTATGAAATATATGTTCGTTTTTAGCATTATCAAATATTCCCACACTTGAGCGTTGCTTGTCCTCAAGCAATATCGTCTTGAAATACTAGAATCACTTCTTTATTCTTCACACTTTGTACATCAGTGATTTCTATACGGCGGTATAAACAATGGTAGTAACGATATGGTTTACAGTCCCACATGACTATAAAAATTTAGATCCATTAAGGAAATTGGATCTTTATGAAAACATTTGATCTTTTGAAAATTAAATCTAGTTTTTACCCTAGATAAGTTTTCCGGAATAACCCTTTACCGGTGTTTGCAAAATATTTTTGTGGGTTTGGTGGGTTTCAGATTTGAAAATTTTAGCTCAAAACTTATGGTTTTGTGTCACCCACTTGCTAACCTTGTATTTGGAAAGCAACACGTCCAGTTTACTTGTCCCGTATATTACCTTTCGGTAAACTACCGTCCGGTTGTAAAGGAAAGCGTTGAACAAGCAACTGTTAAGGCAATGTCCCCTGACATGCTTTTAATTATAGTCTATAACATGTCGGATGCAATTACTATCCTTGGTAGGAGCAATAGTAAAGCTCACCCTTATAATTTTTTGGTCTGGCACAAGGTCCTGTCTTTGACCATGCTATGCAACCACCGTTCTTACGGTTGACACCCGATTTAGTTCAGGTAACCTAATGAATTCCAGGTGAATTCCTAGGATTTTACGTTCAATGGTAATGAACGCATTGAAAATATGGTTTTCAGAAAACAAATCGGTTTGTAATTTTGATCAAAATATTTTCTCGTTCAAGCTCGAGTTTAGATATCATTGAATTCCATGAGTTTGAATTCTCAATCTTTAAGGTCAATCTCTAGGATTGAGTAATATCAGTCTTAAAAGCTGATTTTTAATCTTTAAGGAGATTATCCTTTCTGGGAATCTGATTCATTAGTCTTATCCAGCTAATTTGCATGGTGCCCCCCCATTTTACAAGATAAATCCTTCTCATGGTTAGGATAAATCTGACCACTTGGCGACCCTGTTTAATGCTGAGGTTCGTGGATTTCCTGCTGATTTTAGTGATGACTTTTCTAGATTTTTTGTCAACCTACAGCTGGTCTGGACGACAACTTCATGACCTAAATCAAGAAGCGCGTTTCTTTTTTCGGAAGACTTTACTTCCTTTTAATGATGGAATTGATTCATCGTGTAGATCCATCTTTCTTTTCTTTCATCGGGTAAAACAGTTTAGTTTAGTCCAAAGCAAAAGTATTTTCAGTTATTTGTTACAGATATATGTGACATATGTTTAAGATAACTTGGTAAATATTCCCACACTTGGCTTTTATTTTCCTTTTTATCGTCCTCTATTCCATTTTAAATGAATTTTAACATTTTAGTTTGTTTCTCAATTTATGTCCTTTCCGAGGTAACAATAATTTCGGTGTTAACACCTAGTTTTATCGTTCATAAATATGTATAAACATGATTTTGAGTTCATTTAATTGAAATTTTTTTTTTAAAATTTTACTAGAATTGGGTAGTCAGTATATAAGACTAGGGCTGTTCTTTATTATCAGAGAGCACTAGATTCTAATACAACTACTGCTTTACTAGTATTTTTAATGGTAACCAAGTGTTTAAGATAACAATTTTAAAATCCGAAAGAATTTAACCCCTTCCCACACTTAAGATCTTGCAATGCCCTCATTTGCAAGAAATCAGTAACAATTTAAATTATTGAGGGTGATTTTTGTGAAAATTATTAAATTTTTACCAAAGTTTCCAAATATATTGGCGTTTGTTTGCTGAATGATAAATGGTGCACATCATTTTTTCATTCCGTCTTGTTGTTATTTCACATATATTTTGCATCTTGTCGTCAAAATTAGTTGCTTTTGCTGAACTTAATGCCAGTCTTTGAAAATACGTTGTTTTACCCTGTTGTGTACATAAGATAAACTGCAAACATATATACATATTTTTGAAGTTTGGTATATTACCCCACATTCAAAAATTATTAAAATCTAAGAATAAAAGTTAGACAATTATAAAAACTATTACAATATTAACAAAAGTATTAAACGTATCAATCATTACAAATTACAAAATAAAAAAAAAAATAAGTAGACTAGGGATGATATTGATACCAATAGGGATTCCAGGCATAACCATAGGTGCTATAAAATGCTTCGGCAGGGTTATACGTAGGATATGGTGGCTGCATCTCTATAGACCAGGGAGGGAAGATGGGTTTCGGTGTAGGAATATAGTTTCTACCTATATGTTGGCAATGAGCTATGATTTGGTTCTGATGAACTTGCCAATCTTCAAATGCTCTCTGTCTAGCATTTTCGTACTCCTGAGAAGCTATAAACCTTTGCATTTCTTGCATCTCATTCCCCCCTCCTACATTACCTTGCTGTTGATTTCTCTTAACCTGTGGATGTCTACCATGGTATGGTACTGCGGCGTTATTTCGCCTCTTCAAAACTTTCGCACCATGGTATACATTTAAACCTATAGTATCGCGGGGTTCTGGTTCTTCTACTAATAATCCCCCCGACTTATATCCACACCGAGATATTCACCAATCAAAGTAATAAAAATACCACCTCCTATTATGCTATGCGGTCGCATCCCCCGAACCATAGCTGATAAATAATAACCCACACAATACGGTATACTTACAGCGCTTTGTGGGTCTCGAATACACATATGGTAAAACAAATCCTGTTCATTTACTTTTTCCTTGTTCTTACCCCTTTGTGTAATCGAATTAGCTAAAAACCTATGAATTACTCTTAATTCGGCTCTATCTATATCCAAATAAGAGTAATTTCCCCCTTTGAAACGGTGATGGCTTGTCATTTGACTCCACACACCGTGTGTATCAAAATTTTCATCTATCTTTCTACCGTTTAGTATCAACCCTCTACAATCGGCAGATGCTAACTCCTCAGGCGTATATATACGTAAAGCCTGAGCCATGTCTAGTAAAGACATGTGGCGCATCGAACCGCCTAACAAAAATCTAATAAAAGAACGATCGGTTAAACTAGCTACCCGATCATTCAACTCTATACTACACAACAATTCTTCACACCATACTTTATATACAGGTCTACGCATGGTGAATAAACGTACCCAGTCATTAAAAGTAGAATTACCATACCTCTGTACAAGTAATTCCCTAATTGGCTCGACCAATTCTACAGCTTCTAAGGGTCCCCATTCTATGACCCTCGGTACCTCAACAACCTTAGAATGAAGAGTATGCAAACCCCTTTGGTATTTTGGATAATCTATCCAAAGTCTGTCAAATCTCAGGTTCGGGTGCAACTCTTCCAAGTGCATATCAGAAAAGATCATGACTGGATGAGGTATATCCTGCTTGTAGTAGTTATCCACCTCCTGTTGTTCCGCATTCTCAGCAGGAGCATTGCGAGCTTGGGATGAAGATTCACCCCTTTCAGTCTGCAAAACACATCAAACACAATTTTTGTGCATCCAAATATGCATTAGTGTCAGCAAAATCATCAATCAAAATAATTACAATGACATGATCAATTTATATCAAACTTAAGCTCATTTTCATATTTTCATCAAATCTACACTTTTCAAAATAGCATATACGAAAATGTTTGCCAAGTTCTTAAGCATTCAACTCAAATAACATGTCAAAATAATCATTACTAGTAATTAAACAAGTTTCAAATGGCATTATCTCTCAAAAATCAAGTTCATGAATTTTAGACTTGAAAAAGTCCACTTTAATTTTCAAAATCATGCTTAGGCTCAAAGTTTGGATCATTTAACTACCTAGACATGTTACACTACTTAATTTAGCAACAATTCATGACAAAAATCGGCCATAACCTGTTTATAATAAAAAGCCCCAAATTTGCTCAAGAACACAAACCCTAGATTACTCAAAATTTGAAGTTTAAGGCTTCTAATCATGTTAAACAGCATCAATCTAGGTTATACAAGCATAATACATAAACAATTTAAGCCTAATTACACTAAAAAGCATCAAAATCAAATTGGGGAAAAAATTGTTCAAGAACACCAAATTTCGGATTAAATGGTGTTTAGGTGTAGAAATTTACCGTTTTTCTTGAGTAATTCCTAGATAGCATCCTTCTCAACATGATTTTAGTAAAAAATTTGGTGATTAACGGTCAAAAATTGTGAATTTGGGGTGTATTTTGCGGGGTATTTCGGGTTTATTTTCTGTTGTGGGAGTGAACTGATCAGTTTCAGCTCTTTATTTTTTTTCTGATTTTCGGTCCTCCCGCGACTCGCGGTGTTTAAGCCTTCAAACTCCGCGACTCGCGGCCCTTTTGGCCTTCAAACTCCGCGACTCGCGGAGTTTGCTTCTTTTTTTTTTATATATATATATCTTATACTAATTAAAACAATTAAGTAATTAATTTTAAAATTTTGTTTCCCTTGTTATTTAGGATGAGGTCTTTTCGGATCGATGTCCTAGTCCATCCCTCGACAAAATTTTAAAATTTGTCTTTTTGTAGCGATTGTTTTAAAAGCTAAGATTTTTTTGGTTTTTTTATGTTTTTGGCGTACTTTAATTCAATAAGATTAAAAATAATGATAATAAAAGTTCTCGTCCCTCCCTCGGGTAAAGCAATTTCGGTTCAAAGACCTAGTCTTCAACTTACGACGAAATTTAAAAATCATATTTTTAACTTAATGAGATAATGTAAATTTTTGTTTTTAAATTCACACAATTTAAATATAAATTCAAAATTGATATTAAAAATTCACACCAAACTTACAACTTGAAATGCATAAAATTAAAAATTCATATTTTAAAAATTAAAAATTCATATTATAAATTCACACCAAACTTATTTTAATTTTTCAAATATTTACAATTTTAAAAATATTGTTTTTACAAAGTTTATAATATTAATTTAAGATTTATATATTAATTTTAAAAACATGGTAAAAATAAAATTAAAAATCTTTTTTGCTTTTTATCCCACTTTAATCAATCAAATATTATCAAAAATATGCGCCCCTCTTTTCGGTAAAGTAATTTCGGTTCCAAGACCTAATTTAACTCATGACGAATTTTTGAAATATTTTGGGTTGATTGATTAAAGATATTTATACCTTAAGAATAAACGTTAAATTTCGCAGTGATGTAATAAATTTTTGAATGATATCAATAATTTCGGTCGCCAAACCTAATTTTATTCAATACC
This sequence comes from Rutidosis leptorrhynchoides, assembly GCF_046630445.1. Lineage (NCBI taxonomy): Eukaryota > Viridiplantae > Streptophyta > Magnoliopsida > Asterales > Asteraceae > Rutidosis > Rutidosis leptorrhynchoides. The sequence goes on along the minus strand of NC_092341.1, from coordinate 36,802,833 downwards.
AATTTAATACTTTTTAGCGAATAAATTAGCGTTTATTATCAAAAGGTTAAAATTAAAATAAAAATTGTACAGACTTACCTGTGAAATAGATTTCTTAGTTATATGATCTATCACATTCATAAGATAGTCGGTTTAATTGGTTTTCCATGGCTACATAGGCGTAACCTCGAGCATTTAGTGTCTTTTCTTCTAAACATATGAACGGTCCGTCTCTGCATAAAGTAACAAATTCGGTATTTGAATAGGTTTGATTATTTGAACATTTACCTCCATGTGACCATTTTCCGCATTTGTGACATCTTTCTAGGTGTCGTGCTCTTCTTTTCGCTGCGGATTTTGATTTTCCTTTACCAAATTGTAACTTATTATCTTCGCATCTGGATTCTTTTCTAACTCCGTCCATTCTTTCTCTGATTACTGATACTAGTTCACTCGGTAGTATGTCATTATTACATTTAGTGATCAAAGCGTGTAGCATTAGACCATGGTTTAGTTCACAAGCAGTCTTCATTTCGTAAAAACCTAAAAAAAAAATAAAAATTCAGAATGGGGGGAGAAGACTAGTTCTTTAGGGTCTGCTAGGGAAAGACCATTCGGGTTCCATTTTCGAGAACTACACGAAAATAGACAATCTAACTCTAACAGAAATACATAAACCCCCTATATGAAATGTCCCGTTCTTATTGATTAAAAACGTTCCATATTAATTGATTTCGTTGCGAGGTTTTGACCTCTATATGAGACGTTTTTCAAAGACTGCATTCATTTTTAAAACAAACCATAACCTTTATTTCATAAATAAAGGTTTAAAAAGCTTTACGTAGATTATCAAATAATGGTAATCTAAAATATCCTGTTTACACACGACCATTACATAATGGTTTACAATACAAATATGTTACATCGAAATCAGTTTCTTGAATGCAGTTTTTACACAATATCATACAAACATGGACTCCAAATCTTGTCCTTATTTTAGTATGCAACAGCGGAAGCTCTTAGTATTCACCTGAGAATAAACATGCTTTAAACGTCAACAAAAATGTTGGTGAGTTATAGGTTTAACCTATATATATCAAATCGTAACAATAGACCACAAGATTTCATATTTCAATACACATCTCATACATAGAGATAAAATCATTCATATGGTGAACACCTGGTAACCGACATTAACAAGATGCATATATATAAGAATATCCCCATCATTCCGAGACACCCTTCGGATATGATATAAATTTCGAAGTACTAAAGCATCCGGTACTTTGGATGGGGTTTGTTAGGCCCAATAGATCTATCTTTAGGATTCGCGTCAATTAGGGTGTCTGTTCCCTAATTCTTAGATTACCAGACTTAATAAAAAGGGGCATATTCGATTTCGATAATTCAACCATAGAATGTAGTTTCACGTACTTGTGTCTATTTTGTAAATCATTTATAAAACCTGCATGTATTCTCATCCCAAAAATATTAGATTTTAAAAGTGGGACTATAACTCACTTTCACAGATTTTTACTTCGTTGGGAAGTAAGACTTGGCCACTGGTTGATTCAGGAACCTATAACAATATATACATATATATCAAAGTATGTTTAAAATACATCTACAACACTTTTAATATATTTTGATGTTTTAAGTTTATTAAGTCAGTTGTCCTCGTTAGTAACCTACAACTAGTTGTCCACAGTTAGATGTACAGAAATAAATCGATAAATATTATCTTGAATCAATCCACGACCCAGTGTATACGTATCTCAGTATTGATCACAACTCAAACTATATATATTTTGGAATCAACCTCAACCCTGTATAGCTAACTCCAACATTCACATATAGAGTGTCTATGGTTGTTCCGAAATATATATAGACGTGTCGACATGATAGGTCGAAATATTGTATACGTGTCTATGGTATCTCAAGATTACATAATATACAATACAAGTTGATTAAGTTATGGTTGGAATAGATTTGTTACCAATTTTCACGTAGCTAAAATGAGAAAAATTATCCAATCTTGTTTTACCCATAACTTCTTCATTTTAAATCCGTTTTGAGTGAATCAAATTGCTATGGTTTCATATTGAACTCTATTTTATGAATCTAAACAGAAAAAGTATAGGTTTATAGTCGGAAAAATAAGTTACAAGTCGTTTTTGTAAAGGTAGTCATTTCAGTCGAAAGAACGACGTCTAGATGACCATTTTAGAAAACATACTTCCACTTTGAGTTTAACCATAATTTTTGGATATAGTTTCATGTTCATAATAAAAATCATTTTCTCAGAATAACAACTTTTAAATCAAAGTTTATCATAGTTTTTAATTAACTAACCCAAAACAGCCCGCGGTGTTACTACGACGGCGTAAATCAGATTTTACGGTGTTTTTCGTGTTTCCAGGTTTTAAATCATTAAGTTAGCATATCATATAGATATAGAACATGTGTTTAGTTGATTTTAAAAGTCAAGTTAGAAGGATTAACTTTTGTTTGCGAACAAGTTTAGAATTAACTAAACTATGTTCTAGTGATTACAAGTTTAAACCTTCGAATAAGATAGCTTTATATGTATGAATTGAATGATGTTATGAACATCATTACTACCTTAAGTTCCTTGGATAAACCTACTGGAAAAGAGAAAAAATGGATCTAGCTTCAACGGATCCTTGGATGGCTCGAAGTTCTTGAAGCAGAATCATGACACGAAAACAAGTTCAAGTAAGATCATCACTTGAAATAAGATTGTTATAGTTATAGAAATTGAACCAAAGTTTGAATATGATTATTACCTTGTATTAGAATGATAACCTACTGTAAGAAACAAAGATTTCTTGAGGTTGGATGATCACCTTACAAGATTGGAAGTGAGCTAGCAAACTTGAAAGTATTCTTGATTTTATGTAACTAGAACTTGTAAAATATATGAAGAACACTTAGAACTTGAAGATAGAACTTGAGAGAGATCAATTAGATGAAGAAAATTGAAGAATGAAAGTGTTTGTAGGTGTTTTTGGTCGTTGGTGTATGGATTAGATATAAAGGATATGTAATTTTGTTTTCATGTAAATAAGTCATGAATGATTACTCATATTTTTGTAATTTTATGAGATATTTCATGCTAGTTGCCAAATGATGGTTCCCACATGTGTTAGGTGACTCACATGGGCTGCTAAGAGCTGATAATTGGAGTGTATATATCAATAGTACATACATCTAAAAGCTGTGTATTGTACGAGTACGAATACGGGTGCATACGAGTAGAATTGTTGATGAAACTGAACGAGGATGTAATTGTAAGCATTTTTGTTAAGTAGAAGTATTTTGATAAGTGTCTTGAAGTCTTTCAAAAGTGTATGAATACATATTAAAACACTACATGTATATACATTTTAACTGAGTCGTTAAGTCATCGTTAGTCGTTACATGTAAATGTTGTTTTGAAACCTTTAGGTTAACGATCTTGTTGAATGTTGTTAACCCATTGTTTATTATAACAAATGAGATGTTAAATTATTATATTATCATGATATTATGATATATAATATATCTTAGTATGATGTATATACAGTTAAATGTCGTTACAACGATAATCGTTACATATATGTCTCGTTTCGAAATCATTAAGTTAGTAGTCTTATTTTTATATATGTATTTCATTGTTAATACACTTAATAATATATTTACTTATCATTTAACATAATTAACCAAGTGTATCAATATCTTAATATGATTCATATGTACCTAGTAAGACGTTGTTATAACGATAATCGTTATATATATCGTTTTCGAGTTTCTTAAATTAATAGTCTCATTTTTATGTATATAACTCATTGTTAAAATACCTAATGAGATACATACTTATAATAAAAACATGTTAACTATATATATAACCATATATATGTCATTGTATAGTTTTTACAAGTTTTAACGTTCGTGAATCACCGGTCAACTTGGGTGGTCAATTGTCAATATGAAACATATTTCAATTAATCAAGTCTTAACAAGTTTGATTGCTTAACATGTTGGAAACATTTAATCATGTAAATATCAATCTCAATTAATATATATAAACATGGAAAAGTTCGGGTCACTACACTATACTTAGTTGAAATTGTGATTAACATTATTTTCAATTGAATCATCAACAACTTGTATATCTTTGACTTTTACTTCAATCCATTTATTGATTTCCTCCGTAACTTTCACAAATTTAACTAACATTGCCTTTCTTTTGACGATAAATTGGATATTAATCGGTTATATAACTTAAAGTTTCCTTTAATCTTAGCATCGTGAATCCGTTTATAAAGTTTCTTCGTTGAACTGTTAAAAATGGATTCATCTAATTTCGTATCATCAACAGCATTCTTTGTGATTGGATCATCATTAAGTGTTTCTTCATCTTCCCCACACTTATGCGTTTTTATTGGTCTAACAGTTTTGGTTTGTGGAGATCTAAACTTTCGGTTCACAAAGGTGATCGATGTATCACCATCCCTAAGTGTCATTCTACCTTCTCTTACATCAATGAATGCGTCGGTGGTTGCTAAAAATGGGCGACCTAGAATTAGAGGAATATTAAGGTTTTCCTCCATATTAATCACTATGAAGTTTGCAACAAAGGTCAAACTTCCCACGTTAACAAGTAAATTATCTGCTATTCCAACCGAGTGTTTAATAGTTTGGTCAAATGATTGAACACCTATTTTGGTTGGTTTTAATTTACCCATGCCTAATCTTTTGTATAAGGAAAGAGGCATAATATTTGCACTTGCTCCTAAATCTGCGAGTCCATTATATACAGCACCATCATTAAGTAAGCAAGAAATGATAAATTCACCCGGGTCTCCTGCTTTAGTAAGTCGAGTTGGTTTGTAAACCTTTTTCGGGTGTTCTTTCCTTGGTTCTTTCATTTCTATTTGAATTTCTTGTTCATATTTTTCTTTGTTTCTTGGAATGGGAGGTTTGTATAGGAATTCTTCTTCATCACTCAAATTTGAATCCTCCCTATATTCCACTTTTGATTTTTCATATGTTGTTGATAACATATTTATGTTTTCATTTTGAAGGTTTTCTTGGGTGGTGAAATTATGATTAACTTCATTGTCAACTTCCATCGGACCATGTATGTAATGTTTAACTCTGTGACCATTAACTTTAAATTCAATCCCATTTGAATTTATTAATTCTATCGTTCCGTATGGGAAAACTCTTTTGACTATGAATGGTCCAGACCATCTTGATTTTAATTTTCTAGGAAATAGCTTGAATCGTGAATTGAAAAGAAGAACTCTGTCTCCTTCTTTAAATTCTTTTGAACTTCTGATTCTTTTATCATGCCATTTCTTCGTTCTTTCTTTATAGATTAACGAATTTTCGTATGCTTCATGTCTTAATTCTTCTAATTCGTTTAGTTGACTTAATCGTAGATGTCCAGCTTCATGTAAATCAAGATTACATGTTTTCAAAGCCCAAAATGCTTTGTGTTCAATTTCTACTGGAAGATGACATGCTTTTCCATAAACAAGTCTAAAAGGTGTGGTTCCAATTGGAGTTTTGTAGGCTGTTCTAAAAGCCCAGAGTGCATCCTCCAATTTAATGGACCATTCCTTCGGATTTGATCCTACGGTTTTCTCTAGAATACGTTTTAAAGCTCGGTTGGTATTTTCAACTTGTCCACTTGTTTGTGGATGATATGCGGTGGAGATTTTATGAGTTACTCCATATCTTTTAAGAACTTTCTCAAGTTGATTATTATAGAAATGAGTACCCCGATCACTTATTAAAGCTTTCGGTGTTCCAAACCTTGCAAAAAGACGTTTTAAAAAATTGACTACAACTCGTGCATCGTTAGTTGGGAGAGCTTGTGCTTCCGCCCATTTAGATACATAATCAATGGCTACGAGTATATATAGATTATTATGAGATTTTGGAAATGGACCCATAAAGTCAATACCCCAAATGTCAAATACTTCACATACTTGGATGACATTTTGTGGCATTTCATCACGTTGACTTATTTTTCTGGCCCTTTGACAAGCATCACAGGATTTGCAAAGAAGGTGTGCGTGTTTGTAAATTGTAGGCCAATAGAATCCAGCATCATAAACTTTTCTTGTTGTTAGTTGAGGCCCATAATGCCCTCCTGTTGGTCCTGTGTGACAATGGTTTAATATTTTACTAGCTTCATCTCCAAATACACATCGGCGTATTATTCCATCAGGACAACTTTTAAACAGATGTGGATCTTCCCAAAAATAGTGTTTTATATCACTGAAGAATTTCTTTCGTTTTTGGTACGATAATCCTTTTTCAAGGAATCCACATACTAAATAGTTTGCATAGTCTGCAAACCATGGAATTTCTTTATAATCTATCTTCAATAGATATTCATCAGGAAAGTTGTCTTGTATGGCCGATTCATTTAGAACTTCTAATTCGGGATTTTCAAGACGAGAAAGATGATCAGCGGCGAGATTTTCTGCTCCTCTTTTATCTCGGATTTCAATATCAAACTCTTGTAAGAGTAAGATCCAACGGATTAATCTTGGTTTAGCATCTTGTTTCGAAAATAGGTATCTAAGAGCAGAATGGTCGGTATAGACCACCGTTTTTGCTAGAACGAGATATGAACGAAATTTGTCAAAAGCAAAGACAATAGCAAGGAGTTCTTTTTCAGTAGTTGTATAGTTCGTTTGTGCTCCTTGTAACGTCTTACTAGCATAATATATAGGTTGAAATCGTTTTTCAATCCTTTGTCCTAAAACGGCTCCCATTGCAAAATCACTTGCATCACACATTAGTTCAAATGGTAGATTCCAATTTGGTGTTATCATGATCGGCGCATTAGTGAGTTTCTCTTTAAGAATATTAAAAGATTTGATACACTCATCGGAAAAGATGAATGGAGCATCCTTTTCTAGGAGTTTATTCATAGGAGTGGCAATTTTAGAAAAATCTTTTATGAAACGTCGGTAAAAATCGGCATGCCCTAGAAAACTCCTAACTCCTCTAACATTGGTGGGATGTGGAAGTTTAGCAATTACATCTACTTTAGCTCTATCCACTTCAATTCCTTCTTTTGAAATTTTATGACCAAGAACGATGCCTTCTTTAACCATAAAATGGCATTTCTCCCAATTAAGTACTAGATTTGATTGTTCGCATCTAATAAGCATTCGTTCCAGATTAACTAGACATGATTCAAATGTATCACCGAAGACTGAAAAGTCATCCATGAAAACTTCCATGCATTCTTCTATCATGTCGTGAAAAATCGCCATCATACACCTTTGAAAGGTTACAGGGGCGTTACAAATTCCAAATGGCATGCGTTTGTAAGCAAAAGTACCATAAGGGCACGTGAACGTGGTTTTCTCTTGATCTTCGGGTGCTATTGGAATTTGAAAATATCCGGAAAATCCATCTAGAAAACAATAGTAACTATTTCCGGCTAATCTTTCCAACATTTGATCTATGAAAAGTAAGGGAAAGTGATCTTTTCTGGTGGCGTCATTTAATTTTCTATAATCAATACACACACGCCATCCTGTTACAGTCCTAGTAGGAATAAGCTCATTTTTCTCATTTGTAATGACAGTCATGCCACCCTTCTTAGGCACGCATTGAACTGGGCTTACCCATGGACTATCAGAAATTGGATAAATTAAACCTGCATCTAGCAGTTTAATAATCTCTTTCTTAACTACATCTTGCATATTAGGATTTAGTCTTCGTTGGCGTTGCACATACGTTTTATGACCTTCTTCCATAAGGATTTTATTTGTGCAATACGAAGGACTTATTCCTTTAATATCATGAATCTTCCATGCAATGGCTGGTTTATGAGCTTTCAACACAGAAATGAGTTGTGATTTCTCATTTTCAATAAGAGAAGACGATATTATTACAGGTAATTCAGATTCACCATGTAAATAAGCGTATTCCAAATGGTTTGGAAGTGGCTTTAACTCTAATTTCGGAGGTTCTTCTATCGATGATTTGTATCGATATCTGTCTTCTTCTTTTAGCATTTGAATTTCTTCTGTTGTTGGTTCATATCCATTAGCTATAAGTGTAGCTAACATTTCAGCTTCATCAATTGGTTCATTACCTTCTCCTAAAGAACATTCTCCTGTTCCTTGAATTCTTCTAACAATTCTGCATGTGCATCTATAGTTTGAATATAATAACATGTATCATCTGCAGATTGCGGTTGTTGCATTGCTCTATCAACTGAAAAGGTAACACTCTCATCCTCTATACTTAGGGTCAATTTCTTACCGAACACGTCTATCATTGCTTTAGCCGTGTTTAAGAATGGTCTTCCTAATATGAGAGGTACTTGAGAATCTTCTTCCATGTCCAGAACAACAAAATCTACTGGAAATACTAAAGTACCAACTTTAACTAGCATGTTCTCCATTATCCCTCTAGGATATTTTATTGATCTATCGGCTAGTTGTATGCTTATTCTGGTTGGTTTCAATTCTCCAAGGTCTGGTTTAGCGTATAGTGAATACGGCATTAGATTTATACTAGCACCTAAGTCTGCCAATGCTTCTATTGAACTAAGACTACCCAGAAAACATGGAATTGTGAAACTTCCTGGATCAGATAGTTTTTCTGGTATCTTATTCAACAGCACTGCTGAACAATTAGCATTCATAGTAACAGCCGAGAGTTCTTCCATTTTCTTTCTATTTGAGATTAGATCTTTCAAGAATTTAGCATATCTAGGCATTCCTGAAATCACATCAATGAAAGGAAGATTTACATTTATCTGTTTAAACATATCCAAGAATTTGGATTGCTCGGCTTCAAGTTTCTCTTTCTTCATTTTACTCGGATAAGGAAGTGGTGGTTGATATGGTTTAACATAAGTTTTATCCTTAACTGTGTTATCTTCATTAACCTTTTCAACTACCGGTTCTTTTTCCTTATCTTGATTAGGTTGTGATTCTTGTGGAGTAGGAATAGCTTCATCAGAAGTTACAGGTATTTCAGGTGGTTTAAGTGTTGTACCACTTCTTGTGGTAATGGCTTTAGCTGTTTCATTCCGGGGGTTAGCATTTGTATCACTAGGTAAACTTTCCGGTTTTCTTTCACCTATTAACCTTGCTAGGTTACTTACTTCTTGTTCCAGATTTTGAATAGAAGCTTGTTGATTTCTAAATGCTTGAGCATTTTGTTCATTGGTTTGTTTCTGAGATGTGAAAAACTGCGTTTGAGTTTCAACTAGCTTCGTCATCATATCTTCTAAATTCGGCTTTTTATCATCGGTTTGTTGTGGTGGTTTGTTTTGAAAATTAGGTCTTTGCTGATTGTAAGTATTATTGGATACTTGTTGATTGCTAGGACCTTGTTGGTTGTTGTATGGAATATTTCGGTTATAATTCTGGTTTTGATTGTAAATTGGTCTTGGCGGTTGATAATTATTCTGATAATTATTTCCAGGCCTTTGGTTTATGTATGAAATATTCTCTCTTTGTTCCATTGTTAATTCAATACTGAGACAATCTTTTGTCAAATGCGGTCCTCCACACTGCTCACAACTAATTCGTATTGAGTAAATATCCTTAGTCATCTTTTCCATTCGTCTCTCCACAGCATCTATCTTTGCGGAAATGGAATCTAAGTCATGGCTAGAATCGGCTCTAGCTGCTTTAGATGATCTAACGATGTCTTTTTCTTGGTGCCACTCATGTGAGTGGGAAGCAGTGTTATCAATAATTTTGTAAGCATCAGTTTCGGTTTTCTTCATAATAGAACCACCAGCTGCTATATCTATGTCTTTCCTTGTAGTGATGTCGCATCCTTGGTAGAATATTTGTACTATATGACAGGTGTCTAAACCATGTTGCAGACATCCTCTTAACAACTTTCCATATCTTGTCCATGCCTCATATAGAGTTTCATTCGGCTTCTGTGTAAACGTAACAATTTCTGCTTGAAGTCTTACGGCTTTAGATGCAGGAAAGAATTGTTTAAGAAATTTTTCAACTAAAACATCCCATGTATCAATCGCCCCTTCAGGTAACGATTCCAACCAATCTTTGGCTTCTCCCTTTAAAGTCCAGGGAAATAACATGAGATATATCTGTTCATCCTCCACTTCTCGGATTTTAAATAGTGTGCAGATCCTATTAAAGGTACGTAAATGTTCATTTGGATCTTCCTTCGGCGCACCACTAAATTGGCATTGATTAGTCACCATGTGTAGAATTTGTCCTTTGATTTCATAATCTGGCGCATTAATGTCTGGATGAGTAATTGCGTGACCTTGGCCAGTGCGTTTAGCTCTCATTCGGTCTTCCATACTTAAAGGTTCCAGATTCTCCATAATTGAATTTGTTGAATCGGTATCACTAGATGATTCTGATTTAATGGTTCGTTCCTCAACAATCTCTGTTTGAATGATTGGTGGTTCCGGAGGAAAGTTTAGTGGTTTAGGATCTACGAACCGTTCCTGAATATTCTCCGGATTCTCAATTGTGAGGTCGGGTTCAAAAAATGGATTATCGGAAATTTGAACTGAACTACTTGGTCGACTGGATGACGATTCTAAAGAAAAATCAACGGCAGTAATATTTGCTAAATGTCTTGATCTAGTTACAGGTGGGGAACGTACAAAAGGTGGTGAACGTCTTGCTCGGTGCATTCACTGAATATCCTATTAGTTTTAAAAAGGAAAGAAAAATTATAATAAGTTATCCAATCAATAGACTTTTCTGATTTTGCCCACGTTTTGAATAGCCAAAAGATGCAGCAGAGGGGCAGGATTCGTTTGGTCTCAATATAATTGAGGACTGTTTGGCTCCAATAACCCGGTCCACGTACAAATCCAACTATTACTACGAACCAGAAAATTTTTGATGTCTATCAATTTAACCACTTAAAATAAATTTTCGTAATTTTAAGAAAATTTAGATAAGAAGTAGAATAAAAATCTATGTCCTAAAACTAGAATAGCGAGAAATAAGAAAGAAAAAGAGTTTGTCGAAAAAGGTCGAAAAAGAAAAATGGTTGAAAAATAAAAGGTGACGGAAAAATAAAAGAAACTTATAAAACTTAAAAATACTTGACTAACCTAACCTTATTACTACAACTAACTTAAAATTATAATCGCAAATTGAGATTACTAATTGGAATGATAATTGATACATAGGTAAAAGTCGTCTAAAAATATTAAAGCTTACAGGAAAAACTAAATCCCAAATGGAAATAACTTAAAAAGAAACTAAAACTTAAAAAGGCGTCGCAAAATTCTAAAGCAACTAAATCTTAGTCTAAAGAAAAAGCACTTAAGGGATTTTACGGCAAAGCCTAAAAATCTAGAAGTAAAAATAACTATGGCAAAAACTAAGTTTAAAACTAAATATGAGCTAAAAATACAAATATTACGTTAAAACGATTAAAAAGGGACAAAATATAAAAAATATACAAAAAGTTGTAAAAAGTACAATTTTTATAAAAATATTATTTTTATATTATTTATTTATTAAAACTACTAATTTTATAAATTAATTAAACTAATTAATACTAAATACATAAATTAAATAAAAAGTAAAAGTAATAATAAAACTAATAATAATAATAATAATAATTAGGGTTAAATAATAATAATAATTAATAATTACCCGTAATTAATGCTGAATTAGGGTTCTGTCAGCGTGTCAGGTCCTCTCCGCGAGTCGCGGTATTTAAAGCAGCAAACCCCGCGAGTCGCGGGGTTCCAGAATTCAGCTGACAGGTTTAAATATTCGACGCGTTTTTCTTTTTTTTCTTTTTTTATTTTTTATTTTCTGTTTTAAATTTTTCTGTTTTATAATCTAAAATTTATATATAATAAAAACTTATATTTAAAAACTAAAATAAAAATAGAATTACTTTATAATTTTATAAATAAAAATCGTAAAACTAGATTTACATATATATTTTATTTTTTTCGGTTTTTATATTTATAAAATATATTATAAAATAAATTAAATAAAACTTATATTTTTACAAACTAAAGAAACTTTATAAAACTTAAATATTTATCAAACTCCTAAAAATATTTATATTTTTGTTTTTCTTTTTATATTTTCGAATATTTAAAACGTATTTTTATAAAAACGAATTTTAATAAAAGTTAACTAAAAATCTTTTTTTTTTATTAGCGTTGCGCTTCTGGCTTTTAAGAGAGTTCCCCGGCAGCGGCGCCAAAAATACTTGATGTTTTAGCAGAGTAGTATATAAAATAGCTTATATTTTTACAGAAAATAATATTAAATACGATACAATTTTACACAAGATATTTATTTATTTATAGAATGGATATACTTAAACCTTGCTACAACACTTATAGGCAGTGTACCTAATCGTACAGTAGTGTAGTTTTTAGTAAGTCCGGTTCGTTCCACAGGGAATCTTTTTTAAACAAAGCTCAACGCTATATTAGTTTACTTTTATAAAAATAAAAATATATATATAAGTAATATTATTATTATAAAGGGGGGTTTTTACCGTTTAATGACCGGTTTGTCGATTTTAAAACTTTAGTCACAGTTAAAACCAAATGTAAAATATAAAAAATAAATACAAGACTTAAATTAAAGCATAAAGTAAATAACGATAATGAAATTGCGAATAATAAAAGTGCGATAAAATAAACTTGCGATAATTAAAAAGTACGATAATTAAAAGTGCAATTAAATACAATAACAATAAAAATGCAATAATTAGAAGTGCAATTAAATATAAAATAAAGGAAATTAAATATGAAATAAAAGAATTGTGCTTATTTAAACTTCCGTAATCATGATGTTTGACGTGTTGATTTTAGTTTTATGCCCATGGGTTAATTGTCCTTTGTCCTGGATTATTTAATATGTCCATACGGATTTTATCCATAATAGTCCATCAGTCATAAATATAAAGAGCGAAAGCCTTCGTCAAATTATTCTTATTCCCGAAGTCAAATATTCCAACTAATTGGGGATTCGAATTGTAACAAGGTTTTAATACTTTGTTTAATGAATACACCAGGTTATCGACTGCGTGTAAACCAAGGTTTTACTACTTTGTTAACAATTACACCAATTACCCTTGAATGTAATTCACCCCTGTTTCGACAAGTCTATTAACTATTAATCCAGTTCTGTATCCGGTAAAATGAATAATTATTGGTATTTATAGATATCCCGCCCACCGTACCCAGTAAAGCGTATGTGGTTATATATAAATACGTCGAATTATAAGTTTGTATATTAAATTAACAAGGTATTGTTTAGTTAATATAAAACCCATTAATAGCCCATAGTCTAATTTCCACAAGTGTCGTTCTTTTATCCAAACCCCAATTATGGTACAAAGCCCAATTACCCAATTTTAGTAATTAGCCCAACATCATGATTACTTCGGATTAAATAAGCATAATAATAACTTAGCTATGAGACATTAAATTAAAAAGGTTGAACATAACTTACAATGATTAAAAATAGCGTAGCGTTACACGGACAGAATTTCGACTTACACCCTTACAACATTCGCTAACATACCCTTATTATTAGAATTATAATTAAAATTAAAATATAAATTATAAATATATATATTTTACGATATAGATAGAGAGATGGATGGATATATTGTAATTTTTGCGATCAGAATTCGTTTGCTTTTATAGGGATTTTGAAACTTTGGGGCTCCGCGACTCGCGGCATTTTTGCCTTCAAACTCCGCGAGTCGCGGAGTTTGAAATTACAGCTCAGTCCCTTTTGGAGTCTTTCTTGCCGACGGCTTTAAATATTAATATAATATATAAATAATTATAAGAATTATTTAAATATTATATTATATTTATGTGCATAGTTGACTTGTAATTTTTAGTCCGTTGCGTCGAGCGTTGAGAGTTGACTCTGGTCCTGGTTCCGGATTTTCGAACGTCCTTGCGTACAATTTAATATCTTGTACTTTGCGTTTTGAATCTTGTACTCTTGTAATTTCGAGACGTTTCTTATCAATAATTGGAACCTCTTTGATTGTCTTTTGTACTTTGGAGCATTTTGGTCGTTTGCGTCTTCAATTCGTCGAATCTGTCTTTTGTCTTCACCTTTTAATATTTAAACGAATATCACTTGTAAATAGAACAATTGCAACTAAAAGCTTGTCTTTCTTGAGGAATAATGCTATGAAATATATGTTCGTTTTTAGCATTATCACATATGATGTTCTAACACAGTTTTGAAGTCAAAGTATAGCTTTGAAAGATGTAGGAATCTAAGAGTGATGTCTTCTGTTAAATCATGACTTGGATTTTGATTTGTCAAAATCAGAATGCGTAATCAAATTTGGGTGAGAATGGTTGTTTTGATTTCTATACAAGAATGTATATTGTTGTGAGATTTTGGGAGTATAGTTGATGATTTGCTTAATCAGATTCAAAAAATGTAACATATTAATTGTGAATTTATATATCTCTCGGGTATTACCTACCCGTTAAAAAAAATTTTCACAATTAATATTTTGTACAACAGAATTTTATTACAGTCTTTATGAAAATATATATGTGCATATTTTCTTCAGATGTAACATAGATTTAATGAGTTAATATTAAATTAAACTCATTTGATTTACGGTTGAAACTAGAACTGAATAATCCCTAAAGACTTTAGAAATTACATAACTTTTACGGAGTATTTATTCAATAAAATTGAAATTATGAATTAATACTTCGTTATTTGTTGGTGTTTGTAACCCTTACACCATATTCTCTAAAGCCACTACTCGAGCGCGAAGCTCGTTGACTTCTTCTATTACACCGGGGTGCTTATCGGTTCGGACGAGCGGATAAATAAAATCTAGAATTTGATGTAGTATATAATCATGACGAGATACTCTGGAAATGAGAGAGAAAATGGTGTTTCGGACCGGTTCGCCGGTAAGTGCTTCAGGTTCATCGCCAAGAGGGCAATGTGGTGGATGGAAGGGATCACCTTCTTCTTATCTCCAATTATTGAGGAGGCTACGAACCTATCCCCAATTCATCCAGAATAGATGATGGCTAATTAGTTGATCCATTCCGGTCACACTGCTTTCGGAGCTTGAGTGGGATTCCATATCGGAATTCGAGGGACTTGAACTAATGACAAATTCCATTTCGTTCGATTGAATAAAGGATTTTTCGATATGAAATGATTTTTCAACTATCGGGTGGTATTCTAATTACATAGAATATCTATATATATAGCGCAAAAGATTTCGTAGATTACGGAGGAAATTACGGGATATGTCAGACAAAGTTTACAGTAACAGATACGCTAAGATATGGATTAGCAGATACGCTAAGATATGAATTTTGTCTATACACTATTCATGCAATCAATGCAGTAAGACGTGTCTAGACTAAGAATGATAAGCAGGCAATTTCCGACAAAAATGATAAGCAAAACTTTTGACATGCAGACACGGTCGAAGTCCAGGCTCACTAATGCATCCTAACGACTATCAGTTAGACACACTAATGTAGACCTGGTTCGCTAAGACCACCGCTCTGATACCAACTGAAAGGACCCGTTCATATACATTATAAACGATTCACAATAGTTGATTACATCGCGAGGTATTTGACCTCTATATGATACATTTTACAAACATTGCATTCGTTTTTAAAAGAAAAACTTTCTTTACAACGAAAGTTGAAGGCATGCACACCATTTCATAATACATCCAACTATAATTGACATAATAATAATCTTGATGAACTCAATGACTCGAATGCAACGTCTTTCAAAATATGCCATGAATGACTCCAAGTAATATCCTTAAAATGAGCTAATGCACAGCGGAAGATTTCTTTAATACCTGAGAATAAACATGCTTTAAAGTGTCAACCAAAAGGTTGGTGAGTTCATAGGTTTATCATAACAATCATTTCAATATATTAATAGACCACAAGATTTCCGTTTATAAATATATGTACACTCGCAAGTGTATAAAAGTATTCTATAAGTTGTAGGCACCTGGTAACAAGCCTTAACGTTCATGTTTTACCCTCTGAAGTACACCAGATCAGGTGTGTTTAAAATAACCTCGAAGTACTAAAGCATCCCATAGTTAGGATGGGGTTTGTCAGGCCCAATAGATATATCTTTAGGATTCGCGCCTACCGTACATAGACAAGTAGTTTAATGTTACCAAGCTAAGGGTATATTTCTGGTTTAAACCCACATAGAATTAGTTTTAGTACTTGTGCCTATTTCGTAAAACATTTATAAAACAGCGCATGTATTCTCAGCCCAAAAATATATGTAAAAAGGGAGTAATGAAACTCACGCATATAAATATTGTAAAACAGTTAATAAAGCATTTGCATGTATTCTCAGCCCAAAAATGTAAAAAGTAAAAAGGGAATCAAATGAAACTCACCATACTGTATTTCGTAGTAAAAATACATATAACGTCATTTAACAAGTGCAAGGTTGGCCTCGGATTCACGAACCTATATTAATTATATATATTTATATGTTGGTCAATATTTGTCTAACAATTTTTGGTCAAGTCATAGTGTACCACAATCCTAATGCTCGAGACTAATATGCAAAAGTCAACAAAAGTCAACTTGACCCAAAATGACTTTTAAAATTTATACGTGTTTATTATATAACTTAACTATAGTCGTTTTATATATTTAAATATATTTATTAGATTTTATAATAATAAAAGTCATTTATTAATAAAAATTTATATTAACGTTTATATATGATAAAATATACTTTTATATATCTTAAGTAGTAAAATTTATAAAGTTCACTTAATATCGTAAAACTATAGTGGTAAGCATTATTAATGTAATTATATTACGCGTGGTGAAAAATATCTGTGTATCCCCTATTTATTTGATAAAATAATATTGATCATAATAATAATAAGTAAAAGTTGTATTATTTTGTAATAATAATTATTATTATTCTATAAAAAATAACAATATTTATATTTACTAAAAATGTTATTATGATAAAATGATAATACTAACATAATAGTAATAATGATATTTTATAATAACAATGATATTTCTATTAAAATAATAACGACGATAGTAATAATAATCATTTTAACAATAATACTAAAATTCGGTTGACTATAACTTCAAATCCGTTCATCGAAACCATTCGATATCTAAATGAAAAGTTCTTAATTTTTCGCTAGCTTTCCAATAACATGCATATCATATACTCTATCTCAGTAGCATATGTATCTAATTCAGGATTCAACAAACCTATCTAAGGACAATATCGAATGTACAAGCATGCATAATCCTATATACTCGAGCACTAGTCAGGGATACACTATTGATATATAAAAGTTAAGTTATGAGTGCTCACGTATCAATATTGAGATTCAATATTGAAGGAAAGTACGTAGACGCAACGGAGATGATAAACACTAGATTGACCTCACGAGCATACCCATGAACCATACCCATCACCTACATAGCTATAACCCATAATTTCCTTAGCTTCGACTTATTCAAAAAAAACTATTTTGAAATCACTCGGACGTCACTCCGTCGTAATATTTTATGTATACTAATAATATCTTGAAATAATACAGAGCAAATATATATATATATATATATATATATATATATATATATATATATATATATATATATATATATATAAATCGATTGAGAGAGTTTAGAGAAATATATTTTCAAGTTTCTATGAAATAATGAAACCTATTGAATTCTATTTATAATAGATTTTTGAATTAATAAAGTGAATTATTAAAGTATGAATTATTAAAGTGAATTATTAAAGTATGAATTATTAAAGTGAATTATTAAAGTATGAATTATTAAAGTGAATTATTAAAGTATGAATTATTAAAGTGAATTATTAAAGTTAAAGTATAGTAAAAGTATAAAAACTATATATGTATAATACGCGTATAAATATATATAATATTAATTTGAATCGTTATATATATTTAATGAAATAAAATATAAATATCGTTATATTTATTATACTGGTTAAGTAATGAGTTGTCAAAAGTGATTCCAGATATTTATAAAGGTTATATACGTTTTAATAATAAAGTTCTTTTTAAACTGAAAATGTTTTTGTACGTTTGAAAATAGATTAATAGAATATTATGGAAACCAATTCACCATTAGCTTTTGTCTAACTTTCGTAAATGACACCTTTTATTTTTATTTATAAATAGCTTTACAAATTATTCCGAATATCGTTAAGAGGAATAGATTTTCTCAAATCATAGTGGACCTCTCAACAGAGACTTGTAATCATAATTCAATGTTTCTGATAATTCAATCATTTAATATATTTTTTTTAATTTCGTCGATAATCATATTGAAACAAATACGTTCATATAAAGCATTATAAGTTTAAATACTTTGTTAACATTTTCAATTTATAACATATACACATATACATACATATTCATATATGTTCATTTAATGGTTCGTGAATCATTGGAATTTGGTCGAGGTTTAAATGAATGTATAAACATAGTTTAAAATCTTTGAGATTTAACTTAACAAACATTGCTTATCGTGTCAGAATAATATAAAGATAAAGTTTAAATTTAGTCGGAAATTTCCGGGTCGTCACACCGATCACACAATTCAGTATCCTAAGGGCATAGTTGAGAACGTCTTGGTGAAAGTCGATAAATTCTTGTATCCTATGAGTTTTGTAGTAATGGACATTAAGGAAGACCTACACACACGATTAGTGTTAGGAAGACCTTTCATGAATACGGCTAGGACTGTCATTGATGTGTACAATCAAACCTTGATCTTGCGATCACATGGGGAGAGCGTTACCTTCAAAATTGACCGACCCACCGATCTTTCTGGATAGGCAGAGATGTTTGCTATTTTCACAAGACGGATCACTTCTGATGACGAGTCTTCACCACCAGCCAATGATATCGAGATGGGTGTCGAATCACAATCTGCAGATAACCCAGAAATGGAAGAAGAAGATTCTAGTGATGAAATGGAGGAAGAGGAAGAACCTGAAGAGGAAGAGGAAATGGTAGATGTAAAAGAAACTGCGATAATTCCCTCTCTAAGCATTATGCGTCATGAAGAATTAATGAGGCTTGAGACGGAAGATCAAAGTTTAATCATTCGTTCCAAGAAGAAAAGACAAGGTTAAGGTTAAAGATATAGAAATTAACCCTGCAAGTATCAAAGTGGAGAATCAGAATACTGAAGAAACCCGTTCATCAGACGAATCCTCAGAAGAACACTATACCGATGATGACGAGGAAGAGCAACATGAAGACATTCTGGATAATTCACATTCTCTAACCAAACCAGATCTAGGGGAGCCGGACACTTCTTCAGATCGGATTCCGGTCATATCTACACACACAGACATGATAACCTTCATCAATGATACTGATGAATTTGAAGATATTCTCGAAGCCATCCGTAAATCAACAATTGATTTCACGCTACGCTTAATGGAACGAATTATGGCTATCCGAGAAGAATACAACCTCTATCTCCAAAGAGAAAACAATGATGTTGAAATCCTAGAAGAACGCATTCAAGACTTTATGTAACACCGGCCATTTTTTTTAAACACAGCGGAAGACTTTACTAATAAACACAATATAAGTCACGTCATTACATTAATTCGAGTAATTAAGTTTAAGTTTACACGACGGTGTTACCTTATTACAAAACATTATTTAAACAAAAGTCCACATCAGAGTAGGGTTGTCAAACATGTCTTCTGCATCAGTACCCATCCCGACTAGCAGTATCTAAACCTGCAAGGGGAAAATGTAGGGGATTAGCGCACCGCTAAGTGAATGGAATCTATCTAACAGATATAGCTTAAGTCACACATAAGCTATATACTAACAACAACACATGCTAACTACCAACTAGCATACAATAAGACAATACGAGGATCGGCGGCTTGTACGAGCACACGACTCTCAGCTGATCGGTCATGAGTCTACCGATAGTCCCTGCTACTCAATTCACAATATAGTTATTCAGATGCAGGGGATGCATCGTTCACACTATACTCTACAATCAGTAGCCAATGGACACAACCTCCCCTAGGCACGGTTGACCTCATAAGGACTCTAACCTCTCCTAGGCACGGTCTCGAGTCCCCAGTCTCCCTAGGCCCGACTGGTGCCATTCACACAGTGTACACATAAATTACACACAACATCAGGCATACTGTATTATTCTAACATGGCAATCCCTACACTATGCATGGTAAAAGAGTCAACCACAGTAGCAAAATATGCTACTTAAACTCTATTCGGAGATAGACCCACTCACCAATTATCAGCAACTGCTCAGTTATTAATTCTGAGCTTCTTCCTTGTTCTTATCTCCTGAGAACAAAAAAAACCAAGTTAGAATAGTGTTCCAATCAAAATTAGACACACTGACAGCACATTTTAGCAAATTAGTAAAAAAAGCATTTGCTAAAAATTCATGCTACTTATGCATTTTAAAAATTTACATCCTGAAAATCATAAAAACACGCGGGTAGCGTAACGACTATAAATCAACACTTAGTAAAATTTTCACTGCCTAAGACCATCGGCCGACCGACCAAGACAATCGGCCGACTGTCTTCACACCATCGGCCGAGGGTCTCTTGTACCGACCAAACGACTAAAGAAATTTCACCAACTGAAAGACTCCCACCATCGGTCGATGGTCAACGACCATCGGCCGGTTGTCAGTCACCATCAGTCGATGGTCAAAGACCATCGACCATAGGTAGTTCATCAGCTGCAGTAGCAGCAAAGTGACGGGTTTCAACCAAAATCACCAAATCTCGACTTTGGTCACGTTTTTAACCTCAAAACTGAACACATCTTGTACACAAAATATTTAGAAACATAAACCCACAACCTTTATGCACAACCAACAATAAATTGAACCAATTATGACATGAAAACCCACTTTCATAAAACTTAACTAAAACACCCATTTTGACACTGATTTGATCACGAAATCAAACAAACTTTACCTTGTTAGAATCACAACAACACAAGGAACGATTTGACACTAAAATCAAGCTTCAATTCGAGATCAAATGATTTAGGGTTGTTTGAGATGATGAAGATGAGTTTAGGTGAAAGGGAGTGATTAAATGAATTTTCTAGAGAAAATGAGAAAGTGGCAGCTATTATAACACTTAATTGTGTTATATCACAATACCCCTCAACACATGGGTATTTACCAGTCATCTCATATCTTTCGCACAAGATTAGGTAACCCAAACGAGGTCCAAATAAAATAAACAAACCTGTTCTGGGACTCTTGTCACAAACTGGTCACAACACAAATATAATAAAACACTAATAAAATAATTAAAATAAAAACACTTAAGACTAAGCACAAACCCTAAGGGCAAAATAGGCAACTTACAACTAGCCCGGGTTTCTGTCTGTTACACTTTATCAACACTCTTCACGATCATATCTGCCAAGAAGAAAGGCAACCAGAGCACAATTCAGTGGTTCGCACTATTCTTGAGACAAGATTCTGTCGAGATCAGAAGATCATTTACTCTAAGGTTTACAACGCCTTAGCCGGATCTGCACTTCCGTTCTCAGCAAACCAACGAGCACTACTAACTCTCTTCCGGAAGCACATGGATCTTTCCACCGGACGCCCGACTTATCACTCTGATTTGCAAATGATCGAGGATATTCACATTTTTTTCGCTCTCTTGGAAAGAGATAATTTCGAAAGCACACCAGACAGGCTAGTGATTTACGTAACAATTGATCACCATGCTAATCTGATTATCAAAGAGTTACGAGACGAAGTTACAGAGGAAGTAAGGCGCAAAAATCCATTCTCTCATCATGAACCACATCGAGTCAACATTTCCACCTACGTTACGAAGCAGATATCACGTATCTTCCACGAATCCACAGATCCAAGTTTCACATTCAAAGCCGGATGCCGGGAGATATACTCAAAGACGGTGACGTTGATGCTCGGGTCAGGATTGCTGTTCACTTCTTTTCAGCTTCGTCTTTTAACTAATCTGTGCAAAGCTACAGACTCTTACTATGGAGATCACCATTCCGAAGATTTTGAAATACTAAAGATACAGTTTCTAACATTGTTTGAAGACCTCCGAAATGAACATCCCATCAGAGAAATAATCACCACCAACACTGCCTCTATGATTGACATTCATGGGTCAAACAGCAGAGTCGTGGATCATATTCTCATCGGACTTCAAGATTTATCACGAGCTGAAACTGCGCACTACTTATCTTTCAGAAGATCTTCAAGAGAAGTACCGAATCTTCTACCACTATTGGTCTGACACTTTCTCAGGATTTACCCACCAAGACTCACATTCCCTCAAGAAGACCAAGATTACAACCATCAGCGAGGAATGTTTGCTTTCCAAGGCATCACTACGATCGAGCCAACGACCTTAAACAAAAGCGCTTCTCGGGAGGCAACCCGTGCAATAAAGTAGAGTAGAAGAATAAAGGATGACAAATGAGCCGGTCAATAAAGGACGCAAGGATTGAAAGCCATCCAGTATCTTCACAAGAAACATCTGCTAGGGGTACTTCTTTCTTCCCGCTACTAGCTCAAAATTTATATTATGCCACATCCTAGCGTATCACTAAGTGTGGGATCCAAACCCAATTAAAACACTAGACAAATATTCCCAAATCTTCAACTAAAACTCCTAAGTGTGGGATACACTAGGAACATTGAGGACAATGTTCGTCTAAGTGTGGGATGTTGGTATAATCTTTTTATGCTGTATTAAAATAACCCATTACGAAGATCCCAAGTTCTTAAGCCAAATTTCAAAAATTTTAACAAGAGAAAGCCTTTCCGAAAAAGTATTTTTGAAAACCTGAAATGTTTGTAAATAAAAGTAAGGATTAAGTAGGGTGGAAATCTTGTTAGTTTGAACTAAATCTCTAATAGAGCATTGCATGACTAAGGCATTATCGACCTAATTTGATTATGGTGAATCACCCAAATAAGACCAACATTCATCTTTAATGCTTCACTGTTTTCCGTTGAGAGTGCCGATGTCTGTGCTCGGAATCAAAAATTGCTTTAGATCTACATTTCTAAAGCAACTAAACGTGATTCGGTTATAATCAGAAGAGCTAGTCATTTGTCAAAAATAAGCCTTTCGCACCTCCACTACTTCTACTTCACTACCAATTCACATCATCTTTACTATCACTCGAAAAAAATCCAGAAAATGAGATTCCTTCCGAAAACCCGATGTTATAAACCTCTCAAGTATCATGACAAAGGTCTTGAAAAAGTTTACCGGCAAAAAGTTTCTCAAGATGGAATCTCCAAAAAATAAAAAATAAAAATTCAAAGTTCTGAAAAAATGAGCAGAACTAATAAAAGAGAAACGCCGAAGAAAAACTTGACCGAAAATGATTATCAAATGAAGAAAAGTTCAAAAGTGCTTCTCAAAATCTCAGCACTCCTATCTATCCGAATAAAAGTCTGCCTAAAGACTGTATTAGATTCTTTTTCTTTTTCTCTCACCCCTCAAAAACAACTTCACTACCACTCCAAAATTCCTTTCCATCATTGACAAATGACCTAGAAGCTAATATTACTACCGTTCTCACATTAGTAGCAAGGATTTGAGTCTTTATCAAGCCTATGACGATGGGTGCAGCATGACTGGCTATGAGTGAATTTATTTCTTAGATCTATAGGGAACTCTAAACACTTGTATGATTTGAGTGACCCGTGAAAGTTAGCCTATGTCATGTAACCTCCTCGCATGCTTGTAGAGATAGTTTCAATCATAACATAAATAACTCACCTTATCTTTCGCTCTTATAATAAAAGGCAAACCGCTTAGGCTATTAGAAAAGAAACTCCGAAAAGATTTCTTAAGGTAAAATGAGAGTTTGCTTGAGGACAAGCAAAGTCTAAGTGTGGGATATTTGATATCGGCTAAAAAGTCACATTTTCACCCCGGTATTAAGGCCCAAAAACAAGAAAGATTCAAACTTTATTGGAAAAGTACCCACTTCGTCGGTTAGAATTGAAGAACAAGTAATTACGAAGACGGTGCAAAAAGAATCAAGAGAATCAGAGCTAAAACGAAGATTCTAGAGCGAAAACGCTGAAAGACAAGAAATCAAGTTACAATTCAGGGAATCAGCAAGCCAAACGGCTTCCAAACGGCCTGCAAAACGGCCTGTGTAACGTCCTCCCAATAGGGTCTGGAAGAAACGTTACTAATATCAAATAAACCAACATATTATAATACGAGAACAATACTAAATGATAAAATTAACTGGAATGAGTACGCAGCGGAAAATGAAATGTCGTTACAAAAGAAATATGTAATTGTTTAAATGCAATAGTAATAAATGCGATAATCTCTTGATCCTATGTCCAAGTAGCATCACATAAGCAGTAGATAGGAAAGCTTGAATTAAACATCACCTGAGACAAAACATGCTAAAGTGTCAACCAAAAAGGTTGAGTGAAGTTCATAGGTTTAACAAAAGTAGTTATCGTTGTTTTTAGACCACAAGATTTAGTTGTAAAGTTGATCTCCCGCAGGATCAAAAAGTAGATCTCGCAGATCCAAAAGTTATGCCAGTGCGTGATATTTAGACTAAACATTCAAGTTTGCCCCATGACAAGTTGTGTCTGTCCATGTCGGTTTAATTTCATTATCAAGTAATACAAAGACTTAGTCAAATGTATCGGGGACGTTACTCCCGATAGGCCTACCCCCAATAAATAAGCATGCCGCAGCACTTAAAAATATCACTGTAGGGACTTAGTCGGACATAGCCGGGTATAGCATAGTTTTAACAGTTGGTACTTGTGTCTAAATTGTAAATAGTAAAAGCAGCATGTGTCTCACCCCAAAAAGTTAAATAAGTTTGCTAGCAATAAAGAGTGGGGCTATGAATTCACCTTAGTAAGTAGAGAGAGAGAGTTATTCCTCGGAATAAAGAGTTGAACGAGTGAGCAGGAAAGTCAACCTATTGACATTTAAGAGTAGTTAAGTGTTTTTCCCATGTTTAAGTATGTTTTTAAGTATAGTTTGTTTTACTAAGTTTCTATTCCTAGTAAGTTACTATTTTTATAAAGTTTCCATTTTTAGAAAGTTTCTTATTTTACTAAGTTTCTACGACTAGAGAGTTTCTACTTTTATGAGTGTTTTCCAATTTAGGATACTTGCTGTATTAGATAAGCTTCCAATCACCCCTTTCCCTTCGAATGGCTAATTTAGATCTAGGGGCTTGAGCCATAGGACCCTTTAAATCGGAAATCCAAACCCTCTGCCTAGAATCTCGTAGAAACCATTCGTCAAGAAAGTTCGAAGATCTATACATCTCTAATACATATCCCAAAATGTTTTTGTGCTACAATATAAGTAGTAGGTTATAGGTGTTAGTAATAGTAATAGTGTATACATGTTAAGTACTAGTATAAGTAGTATTAGGGTTTAAGGTTTTAATATGTATATGTATATATAATTCGTATATATATGTATATATATATAAAAATATATTTTTTTTACATGTATATATGTATATATAAATCTAGGTGTGTTTATGTATATACTTATGAATAACAAGTTTATAATATGAATATGAATTAACAAAGATTAAAGTTTATGTAAATAGTTTAGGGTTTATGTTATACCTTTGAAGATTCAAGATAATTAACAAAGAAAAGATGAACACGATGAAGATGGAAGATCAAAGCCTTGAAAATCTTGAAGAACTCCTTGAAGATTCTTGAAGAACACGAAGAACAAGCTTGAAGATCCGAATACCACAAGAGAGGGAGAGGGAGAGATTGTTTTTGAGAGAGGATTTTGGTGTGATTTGTGAATGAGAAACTAGGAGTCTAGGAGTGTTTATATAGTGCAAGTATTAGAGTGTTAGTCAACATAAGGATGTTCTAATTAATGATTTTATTTTGTTTTATAATTTTTAGTCAACAAAAGGTGGTACTAGTTTATAATTAGTCAACATAAGGATGTACTAGTTTATACTTTATTTTTAGTCAACATAAGGATGTAATTGTTTAAGATTCTTTAGTCTCATTATTATTACTATTATTATTATTATTATTATTTACATTTACTACATGATAAGTATTATTTTCTTTTTACTAATTCATGACTTGTATTTATTTTTATTTAGTTCCCAATTGTTTTATTATTTATATAAATGTCACTTTTTATTTATTACTTATAGATTAATAGTTATAAATAATATTACTGAAATGCATAAATTTTAATTAGCAGTGAGTGTCGAATAAAAATTTATTATTTGGTCAACGTTAAATTGATTGTGTATATAACAACCCTTAAATAATTAATACGTATAGTCAGACAGTAAACCCTAGGGTCATTTCAGTAATTTCAGAAGTCAAAAAGTGAGGGTTGTTATAGTACCTCCCCGTTAATAAAAACTTCGTCCCGAAGTTTTAGGTTGACTTCTCGGATGCATCAGCAGTTGAGAAGAGATGGGGATATTTCCGTTTCATATGGTCTTTGCGTTCCCAGGTATATTCGGGGCCTCTACGCGAATTCCAACAGACTTTAATGATAGGTATGTTGCTTTTACGCGTTTGTTTGACCTCTCCTTCCATGATTTCTATAGGTTCTTCAACGAAGTGCATTTTATCATTAATGCGAAGATCATTCAAAATAATGATGTTATACAAGTCATTTCAGTAAATTGGATACATGAAATGTGTTATGAATAGTATTGAGCTCATTTAAAACCTTGAGCATTTTATGCCACAATATTAGGGTAGACAAACAGAGAGGAGTTCATGAAAATCACAATCATGAAATTTGATAGAGATCTTCATTGTTTACAACAAGAATATTTTAATGATGAATATAAGTTGAAAAATAAAGTTTTATTACTATTGGATAATATGGATAAAACGATTCGTTTATAGGAAGAGTATAAATGAAGCAATCATAAAAGAGTGAAATGAGAAAATTAAATGTTCGCCTTAACTTTTGACGTAGTCACGATTGATTTCCGGAATTCAAGGAATTAAAGGAAAT
The DNA here is from genome assembly GCF_046630445.1 of Rutidosis leptorrhynchoides. Taxonomy (NCBI): domain Eukaryota; kingdom Viridiplantae; phylum Streptophyta; class Magnoliopsida; order Asterales; family Asteraceae; genus Rutidosis; species Rutidosis leptorrhynchoides. The sequence continues at coordinate 36,775,762 of NC_092341.1, read as the reverse complement.
CTTCGTAATCTATAAGATTTGATTCTCCGGTAATTAAGGAATTTGAGATTTTCTTTGATTAAATGCGGTGGATTGTCTCGATTGTTGTGTTTGGAATTTTGCTATAAATTAGCTTCTTCCGTTTCATTATCTTCACCACTTCTATACTTTCTTCCTCAATTCAAACTTCCAAAAGATTAAGAAAATGCTTAATCCAGTTCTGATCCTGGTTATTATATTGATCATATATACAGTCATTCTTCTTTTTCTTTTACCGCCAGAGGAATCTGTTTACTTCTACTATGCTCTTGGGGTTATAGTGTTTTTAATTATCCCGTGTCTTTATATTGCTATACGCATTGATATACACAGTTTGTAATTTCGGAGTCGTTATCGGGCTTTATATTTTCCCTTATATGTCGAAGCTTTATGCTTTTGTTTCTTCTTCTCGACTTCAAGTCAAGCGAGTAATGGTCCAGAATTCATAGGTATGAAGTTTAAAATGATCATAATATATAAAGTAGAAAGGAAAGGTAATAGCACGATTTGATTTGTCATATTACCAGAATATCCGGAAAAGACCGAATCATCAAGAAAAATATTTTCTTGATATGTTTAGAGGTTAAATAGAATGTAAGAGTCGTGTAACATGGAAAATGATGATTATAAAATCTATGAATCATCATCTTCCATTAAAAACTTAGCATGACTTACTGTAATATAATCACGTTGGCCTGACGTTATTATATTATACTAACTCATGCTTCAATTCCCAACACTTCTTCAAAGCATTTATAATTTAAACTCGAATTTTACAGAATATAGAAACTAAAACAGTTTCCTTTATAAAGATATTGCAAAGAGATACTTAATTGCGGACATGAATCGTTATGAAGATATCTTCCGAAATATAGAGGATATTTATGATGATATTTTGGAATTTCTAAGTTTGAAAGTTGATGAAGAAAAATTTTCCGCAAGCTTTTAACATGACTTCGGAGCAAGATATTCTCTAAAGATTTCACCGGATCCAGAATTACCTGGATTCTTTGAATATAGGGTTTGGCCCTTGTGTTTGTCCTTGGTCTCCTCCATGGTTTAGCTCAATCCGTTTTTCAGTTCAAAATTTTCTTTTGAGCTTTTCCAACGTACCATTCTTTATTATCAAACTGTTGGCCCTTAAGACCATCTACAATTTTTCTGTTTCCTCTGCATTTAATGCAGCCATATTTGAATCATCGGTTATCAATCCGAGATGGTTTCAAGAAATTTCATTTTTAGATGATTAAACGCTGATTTCGATCGTCAAGATTCAAAGGATGTTTTCAAGAATTTTGAATTTGAAGTGTTTAAGCGTAAGATGCATCCATCAATGGATCTAACAGTTGACGAAGAAATGTTGCGATTTTCAAAAGTAAGGAATGGTAAGTTCGGTGGTTTGATGTGTTAATTCATCATAGAATACGAATGAATATAATTCATGAATGTAGTGATCTTTAGGAAGATAACACTTGCTAAAGCTTTACTTAAGTTCCGATATGTCAACATCAGAATATGTAACTGAATTTGTATGAAAATGGTTGTTCTTTGGTGAACATATACATATATCATGTGAATTTAAGTAGTATAGTTAACAACTACTGAATCAGAATGGAAGAATGTACAATGTAACATATTTATATGAGATATGAATATCTCTCGGGTTTTACCTACCCGTTAAAATATTTTTCACAATTACAAAAGAGAAGATATACGTTCATATATGTATTCTTCAGATGTAATCATGGTTTTAATGAGTTAATATAATATTAAACTCATTTGATTTGCTGTTGAAACGAGAATAAATAATCTCCAAAACCTTTGAGATTTCATAATTGTCGTGAAATATTTCGCTAATGAAGTTATGAATCAATACTCCATCATTCATTATTATTGATATACTTCGGTATATGATGTTGGTGCTCGTGGAATTCTTGTGAAATTCATAAGGCACTAATGATGTTTTCTAGAAAGTTTCGAGTACATCGAAAATTAAAGTATACAATCAATCATGTATTTGAGTAATACACTTGGTTTATTATGAAATGGAGTTTATTGTGTTGAAGCAATGATTAACGATTGTTAAGTTATTAACAAAAGATGTAGATCATAGCATATTATGATATGAATTAACCATGTAGTACATACTAGTTAAGATTCACACGTAATAGCTTAGTACGAAAAGATTTATTATTGTTCCAATCCATATATATAAAGTATACATATGTAATTCTTCAGGAAGAATGAGTCAATACATCTTAACTCATTATTACTAATATTCCTTGGTATCTATGGGGTGTATGATGTTGATGTTTGAGGTACTGAGTGTGATGTTGAGGCGTGGAATGCGGATGTTGTCGTTGGTGAAGCTGGTGATGTTGGTGGTGATGACGATGGTACTGGTGGTACTGGTTATGCTGCTGGTGCTACTGCTGGTGTTTGTAGGTTTCGCACCATATTCTCCAGAGCCACTACTCGAGCGCGAAGCTCGTTGACTTCTTCTATTATTCCGGGATGATTGGCGGTTCGGACAAGTGGATGAATAAGATCTAAACTTTTAGATATTATATATTCGTGACTGGATATCCTGGAAATGAGGGTGAAAATAGTGTTCCGAACGGGTTCGCCAGTAAGTGCTTCAGGTTCTTCACCAAGAGGTGAATTCGGTTGGTGGAAGGGATCACCTTCTTCTTGTCTCCATTGATTAAGTTTGCTACGAACCCATCCCCAATTCATCCAAACTAGATGATGGCTGATTGGTTCGTTCATTCCGGTTACGCTGCCATTGGAGCTCGAAGAGTTCGAGGAATCCATATTATGTGTTTGGAATAGGGTTTTTGATATGAGATTAGTGTTGAATACTGGATGATATATTCGTCTCCTCAAATACGTGTATATAGCAAAAAGATTTCCGTAATTTACGGTGGGAATTTAGGAAAAGTGTTACACAAAATCTATTGGAATAGATACGATAAGATATAATAAGATATGATGTGTCTATACTTTAATAATGGCAGTATGACGTGTCGAGATCATAAAGTGATAAGTATGTAATCTAATAATCTTTTGATTAAAGACTTTCAATTCGTATACTGTGATAGTCCAATGACATTTTTCGATTCGCAAACCGATGCATGAAGGCATAAGGCATATAGGTACGTGATATAATAGGGAGTTATATACGTTTGATTGTGAGTAGTAACAATTATAAGAGTTTCAAAATCATGGATAATATTTCATGTAATACATATGTAATACACATAACCATGATAGATGACTTATGAATGTCAAGAATTTCTGAAATCATTGTGTCGCATTTAGATGTGGTGGTGTAATTGGATAGTACTCAGGAAAGTGAGCAGAGTTCTTAGATTAGCTCGGTATTCTAAGATAAGTAAAGTTTCTAAAGTATAGTGTAGCATTTAACAGTTAAAGGCAACAATTAAAGGCACTATGGTCAAGGAAAGTTATAGTCCTACATTAGGAAAGAGACTTTGATTAGAATCTTTAAGTCAAGTTTGGTAAAGCATGATTGTTAAGATTATAAGGCAATCCTAAGTGCTTTAAGTCTAAGGCAGGAAAGGTTATAGTTTCCTAGATTGCTAAGGCACCCTAGCTAGCAAGTAAGGCACACATAAAAATACAATCCTGGTTCTTTATAACAGCCTGGTTATGCTCTGATACCAATCTGTAACGTCCTCCCAATAGGGTCTGGAAGAAACATTACTAATATCAAATAAACCAACATATTATAATACGAGAATAATACTAAATAATAAAATTAACTGGAATGAGTACGCAGCGGAAAATGAAATGTCGTTACAAAAGAAATATGTAATTGTTTAAATGCAGTAGTAATAAATGCGATAATCTCTTGATCCTATGTCCAAGTAGCATCACATAAGCAGTAGATAGGAAAGCTTGAATTAAACATCACCCGAGACAAAACATGCTAAAGTGTCAACCAAAAAGGTTGAGTGAAGTTCATAGGTTTAACAAAAGTAGTTATCGTTGTTTTTAGACCACACGATTTAGTTGTAAAGTTGATCTCCCGCAGGATCAAAAAGTAGATCTCGCAGATCCAAAAGTTATGCCAGTGCGTGATATTTAGACTAAACATTCAAGTTTTCCCCATGACAAGTTGTGTCTGTCCTTGTCGGTTTAATTTCATTATCAAGTAATACAAAGACTTAGTCAAATGTATCGGGGACGTTACTCCCGATAGGCCTACCCCCAATAAATAAGCATGCCGCTGCACTTAAAAATATCACTGTAGGGACTTAGTCGGACATAGCCGGGTATAGCATAGTTTTAACAGTTGGTACTTGTGTCTAAATTGTAAATAGTAAAAGCAGCATGTGTCTCACCCCAAAAAGTTAAATAAGTTTGCTAGCAATAAAGAGTGGGGCTATGAATTCACCTTAGTAAGTAGAGAGAGAGTTATTCCTCGGAATAAAGAGTTGAACGAGTTAGCAGGAAAGTCAACCTATTGACATTTAAGAGTAGTTAAGTGTTTTGCCCATGTTTAAGTTTAAGTATGTGTTTAAGTATAGTTTGTTTTACTAAGTTTCTATTCCTAGTAAGTTACTATTTTTATAAAGTTTCCATTTTTAGAAAGTTTCTTATTTTACTAAGTTTCTATGACTAGAGAGTTTCTACTTTTATGAGTGTTTTCCATTTTAGGATACTTGCTGTATTAGATAAGCTTCCAATCACCCTTTCCCTTCGAATGGCTAATTTAGATCTAGGGGCTTGAGCCATAGGACCCTTTAAATCGGAAATCCAAACCCTCTGCCTAGAATCTCGTAGAAACCATTAATCAAGAAAGTTCGAAGATCTATACATCTCTAATACATATCCCAAAATGTTTTTGTGCTACAATATAAGTAGTAGGTTATAGGTGCTAGTAATAGTAATAGTGTATACATGTTAAGTACTAGTATAAGTAGTATTAGGGTTTAAGGTTTTAATATGTATATGTATATATAATTCGTATATATATGTATATATATATATATATAAAAATATATTTTTTTACATGTATATATGTATATATAAATCTAGGCGTGTTTATGTATATACTTATGAATAACAAGTTTATAATATGAATATAAATTAACAAAGATTAAAGTTTATGTAAATAGTTTAGGGTTTATGTTATACCTTTGAAGATTCAAGATAATTAACAAAGAAAAGATGAACACGATGAAGATGGAAGATCAAAGCCTTGAAAATCTTGAAGAACTCCTTGAAGATTCTTGAAGAACACGAAGAACAAGCTTGAAGATCCGAATACCACAAGAGAGGGAGAGGGAGAGATTATTTTTGAGAGAGGATTTTGGTGTGATTTGTGAATGAGAAACTAGGAGTCTAGGAGTGTTTATATAGTGCAAGTATTAGAGTGTTAGTCAACATAAGGATGTTCTAATTAATGATTTTATTTTGTTTTTATAATTTTTAGTCAACAAAAGGTGGTACTAGTTTATAATTAGTCAACATAAGGATGTACTAGTTTATACTTTATTTTTAGTCAACATAAGGATGTAATTGTTTAAGATTCTTTAGTCTCATTATTATTACTATTATTATTATTATTATTATTATTATTATTATTATTATTATTATTATTATTATTATTATTATTATTATTATTATTATTATTTACATTTACTACATGATAAGTATTATTTTCTTTTTACTAATTCATGACTTGTATTTATTTTTATTTAGTTCCCAATTGTTTTATTATTTATATAAATGTCACTTTTTATTTATTACTTATAGATTAATAGTTATAAATAATATTACTGAAATGCATAAATTTTAATTAGCAGTGAGTGTCGAATAAAAATTTATTATTTGGTCAACGTTAAATTGATTGTGTATATAACAACCCTTAAATAATTAATACGTATAGTCAGACAGTAAACCCTAGGGTCATTTCAGTAATTTCAGAAGTCAAAAAGTGAGGGTTGTTATAGCCTGCCTGGCTCACAAACGGCCTACCACACGCCCAAGATAAACGGCCCCTGCAAACGGCTTGATCTGTCAAACGGCCCCTGCAAACGGCCTGCCAAACGGCCTGCCAGCCGTTTGTAGGCAAAATCCATGCTTATTTAAAGGGTCTTTGTCATTCATTCCAACACACACTTCAATTCACTTCTTTCTCTCTCTTGTACAATATTAGTCATACTTTCAAGGTCTTCGACTCCGTGCGGGAAACCTAGTACCCGGAGAAGAACGCCGAAGATTGTATTAGGAGCAGCATGGAGTTTGAAGTTGTCACTTTTGTATTCGGAACTCGTTTAATCTACTGGTACTTCTATCCCTTATCTTTATATAATGTCTTCTATCATTATGTTATGTGATGTTGTAGCCATGATTAGCGAGTAGTTATCTTTAGTGTATGCTATGATGTAAGCAGTTATAATGATGAAATAATGTTATGGTTTGTGTATGTTGTTGAAATACTTTCTGATTATGCTTTAAACTCAATTGCTTTTCCAACTAACAGAACGTAGTTATTGACTCTGTTATTGGGAAGTCGCGAACCCCGATTCAGAGTACATTATCTGTGTCACCCCTTTGTAAGAGAAGTCTATCGGATACAATGTAAGATCGACCGAGGCACACCGGTTGTAGTAAGTCTATCAAGCTTTGGATTCCGACTGAGGAATCTTTCGTAGTGAAACATCTGACTAGACCCTTAGTACATTGTCGGTCCCAGACCATGATAGTGTAGTCACCAAGCATATAAACTTCGTACGTGCATGCTGAAGCACATCGGTTGTTGTAAGCTGTACCTCTGCTAAGTAAGGCCATGGAACCCGGTCAGTGTTGACTAGTAGACTGCACCATAACGCGGTCTCAAGAATTACACCCCGCTTGAGGGATTATTAGTTAATTAAGGAACTGTTTGTTTAAACACATAAAGGATTAGACCGTTAGGATAACCGAACGTGTTCATGGAAGTCAACCTGACTTGGCCATGGTGTTCTTTATGGTTGAACTCTTTTTAAGGGCCTAACTATCTTTTAAAACCAATCATTAACGAAAGCATTGAAACACATCACGTCTCTCGCATATGGTAAACCCTGTATTCTATTATGCTTAAGAAAGTTTAGACCTTTGTGGAATGTTAATACATCACCCAACCGAGTCGCTCAATTGGATGAGCCGTCTGAATGTGTATGCATGTAGTCAGACTGCACAGGCGTCGGGGGTAAGGGAAATTGCTGTCTATTCAGAATCTTCAAGCCTATCGCATTACCCAGTGACATGTCTTACAACAGGGGCGTTTAGGACCAGTGTAATGAATACAAGGCCTCTGCCTATTCATGAGTCAGCATTCCATAATCTCGGCAGAATAACTAATGAAATCGTAGTATGCACTTGCTTTAACCTTATCTGAATTACGAATTTTATCACATTTACTTTATCTGTCTTATAAACTAGAAAAGCCCAAAATTAGGTAACCACTACTCCTTCATAACTATCTTAAGCTTTAATATAGGTTCGATTCTACTGATATCTTAAAAATACGACTCTAGGTCATACTTCCCTTACTCATGATAAGGAGTAGTACGATTTAGGCACCGCTAAATATAAATTTAAAACAGTACCCCCTCTTGGTGGTTGATTCTGACGTGTTGCGACCTAACGACACTGCACAAATAAAATCGTCCGTTTCGGCCATATCATTGTTCAGTAATATTGGTAGCATTCTCTTGATTATCCCCCATAACAACCTTTTCACAACCTCATTCTCCTTTGGCCATTATCCTTTAAAGAATCAGTCTTCTCCATCTTGCCATCTAGTCCCTTCTTATTCATGTTTAAGCATTGAGATTTTGATTGTTCTCGATTATCAACACCAGGATTAAACAGAGTTGCATCCTCATTAATTTCAGGAGTCGCTTCGTCATCAACATATCGATTAAGGTTTAGATCCACTTCTACTTCATATGTTTTAAATGTTGTGGATATTGAATCATCAAAATCACTGGATTCCGACTTCTCCTTGGTTTTGGAAGTTCGGCTTCTTAAAAGCCTAGAGTGAGTTTTTTGCGTTTTTTTCTTATTCTTCCCTCCCGATGTTTTACCGATCACCAATAGCCACTAGAAACAAACCAAAAGAAGAGATTTAACGTGAAGAGTATAAAGGATTACATGAGAAAACGATGAATTGATAAAAAAAAAATAAGAATTGATATTGCCGTTGTATCGCCTCAAAAAAGTCGGAGGAAAGCAGCGTAATGGGTTAATTAACGAAATAAATTTTTCCCGACTATTAACTGTAGATATTAATATGCGATATCTCGGATATAAACTAGTTAAAATAATAACAAAAAGAGCTCATCTTTCCCAAACCTTGATTTAAATCACTACAACGGCCAGTTTGTTCAAAAGCAGGTTCATTTACTTTCTTAATGAAACGACCCAACCCGATATTATACCGACCCAGAAATTTTTTTCTCTTTTATTTAAAGCATTAATATTGATAACAACGACACCATAGTTATGTTAACAAAACATTTCCAATACTTGAAAAGTTTAAACACTTTAATTTATACATTACATAAGTTAGGTGTCAAAATGGGCATAACAACCCAAGACCCGTTTAACACAACAAAAGACACTTTCGAACCAAAGCGTTTAAGTCTAACATAAGACCGAGCATGGTGATTGAGAAAACACTACCCAATCCTAAATCGAATCCAAAAGCAAGTCTTCTAAAGCAACCCGCCATAGTCCACTAATCCCCGCGCTTACCCTCGCCACCTCTTCCACGCAAATCTATAAAAATATAAACAACGGGAGGATAAACTATAAAGCTTAGTGAGGATAAACATACTATATACATACATATGCATAAAATGAATACGTATCACCAACACAAATAATAAACACATACCGCATCCAAGTATAACTAGCAAGCTATACATTACGTACCACCATGCCAAAACCGCAAGATTAGCTACAACACAACAATATATATATATATATATATATATATATATATATATATATATATATATATATATATATATATATATATATATATATATATACATATATATATATATATACCCAAAAATCCCGAGGTTAACCCCTTAACCTCAAACACATGATGGTTGGCCGAACTACACGCGCCCTAGTGAATCAGAAAACTCACGCGATTCACTACCTTCACCACAACGACAATTGAGGTCGGCCGAAAACTCACGCGCCCCAATGTATCCGAAAACTCATGCGATACACCACCCCAATCCATACGACAATAAGGTTGGCCGAAAACTCACGCGCCTTAGTGAATCCGAAAACTCACGCGATTCACTACCTTAAGTCAAACAACAACAACAACAACAACGGGGTTGACCTACTTGTCAATGTGAATCCCAAACTCACGAGATTTACTACCCCATGGGTGGTAACCCAAACGCACAAACGTGCCACATGGACCCAAAACTCATAGAGTCCATCATCTCATACACATGTAAAGTGAACCCGAACGCCCAAGGTTCACCTTACCCCACCCGCACCCATCCTACGCATACATACGCATATAATATATTTACACTCACCTTTTCGCCTTGATGAATGCAAAGTCAAATCCGCAAACCGCCAAAGGAAAGTACCTATTCCATTTATCACATAACAAACAACACAATTAGGATGGATTACAAACCAACCCAAACTGACACTTAGTGCAATTATGACTCAATTGCACTTCCAAGCACAACCAATGCCCAAACTAACCAATAATCACTTAACACTAGTGAAAATGGTCCTATAACGCCAACTAACCCAAATCACAAGTGTTAAACACTTGTCTTCCCCAAATCAACTTACAAACCCTAATTTTGACCCATTTCAAAATCAAGCTTCAACAATACTCTTAAGAGATTAAAACATAAACACAATCACTAGTTTACACCTTTACTAGTGATTATCACCAACATTTAGACCTAAATACGGTCAATTAGTCTTCCAACCCAAAAACACACCAAAAATGGGTCTTACACCCAAGTACTGGCTACCATAAACCCATTTCATGCTCATTCAAGTGTTTCTAACAATCCAAAGCTGAAACCCTAATTTGAATACCAAATTACACAAATGAAATTCGGATTTGAGACTTACCACAACACCAATTCATAGCCTAGCAAAGGATCTTCCAAGAAGTACAACCGATTTGGGTGGAAATCACCTCCTTGTTCCTTAATCTAGCTTTCTCACTCTAGAAACTAGGGTTTCTCACTCTAAAAAGAGATGAGAGAGTTTGAGTGGATGAAGAATGAGTTTGGAATGAGTCCAAGATCAGTTCTCAAGCATAAAACCCGTTTACAAGTGAAAATACCCAAATACCCCTCAAATAAGCCTTAAAAACGGGTTAAAAATGCCCCTGTCTGACGAATTTCGCGACCGCGAGGTCTAGGGTCGCGATCGCGATCTTTGCAACTCAAAATAGCTGATTTCCTGACCAAATCTCGCGGCCGCATTGAAAATCTCGCGCCCGCAATGTCCTTAATTCAGCATTTTTTGTGAAAGTTATTTTGGTCGTAACTCTCGGACCGTAACTCCGTTTTTGATGAATCAAATATCGTTGGAAACGTAATAAGGTCTACTTTCCAGTGGTAAGGTTTTTAAACATTAACTCATACTTTATTTGGGGCCAAAAGATACGATTACCTACCTCGTAACTCAAATGATGTCCAAGTTTTATCGTTTTACAAACCCAACTTCGCGTCTAAAAACCTAAACACCACCACAAGAAACAAGTTACAAAAATCGGGGTGTTACACTTAAATTTATACGATTCATCATTTTTCCTCAGATCTATAGGCGTCTTCAAATACAAGGTTTCATCATTATTCTTACTTTATCTTCTTTCTTTTTAACTTCCTTCTCCTACCTGTTCATCGTGGAAAAAGTAACCAAGTTAGCTAAGAAAGTCGGCCGTTGACCAAGTAATTCGTTCGTTGATTGAGTAATTGACCGAGTTTGGCTAAAAGAACTAGGTCGGTGATCTAAATCGAGAACTCAGTTGCGTTGATAGAATTTTACAACACTGGCTCTTGTTACCTTTTTTGTGTGGCTTATTTTGATTTGCTCGAGCTCCTAGTTTCTTGGTTGTTTGTGTTGTTGGTTGAGCTAGAGTTTTTCTCCATTTTGCTTGTACTTTTTCATTCCGAGTCTTTAACAATTTGATGAAAAGCTCTTTAGTCTATTTTCAGTACGTTATGTTTTTTCAAAAACAAAAGTACACTCAATATAGACTTAGATGGAGTATTAAACAAACGTACTTGACTTACTGAGTTACTGGACACATTATCAAATTGTTTTTTCAAGTTTTTGAGTATATATTTCATAACTTAACATTGATTGATATATTCTCTCGCTTTTATCATTATTCTATATCTTTATGGATCGATCATATTTTTACCATTGATAAATTATGATTTATGAATGTATAAAAAGTGATTTCTCCGAGCTGTTCAAAATGCAATAGTCGCGCCATAACTTAGTCGAATATTAAAGCTAGTGAGGAACTCGTGTATATTGAATAAAACGAGGAAAACAAATCCACGCTTTGCTGCGGAATGGTTTCGATCGGTTAACGATCGGTGGTTTTGATCGGTAAGCGCTCGGTTAATAAAAAATTAAAAAAATAATTAACCAAAATATCTCCAAAGTTGAAGGTATTTACAAGTGTGCTATCGTGAATAGTAACCATACTCATCCTTTCTAGTTTTTAATATACTTGTATAATGTATAATAATAATCACCTAATTTTATTCAGATATTTTTATACTCAAAAGGAAAATAAATAAGTTGGGTGATTGACAAGACTGGAGCAAGTCAGATTTTGATGTCTGCAGGCGATATATACATTCATTCAGATTAAAATTTAATCACTGTAGTTTTTAACAGCAATATGATGATCACCTTAATTTGATTTTGATACGTCAATTTCTTGAATGTACCTTCATCTACACACATCACCCATCTTACATCGCTTTCGTCACTGTGCCACGTGTATTTTCACCATGGCAACACAACATAGCCAATTATTTACCCCATTTGGTTATTTTTTTAAGTTATATTTTTATTTTATTTATTTTCTTACAAAGACATAAAATACTACTCCGTCCGTCCCTATATTATTGTCCATTATTCCATTTTGGGATGTCCCAAATTAATTGTCAATTTCCATAAATAGAAAAGAAAGAAGATATTTCATTGGTGGATCTGGAGAGAGAAGATATTTCATTGGTGGAGAAATGAAGTTACTGGGATTTCCTAAAACTGTGTGTTTTTTGTCTGGTGACAATAAATATGGGACGGAGGGAGTACATTTTACAATAATGTATGGAAAATAATCGACACATCATCAATTTTTATTTGTGCATCATTATATTAAATATGTTATATGATATTTTAGTATAATGTACGTGTTCTGTACAACATTTTAAACTATGTTTGTTGATATACGGATAAAAATTTGTGATGTATAAATCAACGTCTATAATGTATACATTGTTATAATTCAGTAGGCTTATAACTACCTTTAGTGGTTTGATTCTTGATGTTATAATTCAGTAGGCTTATAACTACCTTTAGTGATTTGATTCTTGATTTAGAATACTAATAATGAAGTGTAAGAACAAAGATGATAATGGAGAGAAAGAAAGAAACACTTTTGTAAGTGTGAGAAATGGTGCAAGTTTAATGCTTGCATTCATGGCTATTTATAGCAAAAATATCACAAGTTTAGGTAATACAATAATATTACTTTTGTGTATCAATAATTGACTATCCATTTATATATATATATTTATATATTATAACAATATTTATATATTATAACACTCCCCCTTGGATAGCAATTTTGTTTGTTGAAGATCAACTGTAAGTTACTGCCTCGTTAAAAACCTTGCTAAAGAAAACCCAGTGGGAAAAACTTTAGCTAAGGGAAAAAGAGTGCAGCATGGAGTTGACTCCCCCTCAAGTAGACATCGCTTCGGTTGTTACATCTTTTGAACATGTCTCATGCCAATGTTATGAACGTGTGTTCTGAAAATAGCAGTTGGAAGTGCTTTCGTGAAAAGATCAGCAGAGTTTTTGCTGGATTGAACATATCTCATTTCAATCTCGTTGTCCTTAATGAGATTTTGAGTGTATGAGAAGAATCTAGGAGGTATGTGTTTGGTTCGGTCACTTTTGATATACCATTGTTTCATCTGTGCTATGCAAGCTGCATTATCTTCATAGATAATTGTTGGACTTTTATCGCGTTCTAGTCCACAAGAATCAGTAATGATTTGTGTCATTGATCTCAACCAAAAACATTCCCGAGTAGCTTCATGTAATGCAATCACTTCGGCATGATTTGATGATGTAGCAACAAGTGTTTGTTTTTTAGAACGCCATGATATTGCAGTACCTCCATTTAGGAATACATATCCAGTTTGAGATTTAGCTTTATGTGGATCAGATAAATAACCTGCATCAGCATAACCAACCAAATCTTGTTTTGATTCGTTAGAATAAAATAATCCTAAATCAGTAGTTCCTCGAAGGTATCGAAATATGTGTTTGATCCCATTCCAGTGTCTTTTGGTAGGAGCAGAGCTGAACCTTGCCAACAAATTAACTGCAAAAGAAATGTCAGGTCTTGTACAATTTGTAAGATACATAAGAGCTCCAATTGCACTAAGATATGGTACTTCTGGTCCAAGAATATCTTCATGATCTTCACATGGACGAAATGGATCAGTTTCAACATTGAGTGATCTAACAACCATAGGAGTACTTAATGGTTTTGCCTTGTCCATATTGAAACGTTTCAAAATCTTTTCAGTATATGTTGTTTGATGTACAAGTAAACCATTAGGCATATGCTCAATTTGTAAACCAAGGCAATACTTGGTTTTTCCGAGATCTTTCATTTCAAATTCTTTCTTTAGAAGTTGAATGGCTTCATAGATCTCTTTATTTGTGCCTATGATGTTAAGATCATCAACATAAACAGCTATGATCACATATCCGGATGTTGTTTTCTTAATGAAAACACAAGGTTATTTGTATACCCTTTGCTTATCAAGTAATCACTTAATCGGTTATACCACATACGTCCCGATTGTTTTAACCCATATAAAGATCTTTGTAATTTAATCGAATACATTTCTTTGGGTTTTGCATTTGATGCTTCTGGTACCTTAAATCCTTCAGGTATCTTCATATATATATCACTATCAAGTGATCCATATAGGTAAGCAGTCACAACATCCATGAGATGCATTTCTAAATTTTTAGAAACTGCCAGACTGATTAAGTACCTAAAAGTAAATGCATCCATAACAGGGGAATAAGTTTCTTCATAATCAATTCCCGGTCTTTGAGAAAAACCTTGAGCTACAAGTCTAGCTTTATACCTTGTAACTTCATTTTTCTCATTTCTTTTTCGGACAAAAATCCATCTGTATCCTACAGGTTTCACATCTTTAGGAGTGAGAATGATGGATCCGAAAACTTTTCTTTTATTGAGTGATTCTAATTCAGCTCGTATTGCTTCTTTTCATTGAGCCCAATCATGTCTATTTTGACATTCAACCATAGATGTTGGTTCTGGATCATCATCATTATTCATGATGTCATATGCAACATTAAATGAAATTTTCTCATCAAGATTTTTCATTTCATTTCGGTTCCATAATATTTTTGAATATGCATAATTGATTGCAATTTCTATATTGACATCATCAATCTCCTCTGCAGTAGGAGTACTGATTTGTGGTTCTTCTTGAACACTTTCTTTTACTTCATTATCAGCTGATTTTCTTTTTCGAGGATTTTTATCCTTTGAACCAATTGGTCTTCCACGTTTCTGACGTGGCAAAGATTCATGAGTGACGTTATTGCCAGCTTTTGGAATTTCAATTCGAGCTGGAGTATTTACTGCTGGTATATATGATTTTGTCACCGTTTTTGTATCTGTAAATGCATCAGGCAATTGATTTGCAAGTTCTTGTATATGCATTATCTTTTGAACTTCTGTCTCGCATTCTTTTGTGCGAGGATCAAGATACTTTAATTGAGGTTCACACCATGAAACATCATTTTCTTTATTTTTCATTTCTCCCCCTAATCTAGGGAACAATGTTTCATTAAAATGACAATCAGCAAAACGTGCTGTAAAAACGTCACCTGTCATAGGTTCAATATACCTTAATATTGAAGATGTTTCATATCCAACATATATTCCCAACCTCCTTTGAGGACCCATTTTTGTACGTTGTGGTGTCGCAATTGGAACATACACTGCACAACCAAATGTTCTAAGATGGGAAATATTTGGCTCTTGACCAAAAGCAAGTTGTAGGGGGGAATATTTATGACTTGCACTTGGTCTGATGCGAATCAATGCAGCAGCATGTAAAATTGCATGACCCCATATAGATACAGGGAGTTTTGTTCTCATTATCAATGGTCTAGCGATTAACTGTAAACGTTTAATCAATGACTCGGCTAAACCATTTTGTGTATGCACATGAGCAACAGAATGTTCAACAACAATTCCTATAGACATGCAATAGTCATTAAATGCTTGAGATGTAAATTCACCAGCATTATCAAGTCTCACCCTTTTAATGGTGTAATCAGGAAAATGAGCTCTCAATTTAATAATTTGGGCAAGAAATTTTGCAAATGCCACATTACGGCTTGATAACAGACAAACATGAGACCATCTGCTAGATGCGTCTATTAGAACCATGAAATATCTAAATGGTCCACATGGTGGATGAATTGGTCCACATATATCACCTTGAATTCTTTCAAGAAACATTGGTGATTCTTTCTCAACCTTAAGTGGTGAGGGTCTAGTTATCAATTTTCCAAGAGAGCAAGATGTACATGGAACCATTGTATCATGATGGATTTTTCTATCCTTTAGTGGATGTCCATGAGTACATTCAATAATCCTTTTCATCATTGTTGATCCTGGATGGCCTAATCTGTTATGCCATAAACTGAATACACCAGGATCAATATATTTTTCGTTAACTACCATATGTATTTCTGGTACATTTATATGTGTATAATGTAATCCAGAACTAAGTCTTGGCAGTTTTTCAACCACATGACTCTTGTCAGTGATACTTAAATATTTCTCATTTTCTGTTGTCACTGACTGATAATCATACCCGTTAAGGTATATGTCAGAGAAACTCAATAAATTTCTGCTTGACTTGGGAGAAAATAAGGCATCATTTATAAAAAATTTTGTACCATTTGGTAGTATGAAATTTGCCTTTCCTATCCCTTTTATCAAGTTAGCAGGTCCTGATATTGTATGTATAGTTCCTTCCGTTGGTTTTAGATCAATAAAATATTTCTCGGATTTAAGTATAGTGTGTGTAGTTCCACTGTCTGCTATACAGAGATCTCCACCACTTGATTGATGTTGTATTCCAGCAAAATTCATATTGAACTTCATATATAAGAAATAAATAGTGAGTACATTAATATTACACAATATTTTAAACGCAAATAGATAGTACTGAAACATTTAGCAAACATAATGACAAAGACAGACGATATTAAATCGTTTATTTTTCGAAAGACACACAACTTAAACATTCAAGAAATCTTCATATAAATCAGATGGTTTCTCAGTGACTGTTGGATCGACGTTATCCACAAAGTTTACTTCCTTTTCTTTATCTTTCAGCGAATCCTGATACATCTTAACAAGATGTTTAGATGTTCGGCAAGTATTAGCCCAGTGGCCCATTCTACCACATCTGTAGCAAGATTCTTCAGAATTTTTAGAAGAATTTTCTTCAACATCTTGTTAGTGGGCTTGTTTTGTGGTTGATATTTATATTTTCGTGGATTATTATTTCTTTGACCACCACGGCAACGACCACGACCACGTCCTCGCCCATTACCATTACCATAAGGATGGTTTCTGTGATGACCCAGAAATTTCGACTAAATTTAAACTTAATCTTTGTATGATTAACATTTCCGACACGATAAGGAAAGTCTGTAAAACTGAATCTCAAAATTTTTGAACTACTTTTATATATTTAAATACCTTTCGGTTGTTTTCGACGATTCGTGAACAATTATATGTAAATAGATACATATATACTATAACTTGAAAAGGTAACAATGTATTAATTATTTGATACCGTACATTAAACTTATTGGTTTAAATATCTATTTGAATATATATGATAAGTTGAAATATTTATTATTAAAATTTATTTATAAATAACTTCCAATGTGTATTTAAAAAAAAACTGATTTATATATATTAAAAAGATATATACATATATATAATTTCAAGTTATTTAGTAAACGATAGTAACATTTCAAATTGCTACAGTACCCAAAATGCTACAGTGTTTTTGAAAATCACTATTTGCTACAGTGAAATTGACTTGCTACAGTGAATTGCTACAGTAAAAATTGACTTTGCTACAGTAACTTTGCTACAGTGGTATATTTTATGGATGATTTAAGACTATATTTTGACAAAGGTACGATTCACGAAACGTAAAGTACAAGTTTTCTCAGCGTACGAAAGGGCGTTCGAAAAACCGGAACCGGGACATAAGTCGAGTGACAACGTACGACTTATCGGAACAAAAATTACAAGTCAACTATGCACGTGAATTTAATATAATATATAATTAATTAATTTAAATTATATATATTATATTTATATTTATTTTATATTATGTCGACAAGCTAGGAGCCAAAACAATGTGAGCTGTCCCTGGTCCTCATGCGAGTCGCATGGCCAGAAGGCCATTTCCATGCGAGTCGCATGACTCCAGATTCCAGGCCAGGTACTATAAATTCAGGTGTTTTGCTCGAATGAAAAATCAAAAAAAAACACATACACAAATATATATTACTCCGTATAATATTTATTATTATTATTATTATTATTATTATTATTATTATTATTATTATTATTATTATTATTATTATTATTATTAAGATTATTATTAATCTTATTAATCTTATTATTAGTATTATTATTTTTGCGATACAAAAATAATAATGTACATAAAATATTACGACGGAGTACTGTCCAAGTAATTTTCAAAACGAGTTTCCGAGCGAGCTAGAGCTAAGGAAAATATGGGTTATTGCCAAGGAGGTTATGGGTAATGTTCGGGGGTATTTTTGTGAATCAAACCTCGTGTTTATTATCTCCGATGCGTCTACATGCTTTCCTGCAATATTGTATATCAATATTAAACTGTGAGTTTCATAAGATCCCTTTTACTCTCTACATTTTTGGGCTGAGAATACATGCAATGCTTTTATTGTATTACTAAATGGATACAAATGCTAAAACTGATTTTGCGTGAGTTTCATAAGATCCCTTTTACTCTCTACATTTTTGGGCTGAGAATACATGCAAATGCTTTATTAACCGATATACAATATTTATATGCGTGATTTTCATTTGCTCCCTTTTTAATTGCTTTTGCAATCTATATTTTTGGGCTGAGAATACATGCACTTTATTTTAAACACAATGGATACAAGTACATACTAAATTCTACACTGAGTTTGAACCGAAAATCCCTTAGCTTTGGTAACTAGTAACTGCCAGTTATAAGAACTGGTGGGCGCGAGTAGTAGTATATGGATCCATAGGGCTTGATATCCCCGTCCGAGCTAGAGCACTAGCCTTTTAACGGACGTATGCTATTTGAGAAGCGTACACGTTGGTTTGCGTGTATTATTAAGATGATTATACAAAGGGTACAAATTATATAAGCATTAAAGTTTAGTTACCAGGGTGCTCAACTTTGTAGAACCGATTGATAAACGTTTCGGATGAAACAACTGAAATCTTGTGATCCACCTTTTATGTAAAACCTATTGATAAACGTTTTGAATAAAACAACTGAACTTTTGTAATCCACATTGATATACGGATTATGTGTAATATTAAAACTATGAACTCACCAACCTTTGTGTTGACACTTGAAGCATGTTTATTCTCAGGATTCTAGAAGTCTTCCGCTGTTTGCTTATACGTGATACAAGATATGTGCTTGGAGTCATACATGCTATATACAATAAACTTGCATTCACCAAACCATTACCATGTATCTTATTTTGACTGTATTGTCAACAGATGTATTATTGTAAACCATTA
Source organism: Rutidosis leptorrhynchoides (assembly GCF_046630445.1). NCBI lineage: Eukaryota > Viridiplantae > Streptophyta > Magnoliopsida > Asterales > Asteraceae > Rutidosis > Rutidosis leptorrhynchoides. The sequence continues at coordinate 36,756,549 of NC_092341.1, read as the reverse complement.
AATGGTGATTGTCTATACGTAGAAATCATCAGATGTTAAAAACCTGGAATTTATATATTCATTTATGAAATACCTTTTCAAACGAATACAATGTTACAAAATGTATCACATAGAGGTCAAATACCTCGCAATGAAATCAATGAATGACGTGTTCGTCCATATGGATTTGGAGCGATCGTCACAGTTGGTATCAGAGCGTTGGTCTTAGCGAACCAGAATTTGCATTAGTGTGTCTAACCGGTTATTGTTAGGATACATTAGTGAGTCTGGACTTCGACCATGTCTGCATGATAAAAGTTGTTGCTTATAATTTTTTTTGTTAGAAATTACCTGCTTATCATTCCTTGTGTGGAAAATTACCTGCTTATCATTTGTAGTCTAGACACACCTTATTGCATGGATTGCATGACTAGTGTATAGACAAAATGAATATCTTAGCGTATCTGTTACTGTTACCTTTACTTGACAGTTTCCGAAAGTTTCTCCATAATTTACGGATCCTTTGTACTATATAAAGGTATTCTATGTAATTAAAATATCATCCGATATCCGAAAATCATTTCACATCGAAAATTATTTATCTAACCGTGTAAGATGAATTCTGCAAGTAATTCGAGTTCTTCGGATTCCGATATGAATTTCCACCTGAGTTCCGAAAGCAGTGTAACCGGAATGAATCAACCAATCAGTCATCACCAATTCTGGATGAATTGGGGATGGGTTCGTAATCAACTTAATCAATGGAGACAAGAGGAAGGCGATCCTTTCCACCAACCGAATTCACCTCTTGGTGAGGAACCTGAGGCACTTACCGGCGAACCCGTTCGAAACACTATCTTTACCCTAATTTCCAGGATATTTCGCAACGATTATATGATAACTAGAATTTTAAACTTTATTCATCCTCTCGTACCAACCGCCAATCATCCTGGAATAATAGAAGAAGTTAACGAGCTTCGCGCTCGAGTTGTGGCTTTGAAGAATATGATGCACAATTTGCAGGCATCACAGGCAGCACCGGTAGCACCACCAGAACCAGCAGCACAACCAATAACAGTACCAGCACCACCAACAACAACATCCGCAACGTAAACCTTAACCTCACAATCTGTCCCACGAGTATCAACCTCATACGCACCGTAGGCACCGAAGAATACTAATAACCATAAACGATGAAGTATTAATTCATAACTTCATTGGAGAAATATCCTGCGACGATTATGTAATCTTTAATATAGAAGAGATTATTCGTTTCTAGTTCCAACCGAAAATCAAATGAGTTTAATAACTCATTAAATCTATATTACATCTGAAGGAAATATACATACATATATTTTCATAAAGATTGTAATTGAAAATCCTTTTGTACAAACTGTTAATGATGAGAATATTTTAACGGGTAGGTAATACCCTAGAAATATATAAATTCCACATTAATATGTTACACTATACATTCTTCAATTCTGATTCAGCAATCATTAACTATACTGCTCAAACCTATAGATATACGTATCTGTTCATCGCAGAATAACCATTTTCATTCAATTTCATATTCTGATTTCGATAGATCAGAATCCAAGTCAAGATTAAACGAAAAACATCACTCTTAGATTCCTACATCTTTCAAAACCATGCTTCGAAACCCATGCTTTGAATTCAGAACAGTACTAGAACATCATATGATTATATTTTGCGTTCAAACCCATCGAAATTCTTGGAAACACTTCAACTAATGAACAAACGAGAAGACAAACCAACTACACGATATCTACGAGAAGAAAGATTTGTACTTATAATCATATATCTGGAAAGCTCTCGAAACCTAAGTAAAACTTTAACACGTATCTGTGATAAATCCTTCGGCATTATTATTACTGAAAGTAACCTTGCAATTCCTTTTTAAAAGTATCCAGTATTATCACCCATTCAACTAGTCAACGACGACCTTTCAGACTTATAACTTTGGCATATACGTTTTTTTTTACTGGGGAACCTTTTATGTTCCACCATATTAGCAGTAAATGTACCAGCGACTCCGTCACTCTGCTATTTGAAACTCTCCGAAAATCACTATATATACATTGAAACCCTATCATGTACTCATCCACATCTGGTAACAATAGTTGCCATTCCAACTATCGGGAATTTGCAATCAGTATTTTGAAATCTTGCAGCACGTCTACGCCAACAGTTATATGTGTACATATAACGTCTACCTCCTCGAATTACATACTTCGAATGTGAAGTTTTTGAAAAACACCCCAAACTATGAAACTAGTTCTCTGAAATTGGAACAATGCTGATGAAGCAGCAAAAACTGTAAACGACCTTAACAGTCAAAAGTTTGATGATAAAGAATAATATGATGGTAAAGCTGAGAAAAAAAAAAAAAGGTTTGAAACTGGAAAACGGATTGAGCAAAGTATGAAGGAGGGCTGTGGATAAATCACAAAGACTAAACCTGCCTTCAAAGAATACAAATGATTCAGTATCTGCTGAAGTCATTAACGAATACCTTGCTCCTGATACTAAACCCCTACGGACAATATTCTTCATCATCCTCTGATATTAGAAATTTTAAAATATCATCGTATCTTTCATTATAAATATCCTCCATATTTCTGGAGATAATTTCATAATCATTCGTATCGAAAATCAATTTTCTCCTTGCGATATCTGTGTTACATCATAAAAGAAACTATTTTAGTTTCTAAATTCTGAAACTTTCAAGTTTAAAATATGAATATTTTGGAAGTGGTGTTGGGAGCTGAAGCATGAGTTAGTATAATATAATGACACTTGATCAACGTGATTATATTACAGTAAGTCATGCTGAGTTTCTAATGGAACGTGATAAAGGTTCACAGATCCCACCCTCATCATGAACCATGATACATAACTCATTCATTCTATATAATCTCTAAATATAACAAGAAAATATATTTCTTGATGATTCGGTCTTTTTCGAGGTATTCTGGTAATTTGATAAGTCAGATTGTACTATTACCATTTCTTTCTTAGAACATTATTTATGTTCATCTGAAACTTCATACCTACGAATTCTGAACCATTATTCGCTTGACTTGAGGTCGGGAAGAGAAAACAAAAACCTGGAACTTCGGAATATGAACATGAGTATACATCACAGCAAACAAGAAAGATCATAAACCATGTATGTCTATGCGAATAGCAAGATAAAGACACGGGAGAATGAAAAACACTATAACCCCAAGGTAATGGTAGAAGTAAGTAATTTCCTCTGGTGGTAGATGAAAAAGAAGAATGACAGATATGAAAGTTAGGAGTATATCAAGAATCAGAACTGGATGAAGCATTTCACAATTTGTTAGAAGTATGAAATAAGGAAGAAGATTATAGAAGTGGTGAAAATAAATGCAACGGAAGTGGTCAATTTATAGCAAAATATCGGACGCAGCAATAGAGGCAGATTACGCATTTAATCAAAGAAAATCCTAATTTCCGCAAATTCTGAAGAATCAAATCTTATTTAGATTATGAAGATTTTCTATTCCTTAAAATCCGGAAATCAATTGTTACTACATCAAGAGATAAGACGCATCTCTATTCTCCATTTCACTTGATTACGATAACTTCTCTCATACGCTTCGAGTAATTGGATTATTTTATCCATATTATTCAAACATAGATAAAACTCTATTATCAACTCATATTCGTCATTAAAACATTTTTATTGTTAGCCATGACGACCTCACTCAAATTTCGGGACGAAATTTCTTTAACGGGTAGGTACTGTGATGACCCAGAAATTTCGACTAAATTTAAACTTAATCTTTGTATGATTAACATTTCCGACACGATAAGGAAAGTCTGTAAAACTGAATCTCAAAATTTTTGAACTACTTTTATATATTTAAATACCTTTCGGTTGTTTTCGACGATTCGTGAACAATTATATGTAAATAGATACATATATACTATAACTTGAAAAGGTAACAATGTATTAATTATTTGATACCGTACATTAAACTTATTGGTTTAAATATCTATTTGAATATATATGATAAGTTGAAATATTTATTATTAAAATTTATTTATAAATAACTTCCAATGTGTATTTAAAAAAAAACTGATTTATATATATTAAAAAGATATATACATATATATAATTTCAAGTTATTTAGTAAACGATAGTAACATTTCAAATTGCTACAGTACCCAAAATGCTACAGTGTTTTTGAAAATCACTATTTGCTACAGTGACTTATTATTATTATTATTATTATTATTATTATTATTATTATTATTAAGATTATTATTAATCTTATTAATCTTATTATTAGTATTATTATTTTTGCGATACAAAAATAATAATGTACATAAAATATTACGACGGAGTACTGTCCAAGTAATTTTCAAAACGAGTTTCCGAGCGAGCTAGAGCTAAGGAAAATATGGGTTATTGCCAAGGAGGTTATGGGTAATGTTCGGGGGTATTTTTGTGAATCAAACCTCGTGTTTATTATTTCCGATGCGTCTACATGCTTTCCTGCAATATTGTATATCAATATTAAACTGTGAGTTTCATAAGATCCCTTTTACTCTCTACATTTTTGGGCTGAGAATACATGCAATGCTTTTATTGTATTACTAAATGGATACAAATGCTAAAACTGATTTTGCGTGAGTTTCATAAGATCCCTTTTACTCTCTACATTTTTGGGCTGAGAATACATGCAAATGCTTTATTAACCGATATACAATATTTATATGCGTGATTTTCATTTGCTCCCTTTTTAATTGCTTTTGCAATCTATATTTTTGGGCTGAGAATACATGCACTTTATTTTAAACACAATGGATACAAGTACATACTAAATTCTACACTGAGTTTGAACCGAAAATCCCTTAGCTTTGGTAACTAGTAACTGCCAGTTATAAGAACTGGTGGGCGCGAGTAGTAGTATATGGATCCATAGGGCTTGATATCCCCGTCCGAGCTAGAGCACTAGCCTTTTAACGAACGTATGCTATTTGAGAAGCGTACACGTTGGTTTGCGTGTATTATTAAGATGATTATACAAAGGGTACAAATTATATAAGCATTAAAGTTTAGTTACCAGGGTGCTCAATTTTGTAGAACCGATTGATAAACGTTTCGGATGAAACAACTGAAATCTTGTGATCCACCTTTTATGTAAAACCTATTGATAAACGTTTTGAATAAAACAACTGAACTTTTGTAATCCACATTGATATACGGATTATGTGTAATATTAAAACTATGAACTCACCAACCTTTGTGTTGACACTTGAAGCATGTTTATTCTCAGGATTCTAGAAGTCTTCCGCTGTTTGCTTATACGTGATACAAGATATGTGCTTGGAGTCATACATGCTATATACAAGAAACTTGCATTCACCAAACCATTACCATGTATCTTATTTTGACTGTATTGTCAACAGATGTATTATTGTAAACCATTAAATGGTGATTGTCTATACGTAGAAATCATCAGATGTTAAAAACCTGGAATTTATATATTCATTTATGAAATACCTTTTCAAACGAATACAATGTTACAAAATGTATCACATAGAGGTCAAATACCTCGCAATGAAATCAATGAATGACGTGTTCGTCCATATGGATTTGGAGCGATCGTCACAGTTTCTACCATAGTTATGGCTTTTGGCATGATGATGGTGATGGTTATTATAACCACGACCTTGCCCGCGTCCTTGTCCCTGTTTATAATTATTTGCAGTATTTGCTTCAGGGATTGCAAGTGTACCAGTAGGACGGGATTGCTGATTTTTCATTAATAGCTCATCATTTTGCTCTGCAACTAAGAGATATGAATTAAGTTCAGGATATGTTTTGAACTTTAGCATTCTCAAATTTCTTTGCACTGTGATGTTTGCAGCATTCATTGTGGAGAAAGTTTTCTCCATCATGTCTGCATCACTTATTTCATGTCCACAGAATTTAAGTTGTGAACATGTATTATACAGAGCTGAGCTATATTCATTTACTTTCTTAAAGTCTTGGAACCTTAATGTTCTCCATTGTTCCATAGCAGCTGGAAGTAAAATTTCTCTTTGATTATTGAATCTGCTTTTGAGACCTTCCCATAAAACATGGGGATCTTCTACAGTCACATAATTATTTTGTAAGCATTCATCAATATGTTGATGAATAAAGCAACATGCCGTTGCTTGTTCTTTTTCAGAACAAGTGTTGTTTTCATTTATGGCTTCAAGAATACCCATTGATTTAAGATGCATTTTTACTTTTATAACCCATGGCATGTAGTTGTTTCCAGTTGATTCTAAAGGAGTAAATTTAAGCTTTTCCAGATTCGACATTTTCTATTAAAACAAACAACATGATAAATTATAGTCACTTTATATTCATAAGTATATAAAAATTAAACATAAATTTAATATAACATAAATGATAAGTAGGTGACAGTGTCGACCATATGTAAGCAATCATTAATAAATGTTATATAACATAAATATAAATATTGGTAAACATAAATGATAATTAGGCGACAGTGTCGGCCATATAAATGTTAGATAATTGAAATATAAATGTTAGTAACATAAATGATAATTAGGCGACAGTGTCGGCCATATAAATGTTAGATAATTGAAATATAAATGTTAGTAACATAAATGATAATTAGACGACAGTGTCGACCATATATTATTCAGGTGGTATAACCGACCATATATCATTTAGGTGGCAGAGCCAACCATAATTAGTATTAAGATTATCGTGCTGATAACGTGTTATAATTCAGTAGGCTTATAACTACCTTTAGTGGTTTGATTCTTGATGTTATAATTCAGTAGGCTTATAACTACCTTTAGTGATTTGATTCTTGATTTAGAATACTAATAATGAAGTGTAAGAACAAAGATGATAATGGAGAGAAAGAAAGAAACACTTTTGTAAGTGTGAGAAATGGTGCAAGTTTAATGCTTGCATTCATGGCTATTTATAGCAAAAATATCACAAGTTTAGGTAATACAATAATATTACTTTTGTGTATCAATAATTGACTATCCATTTATATATATATATTTATATATTATAACAATATTTATATATTATAACATACATCTTAATTTGTCAACAATTACAATTATTATTGGACTAAATAATATGTACGTATGTAATATATTTTAGCATATACTTTATATTGTATGTAGAGATTGTATGTAGAGATATGAGTGTGTAGTTTCCTTATATTAGTTATTCGTAAGTGAGTGTATCCCTTAAGAATTTTGCTTGGTAGAACATGGAGAATATTAGTTACCTTTATTTTGTAATGCATGGCGTCAAAAAGGAGGTACGGAAGCGTGAGAGAGGGGGGTTCAAATAATATTATTACAAGCACGAATTTTTAGTTTGGGCTTACAGTTTTGAGATGATAATGTAAAATAACATGATAATCTAGTATATAGCCCGGGCATCGTCTATATGCATGTAAGTATATGCTTTCTGCCGGGTTTTTTAATAAAATTTTCTTTGCCTTTTAAAAGAAAGCGAACGATAATCTAAAATGCATGCCATGTTAGTGAGCAAAAGTTGTGAAAGTGTCCAGTTCGACGCAGAATATTTAAGAAAAAAAGAAATTTCACGTATTCGATTTAAAGATTTCCGGGACAATTTAAGCATCCGACCTCCTTCGGCTTAAACTGATGGGTTATACAAGAGTAAATAATATGTACGTATGTTACATATTTAATTACCATATGTATTTTTTTTTTTTTTTTTTGGTAAGCGAGGAAACCCTTCTATGAAGGAGTAAATTGGCTCCCCCATAGAAGGTAAAACCTCGGGTAATCAAATCCTCCGAGCGCGAGATCTGGTACCGGGTGAATTGCGCATTACGCGCACCCTCTAGTCACACTCCCTTTTTGAACAATTTGGCATAAACAAGAATTGAATCCGGATAGTGTGCTTCATTGAGCAACTCAGTGGCAGGCAAGCCTGCGTGGTTGCATATGTATTTTTCTATATTGTATGTAGAGATATCATTGTGTATAGTTATCTTCTAGTTCTCTTAGTTAGTGATCTAGTGAGTATCTTCCGTTGCATCGATGAGGATGAAACACAAAAAACAAAGGGATTCAATTCTTTTAGTTATGAACTATCCGTATTTTCTATCGCATTATTTGCTGTTTTCGCGTTTTTTATGATCCAATTAATTAACAATATGAATGTGAATGATACGTTAACAATTGTATCTTCTAATAACAGCAAATATAATTGGTATATTTGAAATATTAATACCTACTATTTCAACATGTACACTATCTATTGATGAAGGTCCCTTTAATTTTAATAGTAATCGTCATTTTAGCAACAAAAAAAAAATAAAAAAAAAACTAAGTTACACGAGGAAAAAATAATAATGATTAAATGTAATATAAATTATTACTATAAATAAATTATAAAAAATTAAATTAAAAGAAGATATATTTAATGAAGATCTAAATGGTCAAGTACAAACGTATTTAACATGGTTGAACCACAGAAACACATACCTGCCGACGGTGGTCACCGGTCCACCCAAAAAACCCTTTTACATTTTGTTTATTGAGTGTAATATCATTAAATTTTGCGGTCTTTTTATTTAATATAATATTATTTATTAATTTATTAATTATCTTTTTTAATGGCTATTTCAAAATCGAATGCTCTTATTTGTCACTCACGCTCGCGTTAGAAGAAACTTTTCACACACCAACGCCGCATTGAGTACCCGATTAAAGAGAGAAGCTTAAGGCATACACCTTTATTCACCACAACAACTTGAAAAAACCTCCCCTAAATTCAAACATGCGCCAACTAGAATTCATATCCAAAACATAGCCTATACCTAACATATGTACCCGACGTGAAATTAACTCATTGAATATGTGTAGTAGCCAATTATATATATCCTACAAGACATGGGAACTTGTGTCGTTCCCAAGTTTTTTTTTTTTTTTTTTGTCGTTTAAAAGCCCCCATTTACACTACGAATTTTCAGTTTACCTCTCTCAACTATCATAGACTCTTAAATTATGCAGCGGTTAAAAGCGTAACTTCAGTTTTTAATTTAAATAAAAAAAAAAACTCTTAAACTTGAATGGGCTCTACCTTCCTACTCATCTCGAATTAACTTTCACCGCTACTACCATTGAACTTAAAATAATTTTACGAACAAAACGAGACTAACTACGTTCGAAACGGATACTTTTTTAAAAACGCTAACACACCGACATCTAAACGGGTCTTAACACATGGGTCGTTTCTCTCTCTGTACATACACAACGCTACGTTAAATACGAACATGCAGACCGAAAGCCCCGGCCACATCGCGCGAGCTGCTCCGGACTAGTTGAAAATTAAAAGTCGCCAATTTGGTGTACATTACAAGGTAAATGAATTTAACCAGATATACTAAAGGAACTTGTGTAAATTAATTGTACGAAACTGATATTCACAATATTGTGTAAAAAACTAACACGATATCTAATTTTTAATTTTCAAATTGATAACATAAAACAAACTTGTTCTTTTTTAATAGAATTTGTATTTGTATTTCAACTCGTTTGCACCCGTTACCTTAATAAAAAAAATGGAGTAAATTTTTTTTTTAAAGACAACAATCGGCATCGTTTGGCTCTACTGATAGAGGCAACAGCAAGCGTAGATTCATTGTCGTCATGACTGCCGCTTAGAGCCTAAATTGAATCGGACGGACGTTAAACCCATGAGAATATCACCCTACCATTTCCGTGGGTTTTTTTTACTATGATTTTTTTGGTTATTTATTTATTTATCCATTTTTTAAAATATATTATTTTTCCTACTTATTGGCCGGAGGTCCACTCGGAAGCAATCTACCTATCCGTTGAATAAATAGAGGGATGACATTCTCTACTTTTTGAGAGTGTTTTTCACTGAGTGAGAGTTGACTTGTGTTTATTCTCGAATAGGGGAATGATTGTCTACATCTCACCTTCCTCATACACCACTTACCTAGTATTGGGTGTTGTTGTTGTAATCCGCATCGAATACTTTGAGTAATTAATCTCACAGACTAAGTTAACCTTCTGGATTAAACCTAATTTACTTCTTGCGCTAATCAAACAGACACATGACACAATGTATATGTATATACGTCGATATACGAAAAGGCTAGGGATATGTATATACTAAAATAATGCTTTCGGAGATTCGTGTTACTCCATCCGTTTTATATTTATTGTCATCAGAAAAAAAAAGTAAAACACACAGTTTAAGAAATTATTAGAATGATAAATCGTGTGTCATTCATTAGCTACCATCCAATATGTATCGATACATACATCATTCTAGAAACACAATCCTAACAACCATTCCACTAATCATGGATATTATTTTACAAGGCTATCTATGCTATAATTATCAATATATGATACAAATATAAACATAACATATATATAGAAAATATATTCGGCTATTACTCCCCCCGCAGTCAAAGCGTTAGGAGAACTAATGCCGAGACTGGATCGAAACTCCTCGAAGAGTAAACGTAGTAGACCCTTAGTGAAAATGTCGGCAATCTGGTACCTAGTAGGAACATGAAGAATACGAACCTGACCCTTTGCAACCTTTTCACGTACGAAATGAATGTCAAGTTCTATGTGTTTTGTTCTTTGATGTTGAACAGGATTGCCAGCAAGATAGATAGCGCTGATGTTGTCACAAAAAACTAAAGTAGCCTTCGAGATAGGACATTTAAGTTCAAGAAGAAGATTCCGAAGCCAACACGACTCGGCCGCAACATTGGCTACACCACGATATTCAGCCTCCGCACTAGACCTAGAGAGTGTAGCTTGGCGTTTAGAGGACCATGAGATAAGCGTATCACCATAATAAACACAATAACCCAAAGTAGAACGTCGTGTATCGGGGCATCCGCCCCAATCAGCGTCCGTAAAAGCAACTAAAAAAGTGGACCGAGACTTGTGAATATGTAAACCAAGAGTAGGTGTGCCTTGCAAATAATGTAAGATACGCTTAAGAGCTAACATGTGAATATCTTTGGGATCATGCATGTGTAAACAGACTTGTTGAACCGCATAAGAGATATCCGGACAAGTGAACGTGAGGTATTGCAACGCACCCGCTAAGCTTCTGTACTTTGTAGGATTCGGATATAGTTTCCCATTTTTTAACTTAATTTAGCAGAAGTATCAACAGGTGTAGCAGCCATGTTACAATCTGATAACCCAGCGCGATGAATTATATCTTTCGTATATGCATCCTGATCGAGAAATAACCCTTCAGGTGAGCGAGTAACGGATATACCTAAAAAAGAACGTAATGGACCTAAATCCTTCATAGTAAATTCCTGTGAGAACATGGTTAGAATGCGTTTTCTCAACAAGTCATTTGAAGTAACAAGAATGATGTCATCAACGTAAATCAATAGGTAAGCCATGTTCCGTCCTTGATGATAAATGAAAAGAGAATGATCACATTTACTATGCGTAAAACCAACAGATGAAGCAAATCAGCAAACCTTTGATACCACGCACGCGGTGCCTGTTTCAAACCATATAAAGAATGTATTAGCAAGCATACATGGTCCGGATAAGTAGGATCCCGCAAGCCAAGTGGTTGGTGCATATAAACTGTCTCATTAAGATGACCATGTAAAAAAGCATTCTTAACATCCAGTTGACGAATCTGCCAAGACTTAGAGACCGCTAAACTAAGAACCAGACAGATAGTTGCAGGTTTAACAACGGGACTGAGTGTCTCAAAACAATCTATGCCCGGTTGTTGTGATCGACCGTTATCACGACCCTACTTTTTTCGTTATCTTTTACTGTTAATTATTTAACGTCCGTTAATTGTTATTCGTGTCACGTCTTTCTATGACCTATATTATTATTTTAGTAATAATGTATTATTTATTATGTGTCAGGTGAATAATTGTATTCATATTTTAAATCGTACGTTTCTAAGTGTCGTGGATTTCTATCCGGCGAATCTTTTCGGTTTTCAAACCAACGGTCAAACTTTTGGGATTTTTAAATCCAGATTATTTTAAATATGATATTTTAATGTCATATGTTTACGTATAGTGTTTATATATATTTTTCATCGCGTATTTGTTGTCTCTTCGATTATTCAATCGTGTAGTCATGTTTTCGCGTTTCGGGCTTCGATCGGGCGTTCGGGCCACAAGAGATTTAACATTTTAACAAGTTGGTCTAAGTGGGGCCCACCCCACTCTTTTTTGGCCGAACCATGGGGAGGGGGGATAACCTCCCTTGTTTTTCATTTTGTGAAATCATTTTTCCCATTTCATTTTTCTTTCTAAACCTAGCCTTACTATTTTCTCTCGTCCCTTCTCCCTCTCCTCTCTTGGCCGCCGTTTACAACCATCACCATCATCAACATCCTTGATCAAATTAAAGCTTGGATCCTCTAATCGTTTACACAACCGTATTGCTCTCTTCATCCTCTACGCGCACATATCTTTTATTTCTCGATTAGGGTATAAACCCTAACCCTAACTTTTTGAATTTTCATTTATTTTTCTGTATTTTTGTGTTATTATGATAGTATGATGATAGTATGTTGTTGTATTGTTGATTGTATGCGTAGAATCACTCGTTAATTCATGTTTTCGATTTAATTGATTTGGGACAGCATCTTGTTTGCTCATTTCTGTAAACTTAACTGATGTAAATGTTAAATTAAAGTGTCTATATGGGTTTCTCTCATTAAAACATTAATTTTAGACTCTGGATTCATGTTATTTCGATTCCCGGAGCTCTAGATATGATTAAAATGGTGTTTTATTGAAATCAAAATATAAAAACGAATTGTTTCAGTTTTGGTCCGAATTTGTGACCAATTTTGGAGTCTTTAGGGTGTACTAGTGTGTTAGGATTGATTATTTGATGAACTTTCATGTTCGGGTCATCGAAATCCGAGCCACGGATCACCCGTTATGACTAAAACATGTTTTTGAACGGATTAAAGCTCCAAATTGATTAATGGATGTTGGTCACGACTTGGTGGCTGTTATTAGGGTGTTCTTGAGTATACTAATGTGTCAAGTGGGTTGGTTAAGCGAAGATATATACAAGACTCGCCGAAAACCGATTCCCGGGGCTCAAGTTATGACCCGATGAACTTTTAATTAAAACTTATGGTTATTAATTAAGACTTATGATATAAATAATGATTTTCATTATTAAAAAAATTACTTATGATATAAAAAGTAATTATTTTAATTTAAGACTCATGATATACATATTTATTATATCATTTATTAATTAATTATGATTTAATTAAACTTTTAATTAAACTTATGATTAATAATACTTTTATTATTAATGAGAAATACTTATGATAAGTATTAGACTTATGTTATGAGATTATTTTAATGAGACTTATAATAAAGATTAATTAATTATTTAATTATTATAAGGCTTAGTTATTATTTAATTATAATTTAATTATTAAATACTTATGATTTAATAATAATAATTAGAAACTTATGATATGATTAATAATTCATTATTAATTAATAATACTTATGATATGATTAAAAAATTATTATTTATTTAATAATACTTATATTATGATTAATATTTAATTAATTAATTAAATACTTATGTTATATTAATTATATCATTTAAACTTATGATAACTTTAATAATTTATTTTAATTTAATTAAACTTATGATATGACATAATTATACATATATGACTTTAAATAACATTATAACTTATATTATTAATATAATTTACACTTTAAAATTTAATGTTGTCTATGTTTGACCAAGGTTGACTTTTGAGTTGACTTTCAGTTGACTTTGACTTTTAGTTGACTTTTGTTGACTTTCTAATTTAGGAAAATTTCCTAAAATAGAAACTTTCAAAAAATAGCAAATTTCTAAAATAGAAACTTTCCTAATATAGAAACTTTCCTAAAATAGAAACTTTCCAAAATGGAAAACCTGCTAAAAATAGAAACTTTCTAAAAATAGAAAGTACGTGTCCTTGCGCTGTTCTGATCAAACCGAAGCATGTTGTGTGTTGTTCTATGTTTACTTGCAACAAGTACTATAGCTATCATACTAAGACTTGACCTAAGTTAGTTATTTATATCGACCTGCTTTATTTATAGGTCTGCGTTGTGATCATTCTTGATCACTTTACTTCGTTTGCTGTTCGCTTTTTGTGTGGTTACTTCATTTGTTTTAAGGTGAGTTATAGTCCCGTTTTTCATACTATTTAAAGTATTTTGGGATGTGATTACATGCATTTTGTTTTACGTTTAGACACAAGTGGCAATTAAATTTAAATTATTCATTATGAGTTGAACAAAAATATTTCCTAGTCTGGTAACCGTAATCACTGGTTTCTACTGGTGAATGCGAATCCTATGGATAGATCTAAGGTTTGAAAACCCCATTTAGAGCTAGTCGCGCTAGCAATTTATTATCGAAATGTATTAGTACTTCATATTTATTTGAAGATACACTTGTTCGGTGTATATATAATGTGTTTGGAAAGGGTAAGTAAAAGGTTAAGTGGTTACCAGGTGGCTCATTGATAATGGAATAATGTTTTATGTTTTCTAACATTTTAAATCTTGTGGTCTAAAGTTTATTCGTTTATTTTAAGCCTATAATTCACTCAACATTTTTGTTGACAGTTGTAACGACCCGACTTTTTTGACTTGCTTTTGTACTTTGTGCTTTCATGAAACTGCGTATTTGTGCGTAATGAGCGAGTTTATGCTCTGGGATCTTATTTCATGATAATTACGTTGGTTAATATCTTACAACGTGCTATTAAGTGTTTAATCACTTAACTTGATCCCCGAATGCTTTTACGACCGTTGGTGTCACTTGACGTTTGAAATGAGCTATGTACTTGGTACACGTTTAACTTTGGTCATAAATGGAATATTATGACTACGTAATACTAATTGTTATTTCCTAATAACAATTACTTGGGTTTTTGGATGCTTAATTACGCTTAGTAATTTACTTGTGCTTACTAGTTAGTCTTGTTGGACTTTCTACCTTGTTGGACTCAAGCCCACCCTACTCTAGCTAATGGACTATTTAATTAGCCCAATTTTAATAAGTTTATGACACATATAGATGTAAGACAAATGCCCATTAACTAGAGGGAACATACTAGCATTTTTGTTAACCATAATCACAATTGTTGCATGGGATCCCAACATAAGCACCAACTTTAGACAACCATTAACCAAAAAGCAAAAGTTGTCCCCTCCCTTGTCCCCCAAAAGTTATGGTCATGAGGCCTCCCCCACCCCTATAAATACCAAGCCATTTCATTCAATTTTACACTTGATCTCACTCACAATTTACACACACTTACTCTCTTATTTTCTCTCTAGTCTTTCTCACTCTAAACAGTGTAAGTATTAAATTTTCTTCTTCTTCTTCTCTTCTTCATATTCACGACATCATCATCATCATTTAAAGGATCAAGCTTTTTAGCTTTTGATCTTGTTATATCTTGTAGATTCAAACTTGGGTTTGAATCCTTCAAGAACATGAAAGATTCAAGCTTTCTAGCTTTGAATCTTCATTTACTTGTTAGATCTAGGTTTTCTAGCTTATAATTTCTTTATTTTGTTATAAAGATCAAAACTTGTGTTTATGATCTTCATGTAACTTGAAGATCTAGTCTTTTGCTTTAAGGATCTTCAAGAACATTAAATATCCAATCTTTCTAGCTTAGGGTTTTCTTAATACTTGAGATCTAAGTTATTATTGTAGATCTCACTTACTTGGAACCTTTTTGTGATTGCTGTGATGATAAGGATGCGTGAACTTGTGTAAAAAGGACAAAGGTTGAAGCTTTATTGGGTTTATGCAATAAAGAGGCAACCTTGATATTCAAAACTTGTAGAATGATAGCTTTTACTCTTAGTTGTGTGTTGATGGTTGAAACTTGGTCAAAGTGATGCTAACACATCAAAGAGTTGTACACTTGAAGCTTACACGCATCAAGGATGAGAACCGTGATGAGCATCAAGCACTAAGGAACCCACCGGATCACTTTTTTGCTGTTTTTCGGGGTCTGATCAGACTCATGGACTTCTAGAAAATTGATTTTTAGATAGTTCGTTTCGAGTAGATGACTTTTTGTTTAGGCCTCGCCTAAATCCGATATACGTTTTAGGATTTATAGCCTTCCGAAAGTCATTACGCCTTTGTAACGTTGTGTTGAAATTTCTGACCTACTCGCACTTAAACCGTTGCCACAGTCAAACAAAGATGAGTTAGGCTCTGAAAATTGGATAGCTGTTAAAGGACTTACCTATGGAGCCTTGGCCACTAACTACGCGTCTTTCAATTTGTATAGAGGTCATAACAGCTGTCCAAAATCAGCCTTTTATTTCGATCTCTATTCTTGTTAAACTTACCTTAGCTTTGATGAATGATGATGATGTTGATGATGAAACTTAAATGTAATTTATTCACTTTTAAACTTTTGGGGACAACATACTGACCTAGTGACCTTTGACTTAGGTTGACGACCTTTCGGACCGACTTACTACCTGCATACGTTTCATATCGACTTTTACTGCTTATTCACTGTGAGTTATAGCATCCCTTATTACTTTTTTACTATTTTTGGGACTGAGAATACATGCGCTTTTTACGTTTTACATACTAGACATGAGTACTTAAACTTTACATATGTGTGGGTGATATAACGGCACAAAGATTCCCCTTAGCTTGGTAACATTTAATCATTGGTTTCCTAACCGTGAACGTGAATCTTAGATATGGATCCATAGGGTTTGACAACCCCACTCGGGCTAGTCGCGCTAGCATTCAACGGGTGTTTAATACTTCGAGGACAAACGCACTCACCAAGTGCACTTTTTGGGGGTGATATACATACATTAAGTCTAGTTACCGGGTGCCCACGGTTAAGCATATACTTTTCATACTGATTTAAACTGCTGGTTGAAGCACTGAAATCTCGTGGTCTACATTACATTACTGATTACAAACAAACTGTAGCTCACTAACATTCGTGTTGACTTTTTAAGCGTGTATTTCTCAGGTGCTTAGACGTTATTTCTTCCGCTGTTAGACTTGCTGTCTTGGTGTTAGACTTGCTGTTACAAACTTGCTGTGTTAGACTTCCGCTGCATTACTTACAGATGTCTCAATCATGGAACTTTTATTTTGCATTCGTAACTTACGTTATTTTCAAACAATGGATTTGTAATGACCTTTGGGTCACATACTTATGTTAATGCTTCTATTCTGTGACACCCCCAAATAGGGCTTGGGGTATTTGTATCTAATTATATCAAATCACAGTTGTATAAACGAGAACGACTCTACATGAGACGTTTTGTTGAGTTTTGCAGTGGAAGATAAATATGTCTTTAATTGATATGATATGTAATGAAGACTCCAAGCATAGCAAGCAATCATCAACAAAGCAGTAGATATACAGCGGAAGCAATATTTAAGTACCTGAGAATAAACATGCTTAAAAAGTCAACACGAGGTTGAGTGAGTTCATAGGTTTGTCATAAATAATGATTTCAGTAATAGTGTTAGACCACAAGATTTAGTTTGTGAAGTAGATCTCGCAAGATCCAAAAGTTGATCTCCCGCAGGATCAAAAAGTTATGCCAGTGCGTGATATTTAGACTAAACGTTGTTTGCCCCGTGACAAGTTGTTCTGTCCTTGTCGTTTAATTTCATTATCAAGTAATACAAAGACTTAGTCAAATGTATCGGGGACGTTACTCCCGATAGGCCTATCCCCAATAATTAAGAATGCCGCAGCAATTAAAAATATCACTGTAGGGACTTAGTCGGACATAGCCGGGTATAGCATAGTTTAATAGTTGGTACTGATATTTAGACTAGACTTTCAAGTTTGCCCCGTAACAAGTTATTGTTTATACTTGTCGGTTGAGGACTTGCTGGTCATAGCCCAACATATCACAGTTTAATAGTTGGTACTTGTATTTAGACTAGACTTTCAAGTTTGCCCCGTAACAAGTTATCGTTTATACTTGTCGGTTGGGGACTTGCTGGTCATAGCCCAACATATCACAGTTTAATAGTTGATACGTGTAAAACAGTTATAAAAGTTGCGCATGTATTCTCAGCCCAAAAATATAGATAAAAAGGGAGCTATGAAAACTCACATTAAATAGCAGTTGAAGTATTCCACGCAAGAAGGAAAGTAAAGCAAGTAAGTGATCTGGATATCAACCTTGAGGTATAACGTTTGATTAGTTAATGTCTAACTTGACATAAAGTATGTTTATTAATATAGCAACTATATTGACAGTGACGGTTTTCGAGAAAAGTTCCTATTTCTCAAAAGTTTCTATTTTTGGAAACCTACTATTTATGAAAAACTTCCACTTATAGTAAGCTTCTAGTTTAAGAATGTTCGGGTTATAATTCTTAACAAAGATGTTGTACAATCTCGCCCAAACTTCGTCGCTAACATGCAAGTTACTCGAATGATCTATTGTTACCGAGCGGCCCAGGATCTCTTGACCAGAATCTAAGTCTTGGCATTCGAGATCCACAAGCGTCCCATAAAGGTAAAAAGGATCACCCTAGGCCACAAGTAGCGGTAATGTTTGTAGTATTTGTACGCTATCTTTAATTATAACCTTCACGTTAGGTGCGTATATACATATATATTCATTAATTCGATTTTAATTATAACTCTTATATATTAATTCATAAAAATACTTTTATAATTTTTAGTAACATATATTACTAATTATAACATGTTATTTATTTTAATTTTAATTGCATATAATTTATAACATTATTTACATGTTTCGGTAAAAAAATAATAAACCGAAGTAAATAGTAAAAAGTAAAAAGTAAGAAAAGAATACTTACTAGTAGTAATTCTTCAAAGAGAGAATGAGAGAAATTTTGATGTGAGTTTGAATGAGAAATGAGGGGTATTTATTCTTGAAAAAATTAGGTAAAAAGAATAAAATAATTAAAAGAAAAAGAAATATTTTAATTTTTAATGGGATTTTAAAATTCAAAAGTATTAAATGTTAGGTCATGGGATAATGCACAAAATAAAATAATAAAAGTAGTTTTCCATTATAATTTTTAATTAAAAAGTAATTTATTTATTTATTTATTTTATTAAAAAAATCATTTATTTTAAGGATTTTTTATATATTTTTTTTAAAATAAACAAATTGATTTACTACTTTTCCAAGAATATTTGTCAATATATTTTTATTATTCATAATAACAATACTGATAATAAAGATATTAATTATTGATATCTTGTTTAAAAAGGATATTAATAATAATAATATTAATATATCAAATTAATGCGTAATTATTTACAAATAATTGTTCGTGAATCGTCGGAAACAGTTGAAATTTAATGAAATCATATAAAGTTTTTTGTTTAAATCAACTCGGAAATTTCTGGGTTGTCACAGTATCCCCCTGTTAATAGAAATTTCGTCCCGAAATTTTAGTTGTTGCCATCCATCGGCGTTGTTTGTAAACAGGTGAGGATATTTTCGTTTTATTTGGTTTTCAGGTATACTCGGGGCCTTGCGTGAAATCCAACGGATAGAATATTGTTTTGTTCCGAGCATTTTAAATCATATGATTCATAAATTTTACGAACTGCATTTTATTATTAATGCGGAGGTTATCTAAAGGATTTAACAAGAGTGTCATTGATTAGGTTTTCCTCAGAAAGAGATGATGACGTTATACAAGCATTTCAATATATACATGAAATGTGTGATGAATAATAGTGAGCTTATTTAAACCTTGATCATTTATGCCACAATATTAGGGTAGACAAAATAGAGAGGAGTTCATGAAAATCATAATCATGAAATTTGATAGAGATCGTCATTCTTTACAACAAGAATGATGAATATGAGTTGAAAAATAGAGTTTTATCGACATTAAATAATATGGATAAAATGATTCGATTATAGAAAGAGTATAAATGAAACTATCACAAAAGAGTGAAATGAGGAAATTAAATATTCACCTTAACTTTTGATATGGTTAAAGTTGATTTCCGGAATTCAAGGGATTTAAAGAAATCTTCATAATCTTTATAAGATTTGATTCTCCGGTAATTAAGAAAATTAGGACTTTCTTTAATTAAATGCGGTGAATTGTCTCGATTGCTGTGTCTAGAATTTCGCTATAAATTAGCTTCTTCCGTTTCATTATCTTCACCACTTCTATACTTTCTTCCTCAATTCATACTTCCAAAAGATTTCTTAATATGCTCAATCTAGTTCTTGTTCTTGACCTTATATTGGTTATCGCCACAATCTTCCTTCTTTTCCAACTCCCACCAGAGGAGTGTGTTTACTTCTATTATGCTCTAGGATTTATCATGTTTTTAGTTCTTGTAACATCCGTGTTACATCTGTCCCACATCGGTTGAAGAGGGGAACGAAGCATGCCTTATAAGGGTGTGGAGACCTTTCCTAGCATGACGCGTTTTGGGACCACAAGCGCAGCAGATCTCATGAGAACTCTGCAGTTAAGCGTGCTCAAGCGAGAGCACTACCAGGATGGGTGACCTCCTGGGAAAGTGCTCGTCGCGTGTGGTTGCCAAGAAAAATCCGTGCGCCTACGGGCAAAGCGGACGGGGAACGTTTACCTGGGATGTTACAAATGGTATCAGAGCCAGACCCCGGACCAAACGTGCACAGCGAGGACGCTGTGTCCCATTAGGGGGGAGGATTGTAACATCAGTATTACATCTGTCCCACATCGGTTGGAGAGGGGAACGAAGCATGCCTTATAAGGGTGTGGAGACCTTTCCTAGCATGATGCGTTTTGGGACCACAAGCACAGCAGATCTCATAAGAACTCTGCAGTTAAGCGTGCTCAGGCGAGAGCACTACCAGGATGGGTGACCTCCTGGGAAAGTGCTCGTCGCGTGTGGTTGCCAAGAAAAATCCGTGCGCCTACGGGCAAAGCGGACAATATCATGCTACGGGGAACGTTTACCTGGGATGTTACAGTTCTCCCGTGTCTTTATATTGCTATACGCATTGATATACACGGTTTGTAATTTCGGTATTGTTATCGGGCTTTATAATTTCCCTTATTTGTCGAAGCTCTTTGCCTTTTTATTCTCCTCTCGACTCTAAGTAAAGCGAGTAATGGTCCAGAATTTGTAGGTATGAAGTTTCGAATGAACATAATGTTCTAAGCAGGAAGGAACGTAATGTCATGATTTGATTTGTTATATTACAAGAATTACTGAGGATAGAACTATCAAGAATATATGTTCTTAATATGTTCAGAGATTAAGTAGAATGTAAGAGTCGTGTAACATGGCAAATGATGATTAATAAGTCTATGAATCATCATCTTCCATTAAAAATTTAGCATGACTTACTGTAATATAATCACGTTGGCCCGACGTCATTATATTATACTAACTCATGCTTCAATTCCCAACACTTCTTCAAAACATTAATAATTTAAACTTGAATTTTACATAATATAGAAACTAAAATAGTTTCCTTTATTATGTAACAAAGATATCGCAAAGAGATAATTTATTGCGGACAAGAATAGTTATGAAGATATCTTTAGAAACATCAAGGATATTTATGACGAAAGATATGATGATATCTTAGAATTTTCTAAGATCAAATGATAATGAGGAAAGTTCTTCTGTAAGGATTTAAGATAAGTAAGGAGCAGGGTAATTGCTAATGATTTTAGCAGATACTGAATCATCTAGATTCTTTGAATACAGGTTTAGTCCTTGAGATTTGTCCACAGCTTCCTTCATGTTTTGCTCAATTCGTCTTTCAATACCAGATTTTCTTTTGAGCTTTTCCAACGCACAATTCTTTATTATCAAGCTTCTGGTCATTAAGACCATCTACGGCCTTTGCTGCTTCATCAGCATTATTAGGGTTAACGAATCTGAATTGTTGATTATTGTTCTAAGGTGTTTTCAAGAATTTTGAAGAATGTGCAATGTAACATATTAATGTGAGATATAAATATTTCTCGGGTATTACCTAGCCGTTAAAATATTTTCACCATCAACAGTTTGTATAACAGAATATTTAATTACAATCTTTATGATAATATACGTACATATATATTTTCCTTCAGATGTAATCATGGATTTAATGAGTTAATATAATATTAAACTCATTTGATTTGAGGTTGGAACAAGAATAAATAATCTCCAAAAACTTTTAGAAACTACATATTATCTGCTGAGTATTTCTTCAATGTAGTTATGAATCAATACTTCTTCGTTTGTTGTTACTGGTATTCCTTGGTATCTATGGTGCGTATGATGTTGATGCTCGTGGCATAGACTGTGATGTTGAGGCTTGTGATGCGGATGTTGTTGTTGATGAAGCTGATGGTGCTGATGCTGTTGCTGATACTGATGCAACTACTGGTGCTTATAATGCTTGCTGTGTTGATGATGTTGGCGGTACTGTTGAGGCTGTTGCTGATTCTGGTAGTGCCGTCGGTGCTGGTGATGTTGACGATACTGCTGGTGGTGTTGCGATTGCTGTTGGTATTACTTGTGGTGTTGATGATGTTGGAGATGTTGGTGGTACTGATGGTTCTGGTTATGTTGCTGGTGTTGCTTGTGGTATTTGGGTAGTAGGTGTGAGCCTAGCTTCCAAATCGTGCACTGTTTCCTCCAGGGTTTCTACTTTACGCTCAAGTCTATGGATTTGTTCTACCCATTCCTCCGTAAGGTTTGTCAATTCTTGATATTTAGTTCGAAGTCTTCTAACTTCGTCTAATAACCCTATATGGTTAGAATTCGGGAGTAGAGGACGAATACTGTCTTGGGCTACATCGAGTTGACCTTCGAGGAGGAAAATCCTTGCGAAAAGAGTGTAAACAGTATTGCGAACAGGTTCGCCGGTAAGCGGATCGAGTACTCTGACGTTTGGTGGTAAGTTTGGCTCGTGATAAGGAGTACCTTCTTCATTTCTCCATAGGGTGAGTATTTCGTGAACCCATCCCCATTTTCTGAAGGAATCACGGTAATTGATCGGTGGGTGTGTTCCCGTCACGCTACCTTCGGAGCTAGAGGAACTTGAGGAATCAAGTGAGAAATCCATTTTATGTGTTTGGAATAGGGTTTGATATGAAATGGGTATTGAATATTGAATGATATATTCGTCTCCTTGAATACGTATATATAGTAAAAGATTTCCGTGATTTACGGAGGAAATTTAGGAAAAGTTTTAGACAAAGTCTATTGAGATAGATATGATAAGATATGATAAGATATACTCCACGTATGCAATAATGGCAGTATGACGTGTCGAGATTATAAAATGATAAGTATGTAATCTAATAATCTTTCGATTAAAGACTTTCAATTCATATACTGTGATAACCCAATGACATTTTCCGGTTCGTAAACCGATGCATAAAGGTATAAGGCATATAGGTACGTGATATAATAGGGAGTTATATACGTTTGAGTATGAATAGTAACAATTATAGGAGTTTCAAAAATCATGGATAATATTTCATGTAATACATATGTAATACACAAAACCATGATAGATGACATAGGAATGTCAAGAATTTCAAAAATCATGGTGTCGCATTTAAATGCGGTGGCATAATTGGATAATACTTAGGAAAGTGAGCAGAGTTCTTAGGTTGGCTCGGCATTCTAAGATAAGTAAAGTTTCTAAAGCACAGTGTAGCATTTAACAGTTAAAGGCAACAAGTAAAGGCACTACGGTCAAGGAAAGTTGTAGTCCTACATTGCTAAGGTACCTAATTGTATAAGGCACACATAAAATACAATCCTAGTTCTCTACAACAACCTGCTCTGATACCAATCTGTGACACCCCCAAATAGGGCATGGGGTATTTGTGTCTAATTATATCAAATCACAGTTGTATAAACGAGAACGACTCTACATGAGACGTTTTGTTGAGTTTTGCAGCGGAAGATAAATATGTCTTTAATTGATATGATATGTAATGAAGACTCCAAGCATAGCAAGCAATCATCATCAAAGCAGTAGATATACAGCGGAAGCAATATTTAAGTACCTGAGAATAAACATGCTTAAAAAGTCAACACGAGGTTGAGTGAGTTCATAGGTTTGTCATAAATAATGATTTCAGTAATAGTGTTAGACCACAAGATTTAGTTTGTGAAGTAGATCTCGCAAGATCCAAAAGTTGATCTCCCGCAGGATCAAAAAGTTATGCCAGTGCGTGATATTTAGAATAAACGTTGTTTACCCCGTGACAAGTTGTTCTGTCCTTGTCGTTTAATTTCATTATCAAGTAATACAAAACTTAGTCAAATGTATCGGGGACGTTACTCCCGATAGGCCTATCCCCAATAATTAAGAATGCCGCAGCAATTAAAAATATCACTGTAGGGACTTAGTCGGACATAGCCGGGTATAGCATAGTTTAATAGTTGGTACTGATATTTAGACTAGACTTTCAAGTTTGCCCTGTAACAAGTTATCGTTTATACTTGTCGGTTGAGGACTTGCTGGTCATAGCCCAACATATCACAGTTTAATAGTTGGTACTTGTATTTAGACTAGACTTTCAAGTTTGCCCCGTAACAAGTTATCGTTTATACTTTTCGGTTGGGGACTTGCTGGTCATAGCCCAACATATCACAGTTTAATAGTTGATACGTGTAAAACAGTTATAAAAGTTGCGCATGTATTCTCAGCCCAAAAATATAGATAAAAAGGGAGCTACGAAAACTCACATTAAATAGCAGTTGAAGTATTCCACGCAAGAAGAAAAGTAAAGCAAGTAAGTGATCTGGATATCAACCTTGAGGTATAACGTTTGATTAGTTAATGTCTAACTTGACATAAAGTATGTTTATTAATATAGCAACTATATTGACAGTGACGGTTTTCGAGAAAAGTTCCTATTTCTCAAAAGTTTCTATTTTTGGAAACCTACTATTTATGAAAAACTTCCACTTATAGCAAGCTTCTAGTTTAAGAATGTTCGGGTTATAATTCTTAACAAAGATGTTGTACAATCTCGCCCAAACTTCGTCGCTAACATGCAAGTTACTCGAATGATCTATTGTTACCGAGCGGCCCAGTATCTCTTGACCAGAATCTAAGTCTTGGCATTCGAGATCCACAAGCGTCCCATAAAGGTAACAAGGATTACCCTAGGCCACAAGTAGCGGTAATGTTTGTAGTATTTGTACGCTATCTTTAATTATAACCTTCACGTTAGGTGCGTATATACATATATATTCATTAATTCGATTTTAATTATAACTCATATATATTAATTCATAAAAATACTTTTATAATTTTTAGTAACATATATTACTAATTATAACATGTTATTTATTTTAATTTTAATTGCATAAAATTTACAACATTATTTACATGTTTAGGTAAAAAAATAATAAACCGGAGTAAATAGTAAAATGTAAAAAGTAAAAAGTAAGAAAAGAATACTTACTAGTAGTAATTCTTCAAAGAGAGAATGAGAGAAATTTTGGTGTGAGTTTGAATGAGAAAATGAGGGGTATTTATTCTTGAAAAAATTAGGTAAAAAGAATAAAATAATTAAAAGAAAAAGAAATATTTTAATTTTTAATGGGATTTTAAAATTCAAAAGTATTAAATGTTAGGTCATGGGATAATGCACAAAATAAAATAATAAAAGTAGTTTTCCATTATAATTTTTAATTAAAAAGTAATTTATTTATTTATTTATTTATTTTATTAAAAAAATCATTTATTTTAAGGATTTTTTATATATTTTTTTTAAAATAAACAAATTGATTTACTACTTTTCCAAGAATATTTGTCAATATATTTTTTTTTTATTCATAATAACAATACTGATAATAAAGATATTAATTATTGATATCTTATTTAAAAAGGATATTAATAATAATAATATTAATATATCAAATTAATGCGTAATTATTTACAAATAATTGTTCGTGAATCGTCGGAAACAGTCGAAATTTAATGAAATCATATAAAGTTTTTTGTTTAAATCAATTCGAAAATTTTCGGGTTGTCACATATTCATAGGAAGCACTTTATCTTTTGTAAAACGCTATCTTTTTATGAATGCAAAACTGGTTTTCAAACAGCATATAGTGTTTGACCTTGTAATGATCCTGTTGTTGATAAACCGTACACGATGGTTTTGTACGGGGCATCACAACAGTTTACTCGCATGTTTTCACAGGTACTTGAGTTGTTTGGTGCTTCCGTTGTGTTAGAAGTGTCTGCATGCATTTGGGCAGATTTTGTTAAACAATTTATGAAACATTAAACTTGCATTCTCTTTTTGGATTATTAAATTAGTGGGTGTTTGGTTGACAATGTTTATATCAACTTTGGTTATTTAATATGTTGGGTTTGTTAAACTACATATTTTGGTAAATTTCCTTTTTGGGAAACTTTTGAATAAAAGAATGCAATGTTGTTTATTAAATTCATTTAAAGATCGATCAAGCTGTGGGACCAAGTGACGGAGCCGTTAAGTGTATTGACGGGGCCATCACAACCGTCACCAACTAAACGAGCTTTATAACGCTCATAAGTCCCATTGGATTTCATTTTATGCCTGTAAATCCACATAGATCTAATAACCTGCATGTTAGGTAAACGAGGAACAAGAACCCATGTATTATTTTCCACTAAAGCCTTATATTCGTCGGCCATGGCACGTTTCCAATTAGGATCGGTGAGAGCATCTTTCAGATTTTTAGGAAGAGGAGAAATGGAAGTAGAAGCCGAGAGATTATAGTGGACTTTAGGTTTAACAATACCCGACATGCTACGTGTGTGTATGGTGCGTGTGGGTACATGCGAAGGACTAGTAGGTAAGTTTGTGGATGGATGTTGAATAGAAGGTGACGATAGAGGAACAGAAGGAGACTCATTATAAGTAGATGAGAAAGTTGATGGGCTATGTGGTGGTGTTGAGTTAGGCGAATTTGATGGGCTTTTGGACGAATCTGGTGGGCTGGGAGGTGTATTAGTTGGACCAAGAAAAGGTGTTGGTGAGATGGGCTCATTAGGCATGGATTGAGTTAGGCCAGCGGACATAGAAGGTATAGAAATGGATGCAGAGGAATTAGTGGGTTGGTTTAAGGATGATGTAGAATTCAAGAACTGAGAGGCATATAGATGTGGATTATGATCATCAGTAAAACATTTGTAGGAATCTTTAGTGGATAAGTTGGTTTGTGTAAAGGGAAAAATGGTTTCATTGTATATTACATGGCTCGAAATGATTATTTTATGAGTAGAAAGACCATAGCATTTGTATCTGCGGTGATTAGGAGGGTAGCCCAAGAAAACGTGTAACACCCGTTTTCAGTTACGAGTTATTTCGAATGACATTCGAAATACAAGGCATGTAAGTGTATATTTGGATCCCAAATAAAGTTGGAGTTGATGTTGTAAAGCCTTACCATTGGATAGTAAATCTCATTACGTTTCCAATGATATTTGATTCGTCAAAAACGGAGTTACGGTTTGAAAGTTACGACCAAAAAAAGTTCAGTTTCAGACTCAGTTCATTGGGACTCCGTCCAGACTTTGGGACGCCATCCAACAATGAAGGTTAGGACGCTGTCCAAACTTTTTGGACACCGTCCAGAAGGCCTGACGGGCCAGCAGCTCTATTTTACTCAAATTAAAAGGGGTATTTGGGTCTTTTCACTTAGGGTGGGTTTGGGATCATCAAAAATGATCTAGAACTCCATTTGGAGCTCATTCTCACCCACACAAAACACTCTCATCTTATTTGAGAGAGAGAGGGTTAATTTAGAGTGAGAAAGCTTGGTTTGGTGAAGAAGATGAGCGTTTCGGGTCAAAGCTCGAGAGTTAAAGTTGTTCCTTTCATTCACGGCTACATTTTGGTAGTATTGGTAAGTCTTAACTCCGAATTTCATTGTTAAGATTCTTGTGTACATTTAGGGTTTGAGCTTGTTATTTGTAAAACCCTTTTAGATGATGAAGAGGGTTTATGGAAACCCACTATTTTGATATTTTGTGGGTTTTGGGTTGGTTAATGATTTAAGCATGTTTAAGGTTTGTAAGTGGGGTATAATCACTAGTATTAGTGATTTTAGGAGTGTTGGAACTTGTAAGACCCATTTGGGGGTAAAATGGGTGAATTTGGGTTATGTTGAGATAAGGAAAACCCTAATAGCTATGATCTAGGGTTTGGCCATGTGAATTGAAGTTGTAAGTGTTAAATTGTGTTGATTAGTCATTAATACACTTGTAAATGATGGAATAATTGTAAATGGGTCATGTTTGGCTAAAATGGTATGTATAAGTGTTGAAATGGGTCAAATGAGTTAAGGTTGACCTAATTGGGTGAAATGGGTATGAAACACCCTAAGTTTGTGCTAATTGGTGTTAGTAGACTTACATCACTAGTTTTAGTAATTAAAGATGAGTCTTGGCCATTTTATGGGCGGTTTTGGGTGTGAGTGAGTATTGTGGTTAATTCCACAAGTTGTGTATTGAATGTGTACTTATGTATTAGGTACCTTGCTCGAAGCATACGGAAGTGCTAAATCACCACCGACGTGATAAGGTGAGTGGAATAATTATATGCGTAGGTATATAATGTATCTATTTATTGTAGCGTGAAATGTGTAGTGTCGAGGTGTTAAGACACCACATTTCACGTGAAGAGTGTAGCATCGAGGTGTTAAGATGCCACTCGGGTGTAGCATCGAGGTGTTAAGATGCCACCTAGGAGTGTAGTGTCGAGGTGTTAAGACACCACTCCGTAAAATAATGAGTGAAGCATCGAGGTGTTATGATGCCACTCAGGGTGAAGTGCCGAGGTGTTAAGGTGCCACCCTAGGGGTTAGTGGTGCGAGGTGTTAAGTGCCCTAACGGATGTTGTGAACACCGATGGCGTTTTCGCGAGCGCCGTTCCCTTGTACTATTGGTTAACCATGGTTATTGTGTTGTAGTGTAAGCATATTACTTTGTTCATGTTATATATGCTTGTGTTATGTTAGCATGATTATTGGAGGTTATAGCTTGTATTTGTGACGATAAGCTAATTGTGTTTGCTAGCATGTCTGCGGTATTTATGTAAGTAATTGCAAGTAGGTATATTATATATGTATGTGTATAATTATTGCATTCACTAAGCTTTATGCTTACCCCTCTCGTTGTTTACCTTTTTACAGGTATTTTGTTATGAAGCTAACTAGTTGTTAGACTAGATGCATAGGAGCGCTTGGGCTCGAAGGGGTAGCGTTTGGTTATATGGACGCGGATTGGGGATTTGGTAGTCTCCGGGATTATGCTCTTGGTATTGGGTTGGGTTATAGAGTCCTAATCCGTCTAAAGAGATAAATGGGTCGAAATCTCTACATTATTTGTAAAACGGGTCATTGTGGGCCCGGTGTTGTAAAACTTATCTTCATTGCGGAAATCTCTTAGTTTCACTTAATACGATGTGTTGTGAAAATTGTTTCGTTTAAAAGTGTCGGGAAGCGGATTTTTCGCTCGCGTGAATTCGAAAAACTGATCAGGAACTTTTAGTTCATTTGGACGCCATCCCAAGGGCATGGACGCCGTCCAGTCCGTCAGAGCTGGACGCCGTCCAGATAACTGGACGCCATCCAGATGTACTGTTCCAGGAATTTTTTTTTTAAGTCGTATTTTTGGTATAACGAAGTCGGGTTGTTACAAGTGGTATCAGAGCATAGTCTAAGGGAATTAGGTGACCTTGGAATAGGTGCCTAGTCTTAGACTTATTGGCGGTTGTGCGTTATTTGCGGGACTTGTTTTTGTCCAAAGTGTGATGATGTGGGGCCTTATTTCGCATGTAAATTAGTGCCTTAGATTGCTAGTGCCTAAGGTAAGTAGGCGAACTTGGACGTTGTTTTAGTGATAGTCACCTAGGTTGTAGGTTGACTTGTCGTTGTGGTGTACTTGTGTACGTTTATTACTATTGTATATTGGTGTATATATATATACATGTATCTAATTGGTGCATTGTCTTAGAGATGAATCTATTGGAGAGATTCAAAGGTTTGGCGGTTTTGAGTGATCAAGTTCACGGTAAGGACTTTGGTCATTCAGGTACTAGGAGTTATCGCGTGTTATTTTGTGTGAATGTTGCGTCAGTCTGGGTAAAGTACTTGGCGTGACCATGTGGAAATGGTAAGATAAGCATTTGTAATAATGACCGATCACTATTATTACGAAAGTATATCTTGACACTAAACATGACATGACAAGTACCGAACGGAGGAGACGTGGCATGGTTGGGGTAGAACGGGACGAATTAGGAATCTTTTATTGGTTCCTAGGATATAGTAGTCTCGAGTGATGTGCTTGTTATCACATCAGGTTCTTTGTGAGTCGGGAAGTGTACGATGGAATCGGTTAGTTAAGTGAGCGAGCTAACTCACGAGTTTGGTGCGTGCTTAGCCACCCTAAGTAGTGGGTGCATTATTGAGATTGTAATTGGTTTTAGTTACCCATCGTAACTAGGATGACCAATTTACGCTTGCGTGTGTGCGACTAGGACTTGAATTCCGTAATGGAATGCGACAAGTCTAATGATTGTAGTTTTGAGTTACACTCGGTAGAGTGTGTGGGTAGAGAATCGTGTTAGGATTCTAATTGTGAGTTGCCTTGGAATTGGCGAATCGAGGAGTCTTCGGGTCATTAAACTCATGGGAGTGGGACCCATATGACGATGTTTACGATAGTGTGTTGGTGTGTTGTGGATTATAGGGTAACATTCCTAACGGAATACCCCTGTCGTTGTGACTGTGCCGATAGGTGGAAGGGTGTAAGACTTGGTGTTCTCAAGCATCTCCTTAGTGTTAGATGAAGGGTTTCGTTAGGCTATATCGTTTTGGCCTTGTGAAAATTGCGGGTAGCATGTGATCGCTAGGAACCTTCGATAAGATGATAAACCGTAAGGTTTGTCGGGTATGTATGACTTCGGGTCATTATTATAGAGAGACGGGTGACATCGGGTGTATGGAACCTAAAGATCGAGTTCTAAAATTTAGTAGGTTGTGGCGGGAGTCTGTATGACACTACGTCAGGTGCCTTCTTATACCTGCTAGTGTGATGTTCAACTCCGATGATGGTGTGATCACTTTGTGCTTAGGGTGCCGGTGAGATACCCTTGGAAGCAGCGGAGATTATAATAGTGATCGACGGGTGATAGTAATACGACGGTTGCAAAAGTCGAAGTTTAAGAGCATTGTGATGAATACTTCTTATGAAGTGACGGGTGAGCAAATCTTGTTGCTCTTAAGTGATAGACGGGTAAAGATGACCGGTGAGCCGGTGACGGACTTAATGGTCGGTTAGTCCGAATGGTTTAGATGAAGTGTTGATATTGTGGTGGACGCAATTATGGTGTCAGAATTGGTCACTCTTCTCCATGAGAGTGAGCAATTGTTGATAACGATTCGTCAAGTGGAAGGTCGGGTGATCTCGACTGAGAATCATGACTAAGTAAGCGGCGTGACATATGCCTAGGCTTAGAGGCATATGTAAGACTTTGGTGGAGTTTTCTTTTCGAACGATTAAGGTAGTTAGTTGTGAATTATGGTATGACGGTGCGATTTCATCGCGTGTACGACGTCTCAAGTGATTGTGCATGTCGGCTCTGAGAGCCTAAAGCGAATTTATGGTGAATTGATGTTTATGACCAACGGTGAGAATGGTCAGGTGTGACGTGGAATTACAATTCCGCGGGATGTTATCATCTTGGCGGTGAGAATAGGGAGATAAATCCTAAGTGGGGGAGTTTTTACTGCCGCCCGAGGAAAACTCCAGTGGTGTTATGTATAGTGAAATGTTGGAGCGTACCGTGCTAAGCCTCAATGGGTATTCGGAGCTCCTAGGGAGGAAGAGTGACGGGTTGCTAATGTCGACTCGAGATCGTGCTTTATGATTGTGAGTTACAACTCGAGAATGTTATGCGTGAAGATTATGATGATGGGATCGAAGGAAGTGTAAGACTTCCTATGTAAGGTGGTCGTGTAGTACCAATGTGCGGTATGAGACCAAATGTGAAGTTTGAGATCCCGGAGTGAGAGAATGAAGTGGTCGTTGCGGGTGCTCCCGTAGTAAAAAATCTGGGTTGTCGTGAAACCCGGACAGTATAATTGAATGAGAACAAGTTCGATATCGTGACGAATATTGTATTTTCCCTGTCGGGAAATGCAATCGTGGAGACTGTCAGTGGATTATTCCACTTTATGGACGAATGTGAGGCGGAGAGTGTCGATTCTGATTGTATCACATCGAGACACGCGGATGTTGTTTGTTTGCGAGAGTGTGTTCCCTAGTAATGCGACTGTTAGTTGCATTGAAATGTCGAGACCATCTTTAATGGACGGTCTAGGTAGGATGTAACGACCCTGGTTTTTCCAACGTTATTTATTAATAATTATTATTATTAATACGCTTGATTAAACGAATGTATGTTATTACATTTACATGTTGCTTTAATTGCCCGTACTTGAACTTTAAATGCCCGAAACGTCTTTGTGACACCCGGAACTTGCACGAATAATATTTTAAGGTATTATTTACATTCATGATTAATTTTATTAATCATTTTAATTAACTAAGATGGTTAGTTAATTACTTGGGCTTAAGTTGGACTTATTTGGATTATTTGCAACTTGGGCTTTAATTAGTGTAATGGACTCTTGAATAAGACTCACAAGCCCACCCTACTTCTTTTAATGGACATTAAGCCCACTCTTGCATACTTGTAAGTATCATTTAAACATAAACTAACTAGTTACTTGCTTAAGGAATCTAGTTGCCTTATAATCCCCATGAAATCAACTCTTATATCCACCTTTATGAACTTTACATGCTAATAACCATTAAACTTAACCTCTCCCCCTCTCTATTCAGCTGAATGCCGAGATTTTGATGCCCATATGGGGTGTTTTGGTTTCCATTTTTCATTCACAACTTACATACAACACTCTCTCAAAAACACACACACATTACTAGCAATTATCCCTCTTTCTTTTCTCTCTCAAGTTCTTTGTTCTTGCAAGTAAGTTAAAGACTTTTTTCTTTCTTCTTTGTCTAAACAAAACCGTGGGCCTTGAGCCCTTTGATCATCATCATGATTTGTTGTTTTAATCTTTGTTTACAAGTGTTGATTTCTAGTTACTTGTTACTTACTTTCAAGCTTTCAAGAAGCAAACTTTTTAGTTTGATTTCTTCATGTATATCTTGTATTTAACAAGAACATCAAGAACATAATCTCTCTAGTTATGTTCTACATATTTTGTTTCAAAGAATTGAAGTTCATAGTTGTATAAACTCTTTACTTGTAGTTCTTGAAGTAACTTTGAAGTTACTTCACTTAAAGATCAACTTGGTTGAATCTTTAAAAGTAAGAGCAACTATGAATCATCTTCTTGTTTAGATTAGCTTTCTACTTTATTTATTTCAAAGATTTAAAGTTTATAATCTTTAATTTTTGTTACTTGTGTTCTTGTTTGTTGTATGTTACTAGAATACCACCTTCATGGTTGGTTTAGGCTTATCTTTCATTTTCTTTATTTCTTATTGTTAAGTTGCTTACTAAACATTTGAACAAGGACATGAAACCAACAAGAGCTTACACTTTGGTGCAAGTATCATGGATCCAACACTTGGTTGTGATCTTTCTTAGTGTTCATGAACTTGTTCATAAACTTACATGTAACCTTGGTTCATCAAACACTTACAACACTTGCACTTGAGTTATGATGGACAAACCTTGGTCAAAATGATGTTAACACATCAACGAGTTGTACACTTGAAGCTATACGCATCAAGGATGAGAACCGTGATGAACATCAAGCACCGAGACAACCGGAACTCTCCAAAACCCACTGTTCTGTCCAAAACCTACTGACCTGATGCTTCTGGAACAGACCAGTAGACCTGGGCTGTTCTAACCTTGATTTTTGGATAGAACTTTTCGAGTAGATAACTTTTCATATAGGACTCGTCTTAATCCGAGTTACGGTTTAGGATTTATGGCCCTCCGATCGTTACCATGTCCTTTAACGTTGTGCAGAAATTTCTGACCTACTCGCACTTAGACCGTCGCCACGGTCAAACCAAGACGAGTTTGCTTCTGTAAATTTTACCACACTTAAGGGACTCATAGACGGAGCCATGACCACTGGTCTCACCTTAATTCAGTAAGGGTAGAGGCCGTGGTGACTGACCGAAGTCAGCCTTTGTTTTAAACGACTTTCATAAACGAGTCTTACTTGTTACCTTTTGTTTAATGATGATTGACGATGACCCTTATGACCTTAATTACGTACTTGTAAACCTTTTGAGACGACTTATTGACTTAGTGCTATTTGACTTAGGTTGAGGACGTTTGGACCGTTACTTGCACACCACTTTCCGACTACTACCTTACCATTACTACTAATCATTGTGAGTTATAGCATTCCCTTTTTACTTTAACTTATTTTGGGAACTGAGAATACATGCGGATTTTATGTTTTACATACTAGGCACGAGTACTTAAACTTATATATGTGTGGGTTATACAACGGCAGAAACATTCCCTTTAGCTCGGTAACGTTTAATCATTGGTTTTTGAACCGTGAACGCGAATCTTAGATATGGATCCATAGGGTTTGACATCCCCACTCGGGCTAGTAGCGCTAGCATTTAACGAGTGTTTAATACTTCGAGGTTATACGCACTTGCCAAGTGCACTTTAAGGGGGTACATTAAATGTTAAGTTAGTTACCGGGTGCCCACGGTTAAACATATACTTTTACATACTTTTGAATCGCTCGTTGTAGCACTGAAATCTCGTGGCCTACTTACATTACTGTTATACTTAAACTATAGCTCACCAACCTTTGTGTTGACCTTTTTAAGCATGTATTTTCTCAGGTGCTTGAAGTCGCTTCCGCTATCTTACTAGTCGTGCTGTAGAACCCGCTGCCTAGAGTTGTTATCGCATGACTACTTATGTTGCATTCAAACTTTTTACTTATGAACTTATGTTATGTAACGACCATTATGGCCACGTACACTTATTTAATGCTTCTACTTAGCGAAGCATACTTTTGATTTGTAAAACAATTGACGTATGTTATGACGTCACTTTTATTTATGAATGTAAACTCTGTTTTGAAAACGCATATAGTACTTAACCTTGTAATGATCCTGTTGTTGATGGTCCGTACATGATGATTTAGTACGGGGCGTCACATTTGGTATCAGAGCATTGGTTGTAGGGAATTAGGATGCATTAGTGAGTCTAAGACCGACCCGAGTAGGATTCACTAATAGGACTAATCTACAACTTGTTAGTTTACTTGTTTCCGCTAAACTTACTGCATGCTGCTGCTTACTGTTACTGCTATATGCCGTATGCTACTACGTGATTTCACTACTGCATGCTATTACTTGCTTTCGATTGCATGCTAGTTT
Organism: Rutidosis leptorrhynchoides; assembly: GCF_046630445.1. Classification (NCBI taxonomy): domain Eukaryota; kingdom Viridiplantae; phylum Streptophyta; class Magnoliopsida; order Asterales; family Asteraceae; genus Rutidosis; species Rutidosis leptorrhynchoides. The sequence goes on along the minus strand of NC_092341.1, from coordinate 36,721,021 downwards.
CGTACGATTACTGATATTGCCATGCTACTTATTGTTATACATGATTTAAACTGTTGGCCTATTATTTGCTTGCTTTATGACATACTGACATGGAAAATTTATTTTTCCTTGATCAGATGTCGGACGTTCCACCTACTGACATCCCGAGCGGCTCAGGCCCCGTTGTTCCACCCACTGCTGCACCTGTTGCTGCTGCTGCTGCTGCTGCCGACATTCCGGCCCCGACACCCACTGGCGACCCCGGCGCCTCTAGTTCTGGATCTAGCTCTAGTGTGCATATCCCGGCGTCTTCTTCCAGACCCCTGAGGCAACTGGCTCGCATTGGTGGCATGGAGATCCCCGCGGAGTTCGGGGAAGGACCCTTCCGTAATCACTGGCGCACACCTTGCCGACGCACTGCCGACGGCCGCTTAGCCGTGATTACGCCAGGCCGACACCGACAGATGTTGGCCGCTTTCGGATATGTTGAGCCACCCGCGCCACCACCGCATGATTCAGACGACGGTTCTTCCACCGATGCTTCTTCAGACGACACCTCATCTGACGACTCCAGTGATGAGGAGGGTCCCGCTGACCGACCGATTCAGGCACCTTCTACCCCGCCGAAGAAGCGGTATCGCTTCGCTGGCATAATTCCTGGTCGTACTATCACTGACGCTTATGGTCGGCGTCGTAGGATCACTGCTCGTAAACGGCTGGTGCCGTACCCCGCCGACCCACTGATATTACCGTCTCCACCCAGAGCCGGACCATCCACTTCAGCACCACCGGCTCCACCTGCACCGCTAGCACCACCTGCCCCACCATCTTCCTCTAATGAGGAAATGAGGCGGGAGATTGAGATTCTCCAGACTCGAGTTACTGAGCTCGAGGAGCAGATGACTCATGTTTTGGACATCTTGTACCCACCATCGCCGTAGGACTTTGTACTAGATTCTGTATTGTAATCTCTTTTGTAATTTCATATTTCACTTATGTAATGTACGAACTTATTGTAATGTATGAACTTATTATCAGTAATGAATGGAATTTGTGTTGTTACTTTGTGCGCAAGTGTTCTATTTACATTATCATATCATGGTTTTGTGGTACTTATATATGCTTGCATTACTTAATCAACATGTGTTGTGCTGCTTTCATGTTGGTTGTTATATACTATATTATTATTATTTGCATAATGGATTTTGACTTGAGTCAAAATGTCTGTATAGAACATCATGACCAACGGGAGATCTATCCCTACCGCGGCACAAATTGAGGAAATGATTAACGAGCGAGTCGCTGCTGCACTAGCTGAAAGACAACCCCAAGTTCCACCACCACCGCCTGTCAATCCACCTGTCGTCCGAGATGGGTGTACTTACAAGGAATTCCAAAACTGCAAGCCACACTACTTCAGTGGCACTGAGGGACCCGTCGGTCTCACCAGATGGTTCGAAAAGTTGGAATCGGTATTCAGGGTTAGCAATTGTTCTGAGGCTAACAAAACGAAATTTGCATCTTGCACGCTGTCTGATGGCGCGCTCACATGGTGGAATACCATGGCCCAAGCGAAAGGAATTGATGAAGCGTATGCTACGCCTTGGGAAGAATTTAAATGTGCTATGATCGAGGAATACTGTCCGAGAACCGAGATTCAAAAGATGGAAATCGAATTTATGCAATTGAAAACCGTAGGGAACGACCTTAACAGCTACAACCGTAGGTTTTTGGAATTGGCTCTTATGTGTCCAACCATGGTCACCCCCGAATTTAAGCGTTTGGAGAAATACTTCTCGGGACTTCCTAAGTCCATCAAGGGTAATGTTACCTCATCCAAGCCACCAAGTGTTCCCGAAGCAATGCGCATGGCGCATACTCTCTTGAATCAAATCATCCTGGACGAGCCGGAGAAGGCTAAGTTTGAAACTGTTAGTGGTGAAAAGAGGAAATGGGACAACAACCACAACAACAACAGGGGTAGGAACTATGATCAAAACCCGGCAAAACGACATGAAGGGTTCAGGCAAAACAACCACATGCACAACAACAACACCAACCCCAACAACAACAACCGCACCAATCCGAACTACAAAGGAACCTTACCACAATGCAATAGGTGCTACAAGCACCACACTGGGTATTGCAATGTTATCTGTGAGAAGTGCCAACGATCTGGACATGTTGGCAAGGATTGCAAGGTTACCACTTTGAATGTGAAGCCAAACCACAACAACAATGGGCCTAAGAAGTGTTATGAATGTGGAAAGACGGGCCATTTCAGAAACGAGTGTCCTAACAAGCGTAAGGATGGCAGACCACCACGTGCTAGAGCCTTCAACGTTAATGCAAGGGACGCTCGCGACAACCCCGACTTGGTGACAGGTATATTCAAGATCAACAATCTTTTAGCTTCTGTCCTATTTGATACTGGTGCCGATAGGAGCTATGTGTGTAGACATTTTTGTGATAAGTTAGATTGGTCGTTAGTTCCCTTGAAGGAAGGTATGCTTGTCGAGGTCGCCAATGGAAAACTTGAAAAGGTCGACCATATTAGTCGTGGAGCTATTATCAACATAGCTGGTGCAGATTTCGAAATTGATTTGATACCTATCAAACTGGGAAGTTTTGACGTGATCGTCGGTATGGATTGGTTGAGCAAGATAAAGGCCGATGTTATCTGTGGAGATAAAGCACTTCGCATACCACAAGGAGATGGCGAACCACTGGTTATCTATGGAGAGAGATGTACCTCGAAGTTGAACCTCATTAGTTGCGTGAAAGCGCAAAAGATTATGAAGAAGGGACGCTTTGCTGTCCTAGCACATGTGAAAGCAGTAGAAACTGAGGTGAAGAACGTGAACGATGTGCGTATTGTGAACAAATTTTCCGATGTCTTTCCCGAAGAACTGCCTGGATTACCGCCACCGAGGGCAGTAGAGTTTCAGATTGACTTAGTGCCAGGAGCTGCACCTGTAGCTCGCGCACCTTATAGACTCGCACCTTCCGAGATGCAAGAATTACAGAGTCAACTACAAGAGCTATTAGATCGAGGGTTTATCCAACCAAGCTTTTCGCCTTGGGGCGCACCTGTGTTGTTTGTAAAGAAGAAGGATGGATCCTTCCGTATGTGTATCGACTACCGTGAACTCAACAAATTGACTATCAAGAATCGATATCCTCTTCCACGAATTGATGATCTTTTTGATCAACTACAAGGATCGAGCGTTTATTCAAAGATCGATTTGCGATCCGGATATCACCAGCTGAGGGTGAAGGAAAGTGACGTGATGAAAACTGCATTCAGGACCCGTTATGGTCATTATGAGTTCCTCGTGATGCCATTCGGTTTGACAAATGCCCCTGCCGTGTTCATGGATCTCATGAATCGTGTCTGCAAGCCTTACTTGGATAAGTTTGTTATCGTCTTCATAGATGATATCCTCATCTACTCTAAGAGCGAAGAAGAACATGAGCAACACCTTCGGCTAGTGCTTGAACTCTTAAGACAAGAGCAACTTTACGCCAAATTCTCCAAGTGCGAATTTTGGTTGAAGGAAGTACAGTTTTTGGGTCATGTTGTGAGCGACCAGGGTATCAAAGTTGATCCCGCCAAGATTGAAGCCATCAGCAAGTGGGAGACCCCCACTACTCCAACGCATATTCGCCAATTTCTAGGTCTCGCCGGTTATTATCGAAGGTTTATCGAAGGATTTTCTCTGATTGCGCGTCCTTTGACCGCACTGACTCACAAAGGCAAGAAGTTCATTTGGGAACCCACACACGAATCAGCATTCCAAACTTTGAAGAGGAAGTTAACCTCCGCACCTATCCTATCACTCCCTGAAGGCAGTGACGACTTTGTTGTTTATTGCGATGCATCGAAGAGTGGTTTTGGTTGTGTACTGATGCAACGATCAAAGGTTATTGCCTATGCCTCCCGCCAATTGAAGATTCACGAGCAGAACTACACTACACATGATCTTGAACTTGGAGCCGTTGTCTTTGCACTCAAATTGTGGAGACATTATTTGTATGGAACTAAGAGCACTATCTTCACCGATCACAAGAGTCTCCAGCACATCTTCGATCAGAAGCAATTGAATATGAGACAGCGTCGATGGATCGAGACGCTCAACGACTACGATTGTGAACTCCGTTATCACCCTGGCAAGGCCAATGTTGTAGCTGACGCTTTAAGCCGAAAGGAGAGGACGACACCTCTCCGTGTTAGGGCTCTGAACATCACCATCCATTCGAACCTCAACAACCAGATCAGAGTAGCCCAAGTTGAGGCTCTCAAGGAGGAGAACATATCTCACGAGCATTTGAACATACTTGTCTCTCAATTCGAGGTTAGAGAGTCTGGACTCCGATGTTATGCCGGAAGAATTTGGGTACCTTACTATGGAGATCTGCGAAGCCTGATACTTGATGAAGCACACAAATCGAGATATTCGATTCACCCCGGTGCAGGTAAGATGTACCACGACCTTAAAGAACAGTATTGGTGGCCGAATCTTAAGAAGGACGTTGCGACTTATGTTGGTAAGTGTTTGACTTGCTCGAAGGTTAAAGCCGAGCATCAGAGACCTTCTGGGTTACTTCAACAGCCGGAAATCCCACAATGGAAGTGGGAAAGGATCACAATGGATTTCATTACTAAGCTGCCGAAGACGGTGGGCGGATGCGATACTATTTGGGTTATTGTGGACCGCCTCACCAAATCTGCACACTTCCTAGCGATGAAGGAAACTGATACAATGGAAAGACTTGCTCAGCTGTACATCAAAGAGGTTGTATCTCGTCATGGTGTACCTTTATCAATCATCTCCGATCGCGATCCCCGTTTTGCTTCCAGATTTTGGCGTTCTTTGCAAGAAGCCATGGGAACTCGTCTTGACATGAGTACTGCTTATCATCCTCAGACTGACGGGCAAAGTGAACGAACGATTCAGACCTTGGAGGACATGCTGCGTGCATGTGTCATTGATTTTGGAAAGGCCTGGGAAAGGCATTTGCCACTCGCCGAATTCTCGTACAACAACAGTTATCACTCTAGCATTAATGCTGCACCTTTTGAAGCATTGTATGGTCGTAAGTGCCGATCTCCTATTTGTTGGGCCGAAGTAGGCGAAAAGCAAATCACCGGACCCGAGGTAGTCCACGAAACGACGGAGAAGATTGCTCAGATTCAAGCTAGACTTAAGACTGCCCGTGATCGCCAAAAGAGCTATGCCGATCTTAAATGGAAAGACTTTGAATTTAATGTTGGTGATCGTGTAATGTTGAAGGTTGCACCTTGGAAAGGTGTGATCCGTTTTGGAAAACGTGGAAAGTTGAACCCACGATACATTGGTCCATTCGAGATCTTGGAACGTGTTGGACCAGTTGCATACCGTTTGGATCTACCAGCACAATTGAGCTCAGTTCATCCTACCTTCCATGTGTCAAACTTGAAGAAGTGTCTTGCTGCACCCGAACTCATCATACCTTTGGAAGAACTTACTATTGATGACAAACTCCACTTTGTGGAGGAACCTGTTGAGATTATGGATCGTGAGATCAAAACTTTGAAACGCAACAAGATTCCGATTGTACGAGTACGATGGAATGCCAAACGAGGACCTGAGTTTACTTGGGAGCGAGAGGATCAAATGATGCGGAAATATCCTCATCTTTTCCCGACTCCTCCATCTACTTCAGCTTAAATTTCGGGACGAAATTTTCTTTTACAGGTGGGTAATGTAACGACCCTGGTTTTTCCAACGTTATTTATTAATAATTATTATTATTAATACGCTTGATTAAACGAATGTATGTTATTACATTTACATGTTGCTTTAATTGCCCGTACTTGAACTTTAAATGCCCGAAACGTCTTTGTGACACCCGGAACTTGCACGAATAATATTTTAAGGTATTATTTACATTCATGATTCATTTTATTAATCATTTTAATTAACTAAGATGGTTAGTTAATTACTTGGGCTTAAGTTGGACTTATTTGGATTATTTGCAACTTGGGCTTTAATTAGTGTAATGGACTCTTGAATAAGACTCACAAGCCCACCCTACTTCTTTTAATGGACATTAAGCCCACTCTTGCATACTTGTAAGTATCATTTAAACATAAACTAACTAGTTACTTGCTTAAGGAATCTAGTTGCCTTATAATCCCCATGAAATCAACTCTTATATCCACCTTTATGAACTTTACATGCTAATAACCATTAAACTTAACCTCTCCCCCTCTCTATTCAGCTGAATGCCGAGATTTTGATGCCCATATGGGGTGTTTTGGTTTCCATTTTTCATTCACAACTTACATACAACACTCTCTCAAAAACACACACACATTACTAGCAATTATCCCTCTTTCTTTTCTCTCTCAAGTTCTTTGTTCTTGCAAGTAAGTTAAAGACTTTTTTCTTTCTTCTTTGTCTAAACAAAACCGTGGGCCTTGAGCCCTTTGATCATCATCATGATTTGTTGTTTTAATCTTTGTTTACAAGTGTTGATTTCTAGTTACTTGTTACTTACTTTCAAGCTTTCAAGAAGCAAACTTTTTAGTTTGATTTCTTCATGTATATCTTGTATTTAACAAGAACATCAAGAACATAATCTCTCTAGTTATGTTCTACATATTTTGTTTCAAAGAATTGAAGTTCATAGTTGTATAAACTCTTTACTTGTAGTTCTTGAAGTAACTTTGAAGTTACTTCACTTAAAGATCAACTTGGTTGAATCTTTAAAAGTAAGAGCAACTATGAATCATCTTCTTGTTTAGATTAGCTTTCTACTTTATTTATTTCAAAGATTTAAAGTTTATAATCTTTAATTTTTGTTACTTGTGTTCTTGTTTGTTGTATGTTACTAGAATACCACCTTCATGGTTGGTTTAGGCTTATCTTTCATTTTCTTTATTTCTTATTGTTAAGTTGCTTACTAAACATTTGAACAAGGACATGAAACCAACAAGAGCTTACACTTTGGTGCAAGTATCATGGATCCAACACTTGGTTGTGATCTTTCTTAGTGTTCATGAACTTGTTCATAAACTTACATGTAACCTTGGTTCATCAAACACTTACAACACTTGCACTTGAGTTATGATGGACAAACCTTGGTCAAAATGATGTTAACACATCAACGAGTTGTACACTTGAAGCTATACGCATCAAGGATGAGAACCGTGATGAACATCAAGCACCGAGACAACCGGAACTCTCCAAAACCCACTGTTCTGTCCAAAACCTACTGACCTGATGCTTCTGGAACAGACCAGTAGACCTGGGCTGTTCTAACCTTGATTTTTGGATAGAACTTTTCGAGTAGATAACTTTTCATATAGGACTCGTCTTAATCCGAGTTACGGTTTAGGATTTATGGCCCTCCGATCGTTACCATGTCCTTTAACGTTGTGCAGAAATTTCTGACCTACTCGCACTTAGACCGTCGCCACGGTCAAACCAAGACGAGTTTGCTTCTGTAAATTTTACCACACTTAAGGGACTCATAGACGGAGCCATGACCACTGGTCTCACCTTAATTCAGTAAGGGTAGAGGCCGTGGTGACTGACCGAAGTCAGCCTTTGTTTTAAACGACTTTCATAAACGAGTCTTACTTGTTACCTTTTGTTTAATGATGATTGACGATGACCCTTATGACCTTAATTACGTACTTGTAAACCTTTTGAGACGACTTATTGACTTAGTGCTATTTGACTTAGGTTGAGGACGTTTGGACCGTTACTTGCACACCACTTTCCGACTACTACCTTACCATTACTACTAATCATTGTGAGTTATAGCATTCCCTTTTTACTTTAACTTATTTTGGGAACTGAGAATACATGCGGATTTTATGTTTTACATACTAGGCACGAGTACTTAAACTTATATATGTGTGAGTTATACAACGGCAGAAACATTCCCTTTAGCTCGGTAACGTTTAATCATTGGTTTTTGAACCGTGAACGCGAATCTTAGATATGGATCCATAGGGTTTGACATCCCCACTCGGGCTAGTAGCGCTAGCATTTAACGAGTGTTTAATACTTCGAGGTTATACGCACTTGCCAAGTGCACTTTAAGGGGGTACATTAAACGTTAAGTTAGTTACCGGGTGCCCACGGTTAAACATATACTTTTACATACTTTTGAATCGCTCGTTGTAGCACTGAAATCTCGTGGCCTACTTACATTACTGTTATACTTAAACTATAGCTCACCAACCTTTGTGTTGACCTTTTTAAGCATGTATTTTCTCAGGTGCTTGAAGTCGCTTCCGCTATCTTACTAGTCGTGCTGTAGAACCCGCTGCCTAGAGTTGTTATCGCATGACTACTTATGTTGCATTTAAACTTTTTACTTATGAACTTATGTTATGTAACGACCATTATGGCCACGTACACTTATTTAATGCTTCTACTTAGCGAAGCATACTTTTGATTTGTAAAACAATTGACGTATGTTATGACGTCACTTTTATTTATGAATGTAAACTCTGTTTTGAAAACGCATATAGTACTTAACCTTGTAATGATCCTGTTGTTGATGGTCCGTACATGATGATTTAGTACGGGGCGTCACATAGGAAGGTCCACCCGGCGTGGTGAATATTTTTGTAGATCGTGTGGCGAATTGCGGAATTTTGTGATGATAATTCACCTTGACGGGATTCTAGTATATGATTAGTCTCCATGCTAGTACTAGGAAGCCGTCTGGTGTGGTTGTGTCGTAGGGTTTAGAGGAGGAACCCTCGTCGAGTGTTGATGTTTTGCTCAGCACATGGTGTATTATTGTTGTCCTGGATTAATCTAGTGACGGATTGGTCGTGTGCGGATTGACTGATTGAGTGATATGGTTACGGACGTAGTTTGTGGCGAGTTGTAGCCGAGAGAACTTGAAGGTATATGTAGTGATTTTCGTATTTTCCTATATGGAAACTCTGGACGTTGAGTGTATGAGTTATCGTTTGTTGCGGTAGTGCACGCTAGTGATTATTAGCGTGTGGTTAGATCTTTGGATTTGTAGAAGATGTTATGGATGTCGGGCTTGGTTGTGTTTCGTAAGATCGTGAGGCGTGACGACGATGTTTGTCGGCAAATTGTTCTACTCTTAGGACGATTGTGAAGTGTATGGTATGAGTTTGGATACTCGGCGTAGGAGCAACGGTTACGGTTGTTTCGACTCGTGGGTTGATTACCCAATATTGTTGTATTATGATGCATTAGTGCACGAAGCGAGAGTGCGGATGCAAATACTACTTATGTGACTCCGCATTGGAAGCGGAGATGTTCGAGGGAGAACTGCTTAACTTTTATTATAGGTGCGGATCACGAGGACGTGATCCAATTTAAGTGGGGGAGAGTTGTAACACCCGTTTTCAGTTACGAGTTATTTCGAACGACATTCGAAATACAAGGCATGTAAGTGTATATTTGGATCCTAAATAAAGTTAGAGTTGATGTTCTAAAACCTTACCATTGGATAGTAAATCTCATTACGCTTCCAACGATATTTGATTCGTCGAAAACGGAGTTACGGTTTGAAAGTTACGACCAAAAACAAGTTCAGTTTCAGACTCAGTTCATTGGGACTCCGTCCAGACTTTGGGACGCCGTCCAACAATGAAGGTTAGGACGCCGTCCAAACTTTTTGGACGCCGTCCAGAAGGCCTGACGGGCCAGCAGCTCTATTTTACTCAAATTAAAAGGGGTATTTGGGTCTTTTCACTTGGGGTCGGTTTGGGATCATCAAAAATGATCTAGAACTCCATTTAGAGCTCATTCTCACCCACACAAAACACTCTCATCTTATTTTAGAGAGAGAGGGTTAATTTAGAGTGAGAAAGCTTGGTTTGGTGAAGAAGATGAGCATTTCGGGTCAAAGCTCAAGAGTTAAAGTTGTTCCTTTCATTCACGGCTACATTTTGGTAGTATTGGTAAGTCTCAACTCCGAATTTCATTGTTAAGATTCTTGTGTACATTTAGGGTTTGAGCTTGTTATTTATAAAACCCTTTTAGATGATCAAGAGGGTTTATAGAAACCCACTATTTTGATATTTTGCGGGTTTTGGGTTGGTTAATGATTTAAGCATGTTTAAGGTTTGTAAGTGGGGTATAATCACTAGTATTAGTGATTTTATTAGTGTTGGAACTTGTAAGACCCATTTGGGGGTAAAATGGGTGAATTTGGGTTATGTTGAGATAAGGAAAACCCTAATAGCTATGATCTAGGGTTTGGCCATGTGAATTGAAGTTGTAAGTGTTAAATTGTGTTGATTAGTCATTAATACACTTGTAAATGATGGAAGAATTGTAAATGGGTCATGTTTGGCTAAAATGGTATGTATAAGTGTTGAAATGGGTCAAATGAGTTAAGGTTGACCTAATTGGGTGAAATGGGTATGAAACACCCTAAGTTTGTGCTAATTGGTGTTAGTAGACTTACATCACTAGTTTTAGTAATTAAAGATGAGTCTTGGCCATTTTATGGCCGGTTTTGGGTGTGAATGAGTATTGTGGTTAATTCCACAAGTTGTATATTGAATGTGTACTTATGTATTAGGTACCTTGCTCGAAGCATACGGAAGTGCTAAATCACCACCGACGTGATAAGGTGAGAGGAATAATTATATGCGTAGGTATATAATGTATCTATTTGTTGTAGCATGAAATGTGTAGTGTCGAGGTATTAAGACACCACATTTCACGTGAAGAGTGTAGCATCGAGGTGTTAAGATGCCACTCGGGTGTAGCATCGAGGTGTTAAGATGCCACCTAGGAGTGTAGTGTCGAGGTGTTAAGACACCACTCCGTAAAATAATGAGTGAAGCATCGAGGTGTTAAGATGCCACTCAGGGTGAACTGCCGAGGTGTTAAGGTGCCACCCTAGGGGTTAGTGGTGCGAGGTGTTAAGTGCCCTAACGGATGTTGTGAACACCGATGGCGTTTTCGCGAGCGCCGTTCCCTTGTACTATTGGTTAACCATGGTTATTGTGTTGTAGTGTAAGCATATTACTTTGTTCATGTTATATATGCTTGTGTTATGCTAGCATGATTATTGGAGGTTATAGCTTGTATTTGTGACGATAAGCTAATTGTGTTTGCTAGCATGTTTGCGGTATTTGTGTAAGTGATTGCAAGTAGGTATATTATATATGTATGTGTATAATTATTGCATTCACTAAGCTTTATGCTTACCCCTCTCGTTGTTTACCTTTTTACAGGTATTTTGTTATGAAGCTAACTAGTTTTTAGACTAGATGCATAGGAGCGCTTGGGCTCGAAGGGGTAGCTTTTGGTTATATGGACGCGGATTGGGGATTTGGTAGTCTCCGGGATTATGCTCTTAGTATTGGGTTGGGTTATAGAGTCCTAATCCGTCTAAAGAGATAAATGGGTCAAAATCTCTACATTATTTGTAAAACGGGTCATTGTGGGCCCGGTGTTGTAAAACTTATCTTCATTGCGGAAATCTCTTAGTTTCACTTAATACGATGTGTTGTGAAAATTGTTTCGTTTAAAAGTGTCGGGAAGCGGGTTTTTCTCTCGCGTGAATTCGAAAAACTGATCAGGAACTTTTAGTTCATTTGGACGCCGTCCCAGGGGCTTGGACGCCGTCCAGTCCGTCAGAGCTGGACGCCGTCCAGATAACTGGACGCCGTCCAGATGTACTGTTCCAAAAAGAAAAAAAAATTAAGTCGAATTTTTGGTATAACGAAGTCGGGTTGTTACAAAACGCAATGAGTGAAGCGAGATTCAAGCTTGTGGATTTTGGAGGAAGAAAATAGTGGGTAGCATAAGCATCTAAAAATACGCAAGTGATCATACGAGGGAAGGCGGTTGTATAGCTTTTGAGTAGGAGAAATATTTTGAAGTAATTTAGTTGGGAGGATATTGATGACATAGGTGGCCATTGCGAGGGCATGGTGCCAAAAATTATAAGGAACATGAGAGTGTGCTAAAAGAGTATGCATCACATTGTTTATTGCATGAATCTTACGTTCCGCCTTCCCATTTTGAGAAGACATATATGGACACGAGAAACGAAAAAACATCCCATTTTGTTCACAAAACGTATGAAACAAGGAGTTGTTATATTCTGTACCATTATCACATTGAAGTTGTTTAATGTTGGTTTTAAATTGTGTTTGTACATATGAGTGAAAAGTTTTAAATATGGCGAATACTTGTGATTTGTGAGCTAAGGGAACCATAGAAAATTGGTGAAATTGTCAAGAAACAGAACATAATATTTGTGACCACTACTACTAGCAATAGGTGAGGTCCATAAGTCGCTATTGATAATATCAAAAGGAGAATAAGTAGAAGAATAAAACGGCAATTTAATCTGTTTGCCAAAAATGCACGATTGACAAACTCTATTGCTAGACTTTGAAGTACATGTTATCGAAGCATTATTCCTAAGAGATTTTAAAACATCACCACCCGGATGTCCTAAGCGATGATGCTACAAATCTTGACTTAAAGCAATAAAAGTTGATGGATATGAGAGTTGGCGTAGCATGGAAGAGTGGAGGGGATAGAGGTCGTCGGTGCTATTACACCGTAGGATGGTGGTCCCCTTCGGAAAATCCTTCACAGTAAAACCAAAAGGGTCAAAAGAAATAGAAATATTATTGTCAGTGGTAAGACGATGTATAGAAATTAAGTTTTTAATAAGTTGCGGAGCATATAGAATATTAGACAAAATAAAAGGTTTGTGATTAGAGGATATAAAGGAATGACCGAAATCATGTATAGGAAGTCGATTGCCATTACCAACAAGAATATATTTCGGGCGGACTCAATGGAAATAAGACAAGAGTTTACCTTGTGACCCCGTCATATGAGATGTTGCACAAGTGTCCAAGTACCAATTGTTATCATCCGGCAGGTTCAAGCTCATTGTGTACATGGTGGTTTCAATATCAGTGGGAGTGTTGGAAGCAACAGATGGAGCATACGCATTATGTTGAGGTCGTGGACCAAGAATACCAGGTTTTCCATTTGCTGAGTTGGGCCTGGGCCAGGAAACTGTTGGGTATGGACATGGTGCCGAAGCCCATGGCAGTTGTGGCCAAGCCCAAGTGCTATTCTGCCAAGGATTCGGCCCAATGGAATAATTGGTTGGCCCAAAAGCTGTTGTATTATTTTTGAAGAAACCTTGGCCACGTCCACGTCTAGAACTATTACGGCCACGATGATTTCCACGAAAATTACCCCTGTTGTTGTTTCGTCCACAATTATACTGACCCGAACTGCATGGCGGATTGGTCGAGGGTGCTGAGGATTTTGATGGTGTAGAAGAAGGTGTAACCGTAACCAAAGCTATGCCTGAGTGAGAAGCCGATTGAGATGCTTGTTTGGCTTTGCGTGTTTCTTCAAGAATGAGTTTGGAGCGAGCATCGTAGAAGCTTGGAAGCTTATCCATATGACTGATTTGAGAAGCAATTGTGTCATACGAATCATTCAAACCAGAAACCAACTGTAATACTAAGCGAACATCATCAATCTTCAGTCCTACGTTGGCTAATTGATCGGCAAGATGTTTAAGTTCTTGACAATAAGCGGACACATTCGGGAAATCATCAAGCCGAGTATTAGTAAACTTATGGTTGAGGTGGACTGCACGAGTGTTCCTGTTGTCATGGAAAACGTTCTTGAGTCAATCCCAAGCCTCTTTGGCAGTAGATCCGGTTACAAGGACAGTACCGAAGAGTTCAGATGATACTGTCCCGTAAATCCATTGAAGAACAATGGCATCGAGACGATCCCAACTGTTGATGGCATCCGTGGGGATTGAAGAAGTATCAGACGTCGTAGAAGAAGAAGAATCAACCGGAGGGATAATGTGATCGATGACCATAAAAGCACGACAGTGAATCTGAAAAAGTTCCGCCCAAGATTCGTATTTCCCATTTTCTAGTTCGAGTATGATGGGTATGAAGTTACGAATATTATTCACTGTTATTGCTGGATGAAGTTTGTGGTTATCGGCCATTAGAGAAACGGGTTACTGGTTATTGAAAAGAGAAGAAAAGTGAAGAGGATAATTGGAGATGGAGATACGTATTGAATGTGAAGGAAGAACTAGGCGTATGATACCATATTAGAATGATAAATCGTGTGTCATTCATTAGCTGCCATCCAATATATATCGATACATACATCATTCTAGAAACACAATCCTAACAACCATTCCACTAATTATGGATATGATTTTACAAGGCTATCTATGCTATAATCATCAATATATGATACAAATATAAACATGACATATATATAGAAAATATATTCGGCTATTAGAAATTATTATAAAAGCATTGTATTTTCTGTTTATTATCTAGTTGTACTTACTTTTTCTTCTTCTTTAATTCTATCAACATACATTAAGGTCTTAATACAGGGTCGTCATGATAATATTAGAGGCCATGTTCGAAACATAAAATTGGGCTCCTATAAACGTTAAATTTTTGATACGTATAAAATATAATACAATGATAACGTAATCAACACACTTAAAATTTATCAGAACAACCGTATCAAATTGTTGTTCGCAAATAACTGACAACTCATTATAATTAAACTGTTCTTTATATAAAGTTGTCATCCTAACATTTCATGGAGAAGTTATTGGTCAACTCTTTATAGTCAAAACTCCAATTATATTATTTTCGATACCTATAAATGCCAATATATTCAGTCTTTTTTTGTGACATGGTAGACCACAAGTAAAATATACAACAATATATAAATAAATGAATTATTCCATGGCTTTTCCAAAAATTTAGGCCCTTAAAAATTTGGGATCCTGTTCGGCTGCACACTTCGCACATGTTCCGAAGACAGTTGTGGCTTAATTGAACTTAATTTTCTTTTTTTCTATTTATAGAAGTAGATAATTAATTTGGTACATCTCAAAATAAAATACCGAACAATAAATTAGTGACGAAGAGAGTATATTATATGTACATATGTACACTCTCTTAATTTGGTACATCTCAAAATAAAATACCGAACAGTTGTGGCTTAATCATATAACTTGCTTGAATGATATATATATTTCATATATACTCTCTCTCCCTCTCTCTTTATATCTTCTAATAATTATATATAGTCCACATTCAAAAAACCACGTCACTAAAGGTAGTTATAAGCCTACTGAATTATAACACGTCACTAAAGGTAGTTATAAGCCTACTGAATTATAACACGTTATCAGCACGAAGTGCTCCTTATAATCAAGGTAAAACAAAAAATTCTTTAACGATATCTTCTATTATTTATTAGTAAGGTAAATATTATTATTATCATAACTAACATTTATATTTATGTTATTTAAGTTATATATGGTCGGTTATACCGCTTGAATTATATTTCTGTAATCTAACTTTTATTAACTTCACTAACATATATATTTATGTTATTCAAGTTATATATGGTCGGTTATACCGATAATGCTAAAAACGAACATATATTTCATAGCATTATCCCTCAAGAAAGACAAGCTTTTAGTTGCAACTGTTTTATTTACAAGTGATATTCGTTTAAATAATAAAAGGTGAAGACAAAAGACAGATTCGACGAATTGAAGACGCAAACGACCAAAAAGCTCAAAAGTACAAAGTACAATCAAAGAGGTTCCAATTATTGATAAGAAACGTCTCGAAATTACAAGAGTACAAGAAGCGAAACGCAAAGTACAAGATATTAAATTATACGCAAGGACGTTCAAAAATCCGGAACCGGGACCAGAGTCAACTCTCAACGCTCGACGCCACGGACTAAAAATTACAAGTCAACTATGCACATAAATATAATATAATATTTAAATAATTCTTATAATTATTTATACATTATATAATATATTAATAAACCGTCGGCTGAAGAAAACAACCACATATGAGCCTCCCCAGCTGGCCATGCGATCGAATGGCCTTGAAGGGCAAAGCTCATGCGATCGGATGAGCCCCTTTTTCTGGTCACAGGCCTATAAAACTCGCGTTTTTGGTGATCATAAAACACATCTTTTTCCTTCTTCATTCATCAACGTATTATATATATATATATATATATATATATATATATATATATATATATATATATATATATATATATATATATATATATTATAATTTTAATTTTAATTTTAATTCTAATAATAAGGGTATGTTAGCGCATATTGTAAGGGTGTAAGTCGAAATTCTGTCCGTGTAACGCTACGCTATTTTTAATCATTGTAAGTTATGTTCAACCTTTTTACATTAATGTCCCGTAGCTAAATTATTATTATGCTTATTTAAACTAAGTAATCATGATGTTGGGCTAAATACTAAAATTGGGTAATTGGGCTTTGTACCATAATTGGGGTTTGGACAAAAGAACGACACTTGTGGAAATTAGACTATGGGCTATTAATGGGCTTTATATTTGTTTAACTAAATGATAGTTTTTTAATTTTAATATAAAGATTTACAATTCGACGTACCTATAAATAACCATATACACTCGATCGGACACGATGGGCGGGATATTTATATGTACGAATAATCGTTCATTTAACCGGACACGGGAATGGATTAATAGTCACTAGAATTATTAAAACAGGGGTGAAATTATGTACAAGGACACTTGGCATAATTGATAACAAAGTATTAAAACCTTGGGTTACACGCAGTCGATAACCTGGTGTAATTATTAAACAAAGTATTAAAACCTTGTTACAGTTTAAGTCCCCAATTAGTTGGAATATTTGACTTTGGGTATAAGGATAATTTGACGAGGATACTCGCACTTTATATTTATGACTGATGGACTGTTATGGACAAAAACCAGACGGACATATTAAATAATCCAGGACAAAGGACAATTAACCCATGGGCATAAAACTAAAATCTATGCGTCAAACATCATGATTACGGAAGTTTAAATAAGCATAATTCCTTTATTTTCATATTTAATTGCATTTTTAATTATCGCACTTTTATTGTATTTAATTGCACTTTTAATTTTCGTACTTTTTAATTATTGCAAGTTTATTTTATCGCAATTTTATTTATCGCAATTTCATTATCATAATTAAAAAGTACGAAAATTAAAAGTGCAATTAAATACAATAAAAGTGCGATAATTAAAAATGTAATTAAATATGAAAATAAAGGAATTATGCTTATTTAAACTTCCGCAATCATGATGTTTGACGCGTTGATTTTAGTTTTATGCCCATGGGTTAATTATCCTTTGTCCTGGATTATTTAATATATCCGTCTGGATTTTGTCCATAACAGTCCATCAGTCATAAATATAAAGTGCGAGTATCCTCATCAAATTATCCTTATACCCAAAGTCAAATATTCCAACTAATTGGGGACTTAAATTGTAACAATGTTTTAATACTTTGTTTAATAATTACACCAGGTTATCGACTGCGTGTAACCCAAGGTTTTAATACTTTGTTATCAATTATGTCAAGTGTTCTTGTACATAATTTCACCCCTGTTTTAATAATTCTAGTGACTATTAATCAATTCCCGCGTCCGGTTAAATGAACGATTATTCGTACAAATAAATATCCCACCCATCGTGTCCGATCGAGTGTATATGGTTATTTATGGGTACGTCCAATTGTAAATCTTTATATTAAAATTAACAAACTATCATTTAGTTAAACAAATGTAAAGCCCATTAATAGCCCATAGTCTAATTTTCACAAGTGTCGTTCTTTTGTCCAAACCCCAATTATGGTACAAAGCCCAATTACCCAATTTTAGTATTTAGCCCAACATCATGATTACTTAGTTTAAATAAGCATAATAATAATTTAGCTACGAGACATTAATGTAAAAAGGTTGAACATAACTTACAATGATTAAAAATAGCGTAGCGTTACACGGACAGAATTTCGACTTACACCCTTACAATATGCGCTAACATACCCTTATTATTAGAATTAAAATTAAAATTATAATATATATATATATAATACGTTGATGAATGAAGAAGGAAAAAGATGTGTTTTATGATCACCAAAAACGCGAGTTTTATAGGCCTGTGACCAGAAAAAGGGGCTCATCCGATCGCATGAGCTTTGCCCTTCAAGGCCATTCGATCGCATGGCCAGCTGGGGAGGCTCACATGTAGTTGTTTTCTTCTGCCGACGGTTTATTAATATATTATATAATATATAAATAATTATAAGAATTATTTAAATATTATATTATATTTATATGCATAGTTGACTTGTAATTTTTAGTCCGTTGCGTCGAGCCTTGAGAGTTGACTCTGGTCCCGGTTCCGGATTTTTGAACGTCCTTGCGTATAATTTAATATCTTGTACTTTGCGTTTCACTTCTTGTACTCTTGTAATTTCGAGACGTTTCTTATCAATAATTGGAACCTCTTTGATTGTACTTTGTACTTTTGAGCTTTTTGGTCGTTTGCGTCTTCAATTCGTCGAATCTGTCTTTTGTCTTCACCTTTTATTATTTAAACGAATATTACTTGTAAATAGAACAATTGCAACTAAAAGCTTGTCTTTCTTGAGGGATAATGCTATGAAATATATGTTCGTTTTTAGCATTATCAAATATTCCCACACTTGAGCGTTGCTTGTCCTCAAGCAATATAGTCTTGAAATATACTAGAATCACTTCTTTATTCTTCACACTTTGTACATCAGTGATTTCTTTACTGCGGTATAAACAATGGTAGTAACGATGTGGTTTACAGTCCCACATGACTATAAAAATTTAGATCCTTTAAGGAAATTGGATCTTTATGAAAACATTTGATCATTTGAAAATTAAATCTAGCTTTTACCCTAGATAAGTTTTTCAGAATAACCCTTCACCGGTGTTTGCAAATTCTTTTTGTGGGTTTGGTGGGTTTTAGATTTGAAAATTTTAGCTCAAAACTTGTGGTTTTGTGTCACCCACTTGCTAACCTTGTATTGGGAAAGCAACACGTCCAGTATACTTGCTCCGTATATTACCTTTTGGTAAACTACCGTCCGGTTGTAAAGGAAAGCGTTGAACAAGCAATTGTTAAGGCAATGTCCCCTGACATGCTTTTAATTATGGTCTATAACGTGTCGGACGCAATTACTATCCTTGGTAGGAGTAATAGTAAAGCTCACCCTTATAATTTTTCGGTCTGGCACAAGGTCCTGTCTTTGACCATGCTATGCAACCACCGTTCTTACGGTTGACACCCGATTTGGTTCAGGTGACCTAATGAATTCCAGGTGAATTCCTAGGATTTTACGTTCAATGGTAATGAACGCATTGAAAATGGGTTTTCAGAAAACAAATCGGTTTGTAATTTTGATCAAAATATTTTCTCGTTCAAGCTCGAGTTTAGATATCATTGAATTCCATGAGTTTGTAATTCTCAATCTTTAAGGTCAATCTCTAGGATTGAGTAATATCAGGCTTAAAAGCTGATTTTTGATCTTTAAAGAGATTATCCTTTATGGGAATCTGATTCATTAGTCTTATCCAGCTAATTTGCACGGCGTCCTCCCCATTTTACAAGACAGATCCTCTCATGGTTAGGATAAATCTGACCACTTGGCGACCCTGTTTAATGCTGAGGTCCGTGGATTTCCTACTGATTTTAGAGATGACTTTTCTAGATTTTTCGTCAACCTACAGCTAGTCTGGACGACAACTTCATGACCTAAATCAAGAAGCACATTTCTTTTTCGGAAGACTTTACTTCCTTTTAATGATGGAATTGATTCATCGTGTAGATCCATCTTTCTTACAGTAAATCGGGTAAAACTTTTTAGAAATTGTCCAAAACAAAAGTATCTTCAGTTATTTATACAAAAATATGTGATATATGTTTTAAATAACTTGGTAATTTTTCCCACACTTGGCTTTTTATTTTTCTTTTTATTGTCCTCTATTCCATTTTAAATGAATTCTAACATTTTGGTTTGTTTCTCAATTTATGTCCTTTCCGAGGTAACAATAATTTCGGTGTTAACACCTAGTTTTATCGTTCATAAATATGTATAAACATGATTTTGAGTTCATTTAATTGAAAATTTTGAAAATTTTTACTAGAATTTGGTAATCAGTATATAAGACTAGAGCTGTTCTTTATTATCAGAGAGCACTAGATTCTAATACAACTACTGCGTTACTAGTATTTTTAATGGTAACCAAGTGTTTAAATCAAAAAAATTTTTAAAATCCGAAAGAATTTAACCCCTTCCCACACTTAAGATCTTGCAATGCCCTCATTTGCAAGAAATCAGTAACAATTTAAATTATTGAGGGTGATTAGCGTAGAAAAATAATTAAATTTTACCAAAGTTTCCAAACATATTGGCGTTTGTTTGCTGAATGATAAATGGTGCACATCATTTGTTCATTCCGTCTTGTTGTTTCATCACATTTGTTTTTCATTTTGTCATCAAAAGTACTAGCTTTTGCTGAACTTAATGCCAGTCTTTGAAAATGCGCTGTTTTACCCTGTTTTGTACAATTGACAATATACATACAATACAAATATAAACATGCATGACAATTTGAAATGGGACTTAAAATCCCACTTTCAAATCCTAAATGTGAAATATTAGTACACAATAATAATAAAAATGATAAAAATTACATAAATATATCCAATAACATAAGTTTAAACATGAGAAAGTAGAAAGATAAAAACATAAAAATCATAAAAATAACCAATGGAACTAAATTAGTCTGGATAGGGGTTCCAGTTCATCTCGTCAGGTGGGTTCCATTGTTGGTTATAGGTGTCCTGATAGGCTTGGTTATAGTCATACCGGTGAAAGGGTGGTCGGATGTCGGGGTTGTGTGGCGGAAAATGAGCAGGTCGAGTAGGCACATAATTATTTGGTACCTGATATGATAGCTGGCTCATGATTTGGTGCTGATGAACTAACCAGCTATCGTGTTGGCGTCGCCTATAATCCTCGTATACTCGCTCGGAGTTCCACTGCTCATACATACTATGTCTGGCTGCGCTCGTCATTGCTTCCTCATCTATACGAACGTGGACGTCAAGAATAGCATCTCGAATGACATCCCTAATGTCTTCCGCTTCCTACATTTCTTCGTCTGAACCCCTTTCTACCTGTGGATGATTACCTTCATAGGGTAATGCCTGGTTGCGTCTACTCTTCAATACCTTAGCACCCACATAAACTCGCAATCCTATGGTCTCATCCCGTTCTCTACAAATCTGTAATTGACCCCCTTGGTTCCTGTCAACACCTAAATACTCTCCAATGAGAGTAACAAAAATACCTCCTCCTATTATACTCCCGTCCTGCATTCCTTCTACCATTTTAGATAAATAAAAACCAACACAGTAAGGGATATTAACAAAGCTTCTCTGGTCTCGAATACACTTTAGGTAAAATAAATCATGTAAGGTCATTTTCTCCTTATTGTGACCTCTCTGTGTAATCGAGTTAGCCAAAAATCTATGAATTACACGAAGCTCGGCTTTGTTAATATGTAAGTAGGAGTGTTTTCCTCCCAGTGTAAAAATATTATAGTTTGACATACGCCTCCAAACGGCGTTCGCGTCAAAGTTCCTATCTACCCTTTCACCACGATAAATCAAACTCATACAATCGGGTAGTAGCAATTCACTAGGAGTGTAAATCTGTAATGCCCTGGCCATGTCCATCATGGACATTCTGTACATCCTACCGCCAAGGATAAATCTAAGAAAACTTCTATCATCTAACCTATCTACATCTACATTTAACGCTATAGTACTCATCAACTCAACACACCATTCCTTATATACAGGTCTACGAATGGTGAAAAGACGTTCCCAATCTGTAAAAGAAGAACTGCCATACCTTTGAATCATTTGCTGTCTAACACGGTCAGCCAGATAGACCGTTTCCAAAGGATTCCAATCAATTACCCTCGGCACATCTACCTCTTTTGTTACCAATTTAAATTTATTACTTTGATATGCCGGGTAATCTCTCCATCGTCTATCGAATCTTAGATTAGGATGTAACGTGTGTTCCGGAATTGTTGGGTATTCGACAGGCGGATGCGGGGGAAATACTGTGAATTCATTAGGTAACTGTAGCGGATCATAATAAGGTACGTGCTGATCAGGCTGATGTTGTGGTTCCTGTTGTGGTTGTTGTTCAGGTTCATATTGCATTTCTGGTTCTGGTTCTGGTTCTGGAGCTGGAGCAGGCTGTCTAGATGATGATGATCCTGAACCTCCAGTACCGGCTTTCTGCAAAACACATTAAACACAAAATTTGTGCATCCAAATATGAATTAGTGTTAGCAAAATAACAACTTAAAACAATCACAATAACATGTTAAATCAAAATTAAACTTATACACATTTTCACAATTTTTCACAATTCTACACTTTTCCAAATAAGCACATATGAAAATGTATACAAAGTTCATAAGCATTTAACTCAAATAACATGTCAAAATATTCATTACTAACAATTAAACAAGTCTCAATTGGCAATTATATCAAATTAATCAAGTTCATGAATTTTGTACCTAAAAAGTCCACTTTAATCTTTAAAAATCATGTTTAGGATCAATGTTTGGATCATTTAACTACCTAGACATGTTACACTACTCAATTTAGCAATAATTCATGACAAAAATCGGCCATAACCTGTTTATATCAAAAAGCCCCAAATTGCTCAAGAACACAAACCCTAGATTTCTAAAATTTTTGAAGTTTTTAGCTTTAAATCATGTTAAATAGCATCAATCTAGGTTATACATGCATAAAATACTAACAATTTAACACCAATTACACTAGAAATTAACAAAATTGCATTAGGTAAAATATTGGTAATTATCACAAAAACTAGGAATTTATAAAGTTTAAGGGTGTAATTTTTACCTTTTTGCTGAAGAATGAGAATCTAGGCATGATTAGAACAAAAAATTTGACGAACTACGGTGAATTTTGGCGAATTTTAGAGGTGATTTGGGAGTATTTTCGTATATGTGTGTGTGTTTATGGAGAAGACAGAACAGGCGACTGCCTTGTATCAGGCCTGATTTTTGCCTCCATGCGATCGCATGGAGGTATAATGAGAATCCCATGCGATCGCATGGGTGTCCGGCTACAGTACTTTCAGCCTTTTTTTTTTATTTATAAAACCTTATACTTAATAAAACATAAAATTAATAAAATTTTAAAAATTTGTTTCTTTTTAGGATGAGGGCATTTCGGATCGTTGTCCTAGTCCGTCCCTCGACAAAATTTTAAAATTTGTCAATTTAAAGCGCGATTTTAAAAGTAAAGATTTTTGGGTTTTTTAATGTTTTTGGCATACTTTAATTCAATAAGATTAAAAATAATGATAATAAAAGTTCTCGTCCCTCCCTCTGGTAAAGCAATTTCGGTTCAATGACCTAGTCTTCAACTCACGACGAATTTTAAAAATCAAATTTTTAACTTAACGAAATAAAGTAAATTTTTTTTTTATTCACACCAAACTTAAATTCAAAATGAATAAAATTAAAAATTCATATTAAAAATTTACACCAAACTTAAATTATATTTTTATTTTTATACATACAAACTTATATTAAAAATATTAATTTTTCAAATATACAATTTTAAATATATATTAATTTTAACAAGTTTACAATATTATTTTAATATTAAATTTAAAAACAAAATTAAAATAAAATTAAAATCTTTTTGGCTTTTATCCCACTTTAATCAATCAAATATTATCAAAAATATGCGCCCCTCTTTTCAGTAAAGTAATTTCGGTTCAATAACCTAATTTAACTCATGACAAATTTTTGAAATATTTTGGGTTGATTGATTAAAGATATTTATACCTTAAGAATAAACGTTAAATTTCGCAGTGATGTAATAAATTTTTGAATGATAACAATAATTTCGGTCGCAAGACCTAATTTTATCGAATACCAATTTAATACTTTATAGCGAACAAATTAGCGTTTATTATCAAAAGGTTAAAAATTAAAATAAAAAATGAAAACTGTACAAACTTACCTGTGAAATAGATTTCTTAGTGATATGCTCTAGCCCACTCATAAGATAGTCGGACTAATTGGTTTTCCATGGCTACATAGGCGTAACCTCGAGCATTTAACGTTTTTTCTTCTAAACATATGAACGGTCCATCTCTGCATAAAGTAACAAATTCGGTGTTTGAATAGGTTTGATTATTTGAACATTTACCTTCGTGTGACCATTTTCCGCATTTGTGACATTTTTCAAGGTGTCGTGCTCTTCTTTTCGCTGTGGATTTTGATTTTCCTTTACCAAATTGTAACTTATTATCTTCGCACCTGGATTCTTTTCTTACTCCGTCCAATTTACCTCTTATTAATGATACCAATTCACTTGGAAGTGTGTCATTATTACGTTTAGTGATCAAAGCGTGTAGCATTAGACCATGGTTTAATTCACAGGAAGTCTTCATTTCAAAAAACCTAAAAAAAATAAAAATTCAGAATGGGGGGAGAAGACTAGTTCTTTAGGGTCTGCTAGGGAAAGACCATTCGGGTTCCATTTTCGAGAACTACACAAAAATAGAAAATCTAACTCTAACAGAAATACATATTATCCTTTAAAAGATTTGATTCTCCCCACAATTAGTTAGCTGTGGTGTCGAAATTGTGATTAACTTCGTTGTCAACTTCCATCAGACTATCTATGTAATGTTTAACTCTGTGACCATTAACCTTAAATTCAATCCCATTTGAATTTATTAATTCTACTGTTCCGTATGGGAAAACTCTTTTGACTATGAATGGTCCAGACCATCTTGATTTCAATTTTCCAGGAAATAGCTTGAATCGTGAATTGAAAAGAAGAACTCTGTGTCCTTCTTTAAATTCTTTTGAACTTCTGATTCTTTTATCATGCCATTTCTTCGTTTTTTCCTTATAGATTAACGAATTTTCGTATGCTTCATGTCTTAATTCTTCTAATTCATTTAATTGACTTAACCGTAGACGTCCAGCTTCATGTAAATCAAGATTACATGTCTTCAAAGCCCAAAATGCTTTGTGTTCAATTTCTACTGGAAGATGACATGCTTTTCCGTAAACGAGTTTAAAATGTGTGGTTCCAATTGGAGTTTTATAGGCTGTTCTAAAAGCCCAGAGTGCATCCTTCAATTTAATGGACCATTCCTTCGGATTTGATCCTACGGTTTTCTCTAGATTAAGTTTTAAAGCTCGGTTGGTATTTTCAACTTGTCCACTTGTCTGTGGATGATATGCGGTGGAGATTTTATGAGTTACTCCATATCTTTTAAGAACTTTCTCAAGTTGATTATTACAGAAATGAGTACCCCGATCACTTATTAAAGCTTTCGGTGTTCCAAACCTTGCAAAAAGACGTTTTAAAAAGTTGACTACAACTCGTGCATCATTAGTCGGGAGAGCTTGTGCTTCCGCCCATTTAGATACATAATCAATGGCAACGAGAATGTATAGATTATTATGAGATTTTGGAAATAGACCCATAAAGTCAATACCCCAGATGTCAAATACTTCACATACTTGAATGACATTTTGTGGCATTTCATCACGTTGACTTATTTTTCCAGCCCTTTGACAAGCATCACAGGATTTGCAAAGAAGGTGTGCGTCTTTGTAAATTGTAGGCCAATAGAATCCAGCATCATAAACTTTTCTTGCTGTTAGTTGAGGCCCATAATGCCCTCCTATTGGTCCTGTGTGACAGTGGTTTAAGATTTTACTAGCTTCCTCCCCGAATACACATCGGCGTATTATTCTATCGGGACAACTTTTAAACAAATGTGGATCTTCCCAGAAATAGTGTTTTATATCACTAAAGAATTTCTTTCGTTTTTGGTACGACAATCCTTTTTCAAGGAATCCACATACTAAATAGTTTGCATAGTCTACAAACCATGGAATTTCATTATAATCTATCTTCAATAGATATTCATCAGGAAAGTTGTCTTGTATGGCCGATTCATTTAGAACTTCTAATTCGGGATTTTCAAGACGAGAAAGATGATCAGCGGCGAGATTTTCTGCTCCTCTTTTATCTCGGATTTCAATATCGAACTCTTGTAAGAGTAAGATCCAACAGATTAATCTTGGTTTAGCATCTTGTTTTGAAAATAGGTATCTAAGAGCAGAATGGTCAGTATAGACCACCGTTTTATCTAGAACGAGATATGAACGAAATTTGTCAAAAGCAAAGACAATAGCAAGGAGTTCTTTTTCAGTGGTTGTGTAATTTGTTTGTGCTCCTTGTAACGTCTTACTAGCATAATAAATAGGTTGAAATTGTTTTTCAATCCTTTGTCCTAAAACGGCTCCCATTGCAAAATCACTTGCATCGCACATTAGTTTAAATGGTAGATTCCAATTTAGAGTTATCATAATCGGCGCATTAGTGAGTTTTTCTTTAAGAATATTAAAAGATTTGATGCATTCATCTGAAAAGATAAATGGAGCATCCTTTTCTAGGAGTTTATTCATAGGAGTGGCAATTTTAGAGAAATCTTTTATGAAACGTCGGTAAAAACCGGCATGCCCTAGAAAACTCCTAACTCCTCTAACATTGGTGGGATGTGGAAGTTTAGCAATTACATCTACTTTAGCTCTATCCACTTCAATTCCTTCCTTTGAAATTTTATGACCAAGAACGATGCCTTCTTTAACCATGAAATGGCATTTCTCCCAATTAAGTACTAGATTTGATTGTTCGCATCTAATAAGCATTCGTTCAAGATTAACTAGACATGATTCAAATGTATCACCGAAGACTGAAAAGTCATCCATGAAAACTTCCATGCATTCTTCTATCATGTCGTGAAAAATCGCCATCATGCACCTTTGAAAGGTTGCAGGGGCGTTGCAAAGTCCAAATGGCATACGTTTGTAAGCAAAAGTACCATAAGGGCACGTGAATGTGGTTTTCTCTTGGTCTTCGGGTGCTATTAGAATTTTAAAATATCCGGAAAAACCATCAAGAAAACAATAGTAACTATTTCCGGCTAATCTTTCCAACATTTGATCAATGAAAGGTAAGGGAAAGTGATCTTTTCTGGTGGCGTCATTAAATTTTCTATAATCAATACATATACGCCATCCTGTTACAGTCCTAGTATGAATAAGCTCATTTTTCTCATTTGTGATAACAGTCATGCCACCCTTCTTAGGCACGCATTGAACTGGGCTTACCCATGGACTATCAGAGATTGGATAAATTAAACCTATATCAAGCAGTTTAATAATTTCTTTTTTAACAACATCTTGCATATTAGGATTTAGTCTTCGTTGGCGTTGCACATACGTTTTATGACCTTCTTTCATAAGGATTTTATGTGTGCAATACGAAGGACTTATTCCTTTAATATCATGAATCTTCCATGCAATAGCTGGTTTATGAGCTTTTAGCACAGAAATGAGTTGAGATTTTTCATTTTTAGTAAGAGAAGACGAATTCACCATGTAAATAAGCGTATTCCAAATGGTTTGGAAGTGGCTTTAACTCTAATGTCGGTGTTTCTTCTATCGATGATTTATATCGATATCTGTCTTTCTCTTTTAGCATTTGAATTTCTTCTGTTGTTGGTTCGTATCCATTAGCCATAAGTGTAGCTAACATTTCAGTTTCTTCAATTGGTTCAGTACCTTCTCCTAAAGAACATTCTCCTGTTCCTTGTAATTCTGGAAATTCTTCTAACAATTCTGCATGTGATTCTATAGTTTGAATATAGTAACATGTATCATCTGCAGATTGCGATTGTTGCATTGCTCTATCAACTGAAAAGGTAACACTCTCTTCCTCTATACTTAGGGTCAGTTTCTTACCGAACACGTCTATCATTGCTTTAGCCGTGTTTAAGAATGGTCTTCCTAATATGAGAGGAACTTGAGAATCTTCTTCCATGTCCAGAATAACAAAATCTACTGGAAATACTAAAGTACCAACTTTACCTAGCATGTTCTCCATTATCCCTCTAGGATATTTTATTGATCGATCGACTAGTTGTATGCTTATTCTTGTTGGTTTCAATTCTCCAAGGTCTAGTTTAGCGTAGAGTGAATACGGCATTAAATTTATACTAGCACCTAAATCTGCCAATGCTTCTATTGAACTAAGACTACCCAGAAAACATGAAATTGTGAAACCTCCTGGATCTGATAATTTTTCTGGTATCTTATTCAACAGCACTGCTGAACAATTAGCATTCATAGTAACAGCCGAGAGTTCTTCCATTTTCTTTCTATTCGAGATTAGATCTTTCAGAAATTTAGCATATCTAGGCATTCCTGAAATTACATCAATGAAAGGAAGATTTACATTTATCTGTTTAAACATATCCAAGAATTTGGATTGCTCAGCTTCAAGTCTTTCTTTTCTCATTTTACTCGGGTAAGGAAGTGGTGGTTGGTATGGTTTAACATAAGATTTAGCTTTAACTGTGTTATCTTCATTAACCTTTTCAACTACTGGTTCTTTTTCCTTATCTTATTCAAGTTGTGGTTCTTGTGGAGTAGGAATAGCTTCATCAGAAATTACAGGTATTTCAGGTGGTTTAAGTGTTGTACCACTTCTTGTGGTAATAGCTTTAGCTGTTTCATTCCGGGGGTTAGCATTTGTATCACTAGGTAGACTTCCTGGTTTTCTTTCACCTATTAACCTTGCTAGGTTGCTCACTTCTTGTTCTAGATTTTGAATAGAATCTTGTTGATTTCTAAATGCTTGAGCATTTTGTTCATTCGTTTGTTTCTGAGATGTGAAAAACTGTGTTTGAGATTCAACTAGCTTCGTCATCATATCTTCTAAATTTGGCTTTTTATCATCGGTTTGTGGTGGTTTGTTTTGAAAATTAGGTCTTTGCTGGTTGTAAGTATTGTTGGATACTTGTTGATTGTTAGGACCTTGTTAGTTGTTGTATGGAACATTGTGATTATAATTCTGGTTTTGATTGTAAATCGGTCTTGGCGGTTGATAATTATTCTGATAATTATTTCCAGGCTTTTGGTTTAGATATGAAACATTCTCTCTTTGTTCCATTGTTAGTTCAATACAGAGACAATCTTTTGTCAAATGTGGTCCTCCACACTGCTCACAACTAATTCGTATTGAGTGAATATCTTTGGTCATCTTTTCCATTCGTCTCTCGACAGCATCTATCTTTGCAGAAATGGAATCTAAGTCATGGCAAGAATCGGCTCTAGCTGCTTTAGATGATCTAACGATATCTTTTTCTTGGTGCCACTCATGTGAGTGGGAAGCAGTGTTATCAATAATTTTATAAGCATCAGTTTCCGTTTTCTTCATAATAGAACCACCAGCTGCTATGTCGATGTCTTTCCTTGTAGTGATGTCGCATCCTTGGTAGAATATTTGTATGATTTGACAGGTGTCTAAACCATGTTGCGGACATCCTCTCAATAACTTTCCAAATCTGGTCCATGCCTCATATAGAGTTTCATTTGGTTTCTGTGTGAATGTAACAATTTCTCCTTGAAGTCTCACGGCTTTAGATGCCGGAAAGAATTGTTTAAGAAATTTTTCAACTAAAACGTCCCATGTATCAATCGCCCCTTCAGGTAACAATTCCAACCAATCTTTGGCTTCTCTCTTTAGAGTCCAGGGAAATAACATGAGATATACCTGTTCATCCTCAACTTCTCTTATTTTAAATAGACTGCAGATCCTATTAAAGGTACGAAGATGTTCATTTGGATCTTCCTTCGGCGCACCACTAAATTGGCATTGATTAGTCACCATGTGTAGGATTTGTCCTTTGATTTCATAATCTGGCGCATTAATGTCTGGTTGAGTAATTGCGTGACCTTGGCCAGTGCGTTTAGCTCTCATTCGATCTTCCATACTTAAAGGTTCCAGATTCTCCATGATTGAATTTGTTGAATCTGAATCACTAGAGGATTCTGATTTAATGGTTCGTTCCTCAACAATCTCTGTTTGAATGATTGGTGGTTCTGGAGGAAAAATTAGTGGTTCAGGATCTATGAATCGTCCCTGAATATTCTCCGGATTCTCAATTGTGAGGTCGGGTTTAAAAAATGGATTATTTGAAATTTGAATTGGAGTACTTGGTCGACTGGATGACGATTCTAAAGAAAAATCAACAGTGACAATATTTGCTAGATGTCTTGATCGAGTTACCGGTGGTGAACGTACAAAAGGTGGTGAACGTTTTGCTCGGTGCATTCACTGAATATCCTATTAGTTTTTAAAAAGAAAGAAAAATTATATAAGTTATCCAATTAATAAACTTTTCTGATTTTGCCCACGTTTCGAATATCCAAAAGATGCAGCAGAGGGGCAGGATTCGTTTGGTCTCAATATAATTGAGTACTGTTTGGCTCCAATAACCCGGTCCACGTACAAATCCAACTATTACTACGAACCAAAAAATTTTGATGTCTATCAATTTAACCGCTTAAAATAATTTTTCGTAATTTAAAGAAATTTAGAGAAGAAGTAGAAAATTCTATGTCCTAAAAACTAGAATGGCGAGAAATAAGAAAGAAAAAGAGCACGTCGGTATTAAAATTGGAGAAATAAGAAAGAAAAAGAGTGACTTATAAAACTTTAAAACACTCAACTAACCCAACCTTATTATTATCATTAACTTAAAATTAAAATTGCAAATTGAGATTACTAATTGGAGTGATAATTGATACATAGGCAAAAGGCGTCGAAAAATAAAAATAAGAAAGTAGCGCGTTGAAACTTAAAAAGGAACTAAAAACTAAGAATTAAAAGTTGCGTCTAAAAATATTAAAACTTACAAGTAAAACTATTTCCCAAATGGCAATAACTTAAAAAGGTACTAAAAAAATGGCGTCGTAAAATTCTAAAGCACCTAAATCTTAGTCTAAAGAAAAAGCACTTAAGGGATTTTACGGCAAAGCATAAAAATCTAGAAATAAAAATAACTATGGAAAATACTATGATTTAAAACTAAAAACGAGCGAAAAATACAAATATTACGCTAAAAACAAATAAAAAGAGACAAAATATAAAAATATACTTAAAGTTGTAAAAAGTATAATTTTTATAAAAATATTATTTTTATATTATTTATTTTATAAAACTATTAATTTTATAAATTATTAAAACTAAATTAACTAAAAATACAAATTAAAGAATTAAAACTAAATATTATAATAATAATAACATAGTTAGGGTTTAATTAATAATAATAATAATTACCCGTAATTAATGCTGTTTAGGGTTTTACTGTGGCGTGTCAGGTGCCTTCATGCGATCGCATGAAGTTGTGCCTTCGGGCTCATGCGATCGCATGAGATTTGATTTTGGGCCAGGTTACGGGCTGCTACAGTACGGGCCGAGAGTTTTTATTTTTTTTTTCTGTTTTCTGTATTTATATATATGTAAATAAAACTTATATATTTTTTTACAAACTAAAATAAAATTAAAGAAACTTTATAAAACTTATATGTTTAACAAACTCTTAAAAATATTTATATTTTTGTTTTTCTTTTTATATTTTCGAAATTTTAAAACGTATTTTTACAAAAGCGTAATTTTTATAAAAGTAGACTTAAAAATTAATAAAAATCTTTTTTTTATATATTAGCGTTGCGCTTCCGGCGTTTTAGCAGAATTGTTCCCCGGCAGCGGCGCCAAAAATACTTGATGTTATGCGAGGTGTATATGAAATAGCTTATATTTTACAATGAAATACTATTAAATACGATACAATTTTACACAAGATATTTATTTATTTATAGAATGGATATACTTAAACCTTGCTACAACACTTATAGGCAGTGTACCTAATCGTACAGTAGTGTAGTTTTTAGTAAGTCCGGTTCGTTCCACAGGGGAATCTTTTAAACAAAGCTTAACGCTATATTAGTTTTATTTTAAAAAAATACAAATATATATAAGTAATATTATTATTATAAAAATGGGGTTTTAACCATTTAATGACTGGTTTGTCGAATTTAAAACTTTTAGTCGCAGTTAAAACCTAATGTAAAATATTAAAAATAAATACAACTTAATTTAAAGCGTAAAGTAAATAACGATAATGAAATTGCGATAAATAAAATTGCGATAAAATAAACTTGCAATAATTAAAAAGTACGAAAATTAAAAGTGCAATTAAATACAATAAAAGTGCGATAATTAAAAATGCAATTAAATATGAAAATAAAGGAATTATGCTTATTTAAACTTCCGCAATCATGATGTTTGACGCGTTGATTTTAGTTTTATGCCCATGGGTTAATTGTCCTTTGTCCTGGATTATTTAATATGTCCGTCTGGTTTTTGTCCATAACAGTCCATCAGTCATAAATATAAAGTGCGAGTATCCTCGTCAAATTATCCTTATACCCGAAGTCAAATATTCCAACTAATTGGGGACTTAAACTGTAACAAGGTTTTAATACTTTGTTTAATAATTACACCAGGTTATCGACTGCGTGTAACCCAAGGTTTTAATACTTTGTTATCAATTATGCCAAGTGTCCTTGTACATAATTTCAACCATGTTTTAATAATTCTAGTGACTATTAATCCATTCCCGTGTCCGGTTAAATGAACAATTATTCGTACATATAAATATCCCGCCCATCGTGTCCGATCGAGTGTATATGGTTATTTATAGGTACGTCCAATTGT
Source organism: Rutidosis leptorrhynchoides (assembly GCF_046630445.1). Taxonomy (NCBI): domain Eukaryota; kingdom Viridiplantae; phylum Streptophyta; class Magnoliopsida; order Asterales; family Asteraceae; genus Rutidosis; species Rutidosis leptorrhynchoides. Next base: position 36,688,382 of record NC_092341.1, on the reverse strand, counting down.
AAATCTTTATATTAAAATTAACATACTATCATTTAGTTAAACAAATATAAAGCCCATTAATAGCCCATAGTCTAATTTCCACAAGTGTCGTTCTTTTGTCCAAACCCCAATTATGGTACAAAGCCCAATTATCCAATTTTAGTATTTAGTCCAACATCATGATTACTTCGTTTTAAATAAGCATAATAATAATTTAGCTACGAGACATTAATGTAAAAAGGTTGAACATAACTTACAATGATTAAAAATAGCGTAGCGTTACACGGACAGAATTTCGACTTACACCCTTACAATATGCGCTAACATACCCTTATTATTAGAATTAAAATTAAAATTAAAATTAAAATTATAATATATATATATATATATATATATATATATATATATATATATATATATATATATATATATATATATATATATATATATATATATAAAATACGTTGATGAATGAAGAAGGAAAAAGATGTGTTTTATGATCACCAAAAACGCAATAGCTGGTTAGTTCATCAGCACCAAATCATGAGCCAGCTATCATATCAGGTACCAAATAATTATGTGCCTACTCGACCTGCTCATTTTCCGCCACACAACCCCGACATCCGACCACCCTTTAACCAGTATGACTATAACCAAGCCTATCAGGACACCTATAACCAACAATGGAACCCACCTGACGAGATGAACTGGAACCCCTATCCAGACTGATTTAGTTCCATTGGTTATTTTTATGATTTTTATGTTTTTATCTTTCTACTTTCTCATGTTTAAACTTATGTTATTGGATATATTTATGTAATTTTTATCATTTTTATTATTATTGTGTACTAATATTTCACATTTAGGATTTGAAAGTGGGATTTTAAGTCCCATTTCAAATTGTCATGCATGTTTATATTTGTATTGTATGTATATTGTCAATTGTACAAAACAGGGTAAAATAGCGCATTTTCAAAGACTGGCATTAAGTTCAGCAAAAGCTAGTACTTTTGACGACAAAACGAAAAACAAATGTGATGAAACAACAAGACAGAATGAACAAATGATGTGCACCATTTATCATTCAGCAAACAAACGCCAATATGTTTGGAAACTTTGGTAAAATTTAATTATTTTTCTACGCTAATCACCTCAATAATTTAAATTGTTACTGATTTCTTGCAAATGAGGGCATTGCAAGATCTTAAGTGTGGGAAGGGGTTAAATTCTTTCGGATTTTAAAAAAAAAATTGATTTAAACACTTGGTTACCATTAAAAATACTAGTAACGCAGTAGTTGTATTAGAATCTAGTGCTCTCTGATAATAAAGAACAGCCCTAGTCTTATATACTGACTACCCAATTCTAGTAAAAATTTTCAAAATTTTCAATTAAATGAACTCAAAATCATGTTTATACATATTTATGAACGATAAAACTAGGTGTTAACACCGAAATTATTGTTACCTCGGAAAGGACATAAATTGAGAAACAAACCAAAATGTTAGAATTCATTTAAAATGGAATAGAGGACAATAAAAAGGAAAATAAAAAGCCAAGTGTGGGAAAAATTACCAAGTTATTTAAAACATATATCACATATTTTTGTACAAATAACTGAAGATACTTTTGTTTTGGACAATTTCTAAAAAGTTTTACCCGATTTACTGTAAGAAAGATGGATCCACACGATGAATTAATTCCATCATTAAAAGGAAGTAAAGTCTTCCGAAAAAGAAACGCGCTTCTTGATTTAGGTCATGAAGTTGTCGTCCAGACCAGCTGTAGGTTAACGAAAAATCTAGAAAAGTCATCTCTAAAATCAGCAGGAAATCCACGGACCTCAGCATTAAACAGGGTCGCCAAGTGGTCAGATTTATCCTAACCATGAGAGGATCTATCTTGTAAAATAGGGAGGACGCCGTGCAAATTAGCTGGATAAGACTAATGAATCAGATCCCCAGAAAGAATAATCTCTTTAAAGATCAAAAATCAGCTTTTAAGCCTGATATTACTCAATCCTAGAGATTGACCTTAAAGATTGAGAATTACAAACTCATGGAATTCAATGATATCTAAACTCGAGCTTGAACGAGAAAATATTTTGATCAAAATTACAAACCGATTTGTTTTCTGAAAACCCATTTTCAATGGGTTCATTACCATTGAACGTAAAATCCTAAGAATTCACCTAGAATTCATTAGGTCACCTGAACCAAATCGGGTGTCAACCGTAAGAACGGTGGTTGCATAGCATGGTCAAAGACAGGACCTTGTGCCAGACCGAAAAATTATAAGGGTGAGCTTTACTATTGCTCCTACCAAGGATAGTAATTGCGTCCGACACGTTATAGACCATAATTAAAAGCATGTCAGGGGATATTGCCTTAATAATTGCTTGTTCAATGCTTTCCTTTACAACCGGACCGTAGTTTACCAAAAGGTAATATACGGAGCAAGTATACTGGACGTGTTGCTTTCTCAATACAAGGTTAGCAAGTGGGTGACACAAAACCACAAGTTTTGAGCTAAAATTTTCAAATCTAAAACCCACCAAACCCACAAAAAGAATTTGCAAACACCGGTGAAGGGTTATTCCGGAAAACTTATCTAGGGTAAAAGCTAGATTTAATTTTCAAAAGATCAAATGTTTTCATAAAGATCCAATTTCCTTAAAGGATCTAAATTTTTATAGTCATGTGGGACGGTAAACCACATCGTTACTACCATTGTTTATACCACCGTAAAGAAATCACTGATGTACAAAGTGTGAAGAATAAAGAAGTGATTCTAGTATATTTCAAGACTATATTGCTTGAGGACAAGCAACGCTCAAGTGTGGGAATATTTGATAATGCTAAAAACGAACATATATTTCATAGCATTATCCCTCAAGAAAGACAAGCTTTTAGTTGCAATTGTTCTATTTACAAGTAATATTCGTTTAAATAATAAAAGGTGAAGACAAAAGACAGATTCGACGAATTGAAGACGCAAACGACCAAAAAGCTCAAAAGTACAAAGTATAATCAAAGAGGTTCCAATTAATGATAAGAAACGTCTCAAAATTACAAGAGTACAAGAAGCGAAACGCAAAGTACAAGATATTAAATTATACGCAAGGATGTTCAAAAATCCGGAACCGAGACCAGAGTTAACTCTCAACACTCGACGCAACGGACTAAAAATTACAAGTCAACTATGCACATAAATATAATATAATATTTAAATAATTCTTATAATTATTTATATATTATATAATATATTAATAAACCGTCGGCAGAAGAAAACAACCACATGTGAGCCTCCCCAGCTGGCCATGCGATCGCATGGCCTTGAAGGGCAAAGCTCATGCGATCGCATGAGCCCCTTTTTCTGGTCACAGGCCTATAAAACTCGCGTTTTTGGTGATCATAAAACACATCTTTTTCCTTCTTCATTCATCAACGTATTATATATATATATTATAATTTTAATTTTAATTTTAATTTTAATTCTAATAATAAGGGTATGTTAGCGCATATTGTAAGGGTGTAAGTCGAAATTCTGTCCGTGTAACGCTAAGCTATTTTTAATCATTGTAAGTTATGTTCAAGCTTTTTACATTAATGTCTCGTAGCTAAATTATTATTATGCTTATTTAAAACGAAGTAATCATGATGTTGGGCTAAATACTAAAATTGGGTAATTGGGCTTTGTACTATAATTGGGGTTTGGACAAAAGAACGACACTTGTGTAAATTAGACTATGGGCTATTAATGGGCTTTATATTTGTTTAACTAAATGATAATTTGTTAATTTTAATATAAAGATTTACAATTGGACGTACCTATAAATAACCATATACACTCGATCGGACACGATGGGCGGGATATTTATATGTACGAATAATCGTTCATTTAACCGGACACGGGAATGGATTAATAGTCACTAGAATTATTAAAATAGGGGTAAAATTATGTACAAGGACACTTGGCATAATTGATAACAAAGTATTAAAACCTTGGGTTACACGCAGTCGATAACCTGGTGTAATTATTAAACAAAGTATTAAAACCTTGTTACAGTTTAAGTCCCCAATTAGTTGAAATATTTGACTTCGGGTATAAGGATAATTTGACGAGGATACTCGCACTTTATATTTATGACTGATGGACTGTTATGGACAAAAACCAGACGGACATATTAAATAATCCAGGACAAAGGACAATTAACCCATGGGCATAAAACTAAAATCAACGCGTCAAACATCATGATATATTCAAAAATATAAAAAGAAAAACAAAATTTATATATTTTTAAGAGTTTGTTAAATATATAAATTCTATAAAAGTTTCTTTATCTTTATTTTATAAAAATATAAGTTTTATTTAATTTATATAAATATATAAAACAGAAAAAAAAATCACTCGAGGCCCGTACTGTTACAGCCCGTAACCTGGCCCAAAACCTTAGCTCATGCGATCGCATGAGCCCGAAGGCAAAATCTCATGCGATCGCATGAGAGTGTCTGACACGCCACAGTTTACCCTAAAACAGCAATCATTACGGTGTATTATTATTTTTTATAATTAAACCCTAATTAGGTTTTAATATTTTATTAATTAGTTTAGTTTTAATTCTTTAATTTGTATTTTTAGTTAATTTAGTTTTAATAATTTATAAAATTAATAGTTTTATTAAATAAATAATATAAAAATAATATTTTTATAAAAATTATACTTTTTACAACTTTAAGTATATTTTTATATTTTGTACCCTTTTTATTCGTTTTAGCGTAATATTTGTATTTTTCGCTCGTTTTTAGTTTCAAGACATAGTTTTTGCCATAGTTATTTTTATTTCTAGATTTTTAAGATTTGCCGTAAAATCCCTTAAGTGCTTTTTCTTTAGACTAAGATCTAGGTGCTTTAGAATTTTGCAACGCCTTTTTAAGTTTTAGTACCTTTTTAAGTTATTGCCATTTGTGATATAGTATTTCTTTTAAGCTTTAATATTTTTAGACGCAACTTTTAATTCTTAGTTTTTAGTTCCTTTTTAAGTTTCGACGCGCTACTTTCTTATTTTCATTTTTCGACGCCTTTTATTTTTCGACGTTTTTCGACGCGCTCTTTTTCTTTCTTATTTCTCGCTATTCTAGTTTTAGGACTTAGATTTTATTTTCTACTTCTTCTCTAAATTTCTTTAAATTACGAAAATTTATTTTAAGTGGTTAAATTGATAGACATCAAAATTTTCTGGTTCGTAGTAATAGTTGGATTTGTACGTGGACCGGGTTATTGGAGCCAAATAGTACTCAATTATATTGAGACCAAACGAATCCTACCCCTCTGCTGCATCTTTTGGCTATTCGAAACGTGGGCAAAATCAGAAAAGTCTATTAAAATTGGATAACTTATATAATTTTTCTTTCTTTTTAAAAACTAATAGGATATTCAGTGAATGCACCGAGCAAAATGTTTACCACCTTTTGTACGTTCACCACTGGTAACTCGATCAAGACATCTAGCAAATATTGTTGCCGTTGATTTTCTTTTAGAATCGTCATCCAGTCGACCAAGTACTCCAATTCAAATTTCCGATAATCTATTTTTTGAACCCGACCTCACAATTGAGAATCCGGAGAATATTCAGGGACAATTCATAGATCCTGAACCATTAATTTTTCCTCCGGAACCACCAATCATTCAAACAGAGATTGTTGAGGAACCAACCATTAAATCAGAATCCTCTAGTGATTCAGATTCAACAAATTCAATTATGGAGAATCTGGAACCTCTAAGTATGGAAGACCGAATGAGAGCTAAACGCACTGGCCAAGGTCACGCAATTACTCAACCAGACATTAATGCGCCAGATTATGAAATCAAAGGACAAATCCTACACATGGTGACTAATCAATGCCAATTTAGTGGTGCGCCGAAAGAAGATCCAAATGAACATCTTCGTACCTTTAATAGGATCTGTACTCTATTTAAAATAAGAGAAGTTGAAGATGAACAGATATATCTCATGTTATTTCCCTGGACTTTAAAGGGAGAAGCCAAAGATTGGTTAGAATCATTACCTGAAGGGGCGATTGATACATGGGACGTTTTAGTTGAAAAATTTCTTAAACAATTCTTTCCGGCATCTAAAGTCGTAAGACTTCAAGGAGAAATTGTTACGTTCACACAGAAACCAAATGAAACTCTATATGAGGCATGGACCAGATTTGGAATGTTATTGAGAGGATGTCCGCAACATGGTTTAGACACTTGTCAAATAGTACAAATATTCTACCAAGGATGCGACATCACTACAAGGAAAGACATAGACATAGCAGCTGGTGGTTCTATTATGAAGAAAACTGAAACTGATACTTACAATATTATTGATAACACTGCTTCCCACTCACATGAGTGGCACCAAGAAAAAGATATCGTTAGATCATCTAAAGCAGCTAGAGCTGATTCTAGCCATGACTTAGATTCCATTTCCGCAAAGATAGATGCTGTCGAGAGACGAATGGAAAAGATGACTAAAGATATTCACTCAATACGAATTAGTTGTGAGCAGTGTGGAGGACCACATTTGACAAAAGATTGTCTCAGTATTGAACTAACAATAGAACAAAGAGAGAATGTTTCATACATAAACCAAAGGCTTGGAAATAATTATCAGAATAATTATCAACCGCCAAGACCGATTTACAATCAAAACCAGAATTATAATCGAAATGTTCCATACAACAACCAACAAGGTCCTAGCAATCAACAAGTATCCAATAATACTTACAATCAGCAAAGACCTAATTTTCAAAACAAACCACCACAAACCGATGATAAAAAGCCAAATTTAGAAGATATGATGACGAAGCTAGTTGAATCTCAAACACAGTTTTTCACATCTCAGAAACAAACGAATGAACAAAATGCTCAAGCATTTAGAAATCAACAAGCTTCTATTCAAAATCTGGAACAAGAAGTAAGTAACCTAGCAAGGTTAATAGGTGAAAGAAAACCGGGAAGTTTACCTAGTGATACAAATGCTAACCCCCAGAATGAAACAGCTAAAGCCATTACCACAAGAAGTGGTACAACACTTAAACCACCTGAAATACCTGTAATTTCTGATGAAGCTATTCCTACTCCACAAGAACCACAACCTGAAAAAGATAAGGAAAAAGAACCGGTAGTTAAAAAGGTTAATGAAGATAACACAGTTAAAGCTAAACCTTATGTTAAACCATACTAACCACCACTTCCTTACCCGAGTAAAATGAGAAAAGAGAGACTTGAAGCCGAGCAATCCAAATTCTTGGATATGTTTAAACAGATAAATGTAAATCTTCCTTTCATTGATGTAATTTCAGGAATGCCTAGATATGCTAAATTTCTGAAAGATCTAATCTCAAATAGAAAGAAAATGGAAGAACTCTCAGCCGTTACTATGAATGCTAATTGTTCAGCAGTGCTGTTGAATAAGATACCAGAAAAATTATCAGATCCAGGAAGTTTCACAATTCCATGTTTTCTGGGTAGTCTTAGTTCAATAGAAGCATTGGCAGATTTAGGTGCTAGTATAAATCTAATGCCGTATTCACTATACGCTAAACTAGACCTTGGAGAAATGAAACCAACAAGAATAAGCATACAACTAGCCGATCGATCAATAAAATATCCTAGAGGGATAATGGAGAACATGCTAGTTAAAGTTGGTACTTTAGTATTTCCAGTAGATTTTGTTGTTCTGGACATGGAAGAAGATTCTCAAGTTCCTCTCATATTAGGAAGACCATTCTTAAACACGGCTAAAGCAATGATAGACGTGTTCGGTAAGAAACTGACCCTAAGTATAGAGGACGAGAGTGTTACTTTTTTAGTTGATAGAGCTATGCAACAACCGCAATCTGCAGATGATACATGCTATTATATTCAAACTATAGATTCACATGCAGAATTGTTAGAAGAATTTCCAGAATTACAAGGAACAGGAGAATGTTCTTTAGGAGAAGGTACTGAACCAATTGATGAAACTGAAATGTTAGCTACACTTATGGCTAATGAATATGAACCAATAACAGAAGAAATTCAAATGCTAAAAGAAGAAGACAGATATCGATATAAATCATCGATAGAAGAACCACCGACATTAGAGTTAAAGCCACTTCCAAACCATTTGGAATACGCTAATTTACATGGTGAATCTGAATTACCTGTAATAATATCGTCTTCTCTTACTGAAAATGAAAAATCTCGACTCATTTATGTGCTAAAAGCTCATAAACCAGCTATTGCATGGAAGATTCATGATATTAAAGGAATAAGTCCTTCGTATTGCACACATAAAATCCTTATGGAAGAAGGTCATAAAATGTATGTGCAACGCCAACGAAGACTAAATCCTAATATGCAAGATGTTGTTAAAAAAGAAATTATTAAACTGCTTGATGCAGGTTTAATTTATCCAATTTCTGATAGTCCATGGGTAAGCCCAGTTCAATGCGTGCCTAAGAAGGGTGGCATGACTGTCATCACAAATGAGAAAAATGAGCTTATTCATACTAGGACTGTAACAGGATGGCGTGTATGTATTGATTATAGAAAATTAAATGATGCCACCAGAAAAGATCACTTTCCCTTACCCTTTATTGATCAAATGTTGGAAAGATTAGCCGGAAATAGTTACTATTGTTTTCTTGATGGTTTTTTCGAATATTTTCAAATTCCAATAGCACCCGAGGATCAAGAGAAAACCACATTCACGTGCCCTTATGGTACTTTTGCTTACAAACGCATGCCATTTGGACTTTGCAACGCCCCTGCAACCTTTCAAAGGTGCATGATGGCAATTTTTCACGACATGATAGAAGAATGCATGGAAGTTTTCATGGATGACTTTTCAGTCTTCGGTGATACTTTTGAATCATGTCTAGTTAATCTTGAACGAATGCTTATTAGATGCGAACAATCAAATCTAGTACTTAATTAGGAGAAATGCCATTTCATGGTTAAAGAATGCATCGTTCTTGGTCATAAAATTTCAAAGGAAGGAATTGAAGTGGATAGAGCTAAAGTAGATGTAATTACTAAACTTCCACATCCCACCAATGTTAGAGGAGTTAGGAGTTTTCTAGGGCATGCCGGTTTTTACCGACGTTTTACAAAAGATTTTTCTAAAATTGCCACTCCTATGAATAAACTCCTAGAAAAAGATGCTACATTCATCTTTTCAGATGAATGCATCAAATCTTTTAATATACTTAAAGAAAAACTCACTAATGCGCCGATCATGATAACACCAAATTGGAATTTACCATTTGAACTAATGTGCGATGCAAGTGATTTTGCAATGGGAGCCGTTTTAGGACAAAGGATTGAAAAACGATTTCAACCTATATATTATGCTAGTAAGACGTTACAAGGAGCACAAACAAATTACACAACTACTGAAAAAGAACTCCTTGCTATTGTCTTTGCTTTTGATAAATTTCGTTCATATCTCGTTCTAGCTAAAACGGTGGTCTATACCGACCATTATGCTCTTAGATACCTATTTTTGAAACAAGATGCCAAACCAAGATTAATTCGTTGGATCTTACTCTTACAAGAGTTTGATATTGAAATTCGAGATAAAAGAGGAGTAGAAAATCTCGCCGCTGATCATCTTTCTCGTCTTGAAAATCCTGAATTAGAAGTTCTAAATGAATCGGCCATACAAGACAACTTTCCTGATGAATATCTATTGAAGATAGATTATAATGAAATTCCATGGTTTGCAGACTATGCAAACTACTTAGTATGTGGATTCCTTGAAAAAGGATCATCGTACCAAAAACGAAAGAAATTCTTTAGTGATATAAAACACTATTTCTGGGAAGATCCACATTTGTTTAAAAGTTGTCCAGATGGAATAATACGCCGATGTGTATTCGGAGATGAAGCTAGTAAAATCTTAAACCATTGTCACACAGGACAACAGGAGGGCATTATGGGCCTCAACTTACAGCAAGAAAAGTTTATGATGCTGGATTCTATTGGCCTACAATTTACAAAGACGCACACCTTCTTTGCAAATCCTGTGATGCTTGTCAAAGGGCCGGAAAAATAAGTCAACGTGATGAAATGCCACAAAATGTCATTCAAGTATGTGAAGTATTTGACATTTGGGGTATTGACTTTATGGATCCATTTCCAAAATCTCATAATAATCTATATATTCTCGTAGCCATTGATTATGTATCTAAATGGGTGGAAGCACAAGCTCTCCCAACTAATGATGCACGAGTTGTAGTCAACTTTTTAAAACGTCTTTTTGCAAGGTTTGGAACACTGAAAGCTTTAATAAGTGATCGGGGTACTCATTTCTGTAATAATCAACTTGAGAAAGTTCTCAAAAGATATGGAGTAATTCATAAAATCTCCACTGCTTATCATCCACAGAAAAGTGGACAAGTTGAAAATACCAACCAAGCTTTAAAACGTATTCTAGAGAAAACCGTAGGATCAAATCCGAAGGAATGGTCCATAAAATTGGAGGATGCACTATGGGCTTTTAGAACAGCCTACAAAACTCCAATTGGAACCACACTTTTTAAACTTGTTTACGGAAAAGCATGTCATCTTCCAGTAGAAATTGAACACAAAGTATTTTGGGCTTTGAAGACATGTAATCTTGATTTACATGAAGCCGGACGTCTACGGTTAAGTCAATTAAACGAATTAGAAGAATTAAGACATGAAGCATACGAAAATTCGTTAATCTATAAGGAAAGAACGAAGAAATGGCATGATAAAAGAATCAGAAGTTCAAAAGAATTTAAAGAAGGAGACAAAGTTCTTCTTTTCAATTCATGATTCAAGCTATTTCCTGGAAAATTGAAATCAAGATGGTCTGGACCATTCATAGTCAAAAGAGTTTTCCCATACTGAACAGTAGAATTGATAAATTCAAATAGGATTGAATTTAAGGTTAATGGTCACAGAGTTAAACATTACATAGATAGTCCAATGGAAGTTGACAACGAAGTTAATCACAATTTCGATACCACAGCTAACTAAGTGTGGGGAGAATCAAGTCTTTTAAAAGATAATATGTATTTCTGTTAGAGTTAGATTTTCTGTTTTCGTGTAGTTCTCGAAAATGGAACCCGAATGGTCTTTTCCTAGCAGACCCTAAAGAACTAGTCTTCTCCCCCCATTCTGAATTTTTATTTTTTTAGGTTTTATGAGATGAAGAATTCCTGTGAACTAAACCATGGTCTAATGCTACACGCTTTGATCACTAAACGTAATAATGACACCCTTCCAAGTGAAATAGTATCATTAATCAGAGGTAAATTGGACGGAGTAAGAAAAGAATCCTGATGCGAAAATAATAAGTTACAATTTGGTAAAGAAAAATCAAAATCCGCAGCGAAAAGAAGAGCACGACACCTTGAAAGATGTCACAAATACGGAAAATGGTCACACGAAGGAAAATGTTCGACGAATCAGACATATTCCAATACCTAATTCGTTACTTTATGCAGAGATGGACCGTTCATATGTTTAGAAGAAAAAATGTTAAATGCTCGAGGTTACGCCTATGTAGCCATGGAAAACCAATTAGTCCGACTATCTTATGAGTGGGCTAGAGCATATCACTAAGAAATCTATTTCACAGGTAAGTTTGTATAGTTTTCATTTTTTATTTTAATTTTTAACCTTTTGATAATAAACGCTAATTTATTCGCTATAAAGTATTAAATTGGTATTCGATAAAATTAGGTCTTGCGACCGAAATTATTGTTATCATTCAAAAATTTATTACATCACTGCGAAATTTAATGTTTATTCTTAAGGTATAAATATCTTTAATCAATCAACCCAAAATATTTCAAAAATTCGTCATGAGTTAAATTAGGTTATTGAACCAAAATTACTTTACCGAAAAGAGGGACGCATATTTTTGATGATATTTGATTGATTAAAGTGGGATAAAAGCCAAAAAGATTTTTAATTTTATTTTTATTTTGTTTTTAAATTTAATATTAAAATAATATTGTAAACTTATTAAAATTAATATATATTTAAAATTGTAAATATTTGAAAAATTAATATTTTTAATATAAGTTTGTATGTATAAAAACAAAAATATAATTTAAATTTGGTATGAATTTTTAATATGAATTTTTAATTTTATGCACTTTGAATTTAAGTTTGGTGTGAATTTAAAAAAAAAAATTACTTTATTTCGTTAAGTTAAAAATTTGATTTTTAAAATTCGTCGTGAGTTGAAGACTAGGTCATTGAACAGAAATTGCTTTACCCGAGGGAGGGACGAGAACTTTTATTATCATTATTTTTAATCTTATTGAATTAAAGTATGCCAAAAACATTAAAAAACCCAAAAATCTTTACTTTTAAAATCGCGCTTTAAATTGACAAATTTTAAAATTTTGTCGAGGGACGGACTAGGACAACGATCCGAAATGCCCTCATCCTAAAAAGAAACAAATTTTTAAAATTTTATTAATTTTATGTTTTATTAAGTATAAGGTTTTATATATATAAAAAAAAAGCTGAAAGTACTGTAGCCGAACACCCATGCGATCGCATGGGATTCTCATTATACCTCCATGCGATCGCATGGAGGCAAAAATCAGGCCTGATACAAGGCAGTCGCCTGTTCTGTCTTCTCCATAAACACACACACATATACGAAAATACTCCCAAATCACCTCTAAAATTCGCCAAAATTCACCGTAGTTCGTCAAATTTTTTGTTCTAATCATGCCTAGATTCTCATTCTTCAGCAAAAAGGTAAAAATTACACCCTTAAACTCTATAAATTCCTAGTTTTTGTGATAATTACCAATATTTTACCTAATGCAATTTTATTAATTTCTAGTGTAATTGGTGTTAAATTGTTAGTATTTTATGCATGTATAACCTATATTGATGCTATTTAACATAATTTGAAGCCAAAAACTTCAAAAATTTTAGAAATCTAGGGTTTGTGTTCTTGAGCAATTTGGGGCTTTTTGATATAAACAGGTTATGGCCGATTTTTGTCATGAATTATTGCTAAATTGAGTAGTGTAACATGTTTAGATAGTTAAATGATCCAAATAATGATCCTAAACATGATTTTTGGAGATTAAAGTGGATTTTTTAAGTCCAAAATTCATGAACTTGATTAATTTGATGTAATTGCCATTTGAGACTTGTTTAATTATTAGTAATGAATATTTTGACATGTTATTTAAGTTAAATGCTTATGAACTTTGTATACATTTTCATATGTGCTTATTTGAAAAGTGTAGAATTGTGAAAAATTGTGAAAATGTGTATAAGTTTAATTTTGATTTAACATGTTATAGTGATTGTTTTAAGTTGTTATTTTGCTAACACTAATGCATATTTGGATGCACAAATTTTGTGTTTAATGTGTTTTGCAGAAAGCCGATACTGGAGGTTCAGGAGCATCATCATCTAGACGACCAGCACCAGCACCAGAACCAGAACCAGAAATGCAACACGAACGAGAACCACAACAGGAACAACAACAACAACAGCCTGATCAGCACATACCTTATTATGATCCGGTACAGTTTATTGATGAATTCATAGTATTCCCAATGAGGCCACCAGTAGAATTCCCAACGATTCCTGAGCACACTCTGCATCCTAATCTGAGATTTGATAGGAGATGGAGAGATTACGAGACATATCAAAGGAACAAATTCAAATTGGTAACAAAAAAATGTAGAGGTGCCAAGGGTAATCTATTGGGCCCCTTTGGAAACGGTCCATCTAACTGACCGTGTTAGACAGCTTTTAGTTCAAAGGTATGGCAGTTCTTCTTTTACAGATTGGGAACGTCTTTTCACCATTCGTAGACCTGTATATAAGGAATGGTGTGTTGAGTTGATGAGTACTGTATCACTTGATACAAATATAGTTAGAATAGATGATAGAAGATTTCTTAGGTTTATCCTTGGCGGTAGGATGTACAGAATGTCCATGTTGGACATGGCCAGGGCCTTACAGATATATACTCCATGTTGGACATGGCCAGGGCCTTACAGATTTCTTAGGTTTATCCTTGGCGGTAGGATGTACAGGGTTTGTGTTCTTGAGCAATTTGGGGCTTTTTGATATAAACAGGTTATGGCCGATTTTTGTCATGAATTATTGCTAAATTGAGTAGTGTAACATGTTTAGGTAGTTAAATGATCCAAACATTGATCCTAAACATGATTTTTAAAGATTAAAGCGGACTTTTTAGGTACAAAATTCATGAACTTGATTAATTTGATATAATTGCCAATTGAGACTTGTTTAATTGTTAATAATGACTATTTTGACATGTTATTTGAGTTAAATGCTTATGAACTTTGTGTACATTTTCATATGTGCTTATTTGGAAAAGTGTAGAATTGTGAAAAATTGTGAAAATGTGTATAAGTTTAATTTTGATTTAACATGTTATTGTGATTGTTTTAAGTTGTTATTTTGCTAACACTAATGCATATTTGGATGCACAAATTTTGTGTTTAATGTGTTTTGCAGAAAGCCGATACTGGAGGTTCAGGATCATCATCATCTAGACAGCCTGCTCCAGCTCCAGAACCAGAACCAAAAATGTAATATGAACCTGAACAACAACCACAACAGGAACCACAACATCAGCCTAATCAGCACGTACCTTATTATGATCCGCTACAGTTACCTAATGAATTCACAGTATTTCCCCTGCATCCGCATGTCGAATACTCAACAATTCCGGAACACACGTTACATCCTAATCTGAGATTCGATAGACGATGAAGAGATTACCCGGCATATCAAAGTAATAAATTTAAATTGGTAACAAAAGAGGTAGAGGTGCCGAGGGTAATTGATTGGAATCCTTTGGAAACGGTCCATCTGGTTGACCGTGTTAGACAACAAATGATTCAAAGGTATGGTAGTTCTTCTTTTACAGATTGGGAACATCTTTTCACCATTTGTAGACCTGTATATAAGGAATGGTGTGTTGAGTTGATGAGTACTATAGCGTTAAATGTAGATGTAGATAGGTTAGATGATAGAAGTTTTCTTAGATTTATCCTTGGCGGTAGGATGTACAGAATGTCCATGATGGACATGGCCAGGGCATTACAGATTTACACTCCTAGTGAATTGCTACCACCCGATTGTATGAGTTTGATTTATCGTGGTGAAATGGTAGATAGGAACTTTGACGCGAACGCCGTTTGGAGGCGTATGTCAAACTATAATGTTTTTATGCTGGGAGGAAAACACTCCTACTTACTTATTAACAAAGCCGAGCTTCGTGTAATTCATAGACTTTTGGCTAACTCGATTACACAGAGAGGTCACAATAAGGAGAAAATGACCTTACATGATTTATTTTACCTAAAGTGTATTCGAGACCCGAGAAGCTTTGTTAATATCCCTTACTGTGTTGGTTTTTATTTATCTAAAATGGTAGAAGGAATGCAGGACGGGAGTATAATAGGAGGAGGTATTTTTGTTACTCTCATTGGAGAGTATTTAGGTGTTGATAGGAACCAAGGGGGTCAATTACAGATTTGGAGAGAACAGGATGAGACCATAGGATTGCGAGTTTATGTGGGTGCTAAGGTATTGAAGAGTAGATGCAACCAAGCATTACCCTATGAAGGTAATCATCCACAGGTAGAAAGGGGTTCAGACGAAGAAATGGAGGAAGCGGAAGACATTAGGGATGTCATTCGAGATGCTATTCTTGACGTCCACGTTCGTATATATGAGGAAGCAATGACGAGCGCGGCCAGACATAGTATGTATGAGCAGTGGAACTCCGAGCGAGTATACGAGGATTATAGGCGACGTCAACACGATAGCTAGTTAGTTCATCAGCACCAAATCATGAGCCAGCTATCATATCAGGTACCAAATAATTATGTGCCTACTCGACCTGCTCATTTTCCGCCACACAACCCCGACATCCGACCACCCTTTAACCAGTATGACTATAACCAAGCCTATCAGGACAACTATAACCAACAATGGAACCCACCTGACGAGATGAACTGGAACCCCTATCCAGACTGATTTAGTTCCATTGGTTATTTTTATGATTTTTATGTTTTTATCTTTCTACTTTCTCATGTTTAAACTTATGTTATTGGATATATTTATGTAATTTTTATCATTTTTATTATTATTGTGTACTAATATTTCACATTTAGGATTTGAAAGTGGGATTTTAAGTCCCATTTCAAATTGTCATGCATGTTTATATTTGTATTGTATGTATATTGTCAATTGTACAAAACAGGGTAAAACAGCGCATTTTCAAAGACTGGCATTAAGTTCAGCAAAAGCTAGTACTTTTGACGACAAAACGAAAAACAAATGTGATGAAACAACAAGACGGAATGAACAAATCATGTGCACCATTTATCATTCAGCAAACAAACGCCAATATGTTTGGAAACTTTGGTAAAATTTAATTATTTTTCTACGCTAATCACCCTCAATAATTTAAATTGTTACTGATTTCTTGCAAATGAGGGCATTGCAAGATCTTAAGTGTGGGAAGGGGTTAAATTCTTTCGGATTTTAAAAAAAATTTTGATTTAAACACTTGGTTACCATTAAAAATACTAGTAACGCAGTAGTTGTATTAGAATCTAGTGCTCTCTGATAATAAAGAACAGCCCTAGTCTTATATACTGACTACCCAATTCTAGTAAAAATTTTCAAAATTTTCAATTAAATGAACTCAAAATCATGTTTATACATATTTATGAACGATAAAACTAGGTGTTAACACCGAAATTATTATTACCTCGGAAAGGACATAAATTGAGAAACAAACCAAAATGTTAGAATTCATTTAAAATGGAATAGAGGACAATAAAAAGGAAAATAAAAAGCCAAGTGTGGGAAAAATTACCAAGTTATTTAAAACATATATCACATATTTTTGTACAAATAACTGAAGATACTTTTGTTTTGGACAATTTCTAAAAAGTTTTACCCGATTTACTGTAAGAAAGATGGATCTACACGATGAATCAATTCCATCATTAAAAGGAAGTAAAGTCTTCCGAAAAAGAAACGCGTTTCTTGATTTAGGTCATGAAGTTGTCGTCCAGACCAACTGTAGGTTGACGAAAAATCTAGAAAAGTCATCTCTAAAATCAGCAAGAAATCCACGGATCTCAGCATTAAACAGGGTCGCCAAGTGGTCAGATTTATCCTAACCATGAGAGGATCTGTGTTGTAAAATGGGGAGGACACTGTGCAAATTAGCTGGATAAGACTAATGAATCAGATCCCCAGAAAAGATAATCTCTTTAAAGATCAAAAATCAGCTTTTAAGCCTGATATTACTCAATCCTAGAGATTGACCTTAAAGATTGAGAATTACAAACTCATGGAATTCAATGATATCTAAACTCGAGCATGAACGAGAAAATATTTTGATCAAAATTACAAACCGATTTGTTTTCTGAAAACCCATTTTCAATGCGTTCATTACCATTGAACGTAAAATCCTAGGAATTCACCTGGAATTCATTAGGTCACCTGAACCAAATCGGGTGTCAACCGTAAGAACGGTGATTGCATAGCATGGTCAAAGACAGGACCTTGTGCCAGACCGAAAAATTATAAGGGTGAGCTTTACTATTGCTCCTACCAAGGGTAGTAATTGCGTCCGACACGTTATAGACCATAATTAAAAGCATGTCAGGGGACATTGCCTTAACAATTGCTTGTTCAACGCTTTCCTTTACAACCGGATGGTAGTTTACCAAAAGGTAATATATGGAGCAAGTATACTGGACGTGTTGCTTTCCCAATACAAGGTTAGCAAGTGGGTGACACAAAACCACAAGTTTTGAGCTAAAATTTTCAAATCTAAAACCCACCAAACCCACAAAAAGAATTTGCAAACACCGGTGAAGGGTTATTCCGGAAAACTTATCTAGGGTAAAAGCTAGATTTAATTTTCAAAAGATCAAATGTTTTCATAAAGATCCAATTTCCTTAAAGGATCTAAATTTTTATAGTCATGTGGGACTGTAAACCACATCGTTACTATCATTGTTTATACCGCCGTAAAGAAATCACTGATGTACAAAGTGTGAAGAATAAAGAAGTGATTCTAGTATATTTCAAGACTATATTGCTTGAGGACAAGCAACGCTCAAGTGTGAGAATATTTGATAATGCTAAAAACGAACATATATTTCATAGCATTATCCCTCAAGAAAGACAAGCTTTTAGTTGCAATTGTTCTATTTACAAGTAATATTCGTTTAAATAATAAAAGGTGAAGACAAAAGACAGATTCGACGAATTGAAGACGCAAACGACTAAAAAGCTCAAAAGTACAAAGTACAATCAAAGAGGTTCCAATTAATGATAAGAAACGTCTCGAAATTACAAGAGTACAAGAAGCGAAATGCAAAGTACAAGATATTAAATTATACGCAAGGACGTTCAAAAATCCAGAACCGGGACCAGAGTCAACTCTCAACGCTCGACGCAACGGACTAAAAATTACAAGTCAACTATGCAAATAAATATAATATAATATTTATATAATTCTTATAATTATTTATATATTATATAATATATTAATAAACCGTCGGCAGAAGAAAACAACCACATGTGAGCCTCCCCAGCTGGCCATGCGATCGCATGGCCTTGAAGGGCAAAGCTCATGCGATCGCATGAGCCCCTTTTTCTGGTCACAGGCCTATAAAACTCGCATTTTTGGTGATCATAAAACACATCTTTTTACTTCTTCATTCATCAGCATATTATATATATATATATTATAATTTTAATTTTAATTTTAATTTTAATTCTAATAATAAGGGTATGTTAGCGCATATTGTAAGGGTGTAAGTCGAAATTTTGTCCGTGTAACGCTACGCTATTTTTAATCATTGTAAGTTATGTTCAAGCTTTTTACATTAATGTCTCGTAGCTAAATTATTATTATGCTTATTTAAAACGAAGTAATCATGATGTTGGGCTAAATACTAAAATTGGGTAATTGGGCTTTGTACCATAATTGGAGTTTGGATAAAAGAACGACACTTGTATAAATTAGACTATGGGCTATTAATGGGCTTTATATTTGTTTAACTAAATGATAGTTTGTTAATTTTAATATAAAGATTTACAATTGGACGTACCTATAAATAACCATATACACTCGACCGGACACGATGGGCGGGATATTTATATGTACGAATAATCGTTCATTTAACCGGACACGGGAATGGATTAATAGTTACTAGAATTATTAAAACAGGGGTGAAATTATGTACAAGGACACTTGGAATAATTGATAACAAAGTATTAAAACCTTGAGTTACACGCAGTCGATAACCTGGTGTAATTATTAAACAAAGTATTATAACCTTGTTACAGTTTAAGTCCCCAATTACTTGGAATATTTGACTTCGGGTATAAGGATAATTTGACGAGGATACTCGCACTTTATATTTATGACTGATGGACTGTTATGGACAAAAACTAGACGGACATATTAAATAATCCAGGACAAAGGACAATTAACCCATGGGCATAAAACTAAAATCAACGCGTCAAACATCATGATTGCGGAAGTTTAAATAAGCATAATTCCTTTATTTTCATATTTAATTGCATTTTTAATTATCGCACTTTTATTGTATTTAATTGCACTTTTAATTTTTGTACTTTTTAATTATTGCAAGTTTATTTTATCGCAATTTTATTTATCGCAATTTCATTATCGTTATTTACTTTACGCTTTAAATTAAGTTGTATTTATTTTTAATATGTTACATTAGGTTTTAACTGCGACTAAAGTTTTAAAATCGACAAACCAGTCATTAAATGGTAAAAACCCCCTTTTTATAATAATAATATTACTTATATATATTTGTATTTTTATAAAATAAAACTAATATAGCGTTAAGCTTTGTTTAAAAGATTTCCCTGTGGAACGAACTGGACTTACTAAAAACTACACTACTGTACGATTAGGTACACTGCCTATAAGTGTTGTAGCAAGGTTTAAGTATATCCATTCTATAAATAAATAAATATCTTGTGTAAAATTGTATCGTATTTAATAGTATTTCGTTGTAAAATATAAGCTATTTCATATACACCTCGCATAACATCAAGAAATGGGATTTTAAGTCCCATTTCAAAAATACTTGATGTTATGCGAGAGGCGTATATGAAATAGCTTATATTTTACTAGGAAATACTATTAAATACGATACAATTTTACACAAGATATTTATTTATTTATAGAATGGATATACCTAAACCTTGCTACAACACTTATAGGCAGTGTACCTAATCGTACAGTAGTGTAGTTTTTAGTAAGTCCTGTTCGTTCCAAAGGGATACACTTAAACAAGCTTAACGCTATATTACTTTTAATTTATAAAAATACAAATATATATAAGTAATATTATTATTATAAAAGGGGGTTTTTTACCGTTTAATGACCGGTTTGTTGATTTTTAAAACTTTAGTCGCAGTTAAAACCTAATGTAAAATATTAAATAAATAAAAGACTTAATTTAAAGCGTAAAGTAAATAACGATAATAAAATTACGATATATAAAAGTGCGATAAAATAAAATTGTGATAATTAAAAAGTACGATAATTAAAAGTGCAATTAAATATAATGGCAATAAATAAAACTGCGATAATTAGAAGTGCAATTAAATATGAAAATAAAGGAATTATGCTTATTTAAACTTCCATAATCATGATGTTTGACGTGTTGATTTTAGTTTATTGCCCATGGGTTAATTGTCCTTTGTCCTGGATTATTTAATATGTCCGTCTGGTTTTTGTCCATAACAGTCCATCAGTCATAAATATAAAGTGCGAGAGTCCTCGTCAAATTATCCTTATACCCGAAGTCAAATATTCCAACTAATTGGGGACTTAAACTGTAACGAGGTTTTAATACTTTGTTTAATAATTACACCAGGTTATCGACTACGTGTAACCCAAGGTATTAATACTTTGTTATCAATTATGCCAAGTGTTCTTGTACATAATTTCACCCCTGTTTTAATAATTCCATAGACTATTAATCCATTCCCGTGTTCGGTTAAATGAACGATTATTCGTACATATAAATATCCCGCCCATCGTGTCCGATCGAGTGTATATGGTTATTTATAGGTATGTCCAATTGTAAATCTTTATATTAAAATTAACAAACTATCATTTAGTTAAACAAATATAAAGCCCATTAATAGCCCATAGTCTAATTTCCACAAGTGTCGTTCTTTTGTCCAAACCCTAATTATGGTACAAAACCCAATTACCCAATTTTAATATTTTTAGCCCAACATCATGATTACTTCGTTTTAAATAAGCATAATAATAATTTAGCTACGAGACATTAATGTAAAAAGGTTGAACATAACTTACAATGATTAAAAGTAGCGTAGCGTTACACGGACAGAATTTCGACTTACACCCTTACAATATGCGCTAACATACCCTTATTATTAGAATTAAAATTAAAATTATAATATATATATATAATACGTTGATGAATGAAGAGAAAAATATGTGTTTTATGATCGCCAAAAACGCGAGTTTTATAGGCCTGTGACCAGAAAAAGGGGCTCATGCGATCGCATGAGCTTTGCCCTTCAAGGCCATGCGATCGCATGGCCAGCTGGGGAGGCTCACATGTGGTTGTTTTCTTCTGCAGACGGTTTATTAATATATTATATAATATATAAATAATTATAAGAATGATTTAAATATTATATTATATTTATGTGCATAGTTGACTTGTAATTTTTAGTCCGTTGCATCGAGCGTTGAGAGTTGACTCAGGTCCCGATTTCGGATTTTTGAACGTCCTTGCGTATAATTTAATATCTTGTACTTTGCATTTCGCTTCTTGTACTCTTGTAATTTCGAGACGTTTCTTATCAATAATTGGAACCTCTTTGATTGTACTTTGTACTTTTGAGCTTTTTGGTCGTTTGCGTCTTCAATTCGTCGAGTCTGTATTTTGTCTTCACCTTTTATTATTTAAACGAATATTACTTGTAAATAGAACAATTGCAACTAAAAGCTTGTCTTTTTGAGGGATAATGCTATGAAATATATGTTCGTTTTTAGCATTACCAAATATTCCCAATTGAGGGATAATTGCCATCCTTGAATTATGTGGACATGATAATTGCCACCGTTGAATTATGTGGACATGATAATTGTCACCCTTGAATTATGTGGACATGATAATTGCCACCGTTGAATTATGTGGACATGATAATTGCCACCTTTGAATTATGTGGACATGATAATTGCCACCAATTGATATGAATGTTATGTATCGAGAGAATAATTTTATACACAGGTTATGTGTATGTTATTTTTGTGAACGAGATATGTGTACGGTTACTAAGATTTATGAAAGATGATTTCGTACACGAGAAAGGTGTACTGTATTTAAGGGATATCGCATGTACATTACAGGTGGGTATAGGATTCGGGCCCATTTGTACCATGCAGGATTTAAATCTTGTGGTCTATCAAAATGATGAATTTTTATTGTTTTATGATAAACTTATGAACTCACCAACCTTTTAGTTGACACTTTAAAGCATGATCAAAAATACTTGATGTTATGCGAGGTGTATATGAAATAGCTTATATTTTACAATGAAATACTATTAAATACGATACAATTTTACACAAGATATTTATTTATTTATAGAATGGATATACTTAAACCTTGCTACAACACTTATAGGCAGTGTACCTAATCGTACAGTAGTGTAGTTTTTAGTAAGTCCGGTTCGTTCCACAGGGAAATCTTTTAAATAAAGCTTAACGCTATATTAGTTTTATTTTATAAAAATACAAATATATATAAGTAATATTATTATTATAAAAAGGAGGTTTTTACCATTTAATGACTGGTTTATCTATTTTAAAACTTTAGTCACAGTTAAAACCTAATGTAAAATATTAAAAATAAATACAACTTAATTTAAAGCTTAAAGTAAATAACGATAATGAAATTGCGATAAATTAAACTTGCAGTAAAATACACTTGCAATAATTAAAAAGTACGAAAATTAAAAGTGCAATTAAATACAATAAAAGTGCGATAATTAAAAATGCAATTAAATATGAAAATAAAGGAATTATGCTTATTTAAACTTCTGCAATCATGATGTTTGACGCGTTGATTTTAGTTTTATGCCCATGGGTTAATTGTCCTTTGTCCTGGATGATTTAATATGTCCGTCTGGTTTTTGTCCATAACAGTCCATCAGTCATAAATATAAAGTGCGAGTATCCTCGTCAAATTATCCTTATACCCAAAGTCAAATATTCCAACTAATTGGGGACTTAAACTGTAACAAGGTTTTAATACTTTGTTTAATAATTACACCAGGTTATCGACTGCGAGTAACCCAAGGTTTTAATACTTTGTTATCAATTATGCCAAGTGTCCTTGTACATAATTTCACCCCTGTTTTAATAATTCTAGTGACTATTAATCCATTTCAGTGTCCGGTTAAATGAACGATTATTCGTACATATAAATATCCCGCCCATCGTGTCCGATCGAGTGTATATGGTTATTTATAGGTACGTCCAATTGTAAATCTTTATATTAAAATTAACAAACTATCATTTAGTTAAACAAATATAAAGCCCATTAATAGCCCATAGTCTAATATCCACAAATGTCGTTCTTTTGTCCAAACCCCAACTATGGTACAAAGCCCAATTACCCAATTTTAGTATTTAGCCCAACATCATGATTACTTCGTTTTAAATAAGCATAATAATAATTTAGCTACGAGACATTAATGTAAAAAGGTTGAACATAACTTACAATGATTAAAAATAGCGTAGCGTTACACGGACAGAATTTTGATAAGGCTAAAAAGGAACATATATTTCATAGCAATATCTCTTCTAAATAATAGGTTTTCATATGTAATTGTATTATATTTTCATTGTAATTGTTTAAATAAATAAGTGCGAAGACAAAAGGCGAAAACGAAGATTTGAAGACACAAACGTCCAAAAAGCTCAAATGTACAAGATACAATTCAAAAGGTTCAATTTATTGATGAGAAACGTCTAAAAATGATAAGAGTACAAGTTACAAAACGCAAAGTACAAGATATTAAATTATACGAAAGGACGTTCAAAAATCCGGAACCGGTACCCGAGCCAACTATCAACGCTCGACGCAACGGAGCTGAAAGTACAAGTCAACTATGCACAAGAATATAATATAATATTTAAATAATTCATAATAAGAATAATAATAAATAATAAAAAGTTGTTAATTGAGCATAGTTAAGGGGTCATAAGTGAAAATTTCAATTCAATATTTGCCTATAAAAGGCAATTCATTTGATCGATTTATGTACACCTTTTCTTCTTTCTTTCTCTTTACATGTAATATATATATTTATAATTATAATTATAATTTTAGTTTAAGTTTAATAATAATTGGGTTATTGTAAGGAATGTTTTACGGGTTTTAAAGTCGAAACTCTGTCCGTGTAACGCTACACGATTAATAATCACTGTAAGTTATGTTCTTCCTTTTTAAATTAATGTCTCGTAACTAAGTTATTATTATGCTTATTTAAGCCGAAGTAATCGTGATGTTTGACTAAATATTAAGACGGGGTTATTGGATTTTGTACCATAATTAAGGTTTGGGCAAAAGACCGACACTTGTGGAAATTGGACTATTGAATATTAATAGATGGGGGGTATTGTCTAATTGAGTGACAACTCATTGGAGTCTGTCGAACCTATCTTCAAATTAATTATCCTAATAATTAATAATGATTATGGTTGTCCTATTTAGTGACGTTCATATGAAATCTATTATAATCATTTAATTAATTATTCGGGTTGGGTAATTGATTATTCAAACTGATTAAGTGGGTAAATTAATATTCATATCTAATCAAAACAGGGGTGGATTACATACAGTGATAACTGGTGTAATTGTTGACAGAAGTGATAACTGCGTCACAGTTTAAATCCTTAATTAGTTGGAATATTTGACTTCGGGTATAAGGGTAATTTGACGAGGACACTCGCACTTTATATTTATGACCGATGGACTATTATGGACAAAAACCAGATAGGTATCAAATAAACCATGACAAAGGACAATTAACCCGAGTAACAATTAATTAAAATCAAAACGTTAAACATCATGATTACGAAAGTTTAAATAAGCATAATCCTTTTATTTCATATTCTATCGCAATTTTATTTATTGTTATTTTATTTATCGTCATTTATTTATTTTACGCACTTTAATTATTGTCATTTATCTTTACGCTTAAAAATATAAAATCGACAAACCGGTCATTAAACGGTAAAAAACCCCCTTTTATAATAATATTACTACTTATATATATATATATATATTTATATAAATATAGTTTTATAAAAATATAGTATGTAATCACTAGCTCCCTGTGGAACGAACCGGACTTACTAAAAACTACACTACTCTACGATTAGGTACACTGCCTATAGTGTTGTAGCAAGGTTTAGGTATATCCCATCCGTAAATTAATAAAACTTGTGTCATATTTTGTAGTATTTCCTAGTAAAAATAATACTATTTCGTACCCTCACGCTACATCATCAAGTTTTTGGCGCCGCTGCCGGGGAGCGCTAAAACGCTATATTTTTAATTTATATCTGTAAAAATATAGTTATAAAAAAAAGTAATTTCGGGGACACTTTTTGTGTTTTCACGGGGTATTTAAGTTTTTTTTTTAGTTTTTGATTGATTAAAGATATATTAATTTAAATATAATAATTTAATAAATATAATAATATAATAATATTGAAATAAAATATAATAATATTTTAGAATCAAATTTGATACGTAAAAGTTTTAAAAAGTCGTATTTATTAAATATTTCAGGGGTATATTATGTAACTTATAATTAATAATTTCTATAATGTCGCTTTCATGTGAATAGTAAATTAATTAATTTCTTTCCTTTACTATTTTGAATCGTAAAAGTTTTAAAAGTTTTAAAAAGTCGTATTTATTAAATATTTCAGGGGTATATTATGTAACTTGCAATTAATAATTTCTATCATGTCGCTTTCATGTGAATAGTAAATTAATTAATTTCTTTTCATTTACTATTCATGAATAGTAAATGAGTTAAAAAAAAGTTTTGAAAAAAATAATAATAATAATAATAAAATTATTAATTCCTTTAAAAAAAATTGGGTAAAAAAAATCATTTTTTTTAAAGGAAAAAAAAATTTAGTTTAAAAAAAAATTGTGTAAAAAAAATCGTTTTTTTTTTAAGAAAAAAAATCATTTTTTTTTAAAAAAATCATTTTTTTTTAAAAAAATCGTTTTTTTAAAGAAAAATTTAAAAAAAAAAAAAGTTTTTAAAAAAATATATATAAAAAAAAAAATTTTAAAAAAAATTTTAAAATCCTTAAAAAACGAAATATAAAAAAAAATTAAAAAAAAAGTTTTTTTTTTATTACCTTTAGATTTTTAGACTCTAGTTACAATTTTTAGTATTAAGTTTAGTTTTGCCATAGTTATTTTCATTTCTAGAATTTTTAGGTTTGCCGTAAAATCCCTTAAGTGCTTATTCCTTAGACTAAGATTTATGTGCTTTAGAATTTTGCGACGCCGTTTTTCGCGCTACTTTCTTATTTTTATTTTTCGACGCCTATTTTTCGACCTTTTATTTTTTGACCTTTTTCGACGCGTTTTTTTCCTTTCTTATTTCTCGCTATTCTAGTTTTAGGATAAGATTTTTATTCTACTTCTTATCTAAATTTCTTAAAATTACGAAAATTTATTTTAAGTGGTTAAATTGATAGACATCAAAATTTTCTGGTTCGTAGTAATAGTTGGATTTGTACGTGGACCGGGTTATTGGAGCCAAACAGTACTCAATTATATTGAGACCAAACGAATCCTGCCCCTCTGCTGCATCTTTTGGCTATTCGAAACGTGAGCAAAATCAGAAAAGTCTATTAATTGGATAACTTATATAATTTTTCTTTCCTTTTAAAAACTAATAGGATATTCAGTGAATGCACCGAGTAAAACGTTCACCACCTATAACTCGATCAAGACATCTAGCCAATATTGTCGCCGTTGATTTTTCTTTAGAATCATCATCTAGTCGACCAAGAACTCCAACTCAAATTTCCGATAATCCATCTTTTGAACCCGACCTCACAATTGAGAATCCGGAGAATATTCAGGGACAATTCCAAGATCCAGAACCACTAATCATTCCTCCTGAACCACAAACCATTAAATCAGAATCTTCTAGTGATTCGTATTCAACAAATTCAATTATGGAAAATCTGGAACCTCTAAGTATGGAAGACCGAATGAGAGCCACACGCACGGGCCAAGGTCACGCCATTATTAAGCCAGACATTAATGCGCCAGATTATGAAATCAAAGGACAAATCCTACACATGGTAACTAATCAGTGCCAATATAGTGGTGCGCCGAAGGAAGATCCAAACGAACATCTTCGTACGTTTAATAGGATCTGTACACTATTCAAAATCCGAGAAGTTGAGGATGAACAGATCTATCTCATGTTTTTTCCCTGGACTTTAAAGGGAGAAGCCAAAGATTGGTTAGAATCGTTACCTGAAGGGGCGATTGACACATGGGATGTTTTAGTTGAGAAATTTCTTAAAAGATTCTTTCCGGCATCTAAAGCCGTGAGACTTCAAGGAGAAATTGTTACGTTCACACAAAAGTCAAATGAAACTCTATATGAGGCGTGGACAGATTTGGAAAGTTGTTGAGAGGATGTCCTCAACACGGTTTAGACACTTATCAAATAGTACAAATATTCTACCAAGGTGTCAACGTTGCTACACGAAAAGACATCGACATAACAGCTGGTGGTTCCATTATGAAGAAAACCGCAACTGAAGCTTACAAAATTATTGATAACACAGCCTCCCATTCTCATGAGTGGCACCAAAAGAAAGATATATATCGTTCATCTAAAGCGGC
Organism: Rutidosis leptorrhynchoides; assembly: GCF_046630445.1. Lineage (NCBI taxonomy): Eukaryota > Viridiplantae > Streptophyta > Magnoliopsida > Asterales > Asteraceae > Rutidosis > Rutidosis leptorrhynchoides. Next base: position 36,660,354 of record NC_092341.1, on the reverse strand, counting down.
TAGAGCCTATTCTAGCCATAACTTTGATTCCGTTTCCGCAAAAATAGATGCTTTCGAGAGACGAATGGAAAAGATGAATAAAGATATTCACGCAATACGAATCAGTTGTGAGCAATGCGGTGGACCACACTTAATGAAAGACTGTCACATTGAACAAACGATGGAACAACGTGAGAATGTTGTCTACATGAACCAAAGGCTGGAAAATAGTTATCAGAATAATTATCAACCGCCAAGGCCAAACTTCAATCGAAATCAAAACATTCTTTACAATCCAAAAGGACCCGACAATAACTCGTATAACCAACAAGGTTCGAATAACCAACCAACTCAAAACAACACTTTCAATCAACAAAGACCTGGCTTGTATAAACCACCACAACAAACCGAAGAGAAAAAGTCAAATCTGGAAGAAATGGTATTTAAGCTACTTGAATCTCAAACACAATTTATTGAAACTCAAACTCAAATGAATGAGAGGTTTGATCAGTCATTTAGAACTCAACAAGCTTCTATTTTGAATCTAGAAAAACAAGTAGGTACTCTTGTTAGATTGATGAGTGAAAGGAAACAAGGAAAGCTACCGAGTAATACTGAAGTAAATCCTCGGAATGAAAATGTTAATATGGTTTCAACAAATTCTGAAAAACCAGCATCAGAAGATGGGGAGGTTTTAGATGTAAGTAACAATGAAGAAGTTACACCACCACCACCACCCGAGTATGTAAAGCCAGTGGTGGCACCATACAGACCACCCATCCCGTTTCCAAGAAAAGGAGTTGAGTTTGAGCAAGTAATAGGTAATAAAGTTTGTGATACCTCTGGAAAGAAGAAGAAGAAGAAGAAAAAGAATAAAAAAGTGCAAGAAACAAAAACAGTAGAAGTAAACCCGGTGAAGACAGTTCCACCAAATCCTCCACCTAGGGTAGCTGATCCGGGTGAATTTATTGTTCCTTGTCTACTTAGTGACTGTGTCATGTATGATGCACTAGCAGATTTAGGTTCAAGTGTGAGTGTTATGCCTCTTTCATTATATAAGAGATTAGGTGTAGGTGAGTTAACTCCAACGGATATGAGTATTCGACTCCTTGATCAAACCATTAAGCACCCAGTTGGAATTGCTGACAACCTACCCGTTCAAGTAGGTAATTTAACCTTTCTAGTCGAATTCATTGTCATTGACATAGAAGAGGACTCAAACGTTCCTCTAATTTTAGGTCGACCATTCTTAGCGTCCACCGGGGCGTTATTTGATGTAAGAAAGGGTAGAATGACACTTAGTAATGATGAGAAATCGATCACCTTTATGATTCGAAAGTCTAAATATCCACAAACCAAAACCGTTGAACCGACAAAAACGATTGGTAAGAACCATGTTGTTTTACCAACTCCAACGGTAATGCTTAACAATAATAGAACACCTAAGTGTGGGGAAAATGAAGTAACACCTAATGATGACTTGATAATAAAGAACCCCATAGTTGATACGAAATTAAATGACCCCGTTATTAACAGTTCAATGAAGAAACTTTTTAAACGGGTTATTGATGCTAAAAGTAAGGGGAACTTTAAGTTATATAACCGGTTAGTATCCAATCTGTCGCCTAAAGAAAAGGCGAAGCTAGTTGAATTTGTGGATATTACGGAAAAAGCTGGTCACTGGCTTAAAGCAAAAGTCACAGATATGCATGTTGATTATGGTCCAAGAGAAATTGACGATGAAGTTAATCACAATTTCGACACCACATCTACCTAAGTGTGAGGAGATTCAAATATTCTAAAAAGAAAATGCTGTTTGGAGTTAGTTGTTCTGTTCTCGTGTAGTTCCGAGAATGGAATCCGATTGGTCTTTTCCACTAGCAGACACTAAAGAACTAGTTTTCTCCCCCCATTCTGAATTTTTTTGTTTTTTAGGTTTTATATGAAATTAATATGTTTTCTTTTTAAGTTTTGTGTGAATTTAAAAACAAAAATTTACTTTATTTCATTAAGTTGAAAAAAAATGATTTCTAAAATTCGTCGTGAGTTGAAGACTAGGTCGTTGAGCCGAAATTACTTTACCCGAGGGCGGGGCGAAAAATTTTGTCATCATTATTTTTAATTTTATTGATTTAAAGTATGCAAAAAAAAAATATATTTGATTTTATAAATTTTTGAACGTGGGGTAATATACCCAACTTTAAAAATATGTATATATGTTTGTATTTTATCATGTAAACAACAGGGTAAAACAACGCACTTTCAAAGACTAACATTAAGTTCAGCAAAAGCTACTGATTTTGACGACAAGATGCAAAACAACAAATGTGATATAATAAATGAAGGAATGAACGATGAGGCGCGCCATCTATCATTCGACGAGCTTTGTAATTACAAACTGGGTATTTTTAATCACTTTCCTACATTAATCACCCTCATGAATTTATAATTATAGTCTGATTTCATGCAAATGAGGGCATTGCATGATCTCAAGTGTGGGGAAGGGTTATAAATTCTCTCGGGTTTATACTTGGCTTATTTTCTAAATATTATGAAAATTTTAAAATTTTTTAACTAAATGAATTCAAAATCATGTTTATACATATTTATGAACGATAAAACTGGGTGTTAATGCCGAAATTATTGTTACCTCGGAAAGGACATAAATTGAGAAACAACTAAAATGCTTGAATTTATTTATTAAGATATAAAAAGACGCATGAAAAAAGCCAAGTGTGGGGAGAATGTACCAAGTTATTCAATTAAAAACTATCTATCACATGTTTTTGTAAAGTTATTACAGGTGCTTTTACTTTGGACTAAATTAACTGGTTTACCCGATTTACTGTAAGAAAGATGGATCTACACGATGAATCAATTCCATCATTAAAAGGAAGTAAAGTCTTCCGAAAAAGAAACGCGCTTCTTGATTTAGGTCATAAAGTTGTCGTCCAGACCAGCTGTAGGTTGACGAAAAATCTAGAAAAGTCATCTCTAAAATCAGCAGGAAATCCACGGACCTCAGCATCAAACAGGGTCGCCATGTGGTCAGATTTATCCTAACCATGAGAAGGATTTATCTCGCACAATGGGGGGCACCGTGCAAATTAGCTTGATAAGACTAATGAATCAAATCCCCAGAAAGGATAATCTCCTTAAAGATCAAAAATCAGCTTTTAAGACTGATATTACTCAATCCTAGAGATTGACCTTAAAGATTGAGAATTACAAACTCATGGAATTCAATGATATCTGAACTCGAGCTTGAACGAGAAAATATTTTGATAAAAAATAAAACCGATTTGTTTTCTGAAAACCTATTTTCAATGCGTTCATTACCATTGAATGTAAAATCCTGAGAATTCATCAGAATTCATTAGGTCACCTGAACCAAATCGGGTGTCAACCGTAAGAAACGGTGGTTGCATAGCATGGTCGGAGACAGGACCTTGTGCCAGACCGAAAAATCATAGGATGATCTTTATTATTGCTCCTACAAAGGATAGTACTAGCATCCGACACGTTTTAAGACCATAATCATATGCATGTCATTAGACATTGCCTTAACAGTTTCTTGTTCATCGCTTTCCTTTACAACCGGACGGTAGTTTACCGAAAGGTAATATACGGAACAAGTAAACTGGACGTGTTGCTTTCCCAATACAAGGTTAGCAAGTGGGTAACACAAAACCACAAGTGTTGAACTAAAATTTTCAAATTTGAAACCCACACAATCCACAAAAATATTTTGCAAACACCGGTGAAGGGTTATTCCGGAAAACTTATCTAGGGTAAAAGCTAGATTAAATTTTCAAAAAGATCAAATGTTTTCATAAAGATCCAATTTCCTTAAGGATCTACATTTTCATAGTCATGTGGGACTGTAAACCACCTTTCAAATGTGCACTTTGCTTTGGAAACCGAAAGTAAATCGGCTATTTGATTGCAAGTGTCGTTGACCTAAACCCGAGGCAACTGTGGATGACACACCCACCTTTAACCATGGTTCTATCATTACTATCATTGTTTATACCACCATATCAAAATCACTAATGTACAAAGTGTGATGAATAAAAAAGTGATTCATGTATGTTTTTATTTCAAGTTCTGTATTGCTTGAGGACAAGCAACGCTCAAGTGTGGGGATATTTGATAAGGCTAAAAAGGAACATATATTTCATAGCAATATCTCTTCTAAATAATAGGTTTTCATATGTAATTGTATTATATTTTCATTGTAATTGTTTAAATAAATAAGTGCGAAGACAAAAGGCGAAAACGAAGATTTGAAGACACAAACGTCCAAAAAGCTCAAATGTACAAGATACAATTCAAAAGGTTCAATTTATTGATGAGAAACGTCTAAAAATGATAAGAGTACAAGTTACAAAATGCAAAGTACAAGATATTAAATTATACGAAAGGACGTTCAAAAATCCGGAACCGGTACCCGAGCCAACTATCAACGCTCGACGCAACGGAGCTGAAAGTACAAGTCAACTATGCACAAGAATATAATATAATATTTAAATAATTCATAATAAGAATAATAATAAATAATAAAAAGTTGTTAATTGAGCATAGTTAAGGGGTCATAAGTGAAAATTTTAATTCAATATTTGCCTATAAAAGGCAATTCATTTGATCGATTTATGTACACCTTTTCTTCTTTCTTTCTCTTTACATGTAATATATATATTTATACTTATAATTATAATTTTAGTTTAAGTTTAATAATAATTGGATTATTGTAAGGAATGTTTTACGGGTTTTAAAGTCCAAACTCTGTCCGTGTAACGCTACACGATTAATAATCACTGTAAGTTATGTTCTTCCTTTTTAAATTAATGTCTCGTAACTAAGTTATTATTATGCTTATTTAAGCCGAAGTAATCGTGATGTTTGACTAAATATTAAGATGGGGTTATTGGATTTTGTACCATAATTAAGGTTTGGGCAAAAGACCGACACTTGTGGAAATTGGACTATTGACTATTAATAGATGGGGGGGGTATTGTCTAATTGAGTGACAATTCATTGGAGTCTGTCGAACCTATCTTCAAATTAATTATCCTAATAATTAATAATGATTATGGTTGTCCTATTTAGTGACGTTCATATGAAATCTATTATAATCATTTAATTAATTATTCGGGTTGGGTAATTGATTATTCAAACTGATCAAGTGGGTAAATTAATATTCATATCTAATCAAAACAGGGGTGGATTACATACAGTGATAACTGGTGTAATTGTTGACAGAAGTGATAACTGCGTCACAGTTTAAATCCTTAATTAGTTGGAATATTTGACTTCGGGTATAAGGGTAATTTGACGAGGACACTCGCACTTTATATTTATGACCGATGGACTATTATGGACAAAAACCAGATAGGTATCAAATAAACCATGACAAAGGACAATTAACCCGAGTAACAATTAATTAAAATCAAAACGTTAAACATCATGATTACGAAAGTTTAAATAAGCATAATCCTTTTATTTCATATTCTATCGCAATTTTATTTATTGTTATTTTATTTATCGTCATTTATTTATTTTACGCACTTTAATTATTGTCATTTATCTTTACGCTTAAAAATATAAAATCGACAAACCGGTCATTAAACGGTAAAAAACCCCCTTTTATAATAATATTACTACTTATATATATATATATATATATATATATATATATATTTATATAAATATAGTTTTATAAAAATATAGTATGTAATCACTAGCTCCCTGTGGAATGAACCGGACTTACTAAAAACTACACTACTCTACGATTAGGTACACTGCCTATAGTGTTGTAGCAAGGTTTAGGTATATCCCATCCGTAAATTAATAAAACTTGTGTCATATTTTGTAGTATTTCCTAGTAAAAATAATACTATTTCGTACCCTCACGCTACATCATCAAATTTCGACTTACACCCTTACAATATGCGCTAACATACCCTTATTATTAGAATTAAAATTAAAATTAAAATTAAAATTATAATATATATATATATAATACGTTGATGAATGAAGAAGGAAAAAGATGTGTTTTATGATCACCAAAAACGCGAGTTTTATAGGCCTGTGACCAGAAAAAGGAGCTCATGCGATCGCATGAGCTTTGCCCTTCAAGGCCATGCAATCGCATGGCCAGCTGGGGAGGCTCACATGTGGTTGTTTTTTTCTGCCGACAGTTTATTAATATAATATATAATATATAAATAATTATAAGAATTATTTAAATATTATATTATATTTATGTGCATAGTGACTTGTAATTTTTAGTCCGTTGCGTCGAGCCTTGAGAGTTGACTCTGGTCCCGGTTCCGGATTTTTGAACGTCCTTGCGTATAATTTAATATCTTGTACTTTGCGTTTCGCTTCTTGTACTCTTGTAATTTCGAGACGTTTCTTATCAATAATTGGAACCTCTCTGATTGTACTTTGTACTTTTGAGCTTTTTGGTCGTTTGCGTCTTCAATTCGTCGAATCTGTCTTTTGTCTTCACCTTTTATTATTTAAACGAATATCACTTGTAAATAGAACAGTTGCAACTAAAAGCTTGTCTTTCTTGAGAGATAATGCTATGAAATATATGTTCGTTTTTAGCATTATCAAATATTCCCACACTTGAGCGTTGTTTGTCCTCAACCAATATAGTCTTGAAATATACTAGAATCACTTCTTTATTCTTCACACTTTGTACATCAGTGATTTCTTTACGGCGGTATAAACAATGGTAGTAACGATGTGGTTTACAGTCCCACATGACTATAAAAATTTTAGATCCTTTAAGGAAATTGGATCTTTATGAAAACATTTGATCTTTTGAAAATTAAATCTAGCTTTTACCCTAGATAAGTTTTCCGGAATAACCCTTCACCGGTGTTTGTAAATTCTTTTTGTGGGTTTTGTGGGTTTCAGATTTTAAAATTTTAGCTCAAAACTTGCGGTTTTGTGTCACCCACTTGCTAACCTTGTATTGGGAAAGTAACACGTCCAGTATACTTGCTCCGTATATTACCTTTCGGTAAACTACCGTCCGGTTGTAAATGAAAGCGTTGAACAAGCAACTGTTAAGGCAATGTCCCCTGACATGCTTTTAATTATGGTCTATAACGTGTCGGATGCAATTACTATCCTTGGTAGGAGCAATAGTAAAGGTCACCCTTATAATTTTTCGGTCTGGCACAAGGTTATGTCTTCGACCATGCTATGCAACCACCGTTCTTACGGTTGACACCCGATTTGGTTCAGGTGACCTAATGAATTCCAGGTGAATTCCTAGGATTTTACGTTCAATGGTAATGAACGCATTGAAAATGGGTTTTTAGAAAACAAATCGGTTTGTATTTTGATCAAAATATTTTTTCGTTCAAGTTCGAGTTTAGATATCATCGAATTCCATGAGTTTGTAATTCTCAATCTTTCAGGTCAATCTCTAGGATTGAGTAATATCAGTCTTAATAGCTGATTTTTGATTTTTTAAAGGAGATTATCCTTTCTGGGGATCTGATTCATTAGTCTTATCCAGCTAATTTGTACGGCATCCTCCCTATTTTACAAGACAGATCCACTCATGGTTAGGATAAATCTGACCACTTGGCGACCCTGTTTAATGCTGAGGTCCGTGGATTTCCTGCTGATTTTAGAGATGACTTTTCTAGATTTTTCGTCAACCTACAGCTGGTCTGAATGACAACTCCATGACCTAAATCAAGAAGCGCGTTTCTTTTTCGGAAGACTTTACTTCCTTTTAATGATGGAATTGATTCATCGTGTAGATCCATCTTTCTTACAGTAAATCGGGTAAAACTTTTTAGAAATTGTCCAAAACAAAAGTATCTTCAGTTATTTGTACAAAAATATGTGATATATGTTTTAAATAACTTGGTAATTTTTCCCACACTTGGCTTTTTATTTTCCTTTTTATTGTCCTCTATTCCATTTTAAATGAATTCTAACATTTTGGTTTGTTTCTCAATTTATGTCCTTTCCGAGGTAACAATAATTTCGGTGTTAACACCTAGTTTTATCGTTCATAAATATGTATAAACATGATTTTGAGTTCATTTAATTGAAAATTTTGAAAATTTTTACTAGAATTGGGTAGTTAGTATATAAGACTAGGGCTGTTCTTTATTATCAGAGAGCACTAGATTCTAATACAACTACTGCGTTACTAGTATTTTTAATGGTAACCAAGTGTTTAAATCAAAAAAAATTTTAAAATCCGAAAGAATTTAACCCCTTCCCACACTTAAGATCTTGCAATGCCCTCATTTGCAAGAAATCAGTAACAATTTAAATTATTGAGGGTGATTAGCGTAGAAAAATAATTAAATTTTACCAAAGTTTCCAAACATATTGGCGTTTGTTTGCTGAATGATAAATGGTGCACATCATTTGTTCATTCCGTCTTGTTGTTTCATCACATTTGTTTTTCGTTTTGTCTTCAAAAGTACTAGCTTTTGCTGAACTTAATGCCAGTCTTTGAAAATGCGCTGTTTTACCCTGTTTTGTACAATTGACAATATACATACAATACAAATATAAACATGCATGACAATTTGAAATGGGACTTAAAATCCTACTTTCAAATCCTAAATGTGAAATATTAGTACACTATAATAATAAAAATGATAAAAATTACATAAATATATCCAATAACATAAGTTTAAACATGAGAAAGTAGAAAGATAAAAACATAAAAATCATAAAAATAACCAATGGAACTAAATCAGTCTGGATAGGGGTTCCAGATCATCTCCTCAGGTGGGTTCCATTGTTGGTTATAGGTGTCCTGATAGGCTTGGTTATAGTCATACTGGTTAAAGGGTGGTCGGATGTCGGGGTTGTGTGGCGGAAAATGAGCAGGTCGAGTAGGCACATAATTATTTGGTACCTGATATGATAGCTGGCTCATGATTTGGTGCTGATGAACTAACCAGCTATCGTGTTGGCGTCGCCTATAATCCTCGTATACTCGCTCGGAGTTCCACTGCTCATACATACTATGTCTGGCCGCGCTCGTCATTGCTTCCTCATCTATACGAATATGGACGTCAAGAATAACATCTCGAATGACATCCCTAATGTCTTCCGCTTCCTCCATTTCTTCGTCTGAACCCCTTTCTACCTGTGGATGATTACCTTCATAGGGTAATGCTTGGTTGCGTTTACTCTTCAATACCTTAGCACCCACATAAACTCGCAATCCTATGGTCTCATCCTGTTCTCTACAAAACTGTAATTGACCCCCTTGGTTCCTATCAACACCTAAATACTCTCCAATGAGAGTAACAAAAATACCTCCTCCTATTATACTCCCGTCCTGCATTCCTTCTACCATTTTAGATAAATAAAAACCAACACAGTAAGGGATATTAACAAAGCTTCTCGGGTCTCGAATACACTTTAGGTAAAATAAATCATGTAAGGTCATTTTCTCCTTATTGTAACCTATCTGTGTAATCGAGTTAGCCAAAAATCTATGAATTACATGAAGCTCGGCTTTGTTAATATGTAAGTAGGAGTGTTTTCCTCCCAGTGTAAAAACATTATAGTTTGACATACGCCTCCAAACGGGTTCGCGTCAAAGTTCCTATCTACCCTTTCACCACGATAAATCAAACTCATACAATCGGGTAGTAGCAATTCACTAGGAGTGTAAATCTGTAATGCCCTAGCCATGTCCATCATGGACATTCTGTACATCCTACCACCAAGAATAAATCTAAGAAAACTTTTATCATCTAACCTATCTACATCTACATTTAACGCTATAGTACTCATCAACTCAACACACCATTCCTTATATACAGGTCTACGAATGGTGAAAAGACGTTCCCAATCTGTAAAAGAAGAACTGTCATACCTTTGAATCATTTGCTGTCTAACACGGTCAGCCAGATGGACCGTTTCCAAAGGATTCCAATCAATTACCCTCGGCACCTCTACCTCTTTTGTTACCAATTTAAATTTATTACTTTGATATGCCGGGTAATCTCTCCAACGTCTATCGAATCTCAGATTAGGATGTAACGTGTGTTCCAGAATTGTTGGGTATTCGACAGGCGGATGCGGGGGAAATACTGTGAATTCATTAGGTAACTGTAGCGGATCATAATAAGGTACGTGCTGATCAGGCTGATGTTGTGGTTCCTGTTGTGGTTGTTGTTTAGGTTCATATTGCATTTCTGGTTCTGGTTCTGGAGCTGGAGCTGGAGCAGGCTGTCTAGATGATGATGATCCTGAACCTCCAGTATCGGCTTTCTGCAAAACACATTAAACACAAAATTTGTGCATCCAAATATGCATTAGTGTTAGCAAAATAACAACTTAAAACAATCACAATAACATGTTAAATCAAAATTAAACTTATACACATTTTCACAATTTTTCACAATTCTACACTTTTTCAAATAAGCACATATGAAAATGTATACAAAGTTCATAAGCATTTAACTCAAATAACATGTCAAAATAGTCATTACTAACAATTAAACAAGTCTCAATTGGCAATTATATCAAATTAATCAAGTTCATGAATTTTGTACCTAAAAAGTCCACTTTAATCTTTAAAAATCATGTTTAGGATCAATTTTTGGATCATTTAACTACCTAAACATGTTACACTACTCAATTTAGCAATAATTCATTACAAAAATCGGCCATAACCTGTTTATATCAAAAAGCCCCAAATTACTCAAGAACACAAACCCTAGATTTCTAAAAATTTTGAAGTTTTTGGCTTCAAATCATGTTAAATAGCATCAATCTAGGTTATACATGCATAAAATACTAACAATTTAACACCAATTACACTAGAAATTAACAAAATTGCATTAGGTAAAATATTGGTAATTATCACAAAAACTAGGAATTTATAGAGTTTAAGGGTGTAATTTTTTCATTTTTGCTGAAGAATGAGAATCTAGGCATGATTAGAACAAAAAATTTGACGAACTACGGTGAATTTTGGCGAATTTTAGAGGTGATTTGGGAGTATTTTCGTATATGTGTGTGTGTTTATGGAGAAGACAGAACAGGCGACTGCCTTGTATCAGGCCTGATTTTTCATCCATGCGATCGCATGGAGGTATAATGAGAATCCCATGCGATCGCATGGGTGTCCGGCTACAATACTTTCAGCTTTTTTTTTTTTATAAAACCTTATACTTAATAAAACATAAAATTAATAAAATTTTAAAAATTTGTTTCTTTTTAGGATGAGGGCGTTTCGGATCGTTGTCCTAGTCCGTCCCTTGACAAAATTTTAAAATTTGTCAATTTAAAGCGTTATTTTAAAAGTAAAGATTTTTGGGTTTTTTTTTAATGTTTTTGGCATACTTTAATTCAATAAGATTAAAAATAATGATAATAAAAGTTCTCGTCCCTCCCTCGGGTAAAGCAATTTCGGTTCAATGACCTAGTCTTCAACTCACGACGAATTTTAAAAATCAAAATTTTAACTTAACGAAATAAAGTAAATTTTTTATTTTTTTTATTCACACCAAACTTAAATTCAAAATGCATAAAATTAAAAATTCATATTAAAAATTCACACCAAACTTAAATAATATTTTTGTTTTTATACATACAAACTTATATTAAAAATATTAATTTTTCAAATATTTACAATTTTAAATATATATTAATTTTAACAAGTTTACAATATTATTTTAATATTAAATTTAAAAACAAAATAAAATAAAATTAAAAATCTTTTTGGCATTTATCCCACTTTAATCAATCAAATATTATCAAAAATATGCGCCCCTCTTTTCGGTAAAGTAATTTCGGTTCAATAACCTAATTTAACTCATGACGAATTTTTGAAATATTTTGGGTTGATTGATTAAAGATATTTATACCTTAAGAATAAACGTTAAATTTCGCAGTGATGTAATAAATTTTTGAATGATAACAATAATTTCGATCGCAAGACCTAATTTTATCGAATACCAATTTAATACTTTATAGCGAACAAATTAGCGTTTATTATCAAAAGGTTAAAAATTAAAATAAAAAAATGAAAACTGTACAAACTTACCTGTGAAATAGATTTCTTAGTGATATGCTCTAGCCCACTCATAAGATAGTCGGACTAATTGGTTTTTCATGGCTACATAGGAGTAACCTCGAGCATTTAACGTTTTTTCTTCTAAACATATGAACGGTCCGTCTCTGCATAAAGTAACAAATTCGGTGTTTGAATAGGTTTGATTATTTGAACATTTACCTTCGTGTGACCATTTTCCGCATTTGTGACATTTTTCAAGGTGTCGTGCTCTTCTTTTCGCTGCGGATTTTGATTTTCCTTTACCAATTTGTAACTTATTATCTTCGCATCTGGATTCTTTTCTTACTCCGTCCAATTTACCTCTTATTAATGATACCAATTCACTTGGAAGTGTGTCATTATTACGTTTAGTGATCAAATCGTGTAGCATTAGACCATGGTTCAATTCACAGGAAGTCTTCATTTCGTAAAACCTAAAAAAAAATAAAAATTCAGAATGGGGGGAGAAGACTAGTTCTTTAGGGTCTGCTAGGGAAAGACCATTCGGGTTCCATTTTCGAGAACTACACGAAAACAGAAAATCTAACTCTAACAGAAATACATATTATCCTTTAAAAGACTTGATTCTCCCCACACTTAGTTAGCTGTGGTGTCGAAATTGTGATTAACTTCGTTGTCAACTTGTAAGACCCGTGTATTTTATTGTGAACATGTAATTATAAGTGATTCGGATGGTGGGGTTTCGTTACATAATTTAAAACGAGGAAAGAAGCTGATCTGGGCGGGTGCGCGCCGCGCGACCCACTCGCGCGCCGCGCGAAATCGAGCTGACAGCTCACCTCTTTTTATTTAATTTATGGCATGGGCATTTTGGTAAAATCACATGGAATCCGAACTAAAGGCCATAAGATCAGTTTGTGGAGTGTTATAGCTTCATTACCACCAACCTTATCTCCTTCCACCTAAACTTTAGAGAGAGAGAGAGATACTTAGTGAGAGAAAGCTTGAATCAAGGAAGAAGGAGGCGATTTCGGGTCGAATTGCGAGTTCTAAAGTTGTTCATCTAGTCACTAGCTACGTGGTGATTGTGGCGGTAAGTTCTAAACCTAATTCCTTGTTGTAAATTGTTTAAGGGTTAGGGTTTGGAGTAAAGGATGAACATCAAACCCATTTATTAGTGATTTTGGGGTGTTCTTGGGTAAATTGTGTCATGAAGACTAAATGGTAACTAACCTAGGGTTTCATAGTACTAATTGATGTTTATGAACCCTAATAGGTTAGTTAATTACTAGCACACATTTATATAAGTAAATGGGTGTTAATTGGGTGTGGATGACCCAAATGGGTGTATTGACTTTAAATTGGTCAAATGGGTCAAAATGGACCTAGGATAGTAATGCTTGTGATTAATGCACAAACCTAGCGTTAAAAGTTGTTTTAGGACCTAACTTGGTTAATGTTAGGGTTTTTGGCGAAAGATGACCCGATTTTAGGGTTAAGTGTTAAAATGGGTCAAGATGATTAATGTTGACCTAGTTGGGTTAAATTGGTGAAAGATGACCCAAAGGGTGTTAACCTAGAGTTCATTCATGTGTTTGAGGTTTTGTAAGTGTTGAATTGAGTTGCTAGTCATTAGCACTCTTATGAATGATGAAAGACTTGAAAATGGGTCAAATGAGTCAAGGTTGACCGAAAGGGATGAAACGGGTATGAAATACCCTAAGTTTATTCTAGTTGAAGTTAGTAGACTATAATTCGCTAGTTTAGTGATTAAAGTTGAGTCTTGGCCATTTATGGGCGGTTTCAGTATAGTCGAGCTATTTAATGCATATTGGGTCCTTAAATGCTTAAGTGTAAGTATTGTGGTTAATTCCACTAGTTGCGTAATTGAATGTGTACCTATGTATTAGGTACGTTGCTTTGAAGTTCGGAAGTGCATAATCATCATCTTGGTGCTAAGGTGAGTGGAATAATTATGCGTGTACGTATATAATGTATTTATTTGTGTGTACGAATGTGGAATTGTCGCGGTGTTTAAGACACCACATTCTAGGTAACGAGTAGTATTGTCGCGGTGTTTAAGACACTACTCATAGTATGTTTGACGAGTGGTATTGTCGCGGTGTTTAAGACACTACTCATTGTTTAATTGACATGTGGTATTGTCGCGGTGTTTAAGACACCACATTGTCATGGGAGTGGAATTGTCGCGGTGTTTAAGACACCACTCATTGTATTGAATGAAGTGTGGATTCGTCGCGGTGTTTAGGACGCCACATTGTCGTAAGGGTGAGTTAGTCGCGGTGTTCAAGACATCACCCGGGGGATTAGTGATTACGCGGTGTGTAAGTAACACTAGTGGATGTTATGAACTCCAACGGTCTTGTAAGTACCGTTTCCCTTGTTCGAATTGGTTAACCAAGGTTGCGTGAATTATGTATTGAAAGTATTTAATTATGAATCGTATGCTATTGTATTACTAGCTACTTGTGGAATTGCGGTTATTGGTATATGCATATTAATGTTGCATGATTTGTCGAATTGTTGACCCCGCGTATGATGTTGTGTAAGTGATGCATGTAAGTAGATTATATATGAATATGTATAATTATTGTGCTCACTAAGCTTTGCTTACCCTCTCGTTGTTTACCTTTTTATAGGTTCGTGTGTGGATAAGGGTAAGGGCATTACCTTGGATTGAGTTTCCCGCTTTGATGATTAGGAAGCGCTTTTGGTTTATGGCTTGGAGTTTGACCGAGGCTTGGGTAGTTTAACCCCAAACACCATGCTCATTGTGTCGTTTGGCAATTAAACTTTTTGTGGTCGAAACTCTTATTTGTATTTTACACTTAGTGGTATTTTGGGCACGTGTGGGCCCCACTTTGTAAAACTCGTTCATACCTTAGTTATGTGCTAGTTTTACATAAATTAATGTACGGTTAAAAGCGTTTTGGCTAAATGTGTCGGGAAGTACCTCATCTTTTTCGCATTAAAGGCAACCGGCAATAGCCAGCTTTTGCGCGGCGCGCAATCTGGGGCGTGCGGCGCGCAAACAGCCTTCCAGCAAAATTTTTATTTTTTTTTTGCTAAAATTTAACGAGGTTTAGTCGGTGGTTGGTTTGGGTTGTCACAAGTGGTATCAGAGCATGGTCTAAGGGATTTAGGTGACTTGAGATAGGCGCCTAGACTTAGACTTTTGTGTGTGCATTGTGCGGGACTTATAGGACTTTGGGTCGGACCGGGACTTGGTTAGTACATAGGTTCATGTGAACTAATCATGTGTTATTTGTTCATGTTGTGTAGCAATCATCAAGCGAGATGGACGTTGTACTAGCAAGATAATGCGACGTGCTCGCGTAGTAATGACTAGCTACCATTACTACGGGTGCAAATCGTGTCAAACAAGCAATGTACGACGATTGTCGAGCAAGATGGGGTAGTGTGGTATATGTATATGTATATACATACGTGTTATGTCTTTTCGTTCCATTGGTTAACCTATTTCATTTCTTAAGAATGAAGACGGAAGATGAATACGGAACGGAAGGGCCTACTCATGAAAGGAAGGACGAGTTAGCGGTAATGGTTGAAGCCGCGATTGAACAATGCGTCTCGGGTTTTGCCAACGGAGTTGGTCAAGTAGTCAAGGAGTCAATCGAAGGACGAGTAACCAAAATGGTCCGAGACCAAGTGACTAAGGTTGTAAGGGAAGAGTTTGAGAAGAGGTTTTCTAAACCTCGAGGTGGTGGTGATGAGAATGTACTTGCAAGGTTGGAGTCATGTGCTCCTGGTAAGAGGACAAGAAGTGCGCCTGAAGGCGTCGGAAACGTGAAGAAGAGGTGTAAGGGAGGCCATGTACCTACATGTTATAATTGTGCTGAAAAGGGTCACTTGTCGCGTGATTGCACGAATGCACCTCCTAAAAACGACATATGTTTCAAGTGTCGAAAGAAGGGACACCGAAGGTCGGAGTGTCCCGAGTTGTTTATTAATCAAAGTAGAAGTGTAATTGAAGCGGCTAGTAGCATGGAGAAGGGAGCGTCGGGCCCCGGTGGGCTAAAGTGTTACAAATGTGGGCAAAGGGGACATAAGGCTCGCGAGTGCCTGTCGGGCAAGAAGGTATGTTTTTACTGTTGGAAGGAAGGGCACCAAAAGTCAAGGTGTCCTAAATTGATTGCTAAAGGGGATTGTAAGTTGGGGAATTTCGCGCCTACGAGTTATGATCATCTACAACGAGGTTATATGGCACGTGATTGTGCAAATATGGCTTCGAGCACGATCAAGTGTTTTATTTGCCAAAAGGAGGGACACCGAAAGTCGAAATGCTCTGAATCGTTTGCTGATCGGGTTAAGAGGTTGGAGCGCGAGTACTCGATGGATGGTGAAGCACAGAAGTCCAATAATGCTACTTCAGGTACTTATTCCCGATACAAATGTGCCTTATTATTATTCGTGGTGCGCCGGTGGATCCGATTGTGAATTTAGAGATTTAAATTTCGTTTCGAGGCCTAAATTTGTCTCGAGTGAGCATATATCCCATTAGTATCCTTATGGGTGCGGGGTTAGGAATTTCTATGATGGTACACTAGGTTGGCGCTCGAGTCGTCGACTCACGAGGGTGCGACCTAGGGGCGAACGCATTAGTGTAAATACGTGGTATTGTTACGGGTAGCATTCCTAATGGAGTTACCCTACGTTGGAGTTGGGATTGTTGACTGCAGGGCGTAAGACTTGGTGCAACCGAGCATTCCTTACTGTTTGGGAAATGTTTTCTACCAAACCATGGGGACGGGCTTTGGTTTTGGATGTTAGAGCTTGCTCGTTTTCGTGAGGAAATTCGATGAGCTATAGCAACGGGATTATTGCAAGTGCAAGGTTGTGTAAATCGTGGTAAACTCTTCATTTAAAGTGTTTAAGGTTAGGTTAAATTCCTTCGTATGCTCAGGGTTGGAGCAAGGTTTTGGTGACGTGCGTATTAAGAGATGCAAGACGGGTGAACCTCGTCTCTCTTATAGGAATTTCGATAATGCGTTCTGGCGAATTAGTTGTTAGGTTAGTGGTCACTCTTTCTGTGAAAGTGGGTATGTGTTTATCGTCGGGATTATTGGTGAGGACGAATTCGCGAGAATTCAAGGACTATGACCAATGAGGACACCGATTGTGTATGTGGATAAGTGGAACTCCCACGGGATGCTATTATTCAACGATGTGGTTACGGAACGGAGTCCTAAGTGGGGGAGTTGTACCCTCACACGAAGGTGTTCTATTGTATTGTTACTTTGGGTGACGCTTTTATGGATACAAAGCTAGTTTTGAAACCTACATTGATCGACGGTGGTAAAAGTACAATTTGGAATAAATTGTGCTTATGGTTTTGGGTTTAAATTATCACCAAGGTGGTAATGTGGTAAATCTCATTGGGAGATAATTGACGTATTCGACGAGTAAGGTAAGGTCCCTCGGTTAAGGGATGTGCGTACCGGATTCTCTTCTAGGGGATTATTGTTATGCCTATGCGCAATATGGGTGGTTCTTGGCTCGATTGTGTTAGCCGTTTGGTTACTTTTGGGAATAGCATGATGGGACTTTAAGAAAGGGCACGATACCTCATTATCGTATACTTTGAGTGATAGTTACACAATGGCCATTATTGTGTACTACGAGGTGGTTACATGTAGATGTTTATTTGGGGTTATCTCTAGGTTGACCGCGTCTGACTAGTAATAGGTGTTGAGTGATATCCGGAAGGATTAGCTCTTCGTTAACCACTCTTGGTTGTGATTGGTGGTGAGCGGTTTTCGGGAAGAACCGTTACTCGTAGGTTTATGATGTTAATTGCCCGTGTAAATTGTACACTTAGCCGTTTTGTGCACGTGGTGGTAAGTAATAGTAGTTTTCGACATTAACGGTTTTTGGTCGCTTGCTTACGATTTTACGATAGATGTGTACTAGTCGTGGTTGCGCGCTACTAAGAATGTTGAGTAATAAGTGTTATCCGTAAGGATTTTCTTTTGTCCGGTCTTCATTCGTTTGGGTCGTTGACCTTGGGTTGAGATTTTGGTTGTTTTTAGCATTGTACTAGGTAAGAGTACGCTAAGGGTACGTGACGGTTGAGTTCGGTTGTTTTTGGCATTGGTATCTCGGTACGAGGTCGGTTGAGTTTTTCCTGAAGAAAGGGATTTTAATAAATCACGAGTGACGAATCAATTTTAGTGTTGACTCTTAGGGGAGGATTGCATAGAAGAGTGGAAAGGGTACGTGGCGTTCTCGCATATTCTGAATTATCGTTATAGACTTCGGAGGTTGTGTGTATTGCACGTTTCAAAACGCATGCAAATGAGTATTTAGTTTTTGGGTCAATCGGTGGGTTAATACGTATTGTGATGGAAATCGGATCGTAACGTTGTTGAATACCATAGAGTGTGGTTCCGGGTGGTTAAGTGACGTGGATCACGAGGACGTGATCGATTCTAAGTGGGGGAGAGTTGTAAGACCCGTGTATTTTATTGTGAACATGTAATTATAAGTGATTCGGATGGTGGGGTTTCGTTACATAATTTAAAACGAGGAAAGAAGCTGATCTGGGCCGGTGCGAGCCGCGCGACCCACTCGCGCGCCGCGCGAAATCGAGCTGACAGCTCACCTCTTTTTATTTAATTTATGGCATGGGCATTTTGGTAAAATCACATGGAATCCGAACTAAAGGCCATAAGATCAGTTTGTGGAGTGTTATAGCTTCATTACCACCAACCTTATCTCCTTCCACCTAAACTTTAGAGAGAGAGAGATACTTAGTGAGAGAAAGCTTGAATCAAGGAAGAAGGAGGCGATTTCGGGTCGAATTGCGAGTTCTAAAGTTGTTCATCTAGTCACTAGCTACGTGGTGATTGTGGCGGTAAGTTCTAAACCTAATTCCTTGTTGTAAATTGTTTAAGGGTTAGGGTTTGGAGTAAAGGATGAACATCAAACCCATTTATTAGTGATTTTGGGGTGTTCTTGGGTAAATTGTGTCATGAAGACTAAATGGTAACTAAACTAGGGTTTCATAGTACTAATTGATGTTTATGAACCCTAATAGGTTAGTTAATTACTAGCACACATTTATATAAGTAAATGGGTGTTAATTGGGTGTGGATGACCCAAATGGGTGTATTGACTTTAAATTGGTCAAATGGGTCAAAATGGACCTAGGATAGTAATGCTTGTGATTAATGCACAAACCTAGCGTTAAAAGTTGTTTTAGGACCTAACTTGGTTAATGTTAGGGTTTTTGGCGAAAGATGACCCGATTTTAGGGTTAAGTGTTAAAATGGGTCAAGATGATTAATGTTGACCTAGTTGGGTTAAATTGGTGAAAGATGACCCAAAGGGTGTTAACCTAGAGTTCATTCATGTGTTTGAGGTTTTGTAAGTGTTGAATTGAGTTGCTAGTCATTAGCACTCTTATGAATGATGAAAGACTTGAAAATGGGTCAAATGAGTCAAGGTTGACCGAAAGGGATGAAACGGGTATGAAATACCCTAAGTTTATTCTAGTTGAAGTTAGTAGACTATAATTCGCTAGTTTAGTGATTAAAGTTGAGTCTTGGCCATTTATGGGCGGTTTCGGTATAGTCGAGCTATTTAATGCATATTGGGTCCTTAAATGCTTAAGTGTAAGTATTGTGGTTAATTCCACTAGTTGCGTAATTGAATGTGTACCTATGTATTAGGTACGTTGCTTTGAAGTTCGGAAGTGCATAATCATCATCTTGGTGCTAAGGTGAGTGGAATAATTATGCGTGTACGTATATAATGTATTTATTTGTGTGTACGAATGTGGAATTGTCGCGGTGTTTAAGACACCACATTCTAGGTAACGAGTAGTATTGTCGCGGTGTTTAAGACACTACTCATAGTATGTTTGACGAGTGGTATTGTCGCGGTGTTTAAGACACTACTCATTGTTTAATTGACATGTGGTATTGTCGCGGTGTTTAAGACACCACATTGTCATGGGAGTGGAATTGTCGCGGTGTTTAAGACACCACTCATTGTATTGAATGAAGTGTGGATTCGTCGCGGTGTTTAAGACGCCACATTGTCGTAAGGGTGAGTTAGTCGCGGTGTTCAAGACATCACCCGGGGGATTAGTGATTACGCGGTGTGTAAGTAACACTAGTGGATGTTATGAACTCCAACGGTCTTGTAAGTACCGTTTCCCTTGTTCGAATTGGTTAACCAAGGTTGCGTGAATTATGTATTGAAAGTATTTAATTATGAATCGTATGCTATTGTATTACTAGCTACTTGTGGAATTGCGGTTATTGGTATATGCATATTAATGTTGCATGATTTGTCGAATTGTTGACCCCGCGTATGATGTTGTGTAAGTGATGCATGTAAGTAGATTATATATGAATATGTATAATTATTGTGCTCACTAAGCTTTGCTTACCCTCTCGTTGTTTACCTTTTTATAGGTTCGTGTGTGGATAAGGGTAAGGGCATTACCTTGGATTGAGTTTCCCGCTTTGATGATTAGGAAGCGCTTTTGGTTTATGGCTTGGAGTTTGACCGAGGCTTGGGTAGTTTAACCCCAAACACCATGCTCATTGTGTCGTTTGGCAATTAAACTTTTTGTGGTCGAAACTCTTATTTGTATTTTACACTTAGTGGTATTTTGGGCACGTGTGGGCCCCACTTTGTAAAACTCGTTCATACCTTAGTTATGTGCTAGTTTTACATAAATTAATGTACGGTTAAAAGCGTTTTGGCTAAATGTGTCGGGAAGTACCTCATCTTTTTCGCATTAAAGGCAACCGGCAACAGCCAGCTTTTGCGCGGCGCGCAATCTGGGGCGCGCGGCGCGCAAACAGCCTTCCAGCAAAATTTTTTTTTTTTTTTTTTGCTAAAATTTAACGAGGTTTAGTCGGTGGTTGGTTTGGGTTGTCACACAACTTCCATCGGACTATCTATGTAATGTTTAACTCTGTGACCATTAACCTTAAATTCAATCCCATTTGAATTTATTAATTCTACTGTTCCGTATGGGAAAACTCTTTTGACTATGAATGGTCCAGACCATCTTGATTTCAATTTTCCAGGAAATAGCTTGAATCGTGAATTGAAAAGAAGAACTCTGTCGCCTTCTTTAAATCCTTTTGAACTTCTAATTCTTTTATCATGTCATTTCTTCGTTCTTTCCTTATAGATTAACGAATTTTCGTATGCTTTATGTCTTAATTCTTCTAATTCGTTTAATTGACTTAACCGTAGACGTCCAGCTTCATGTAAATCAAGATTACATGTCTTCAAAGCCCAAAATACTTTGTGTTCAATATCTACTGGAAGATGACATGCTTTTTCGTAAACGAGTTTAAAAGGTGTGGTTCCAATTGGAGTTTTGTAGGCTGTTCTAAAAGCCCAGAGTGCATCCTCCAATTTAATGGACCATTCCTTTGGATTTGATCCTACGGTTTTCTCTAGAATACGTTTTAAAGCTCGGTTGGTATTTTCAACTTGTCCACTTGTCTGTGGATGATAAGCAGTGGAGATTTTATGAGTTACTCCATATCTTTTAAGAACTTTCTCAAGTTGATTATTACAGAAATGAGTTCCCCGATCACTTATTAAAGCTTTCGGTGTTCCAAACCTTGCAAAAAGACGTTTTAAAAAGTTGACTACAACTCGTGCATCGTTAGTTGGGAGAGCTTGTTCTTCCGCCCATTTAGATACATAATCAATGGCAACGAGAATATATAGATTATTATGAGATTTTGGAAATGGACCCATAAAGACAATACCCCAAATGTCAAATACTTCACATACTTGAATGACATTTTGTGGCATTTCATCACGTTGACTTATTTTTCCGGCCCTTTGACAAGCATCACAGGATTTGCAAAGAAGGTGTGCGTCTTTGTAAATTGTAGGCCAATAGAATCCAGCATCGTAAACTTTTCTTGCTGTTAGTTGAGGCCCATAATGCCCTCCTGTTGGTCCTGTGTGACAATGGTTTAAGATTTTACTAGCTTCATCTCCGAATACACATCGGCGTATTATTCCATCTGGATAACTTTTAAACAAATGTGGATCTTCCCAGAAATAGTGTTTTATATCATTAAAGAATTTCTTTCGTTTTTGGTACGACAATCCTTTTTCAAGGAATCCACATACTAAATAGTTTGCATAGTCTGCAAACCATGGAATTTCATTATAATCTATCTTCAATAGATATTCATCAGGAAAGTTGTATTGTATGGCCGATTCATTTACAACTTCTAATTCGGGATTTTCAAGACGAGAAAGATGATCAGCGGCGAGATTTTCTGCTCCTCTTTTATCTCGGATTTCAATATCGAACTCTTGTAAGAGTAAGGTCTAACAGATTAATCTTGGTTTAGCATCTTGTTTCGAAAATAGGTATCTAAGAGCAGAATGGTTAGTATAGACCACCGTTTTAGCTAGAACGAGATATGAACGAAATTTGTCAAAAGCAAATACAATAGCAAGGAGTTCTTTTTCAGTAGTTGTGTAATTTTTTTGTGCTCCTTGTAACGTCTTACTAGCATAATAAATATGTTGAAATCGTTTTTCAATCCTTTGTCCTAAAACGGCTCTCATTGCAAAATCACTTGCATCGCACATTAGTTCAAATGGTAGATTCCAATTTGGAGTTATCATAATCGTCACATTAGTGAGTTTTTCTTTAAGAATATTAAAAGATTTGATGCATTCATCTGAAAAGATGAATGGAGCATCTTTTTCTAGGAGTTTATTCATAGGAGTGGCATTTTTAGAGAAATCTTTTATGAAACGTCAGCAAAAACCGGCATGCCCTAGAAAACTCCTAACTCCTCTAACATTGGTGGGATGTGAAAGTTTAGCAATTACATCTACTTTAGCTCTATCCACTTCAATTCCTTCCTTTGAAATTTTATGACCAAGAACGATGCC
Organism: Rutidosis leptorrhynchoides; assembly: GCF_046630445.1. Taxonomy (NCBI): domain Eukaryota; kingdom Viridiplantae; phylum Streptophyta; class Magnoliopsida; order Asterales; family Asteraceae; genus Rutidosis; species Rutidosis leptorrhynchoides. The sequence continues at coordinate 36,637,406 of NC_092341.1, read as the reverse complement.
TTCTATAACCATGAAATGGCATTTCTCCCAATTAAGTACTAGATTTGATTGTTCGCATCTAATAAGCATTCGTTCAAGATTAATTAGACATGATTCAAATGTATCACCGAAGACTGAAAAGTCATCCATGAAAACTTCCATGCATTCTTCTATCATGTCGTGAAAAATCGCCATCATGCACCTTTGAAAGGTTGCAGGGGCGTTGCAAAGTCCAAATGGCATGCGTTTGTAAGCAAAAGTACCATAAGAGCACGTGAATGTGGTTTTCTCTTGGTCTTCGGGTGCTATTAGAATTTGAAAATATCCGGAAAAACCATCAAGAAAACAATAGTAACTATTTCCAGCTAATCTTTCCAACATTTGATCAATGAAAGGTAAGGGAATGTGATCTTTTCTGGTAGCGTCATTTAATTTTCTATAATCAATACATACACGCCATCCTGTTACAGTCCTAGTAGGAATAAGATCATTTTTCTCATTTGTGATAACAGTCATGCCACCCTTCTTAGGCACGCATTGAACTTGGCTTACCCATGGACTATCAGAAATTGGATAAATTAAACCTGCATCAAGCAGTTTAATAATTTCTTTTTTAACAACATCTTGCATATTAGGATTTAGTCTTCGTTGGCGTTGCACATACGTTTTATGACCTTCTTCTATAAGGATTTTATGTGTGCAATACGAAGGACTTATTCCTTTAATATCATGAATCTTCCATGCAATAGCTGGTTTATGAACTTTTAGCACAGAAATGAGTTGAGATTTTTCATTTTCAATAAGAGAAGATGATATTATTACAGGTAATTCAGATTCACCATGTAAATAAACATATTCCAAATGATTTGGAAGTGGCTTTAACTCTAATGTCGGTGGTTCTTCTATCGATGATTTATATCGATATATGTCTTCTTCTTTTAGCATTTGAATTTCTTCTGTTGTTAGTTCATATCCATTAGCCATAAGTGTAGCTAACATTTCTGTTTCATCAATTGGTTCAGTACCTTCTCCTAAAGAACATTCTCATGTTCCTTGTAATTCTGGAAATTCTTCTAACAATTCTGCATGTGAATCTATAGTTTGAATATAATAACATGTATCATCTGCAGATTGCGGTTGTTGCATGGCTCTATCAACTGAAAAGGTAACACTCTCGTCCTCTATACTTAGGGTCAGTTTCTTACTGAACATGTCTATCATTGCTTTAGCCGTGTTTAAGAATGGTCTTCCTAATATGAGAGGTACTCGAGAATCTTCTTCCATGTCCAGAATAACAAAATCTACTGGAAATACTAAAGTACCAACTTTAAATAGCATGTTCTCCATTATCCCTCTAGGATATTTTATTGATCGATCGGCTAGTTGTATGCTTATTCTTGTTGGTTTCAATTCTCTAAGGTCTAGTTTAGCGTATAGTGAATACGGCATTAAATTTATAATAGCACCTAAATCTGCCAATGCTTCTATTGAACTAAGACTACCCAGAAAACATGGAATTGTGAAACTTCCTGGATCTGATAATTTTTCTGGTATCTTATTCAACAGCACTGCAGAACAATTAGCATTCATAGTAACAGCCGAGAGTTCTTCCATTTTCTTTCTATTCGAGATTAGATCTTTCAGAAATTTAGCATATCTAGGCATTCCTGAAATTACATCAATGAAAGGAAGATTTACATTTATCTGTTTAAACATATCCAAGAATTTGGATTGCTCGGCTTCAAGTCTCTCTTTTCTCATTTTACTCGGGTAAGGAAGTGGTGGTTGGTATGGTTTAACATAAGGTTTAGCTTTAACTGTGTTATCTTCATTAACCTTTTCAACTACCGGTTCTTTTTCCTTATCTTGTTCAGGTTGTGGTTCTTGTGGAGTAGGAATAGCTTCATCAGAAATTACAGGTATTTCAGGTGGTTTAAGTGTTGTACCACTTCTTGTGGTAATAGCTTTAGCTGTTTCATTCCGAGGGTTAGCATTTGTATCACTAGGTAGACTTCTCGGTTTTCTTTCACCTATTAACCTTGCTAGGTTGCTCACTTCTTGTTCCAGATTTTGAATAGAAGCTTGTTGATTTCTAAATGCTTGAGCATTTTGTTCATTCGTTTGTTTCTGAGATGTGAAAAACTGTGTTTGAGATTCAACTAGCTTCGTCATCATATCTTCTAAATTCGGCTTTTTATCATCAGTTTGTGGTGGTTTGTTTTGAAAATTAGGTCTTTGCTGGTTGTAAGTATTGTTGGATACTTGTTGATTGTTAGGACCTTGTTGGTTGTTGTATGGAACATTGCGATTATAATTCTGGTTTTGATTGTAAATCGGTCTTGGCGGTTGATAATTATTCTGATAATTATTTCCAGGCCTTTGGTTTAGATATGAAACATTCTCTCTTTGTTCCATTGTTAGTTCAATACTGAGACAATCTTTTGTCAAATGTGGTCCTCCACACTGCTCACAACTAATTCGTATTGAGTGAATATCTTTGGTCATCTTTTCCTTTCGTCTCTCGACAGCATCTATCTTTGCAGAAATGCAATCTAAGTCATGGCTAGAATCGGCTCTAGCTGCTTTAGATGATCTAACGATATCTTTTTCTTGGTGCCACTCATGTGAGTGGGAAGCAGTGTTATCAATAATTTTATAAGCATCAGTTTCTGTTTTCTTCATAATAGAACCACCAGCTGCTATGTCGATGTCTTTCCTTGTAGTGATGTCGCATCCTTGGTAGAATATTTGTACTATTTGACAGGTGTCTAAACTATGTTGCGGACATCCTCTCAATAACTTTCCAAATCTGGTCCATGCCTCATATAGAGTTTCATTTGGTTTCTGTGTGAATGTAACAATTTCTCCTTGAAGTCTCACGGCTTTAGATGCCGGAAAGAATTGTTTAAGAAATTTTTCAACTAAAACGTCCCATGTATCAATCGCCCCTTCAGGTAACGATTCCAGCCAAACTTTGGCTTCTCCCTTTAAAGTCCAGGGAAATAACATGAGATATATCTGTTCATCCTCAACTTCTCTTATTTTAAATAGAGTCTAGATCCTATTAAAGGTACGAAGATGTTCATTTGGATCTTCCTTCAGCGCACCACTAAATTGGCATTGATTAGTCACCATGTGTAGGATTTGTCCTTTGATTTCATAATCTGGCGCATTAATGTCTGGTTGAGTAATTGCGTGACCTTGGCCAGTGCGTTTAGCTCTCATTCGGTCTTCCATACTTAAAGGTTCCAGATTCTCCATAATTGAATTTGTTGAATCTGAATCACTAGAGGATTCTGATTTAATGGTTCGTTCCTCAACAATCTCTATTTGAATGATTGGTGGTTCCTGAGGAAAAATTAGTGGTTCAGGATCTATGAATCATCCCTGAATATTCTTCGGATTCTCAATTGTGAGGTCGGGTTCAAAAAATGGATTATCGGAAATTTGATTTGGAGTACTTGGTCGACTGGATGACGATTCTAAAGAAAAATCAACGGTGACAATATTTGCTAGATGTCTTGATCGAGTTACCGGTGGTGAATGTACAAAAGGTGGTGAACGTTTTGCTCGGTGCATTCACTGAATATCCTATTAGTTTTTAAAAAGAAAGAAAAATTATATAAGTTATCCAATTAATAGACTTTTCTGATTTTGCCCACGTTTCGAATAGCCAAAAGATGCAGCAGAGGGGCAGGATTCGTTTGGTCTCAATATAATTGAGTACTGTTTGGCTCCAATAACCCGGTCCACGTACAAATCCAACTATTACTACGAACCAGAAAATTTTGATGTCTATCAATTTAACCGCTTAAAATAATTTTTCGTAATTTAAAGAAATTTAGAGAAGAAGTAGAAAATTCTATGTCCTAAAAACTAGAATGGCGAGAAATAAGAAAGAAAAAGAGTGCGTCGGTATTAAAATTGGAGAAATAAGAAAGAAAAAGAGTGACTTATAAAACTTTAAAACACTCGACTAAACCAACCTTATTATTATCACTAACTTAAAATTAAAATTGCAAATTGAGATTACTAATTGGAGTGATAATTGATACATAGGTAAAAGGCGTCGAAAAATGTCGAAAAATAAAAGATTGAAAAATAATAGGCGTCGAAAAATAAAAATAAGAAAGTAGCGCGTCGAAACTTAAAAAGGAACTAAAAACTAAGAATTAAAAGTTGCGTCTAAAAATATTAAAACTTACAAGGAATTCTATATCCCAAATGGAAATATCTTAAAAAGGTACTAAAAAAAAATGGCGTCGTAAAATTCTAAAGCACCTAAATCTTAGTCTAAAGAAAAAGCACTTAAGGGATTTTACGGCAATGCCTAAAAATCTAGAAAAAAAAATAACTATGGCAAATACTATGATTTAAAACTAAAAACGAGCGAAAAATACAAATATTACGCTAAAAACAAATAAAAAGAGACAAAATATAAAAATATACTTAAAGTTGTAAAAAGTATAATTTTTATAAAAATATTATTTTTATATTATTTATTTTATAAAACTATTAATTTTATAAATTATTAAAACTAAATTAACTAAAAATACAAATTAAAGAATTAAAACTAAATATTATAATAATAATAACCTACTTATGGTTTAATTAATAATAATAATAATAATAATAATAATAATAATAATAATAATAATAATAACCCGTAATTAATGATGTTTAGGGTTTTACTGTGGCGTGTCAGGTGCCTTCATGCGATCGCATGAAGTTATGCCTTCGGGCTCATGCGATCGCATGAGATTTGATTTTGGGCCAGGTTACGGGCTGCTACAGTACGGGCCGAGAGTTTTTATTTTTTTTTTTCTGTTTTCTGTATTTATATATATGTAAATAAAACTTATATATTTTTTTTACAAACTAAAATAAAATTAAAGAAACTTTATAAAACTTATATGTTTAACAAACTCTTAAAAATATTTATATTTTTGTTTTTCTTTTTATATTTTCGAATTTTTAAAACGTATTTTTACAAAAGCGTAATTTTTATAAAAGTAGACTTAAAAATTAATAAAAATCTTTTTTATATATATATTACCGTTGCGCTTCCGGCGTTTTAGCAGAATTGTTCCCCTGCAGCGGCGTCAAAAATACTTGATGTTATGCGAGGTGTATATGAAATAGCTTATATTTTACAACGAAATATTATTAAATACGATACAATTTTATACAAGATATTTATTTATTTATAGAATGGATATACTTAAACCTTGCTACAACACTTATAGGCAGTGTACCTAATTGTACAGTAGTGTAGTTTTTAGTAAGTCCGGTTCGTTCCACATGAAAATCTTTTAAACAAAGCTTAACGCTATATTAGTTTTATTTTATAAAAATACAAATATATATAAGTAATATTATTATTATAAAAAGGGGGTTTTTACCATTTAATGACTGGTTTGTCGATTTTAAAACTTTAGTCGCAGTTAAAACCTAATGTAAAATATTAAAAATAAATACAACTTAATTTAAAGCGTAAAGTAAATAACGATAATGAAATTGCGATAAATTAAACTTGCAATAATTAAAAAGTACGAAAATTAAAAGTGCAATTAAATACAATAAAAGTGCGATAATTAAAAATGCAATTAAATATGAAAATAAAGGAATTATGCTTATTTAAACTTCTGCAATCATGATGTTTGACGCGGTGATTTTAGTTTTATGCCCATGGGTTAATTGTCCTTTGTTCTGGATGATTTAATATGTACGTCTGGTTTTTGTCAATAACAGTCCATCAGTCATAAATATAAAGTACGAGTATCCTCGTCAAATTATCCTTATACCCGAAGTCAAATATTCCAACTAATTGGGGACTTAAACTGTAACAAGGTTTTAATACTTTGTTTAATAATTACACCAGGTTATCGACTGCGTGTAACCCAAGGTTTTAATACTTTGTTATCAATTATGCCAAGTGTCCTTGTACATAATTTCACCCATGTTTTAATAATTCTAGTGACTATTAATCCATTTCCGTGTCCGGTTAAATGAACGATTATTCGTACATATAAATATCCCGCCCATCGTGTCCGATCGAGTGTATATGGTTATTTATAGGTACGTCCAATTGTAAATCTTTATATTAAAATTAACAAACTATCATTTAGTTAAACAAATATAAAGCCCATTAATAGCCCATAGTCTAATTTCCACAAGTATCGTTCTTTTGTCCAAACCCCAATTATGGTACAAAGCCCAATTACCCAATTTTAGTATTTAGCCCAACATCATGATTACTTCGTTTTAAATAAGCATAATAATAATTTAGCTACGAGACATTAATGTAAAAAGGTTGAACATAACTTACAATGATTAAAAATAGCGTAGCGTTACACGGACAGAATTTCGACTTACACCCTTACAATATGCGCTAACATACCCTTATAATTAGAATTAAAATTAAAATTAAAATTAAAATTATAATATATATATATATATATATATATATATATATATATATATATATATATATATATATATATATATATATATATATATATATATATATATATAATACGTTGATGAATGAAGAAGGAAAAAGATGTGTTTTATGATCACCAAATACGCGAGTTTTATAGGCCTGTGACCAGAAAAAGGGGCTCATGCGATCGCATGAGCTTTGCCCTTCAAGGCCATGCGATCGCATGGCCAGCTGGGGAGGCTCACATGTGGTTGTTTTCTTCTGCCGACGGTTTATTAATATATTATATAATATATAAATAATTATAAGAATTATTTAAATATTCTATTATATTTATGTGCATAGTTGACTTGTAATTTTTAGTCCGTTGCGTCGAGCGTTGAGAGTTGACTTTGGTCCCGGTTCCGGATTTTTGAACGTCCTTGCGTATAATTTAATATCTTGTACTTTGCGTTTCTCTTCTTGTACTCTTGTAATTCCGAGACGTTTCTTATCAATAATTGGAACCTCTTTGATTGTACTTTGTACTTTTGAGCTTTTTGGTCGTTTGCGTCTTCAATTCATAGAATCTGTCTTTTGTCTTCACCTTTTATTATTTAAACGAATATCACTTGTAAATAGAACAGTTGCAACTAAAAGCTTGTCTTTCTTGAGGGATAATGCTATGAAATATATGTTCGTTTTTAGCATTATCATATACCGCCTGAATTATATTTCTGTAATCTAACTCTTATTAACTTCACTAACATTTATATTCATGTTATCTAACATTTATATGCAATTAATCATTATTTATTTCATGCATACTAATGTTTATTCTTAACTTTATTATTTATGCATAATATGTTTATTCTCTTAATCTTCGTATTTATACTAAACATATTTATACTAAATGTATTTTATAGTAATCATATTTATACTAATAAAATTCTTTTATTAAAATTATTATTAATATAACGAATACATAACGGTTGTTAACGTCAACTGACGACGTTACAACGACTATATTTTTCAAATATAAAATAAACATCTCCGTTTTTCACATTTTCACAAATCAATCTTCATTTTCTCAGATTACCACTCTCAAAAAGTTTTTGTAAAGATGATTCACACAAGTATGATTTTTCCTATTGTATTGGTCATATTAACTATCATCATTGTTGCTAATATACCACCGGGTGAACCTATATTCTATCCTGCCCTTGTGGTTTTATTATTTGTAATCATACCACTATTTTGTTGTTTGCTACTTATGAATTTAAAATGATTCTAATTTTATGTTGTTAGAAATTGATTATGATTATAATTTTTGTTGTTCATCTTTCTGAAAATAGAAAATGTCAAACTTATCAAAGCTTGAGTTTGATGCCCTAGACGTATCGGGAACAAACTACACATCATGGGTCATGAATGTAGAAATAAATCTTGGATCATTGGGTATTCTAGAAACTTTAAAAGAAAACAATACTTGTTCTGATCAAGATAAATTAAAATCAATTGCTTTTATTCGCAAACATATTGATATCACCTTAAAAAATATGTATCTCACTATCAAAGATCCACATGTTTTATGGGAAAGTATCAAGAGTAGATTCGATAATCAAAAGGAAATATTACTCCCAGCTGCGAGGGAAGAATGGAGAAATCTAAGGTTCTAAGATTTTAAATAGGTAAGTGAATACAGCTCGGCCATGTTCAAGATCTGTTCAAAGCTTCAATTCTGTGGTCAAGAAATAAGTGATGCTGATATGATGGAGAAAACTTTCTCCACAATGCATTCTCCAAACATAACTATACAAGAAAATTTAAGTTTGCAGAATTACAAAACTTTTTCCAAACTTCAAACTTATCTCTTAGTTGCAGAAGTGAATAAAGAATTACTGAAGAAGAATCAAGAATCTCGTCCTACGGGTGCGCTAGCATTCCCTGAAGCTAATGCTATTAACAATAATAATAATAAAAAAAGAAATACACCTGGATGAGGACGTGGGCGAGGTCGTGGTCATATTGGCCAAAACCATCATCATGGAAATTACCATAACAATAATAAAAATCATAACTATGTTCGAAATCACCCTTATAGTAATGGTCGTGGTGGTGGTCGTGGTCGTGGTCGTAATGTTTACGGTGGTCGTGGTCGTGGACAAAGAAATAATAATCCACAAAATTATAAATTTCAACTACCATACAATCCCATAAATCATAATGTTTAAGAAGCTCTTCAAAGAATATTGAAGATTGTTGTTATCGATGTGGTAAAATTGGACATTGGTCTAAGAACTGTCGAACAAATCAATATTCTGTTAATCAATATCAAGAATCCCTAAAGGGAAAAGGAAAAGAGGCGAACCTTGTGGATGACCTTGATACAAAAATCACTGAGCCAACAAGTGACTACTTTAATGAATAAATTTTCTATTATATGTCCATATCAAATAAATGGATATAGATTTACGATCTATACCATATCTACTTTACTATATCTTTCCTTATTATGTACTTTCGTTTATAACATATTTTGAATGTAATATATTGATGAATTATGTACTCATTATTTGTTTCTCATATTTTTGAAGTTCATGATGTACACTACTGGAGTGCAAAATCAGTCAAATGGTGGGAATCTTTGTATTGCAAACAGTGGTACCACACACACTATACTCAAATCTAAAAAATATTTCACTAATTTTAAAGCAACAGAAGGAACAGTACATACTATATCAGGTCCTGCGGATTTAATAAAAGGAATGGGAAAGGCAAAATTTATGTTACCAAATGGTACAAATTTTCAGATAAAAAATGCCTTATTTTCTCCCATGTCAAAGAGAAATTTGTTAAGCTTCTCTGACATATACCAAAATGGATATGATTATCGGTCAGTGACTACAGAAAATGATAAATACTTAAGTATCACTGACAAGAAGCATGTGATTGAAAAACTACCAAAATTAGTTCTGGTTTACATTATACATATATAAATGTACCAGAAGTACACATGGTAGTTAATGAAAATGCATGTGATCCTGTAATGATCAATCTGTGGCATGAAAGATTAGGCCACCCATGATCAACAATGATGAAAAGAATAAATCAAAATACACATGGACATTGATGTTTGCGAGGTGGTGTATAAAATACTATTAATTTTTACAAGGAAATACTATTAAATACGATACAATTTTACACAAGTGATTTATTTATTTATAGAGTGGATATACCTAAACCTTGCTACAACACTTATAGGCAGTGTACCTAATCGTACAGTAGTGTAGTTTTTAGTAAGTCCGGTTCGTTCCACAGGGATCTTTTAAACAAGCTTAACGCTATATTTTTAAAAACTATATTTGTAAAAATACAAAAATATATAAGTAATATTATTATTATAAAAGAGGGTTTTTTACCGTTTAATGACCGGTTTGTCGATTTTAAAACTTTAGTCACAGTTAAAACCTAATGTAAAATATTAATTATATAAAAGACTTAATTTAAAACGTAAAGTAAATAACGATAATGAAATTGCGATAAATAAAAGTGCGATAAATAAAATAACGGTAAATAAAATTGCGATAATTAAAAGTGCAAATAAATATGAAATAAAGGAAATTAAATATGACATAAAGGAATTATGCTTATTTAAACTTCCGTAATCATGATATTCGACGTGTTATTTTTAATTTATTCCCATGGGTTAATTGTCCTTTGTCCTGGATTATTCGATATGTCCATACGGATTTGTCCATAATAGTCCATCAGTCATAATCATAAAGTGCGAAAGTCTTCGTCAAATTATTCTTATTCCCGAAGTCAAATATTCCAACTAATTGGGGATTCGAATTGTAACAAGGTCTTAATACTTTGTTTAATGAATACACCAGGTTATCGACTGCGTGTAAACCAAGGTTTTACTACTTTGTTAACAATTACACCAATTACCCTTGAATGTAATCCATCCCTGTTTCAACAAGTCTATTAACTATTAATCCAGTTCCGTGTCCGGTAAAATGAACAATTATTGGTATTTATAGATATCCCGCCCACCGTACCCAGTCAAGCGTATGTGGTTATATATAAATACGTCAAATTATAAGTCTATATATTAAATTAACGAGGTATTGTTTAGTTAATATAAAACCCATTAATAGCCCATAGTCTAATTTCCACAAGTGTCGTTCTTTTGTCCAAACCCCAATTATGGTACAAAGCCCAATTACCTAAATTTAATATTTTAGCCCAATATCATGATTACTTTGTCTTAAATAAGCATAATAATAACTTAGCTACGAGACATTAAATTAAAAAGGTTGAACATAACTTACAATGATTAAAAATAGCGTAGCGTTACACGGACAGAATTTCGACTTACACCCTTACAACATTCGCTAACATACCTTTATTATTAGAATTAAAATTAAAATTAAAATTAAAATTATAATATATATATATCGTTGAGTGATGGAAGAGAAAAAGATGTTGATATATGATCACCAAACTGCGAAATTTATAGGCATGTGGCCAGCCACCTACTGCCATGCGATCGCATGGAAAATGCTCTGCATGGCCTGCTTTTCCAGCTCACAGGTCTTTGTTTGTTTATTTGCCGACGTTTTTATAAATAAATATAGTATATAAATAATTTTAAGAATTATTTAAATATTATATTATATTTATGTGCATAGTTGACTTGTAATTTTTAGTCCGTTGCGTCGAGCGTTGAGAGTTGACTCTGGTCCCGGTTCCGGATTTTCGAACGTCCTTGCGTACAATTTAATATCTTGTATTTTGCGTTTCGCGTCTTGTACTCTTCTAATTTTGAGACGTTTCTTATCAATAATTGGAACCACTTTGATTGTAATTTGTACTTTTGAGCTTTTTGGTCGTTTACGTCTTCAATTCGTCGAATCTGTCTTTTGTCTTCACCTTTATTATTTAAACGAATATCACTTGTAAATAGAACACTTGCAACTAAAAGCTTGTCTTTCTTGAGGCATAATGCTATGAAATATATGTTTGTTTTTAGCATTATCAAATATTCCCACACTTGAGCGTTGCTTGTCCTCAAGCAATATAGTCTTGAAATAAAAATACTAGAATCACTTCTTTATTCTTCACACTTTGTACATCAGTGATTTCTATACGGCGGTATGAACAATGATAGTAACGATGTGGTTTACAGTCCCACATGACTATAAAAATTTAGATCCTTAAAGAAATTGGATCTTTATGTAAACATTTGATATTTTTGAAAATTAAATCTAGCTTTTACCCTAGATAAGTTTTCCGGAATAACCCTTCACCGGTGTTTGCAAATTATTTTTGTGGGTTTTGTGGGTTTCAGATTTTAAAATTTTAGCTCAAAACTTGCGGTTTTGTGTCACCCACTTGCTAACCTTGTATTGGGAAAGCAACACGTCCAGTATACTTGTTCCGTATATTACCTTTCGGTAAACTACCATCCGGTTGTAAAGGAAAGTGTTGAACAAGCAACTGTTAAGGCAATGTCCCCTGACATGCTTTTAATTATGGTCTATAACATGTCGGATGCAATTACTATCCTTGATAGGAGCAATAGTAAAGCTCACCCTATAGTTTTTCGGTCTGGCACAAGGTCCTGTCTTCGACCATGTTATGCAACCACCGTTCTTACGGTTGACACCCGATTTGGTTCAGGTGACCTAATAAATTCCAGGTGAATTCCTAGGATTTTACATTCAATGGTAATGAACGCATTAAAAATGGGTTTTCAGAAAACAAATCGGTTTGTAATTTGATCAAAATATTTTCTCGTTCAAGCTCGAGTTTAGATATCATCGAATTCCATGAGTTTGTAATTCTCAATCTTTAAGGTCAATCTCTAGGATTGAGTAATACCAGGCTTAAAAGCTGATTTTTAATATTTAAGGAGATTATCCTTTTCTGGGGGTCTAATTCATTAGTCTTATCAAGCTAATTTGCACGGCGCCCTCTGCATTTTACGAGACAGATCCTCTCATGGTTAGGATAAGTCTGACCACTTGGTGACCCTGTTTGATGCTGAGGTCCGTGGATTTCCAGCTGATTTTCGAGAAAACTTTTCAAGGTTTTTTGTAGACTCTACAACTGGTCTGGAAGACAACTTCCTGACCTAAATCAAGAAGCGCGTGTCTTTTTTGGAAGACTTTACTTCATTTTAATGATGGAATTGATTCATCGTGTAGATCCATCTTTCTTTCAAATATATTATAAGAAATTGGGTAAAACGGTTAATTTTGTCCAAAACAAAAGTATCTTCAGTTATTTGTACAAAAATATGTGATATATGTTTTAAATAACTTGGTAAATTTTTCCCACACTTGGCTTTTATTTTCCTTTCTTTGCCTTTTTAATGTCCTCTATTCCATTTTAAATGAATTCTAACATTTTGGGTTGCTTCTCAATTTATGTCCTTTCCGAGGTAACAATAATTTCGGTGTTTAACACCTAGTTTTATCGCTCATAAATATGTATAAACATGATTTTGAATTCATCTAATTGAAAATTTTGTAAATTTTACTAGAAATGGGTAGTCAGTATATAAGACTAGGGCTGTTCTTTATTATCAGAGAGTACTAGATTCTAATACAACTACTGCATTACTAGTATTTTTAATGGTAACCAAGTGTTTAAGATAATAATTTTTTAAAAATCCGAAAGAATTTAACCCCTTCCCACACTTAAGATCTTGCAATGCCTTCATTTGCAAGAAATCAGTAACAATTTAAATTATTGAGGGTGATTAGCGTAGAAAAATGATTAAATTTTACCAAATTTTCCAAACATATTGGCGTTTGTTTGCTGAATGATAAATGGTGCACATTATTTGTTCATTCCGTCTTGTTGTTACATCACATTTGTTTTTCGTTTTGTCGTCAAAATTAGTAGCTTTTGCTGAACTTAATGCCAGTCTTTGAAAGTGCGTTGTTTTACCCTGTTTTTGTACATGAGATAAACAACAAACATACATAATATTTTTATTTAATTTTTTTTTAAAACCTTTATTAATAAAACAATAAATTGAGTAATTTAAATTTTTGTTTTCCTTTTTATTTAGGACGAGGTTGTTTTGGTACATTGACCTAGTCTGTCCCTCGACAAAATTTTAAAATTTGTCATTTTAAAGCGTTTGTTTTAAAAGCAAAGATTTTTAAGTTTTTTAATGTTTTTGGCATACTTTAGATCAATAAGATTAAAAATAATGATAATAAAAGTTCTCGTCCCTCCCTTGGGTAGAGCAATTTCGGTTCAACGGCCTAGTTTTCAACTCACGACGAATTTTAAAAATCATATTTTTAACTTAGCGAAATAAAGTAAATTTTTGTTTTTAAATTCACACCAAACTTAATATTTAAATTGCATAAAATTAAAAATTCATATTATTAAAATTTTAAAAATTCACACCAAATTTATATTATATTTTTTTTATACATACAAACTTATATTAAAAACATAATTTTTTCAAATATTTACAAACTTAAATATATTGATTTAAAAAGTTTACAATAATAATTTAATATTAATATATTAATTTTAAAAACAAAGTAAAAATAAAAATTAAAAATCTTTTTGGTCTTTTATCCCACTTTAATCAATCAAATATTATCAAAAATATACACCCCTCTTTTCGGTAAAGTAATTTCGACTATATTACCTAGTTTTACTCCTGACAAATTTCTGAAATATTTTGGGTTGATTGATTAAAGATATTTATACCTTAAGAATAAACCTTAAATTTCTCAGTGATGTAATAAATTTTTGTATGATATCAATAATTTCGGTTACGTGTACCAAATTTTATTGAATACCAATTTAATACTTTATAGCGAATGATTTAGCGTTTATTATTAAAAGGTTAAAAACAATAAAATAAATAAAAACTGTACATACTTACCTGTGAGATAGAATTCTCAGTGACTTGCTTTAGCCCACTCATAAGATAGTCGGACTAATTGGTTTTCCATAGCTACATAGGCGTAACCTCGAGCATTCAACGATTTTTCTTCGAAACATATGAATGGTCCATCTCTACATGAAGTAACGAACTCGATATTGGAATATGTCTGATTCGTCGAGCATTTTCCTTCAAATGACCATTTTCCGCATTTGTGACATCTTTCAAGGTGCCGTGCTCTTCTTTTCGCTGCGGATTTTGATTTTCCTTTACCAAAAAGTAACTTATTATGTTCGTTCCTGAGTTCTTTTCTTACTCCGTCCAATTTGGCTCTTATTACTGATACCAGGTCACTCGGGAGTGTGTTATTATTACGTTTAGTGATCAAAGCGTGTAGCATTAGACCATGGTTCAGATCAAAGGAATTCTTCATCTCGTAAAACCTAAAAAAATAAAAATTCAGAATGGGGGGAGAAGACTAGTTCTTTAGGGTCTGCTAGGGAAAGACCATTCGGATTCCATTCTCGAGAACTACACGAAAACAGAAATTCTAACTCTAACAGAAATACATATTACCCTAAAAAGATTCGAACCTCCCCACACTTAGTTGAAATTGTGATTAACGTTATTTTCAATTGGATCATCAACAACTTGTATATCTCTGACTTTTGCTTCAATCCATTTGTTGATTTCCTCCGTAACTTTCACAAATTCAACTAACATTGCCTTTTCTTTTGGCGATAAATTGGATAGTAATCAGTTACATAACTTAATGTTTCCCTTAATCCTAGCATCGTGAATCTGTTTATAAAGTTTCTTCGTTGAACTGTTAAAAATGGGTTCATCTAATTTCTTATCATCAACGGGGTTCTTTGTGATCGGATCATCATTAAGTGTTTCTTCATCTTCCCTACACTTATGCATTTTTATTGGTTTAACAGTTTTGGTTGGTGGAGATCTAAACTTTCGGTTCACAAAGGTGATCGATTTATCACTATTCCTAAGTGTCATTCTACCTTCTCTTACTTCAATGAACGCCTCGGTGGTTGCTAAAAATGGGCGACCTAAAATTAGAGGAATATCAAGGTTTTCCTCTATATTAATCACGATGAAGTTTGCAACAAAGGTCAAACTTCCCACGTTAACAAGTAAATTATTTGCTATTCCAACCGGGTGTTTAATGGTTAGGTCAAATGATTGAACACCTATTTTGGTTAGTTTTAATTTACCCATACCTAATCTTTTGTATAAGGAAAGAGGCATAATATTTGTACTTGCTCCTAAATCTGCGAGTCCATTATATACAGCACCATCATTAAGCAAGCAAGAAATGATAAATTCACCCAGGTCTTCTGTTTTAGTAAGTCGAGTTCGTTTGTAAACCTTTTTCGGGTGTTCTTTTATTGGTTATTTCACTTCTATTTGAACTTCTTGTTCACATTTTTCTTCGTTTCTTGGAATGGGAGGTTTGTATAGAAATTCTTCTTCATCACTCCAATTTGAATCCTCTCCATTTTTCAATTTTGATTTTTCATATGTTGTTGATAACATATTTATGTTTTCATTTTGAAAGTTTTCTTGGGTGGTGAAATTATGATTGACTTCATTGTCAACTTCCATCGGACCATGTATGTAATGTTTCACTCTGTGACCATTAACATTAAATTCAATCCCATTTGAATTTATCAATTCTACTGTTCCATATGGGAAAACTCTTTTGACTATAAATGGTCCAGACCATCTTGATTTCAATTTTCCAGGAAATAGCTTGAATCGTGAATTGAAAAGAAGAACTCTGTCTCCTTCTTTAAATTCTTTTGAACTTCTGATTCTTTTATCATGCCATTTCTTCGTTCTTTCTTTATAGATTAACGAATTTTTGTATGCCTCAAGTCTTAATTCTTCTAATTCGTTTAGTAGACTTAGCCGTAGACGTCCAGCTTCATGTAAATCAAGATTACATGTCTTCAAAGCCTAAAATGCTTTGTGTTCAATTTCTAGTGGAAGATGACATGCTTTTCCGTAAAAGAGTTTAAAAGGTGTGGTTCTAATTGGAGTTTTGTAGGCTGTTCTAAAAGCCTAGAGTGTATCCTCCAATTTCATGAACCATTCATTTGGATTTGATCCTACGGTTTTCTCTAGAATACGTTTTAAAGCTCGGTTGGTATTTTCAACTTGTCCACTTGTTTGTGGATGATAAGCAGTGGAGATTTTATGAGTTACTCCATATCTTTTGAGAACTTTCTCAAGTTGATTGTTACAAAAATGAGTACCCCGATCACTTATTAAAGCTTTCGGTGTTCCAAACCTTGCAAAAAGACGTTTTAAAAAGTTGACTACAACTCGTGCATCGTTAGTCGAGAGAGCTTGTGCTTCTGCCCATTTAGATACATAATCAATGGCAACGAGAATGTAGAGATTATTATGAGATTTTGGAAATGGACCCATAAAGTCAATACCCCAAATGTCAAATACTTCACATACTTGAATGACATTTTGTGGCATTTCATCACGTTGACTTATTTTTCCGACCCTTTGACAAGCATCACAGGATTTGCAAAGAAGGTGTGTGTCTTTGAAAATTGTAGGCCAATAGAATCCAGCATCGTAAACTTTTCTTGCTGTGAGTTGAGGCCCATAATGCCCTCCTGTTGGTCCTGTGTGACAATGGTTTAATATTTGACTAGCTTCATCTCCGAATACACATCGGCGTATTATTCCATTGGGACAACTTTTAAACAAATGTGGATCTTCCCAGAAATAGTGTTTTATATCACTGAAGAATTTCTTTCATTTTTGGTACGATAATCCTTTTTTAAGGAATCCACATACTAAGTAGTTTGCATAGTCTGCAAACCATGGAATTTCATTATAATCTATCTTCAATAGATATTCATCAGGAAAGTTGTCTTGTATAGCCGATTCATTTAGAACTTCTAATTCAGGATTTTCAAGACGAGAAAGATGATCAGCGGCGAGATTTTCTGCTCCCTTTTTATCTCGGATTTCAATATCGAACTCTTGTAAGAGTAAGATCCAACGAAATAATCTTGGTTTGGCATCTTGTTTCGAAAATAGGTATCTAAGAGCAGAATGGTCAGTATAGACCACCGTTTTTGCTAGAACGAGATATGAACGAAATTTGTCAAAAGCAAAGACAATAGCAAGGAGTTCTTTTACAGTAGTTGTATAATTCGTTTGTGCTCCTTGTAACGTCTTACTAGCATAATAAATAGGTTGAAATCGTTTTTCAATCCTTTGTCCTAAAACGGCTCCCATTGCAAAATCACTTGCATCGCACATTAGTTCAAACGGTAGATTCCAATTTGGAGTTATCATGATTGGCGCATTAGTGAGTTTTTCTTTAAGAATATTAAAAGATTTGATACATTCATCGGAAAAGATGAATGGAGCATCCTTTTCAAGGAGTTTATTCATAGGAGTGGCAATTTTAGAAAAATCTTTTATGAAACGTCGATAAAAACCGGCATGCCCTAGAAAACTCCTAACTCCTCTAACATTGGTGGGATGTGGAAGTTTAGCAATTACATCTACTTTAGCTCTATCCACTTCAATTCCTTCCTTTGAAATTTTATGTCCAAGAACAATGCCTTCTTTAACCATGAAATGGCATTTCTCCCAATTAAGTACTAGATTTGATTGTTCGCATCTAATAAGCATTCGTTCAAGATTAACTAGACATGATTCAAATGTATCACCAAAGACTGAAAAGTCATCCATGAAAACTTCCATGCATTCTTCTATCATGTCGTGAAAAATCGCCATCATGCACCTTTGAAAGGTTGCAGGGGCGTTACAAAGTCCAAATGGCATGCGTTTGTAAGCAAAAGTACCATAGGGGCACGTGAATGTGGTTTTCTCTTGGTCCTCGGGTGCTATTGGAATTTGAAAATATCCGGAAAAACCATCAAGAAAACAATAGTAACTATTTCCGGCTAATCTTTCCAACATTTGATCAATGAAAGGTAAGGGAAAGTGATCTTTTCTGGTGGCGTCATTTAATTTTCTATAATCAATACAAACACGCCATCCTGTTACAGTCCTAGTAGGAATAAGCTCATTTTTTTCATTTGTGATGACAGTCATGCCACCCTTCTTAGGTACGCATTGAACTGGGCTTACCCATGGACTATCAGAGATTGGATAAATTAAACCTGCATCTAGCAGTTTAATAATATCTTTCTTAACAACATCTTGCATATTTGGATTTAGTCTTCGTTGGCGTTGCACATACATTTTATGACCTTCTTCCATAAGGATTTTATGTGTGCAATACGAAGGACTTATTCCTTTAATATCATGAATCTTCCATGCAATAGCTGGTTTATGAGCTTTTAGCACAGAAATAAGTTGAGATTTTTCATTTTCAGTAAGAGAAGACGATATTATTACAGATAATTCAGATTCATCATGTAAATAAGCATATTCCAAATGGTTTGGAAGTGGCTTTAACTCTAATGTCGGTGGTTCTTCTATCGATGATTTATATCGATATCTGTCTTCCTCTTTTAGCATTTGAATTTCTTCTGTTGTTGGTTCATATCCATTAGCCATAAGTGTAGCTAACATTTCAGCTTCTTCAATTGGTTCAGTTCCTTCTCCTAAAGAACATTCTCCTGTTCCTTGTAATTCTGAAAATTCTTCTAACAATTATGCATGTGAATTTATAGTTTGAATATAATAACATGTACCATCTGCAGATTGCGGTTGTTGCATGGCTCTATCAACAGAAAAGGTAACACTCTCGTCCTCTATACTTAGGGTCAGTTTCTTACCAAACACGTCTATTATTGCCTTAGCCGTGTTTAAGAATGGTCTTCCTAATATGAGAGGAACTCGAGAATCTTCTTCCATGTCCAGAATAACAAAATCTACTGGAAATACTAAAGTACCAACTTTAACTAGCATGTTCTCCATTATCCCTCTAGGATATTTTACTGATCGATCGGCTAGTTGTATGCTTATTCGTGTTGGTTTCAATTCTCCAAGGTCTAGTTTAGTGTATAGTGAATATGACATTAAATTTATACTAGCACCTAAGTCTGCCAATGCTTCTATTGAACTAAGACTTCCCAGAAAATATGGAGTTGTGAAACTTCCTGGATCTGAAAGTTTTTTTTGGTATCTTATTCAACAGCACTGCAGAACAATTAGCATTCATTGTAACAGCCGAGAGTTCTTCCATTTTATTTCTATTCGTGATCAGATCTTTCAGAAATTTAGCAAATCTAGGCATTCCTGAAATTACATCAATGAAAGGAAGATTTACATTTATTTGTTTAAACATATCCAAGAATTTGGATTGCTCGGCTTCAAGTCTCTCTTTTCTCATTTTACTCAGGTAAGGAAGTGGTGGTTGGTATGGTTTAACATAAGGTTTAGCCTTAACTGTGTTATTTTCATTAACCTTTTCAACTACTGGTTCTGTTTCCTTATCTTGCTAAGGTTGTGGTTCTTGTGGAGTAGGAATAGCTTCATCAGAAATTACAGGCAATTCAGGTGGTTTAAGTGTAATACCACTTCTTGTGGTAATGGCTTTAGCTGTTTCATTCCGGGGGTTAGCATTTGTATCACTAGGTAGACTTCCCGGTTTTCTTTCACCTATTAACCTTGCTAGGTTACTTACTTCTTGTTCCAAATTTTGAATAGAAGCTTGTTGATTTCTAAATGCTTGAGCATTTTGTTCATTGGTTTGTTTCTGAGATGTGAAAAACTGCGTTTGAGATTCAACTAGCTTCGACATCATATCTTCTAAATTTGGCTTTTTATCATTGGTTTGTGGTGGTTTGTTTTGAAAAATAGGTCTTTGCTGATTGTAAGTATTGTTGGATACTTGTTGGTTGCTAGGACCTTGTTGGTTGTTGTATGGAACATTTCGGTTATAATTCTGATTTTGATTGTAGATTGGTCTTGGCGGTTGATAATTATTTTGATAATTATTTCCAGGCCTTTGGTTCATGTATGAAACATTCTCTCTTTGTTCCATTGTTAGTTCAATACTGAGACAATCTTTTGTCAAATGTGGTCCTCCACACTGCTCACAACTAATTCGTATTGAGTTAATATCTTTAGTCATCTTTTTCATTCGTCTCTCGACAGCATCTATCTTTGCAGAAATGGAATCAAAGTCATGACTAGAATCAACTCTAGCTGCTTTAGATGATCTAACGATATCTTTTTCTTGGTGCCACTCATTTGAGTGGGAAGCAGTGTTATCAATAATTTTGTAAGCGTCAGTTGCGGTTTTCTTCATAATTGAACCACCAGCTGCTATATCGATATCTTTTCGTGTAGTGATGTCGCATCCTTGGTAGAATATTTGTACTATTTGACAAGTGTCTAAACCATGTTGCGGACATCCTCTTAATAACTTTCCAAATCTTGTCCACGCTTCATATAGAGTTTCATTTGGCTTTTGTGTGAAGGTAATAATTTCTCCTTGAAGTCTTACGGCTTTAGATGCCGGAAAGAATTGTTTAAGAAATTTTTCAACTAAAACGTCTCATGTATCAATCGCCCCTTCAGGTAACGATTGTAACCAATCTTTGGCTTCTCCCTTTAAAGTCCAGGTAAATAACATGAGATAGATCTGTTCATCCTCCACTTCCCTTATTTTAAATAGAGTACAGATGCTATTAAAGGTTCGAAGATGTTCATTTGGATCTTCCTTCAGGCACCACTAAATTGGCATTGATTAGTTACCATATGTAGAATTTGTCCTTTGATTTCATAATATGGCGCATTAATGTCAGGTTGAGTAATTGCGTGACCTTGGCTAGTGCGTTTAGCTCGCATTCGGTCTTCCATACTTAGAGGTTCCAGATTCTCCATGATTGAATTTGTTGAATCTGAATCACTAGAGTATTCTGATTTAATGGGTTGTTTCTCGACAATCTCCGTTTGAATGATTGGTCGACTGGATGACGATTCTAAAGAAAAAATCAACTGCGACAATATTTGCTAGATGTCTTGATCGAGTTACAGGTGGTGAACGTACAAAAGGTGGTGAACGTTTTGCTCGGTGCATTCACTGAATATCCTATTAGTTATAAAAATAAAAATTATATAAGTTATCAAATTAATAGACTTTTCTACTTTTGCCCACGTTTCGAATAGCCAATAGATGCAGCAGGGAGCCAGAACCCTTTAAATCGAAAGCTCACAACTCAGCCACTAACAAATCCAACTATTACTACGAAGCAGAAAATTTGGATGTCTATCAATTCAACCACTAAAAATAATTTTTCGTTGAAATTTAAAGAAATTTTAGAGAAGAAATAGAAAATTCTATGTCCTAAAAACTAGAGCGACGAAAAATAAGAAAGAAAAAGAGCGCGTCGAAAAATAAGAAAGTAGCGCGTCGATACTTAAAAAGGTACTAAAATATAAAAACGGCGTCGCAAAATTCTAAAGCACCTAAATCTTAGTCTAAAGAAAAAGCACTTAAGGGATTTTACAGGAAAGCCTAAAAATCTAGAAATAAAAATAACTATGGCAAAAACTATGACTTAAAAGTAAATACGAGCGAAAAATACAAATATTACGCTAAAACAAACAAAAAGATACAAAATATAAAAAATAATCTTAAAGTTGCAAAAAGTACAATTTTTATAAAAATATTATTTTTATATTATTTATTTTATAAAACTATTAATTTTATATATTAATAAAACTAATTAAACTAAAAATACAAATTAATAATAAAAACTAAAACTAATTAATTTAAAATTAAACCCTAATTAGGGTTTTAATAATAATAATAAATAATACTTCGTAACTAATGCAGATTTAGGTCAAACTGTGGCGTGCAGACAGGGCCATGCGATCGCATGGTCCTCACGTTAAAAATCCATGCGGTCGCATGGATAAGGATTTCGGGCCAGGTTCTGGGCTGCTACAGTGTAGTGGCCCAAATGTTTTTTTTTTTTGTTTTGCTGTTTTTAAAATAAATAAATTTTTATATAAAATAATAAAATACTTATATTTAAAAACTAAAATAGAAATAAAAATACTTTTTTAATTTTATATATTTTAAACAAACTTTTAAAAATAAATACATAGATATTTTTCTTTTATATTTTTGTATATATTTTTTTTTCTTTTTATATATTTTTTAAAAACGTATATTTTTAATAAAAACTTAATAAAATTCTAATAATTTTTTTTTATATAGCGTTGCGCTTCCGGTGTTTAAGCAAGAAGTCCCCGGCAGCGGCGCCAAAAATACTTGATGTTTGCGAGGTGGTGTATAAAATACTATTAGTTTTTACAAGGAAATACTATTAAATACGATACAATTTTACACAAGTGATTTATTTATTTATAGAGTGGATATACCTAAACCTTGCTACAACACTTATAGGCAGTGTACCTAATCGTACAGTAGTGTAGTTTTTAGTAAGTCCGGTTCGTTCCACAGGGATCTTTTAAACAAGCTTGACACTATATTTTTAAAAACTATATTTGTAAAAATACAAAAATATATAAGTAATATTATTATTATAAAAGGGGGTTTTTTACCGTTTAATGACCGGTTTGTCGATTTTAAAACTTTAGTCGCAGTTAAAACCTAATGTAAAATATTAATTATATAAAAGACTTAATTTAAAACGTAAAGCAAATAACGATAATGAAATTGCGATAAATAAAAGTGCGATAAATAAAATAACAGTAAATAAAATTGCGATAATTAAAAGTGCAATTAAATATGAAATAAAGGAAATTAAATATGAAATAAAGGAATTATGCTTATTTAAACTTCCGTAATCATGATGTTCGACGTGTTGTTTTTAGTTTATTCCCATTGGTTAATTGTCCTTTGTCCTGGATTATTCGATATGTCCATACGGATTTGTCCATAATAGTCCATCAGTCATAATCATAAAGTACGAAAGTCTTCGTCAAATTATTCTTATTCCCTAAGTCAAATATTCCAACTAATTGGGGATTCGAATTGTAACAAGTTCTTAATACTTTGTTTAATGAATACACCAGGTTATCGATTGCGTGTAAACCAAGGTTTTACTACTTTGTTAACAATTACACCAATTACCCTTGAATGTAATCCACCCCTGTTTCAACAAGTCTATTAACTATTAATCCAGTTCCGTGTCCGGTAAAATGAACAATTATTGGTATTTATAGATATCCCGCCCACCGTACTGAAAGGACCCGTCCTGATCCATCCGGACGAAATCCATATTGATTATAAACAATTCACAACAGTTGATTACATCGCGAGGTATTTGACCTCTATATGATACATTTTACAAACATTGCATTCGTTTTTGAAAAGACAATCTTTCATTACAACGAAAGTTGACGGCCTGCATACCATTTTATAATATATCTAACTATAACTGATTTAATAATAATCTTGATGATCTCAACGACTCGAATGCAACGTCTTTTGAAATATGTCATGAATGACTCCAAGTAATATCTTTAAAATGAGCAATTACACAGCGGAAGATTTCTTTCGTACCTGAGAATAAACATGCTTTAAAGTGTCAACTAAAAGGTTGGTGAGTTCATTAGTTTAACATAAATAATCATTTCATAATTTTAATAGACCACAAGATTTCATAATTCCATTTCTCATAAACATATGTCCCATGCATAGAGACAAAATATCATTCATATGGATTGAACACCTGGTAACCGACATTCACAATATGCATATAAGAATATCCCCATCATTCTAGGATCCTCCTTCGGACATGATATAAATTTCAAAGTACTAAAGCATCCTGTACTTTAGATGGGGCTTGTTGGGCACGATAGATCTATCTTTAGAGTTCGCGTCAATTAGGGTGTCTGTTCCATAATTCTTAGATTACCAGACTTAATAATAAGGGGCATATTCGGTTTAATAATCCAGCCATAGAATGTAGTTTTAAGTACTTGTGTCTATTTCGTCAAACATTTATAAAAGCAGCGCATGTATTCTCAGTTCCAAAAATATATATTGCAAAAGCATTTAAAAAGGGAGCAAATGAAACTCACCTAATGTATTTTGTAGTAAAAATACATATGACTAATTTGAACAACGCAGGGTTGGCCTCGGAGTCACGAACCTATATCATTTGTATATAAATTAAAACATATAGTCGTAATCAGATAGGTTTATATATATAATTTATTAATTATATCATCTTTATATTAAATATATATATATATATATATATATATATATATATATATATATATATATATATATATATATATACGTATCATATATTCATTTTTTGTATAACGCTAATAATGTTGTTATGTTATATGTATTTATATATGTATATATCATTCGTTTGTAAAAATAATAATTTTAGAAATACTATGATTAAATTAATATTGATAAAAAATAATAATAATAATAATACTTTATATTAATAAATAAGGTATTATTGTTAATATTTATATTAATACTAAATATAATGATATTTATAATAATAACTGTAAAATATTAATTTTTTGGTTAATGATACTTATAATAATGATTTTTAGTAATTACATATTAATAATACTCATTATAATATAAATAATCATATTTATAATGATAATAATAATAATAATAATTATGATACTTATAAGGATATCTATAATACTGATAATAATAATAATACTATTGGTTAACAAAAGTGATACTAATCCTAATACTGATGAAATTACGGATAATCTTGTATTATTTTTATAATTATAATAATAACCCTAATATATTAATGATTGTAGTAGTTATTCTAATAATACTAAAATAATAATAATAATAATAACAATACTTATATTAATATTATTAATAATTATAATGGTAATAGTAATGAAATTTAAAATCTTTAATCATAACAATACTAAATAATAACTGGTATTAATATTAGGAATAATTACTATAATATTAGTCACAATAATAATTCCTAACAAAAATAACAATAATATTAAATATAATGATAATAGTAATAATAATAAATATTAGAGAAAACTACCTTTAAATCGAGTTGTAAAAAAAATGGCTCTGCCTAGACTCGAACCCGAGACCCCTCGCTCAACACCCCAACACCCTTAACCAACTGAGCTGATGCTCACTTTCTGATTAAAACCCGAATTTATTTCTTTATAACCCGTATATTTAACTTCATCTTCTTCATTATCAAACTAAAATCGATCAACTCAAACTTATCAATCCCGTAAATAATTTGTTCAGTTTAAAAAAAACATTTAAACGAAATGATAAATTACTCAATAACAGTTTAGGAATTAATTGAAACAAAAAAATAAAAATAAAAAATATGAAGCTGCTGAGCAACGACGGTAAACACAGAAAAAAATGATTTTTGACATTGCAACGTTTTTAGACTTCGAAATCCTCATAAACTATCTTCCAAATCGTCAATGGAATACACGAGAATCATCAATTGCATCAGAATCGTAACCTATTACTCGAATTTGTTCATAGAAAATCGTTTGACTTTTTGATATCAAAACTTTGACTTGAAAATTCTTATTCGATATTAGAAATTGATGGATGAAACTTTGCAGAAACATTGAGTGTGAGAATCCTAACAAAACTGCATTAATACTTTTTGAATTTTAATTTGAAATCGCGTTATGAGTAAAAAGTGTATGAGCAGAGGTTGTAAAAAGCTTTTTCTTTATATTTTCAGTTAAATTTCCCAATTAAGACATATATCAGTAGTGTATAATTGATAGATTGGTATATAGCTGGATAACCTGACAGTTTATTCACTCCAAGGAGAACACAACAAAAAAAATAAAGCAAATGAGGAAAAGTCTTGCACATTTTTGTATATATCTGATTATATAGATATATAATATTTAATTTAATATAATTAATAATAAATATCTATTTTAATAATATTATAAAAATAATAATAATAATAATAATAATAATATTAATAATGATATATCAGTTTATATATATCAATTTATTAATACAAAGTTTCACTATATATATATATATATATATATATATATATATATATATATATATATATATATATATATATATATATATATATTTTGTATTAGAAATAATAATAATATTAATGATACAAAGATTAACATAATAATAATGGAAGTTCTAATAGTAATAATAAAATAACCATCATATTTTAATGTGTGATTATATTTAACCTATTAATAGTATATTTATAACTCTACCACCTATAACATATGTTGAATATTATTTATTCGTTTTACTATGATACATTATATAATATAATATGTGTTTGTATTTTAATTATAACTGTCTTATATATATAAGTGTTATACGTATATACTTACTTGATGTGTTATATTATTTTATTAAAATAAATCGTGACATATAATATCTATAACTTTTATCTATATATTTCAATATTCATATGATAATAATAATTATAGAAATTATTTATATCCATACATAGGTCTACTTATTTGTATAATATTTCTCATATTTAATTTTTAATGAGTTAATAACATTTTATAATTTCCAATACTTACATTTATAATTATGTATATATATTTATATATACTTAGTTGTTTATAAACAATTGTTCGTGAATCGTCGGGAGTGGTCCAAGGTCAATTAAATATATGAACCTAGTTTTAAAGTTTTCGAGACTCAACATTACAGACTTTGCTTATCGGGTCGGAAACATATAAAGATTAAGTTTAAATTTGGTCGGAAATTCCCGGGTCATCACACGTACCCAGTCAAGCGTATGTGGTTATATATAAATACGTCAAATTATAAGTCTATATATTAAATCAACGAGGTATCGTTTAGTTAATATAAAACCCATTAATAGCCCATAGTCTAATTTTCACAAGTGTCGTTCTTTTGTCCAAACCCCAATTATGGTACAAAGCCCAATTACCCAAAATTAATATTTTAGCCCAATATCATGATTACTTCGTCTTAAATAAGCATAATAATAACTTAGCTACGAGACATTAAATTAAAAAGGTTGAACATAACTTATAATGATTAAAAATAGCGTAGCGTTACACGGACAGAATTTCGACTTACACCCTTACAACATTCGCTAACATACCCTTATTATTAGAATTAAAATTAAAATTAAAATTAAAATTATAATATATATATATATATATATATCGTTGAGTGATGGAAGAGAAAAAGATGTTGATATATGATCACCAAACTATGAAATTTATAGGCATGTGGCCAGCCACCTACTGCCATGCGATCGCATGGAAAATGCTCTTCCAGGCCATGCTATCGCATGGCCTGCTTTTCCAGCTCACAGGTCTTTGTTTGTTTATTTGCCGACGTTTTAATAAATAAATATAATATATAAATAATTTTAAGAATTATTTAAATATTATATTATATTTATGTGCATAGTTGACTTGTAATTTTTAGTCCGTTGCGTCGAGCGTTGAGAGTTGACTCTGGTCCCAGTTCCGGATTTTCGAACGTCCTTGCGTATAATTTAATATCTTGTATTTTGCGTTTCGCGTCTTGTACTCTTGTATTTTTGAGACGTTTCTTATCAATAATTGGAACCACTTTGATTGTAATTTGTACTTTTGAGCTTTTTGGTCGTTTGCGTCTTCGATTCGTCGAATCTGTCTTTTGTCTTCACCTTTTATTATTTAAACGAATATCACTTGTAAATAGAACACTTGCAACTAAAAGCTTGTCTTTCTTGAGGCATAATGCTATGAAATATATGTTCGTTTTTAGCATTATCAGACATCCATTGACGGATCAAAAGATCCCTTATGATGCACTTATCCCATGTACATCATGCTCACTTGGAAAATTGATAATAAGACCATCACCTCTTAAGGTTGAAAAAGAATCACCAATGTTTCTTGAAAGAATTCAAGGTGATATATGTGGACCAATTCATCCACCATGTGGACCATTTAGAT
This sequence comes from Rutidosis leptorrhynchoides, assembly GCF_046630445.1. NCBI lineage: Eukaryota > Viridiplantae > Streptophyta > Magnoliopsida > Asterales > Asteraceae > Rutidosis > Rutidosis leptorrhynchoides. The sequence goes on along the minus strand of NC_092341.1, from coordinate 36,609,168 downwards.
ATTTCATTGTCCTAATAGACGCATCTAGTAGATGGTCTCATGTTTGTCTATTATCAAGTCGAAATGTGGCATTTGCAAAATTTCTTGCTCAAATTATTAAATTGAGAGCACATTTCCCTGATTATACTATTAAGAGGGTGATATTGGATAATGCTGGTGAGTTTACATCTCAAGCATTTAATGATTTTTACATGTCTATTGGGATTGTTGTTGAACATCCTGTTGCCCATGTGCATACACAAAATGGTTTAGCCGAATCACTAATCAAACGATTGCAATTAATAGCTAGACCATTGATTATGAGAACAAAACTCCCAGTATCTGTATGGGGTCATGCAATTTTACATGCTGCATCATTAATTCGCATTAGACCAAGTGCAAGTCATACATATTCTCCCTTGCAACTTGCTTTTGGCCATCGGCCAAATATTTCCCACCTTAGAACATTTGGTTGTGCGGTTTATGTTCCTATCGTGCCACCACAACGTACTAAAATGGGTCCTCAAAGAAGGATGGGAATATATGTTAGATATGAAACATCTTCAATCATAAGATATATTGAACCCATGACGGGTGATGTTTTTACAGCACGTTTTGCTGATTGTCACTTTAATGAAACATTGTTCTCTAGATTAGGGGGAGAAATAAAAAATAAAGAAAATGATGTTTCATGGTGTAAACCTCAATTAATGTATCTTGATCCTCGCACAAAAGAATGCGAGATCGAAGTTCAAAAAATAATGCATATGCAAGAACTTGTGAATAAATTGCCTGATGCATTTACAGATACAAAAAGAATGACTAAATCATATATACCAGCAGCAAATGTTCCAGCTCGAATTGAAATTCCAAAAGCTGGCAATAATATCACTCTTGAGTCTTTGCCACGCCAGAAACGTGGGAGACCAATTGGTTCCAAAGATAAAAATCATCGAAAAGGAAAATCAGCTGATAATGAGGTAAAAGAAAGTGTTCAAGAAGAACCACAAATCAATACTCCTTCTGCAGAGGAGATTGATGATGTCAATACGGAATTTTAAATTAATTATGCACATTCAAAAATATTATGGAACCGAAATGAAATGAAAAATCTTGATCAGATATTTTCATATAATGTTGCATATGACATCATGAATGATGATGATGATCCAGAACTAAAATCTGTCATGGAATGTCAAAATAGACATGATTGGGATCATTGGAAAGGAGCAATACGAGCTGAATTTGAATCGCTCAATAAAAGAAAAGTTTTCAGATCTATCGTTCTCACACCTAAAGATGTGAAACCAGTGGGATATAGATGGGTTTTTGTGCGAAAAAGAAATGAGAAAAATGAAGTTACAAGGTATAAAGCTAGACTTGTAGCTCAAGGTTTTTCTCAAAGACCGGGAATTGATTATGATGAAACTTATTCCCCTGTTATGGATGCAATTACTTTTAGATACTTAATCAGTCTGGCAGTTTCTAAAAATTTAGAAATGCATCTCATGGATGTTGTGACTGCTTATCTATATGGATCACTTGATAGTGATATATATATGAAGATACCTGAAGGATTTAAGGTATCAGAAGCAACCAATGCAAAATTCAAAGAAATGTACTCAATCAAGTTACAAAGGTCTTTATATGGGTTGAAACAATCGGGTCGCATGTGGTATAAACGATTAAGTGATTACTTGATATGCAAAGGGTATACCAATAATCTTATTTACCCATGTGTATTCATTAAGAAAACAACATCCGAATATGTGATCATAGCCGTTTATGTCAATAATCTTAACATCATTGATACAAATTGTGACGATCACTCCAAATTCATATGGACGAACACGTTATTCATCGATTTCATTGCGAGGTATTTGACCTCTATATGATACGTTTTGTAAACATTGCACTCTTTTGAAAAGGCACACCATAAATGAATATTTAAATCAAAGGTTTTCGACATCTGATGATTTCTACATATAGACAATCACTGTAAATAATAGTTTACAATAGTACTTCCGTTGACAATGCAGTCAAAATAAGATACATGGTGATGATTTGGTGAATGCAACGTTTCCTTGAAAAATATGTCATTTAAGACTCCATGCACATAGCTTGTCTAACATATAAGCAAACAGCGAAAGACTTCTAGGGAACATGAGAATAAACATGCTAACAAGTGTCAACACAAAGGTTGGTGAGTTCATAGTTTTAATGTTTTGCATAATCTATACATAAAGGTGAATCACAAATTTTCAGTTGTTTCATCCAGAAACGTTTATCAAAATATTCTACGAAATTGAGCACCCTGGTAACTAAACTTAACGTATATATAATTTATACCCTTTGTATAATCATCTTAATAATACACGCAAACCAATGTGTACGCTTCTCGAATAGCATACGTCTGTTAAAAGGCTAGTGCTCTAGCTCGGACGGGGATATCAAGCCCTATGGATCCACATACTACTACTCGCACCCACCAGTTCTTATAACTGGCAGTTACTAGTTATCAAATCTAAGGGATTTTCGGTTCAAACTCAGTGTAGAATTTAGTATGTACTTGTATCCATTGCGTATAAAATAAAGTCCATGTATTCTCAGCCCAAAAATATAGATTACAAAAGTAATTAAAAAGGGAGCAAATGAAACTCACCTTAACAGCACATAAAGGCGTTCACCGAAACGTGACCGAAACTCGGAATACCAATTAACCGTAGATCTCAACCTAGAGAACATATGTTGGTCAATAAATGTCTTATCAAGCTAGGTATGGTCATAGTGTATCACAATCCTAATGCTCGAGATCGACATACAAAAGTTATCAAAAGTCATTTCAAAAAGTCAACCTGACTCAATACTATAGTTGAATGATCATGGCAATCGAAACATTTTAACATTTCACATAGTTTTCCGATTCTTGTAAAATTAGACTATAGTTTTTATAAGGCTTTAGAATATGATAAAACAATCAATTTTGACAATTGCTCAATAAGACGAAACGTGCCTTATATAGGAATTCATTTACTCGATTAGTAATATTTGAAAATCCAATTAATCAATCTTATAAACAAGTTGTTTAAATCTTAATTGCAGATTCAAAAGTAATTTCAATTAACGTTAATCATAATTCAGTTGACCATATCTTTTAATTCGTTCATCGAAATTACGCTATTTCTAAATGAAAAGTTATTGATTTTTCGCCAGCTTTCCAAAAACATGCATATCATATACCTTTTATCAGTAATATATGTATTAAATTCTTGATTCATTAACGACTAAATTTAACATACAAACATGCATAAACATATATACTCAAGCACTAGTCAGGGATGCACTATTAATATATAAAAGATAAGATATGAATGCTCACGTATCAATATTGTGATTCAATATTGCAGGAAAGGACGTAGACGTAACGGAGATGATAAACACTAGTTTGACTTGCAAATAATACCCATGAACATTACCCATAACCTCCATAGCTATAACCCATAATTTCCTTAGCTTTAACCCGTTTGAGAACCCATTTTAAAAGTGACACGCTCATGACCTCGTCGTAGTATTTTATGTATAATAATACTACTAATAATAATAATAAGATTAATAATAATAATATTAATCTTAATAATAATAATAATAATAATAATAATAATAATAATAATAATAATAATAATAATAATAATAATAATAATAATAATAATAATAATAATAATAATAATAATAATAATAATAATAATAATAATATAAATAATAATACGGAGTAAAGATAGATAGATTTGTGTGTTTGTGAAGTAAACTGATCGAGCTTTTATAGATGTCTCATGAATTCAGACCCCATGCGATCGCATGGGTTCTGTACCTATATGCCATGCGATCGCATGGCTGCTCCTACCAGCTCACATTTGTTTTGTAATTTAGCTCGTCGACATAATTAAATATTAATATAATATATATAATTTAAATTAGTTAATTATATATTATATTATATTCCCGTGCATAGTTGATTTGTAATTTTTGTTCCGATAAGTCGTACGTCGTTACTCGACTTATGTCCCGGTTCCGGTTTTTCGAACGTTACTTCGTACGCTTAGAAAACTAGCACTATACGTTTAGTGACTCGTACCTTTGTCAAAATATAGACTTAAATTATCCATAAACTATACCACTCGAAATATAACTCATACATTTGAGTGTTTTTGTCATTTACTTCTATAAATCATCGTCTCGTAATTTATTAATATAATAGTATTTATCAAACGTTTCATAACCAAGTTAATATGTATTCTCAATATTTATAAACACGTTTTTAAATATACGTCGCAATCTATTCATACAATTAATACTTGTTACGCTTTCAAGTTATAGTCTATATATGTATCTATTTACATATAATTGTTCGCGAATCATCGAGAACAGTCAATGAGTACTTGAACATATGAAAGTAGTTCAAAAATATTGAGATTCAGTTTTACAAACTTTGCTTATCGTGTCGGAAATGTTAATCAAACAAAGATTAAGTTTAAATTTGGTCAGAAATTTCCGAGTCATCACAGTACCTACCCGTTAAAGAAATTTCGTCCCGAAATTTGAGTGAGGTTGTCATGGCTAACAATAAAAATGTTTTCATGACGAATATGAGTTGATAAATAGAATTTTATCACCGTTGAATAATATGGATAAAATAATCCGATTACTCGAAGCGTATAAGAGAAGTTATCGTAAAAGAGTGAAATTGAGATTCGTCTTATCTTTTGACGTAGTCACGATTGATTTCCGGAATTTAAGGAATAGAAAATTTTCATAATCTGAATAAGATTTGATTCTTCGGTAATTGCGGAAATTAGGATTTTCTTTGATTAAATGCGTAATCTGCCTTGATTGCTATGTCTGATATTTTGCTATAAATTGACCTTTTCCATTTCATTTATTTTCACCACTCCTATAATCTTCTTTCTTATTTCATACTTCCTAATAGATTGTGAAAATGCTTAATCCAGTTCTGATTCTTGATATTTTCCCCGCTATCGTATCCTTTATTCTTCTTTTTCATCTGCCACCAGAGGAAGTTATTTTCTTCTACTATTACCTTGGGGTTATAGTGTTTTTCATTCTCCCGTGTCTTTATATTGCTATACGCATTGATATACATGGTTTGTAATTTCGGGGTTGTTATCGGGCTTTATATTTTCCATTATATTTCGGAGATTCATGCTTTCATTTTCTCTTCCCAACCTTAAGTCAAGCGAATAATGGTCCAGAAATCGTAGCTATATATTTTGAAATGAACATAGCTAATGTTCTAAGAAAGAAATTGTAATGGCACGATCTTGATTTGTCAAATTACCAGAATATCTGGAAAAGACCGAATCATCAAGAAAAATATTTTATTGATATGTTTAGAGATTAGATAGAATGAAAGAGTTATGTAACACGGTTTATGATGAGGGTGTGATCTGTGAACCTTTGTCACGTTCCATTAGAAACTCAGCATGACTTACTGTAATATAATCACGTTGATCAAGTGTCATTATATTATACTAACTCATGCTTCAATTCCCAACACTACTTCAAAAACATCCATTTTTTTCAAATTTTTCATAATTTAGGAACTAAAATAGTTTCTTTTATGATGTAACACGGATAGTGCGAAGAGATAAAAATTCGGATAATAATAGTTACGAAAATATCTTCCGAAATATCGAGGATATTTATAATGAAAGATTCGATGATGTTTTAGAATTTTTAAAATATCTGGAATCAAAGGATGATGCAGAAAATTTGTCTATGAAGGTTTAGAATAAGGAGTAAGGTGTTCGCTAACGATTTCAGCAGACACTGAATCATTTGGATTCTTTGAAGGTAGAATTCGTCTTTGTGGTTTGTCCACAGCCTCCTTCATGGTTTGTTTAACCGTTTTTCAGTACCAAATTTTCTCTTTTTCTGTGCTTTTCCAACACACTACTCTTTATTATCAAACTTTCGACTGTTAAAGTTGTTTACAGTTTTTGCTGCTTCATCAGCATTTTTCCAAAATTCGAAGAACTAGTTTCGCAGTTTGGGGTGTTTTTCAGAAACTTCACATTCGAAGTAAGTAAGTCTAGGAGATATACATTATATGTATATATATAACTGTTGGCATAGAATTGCTGCGAAATTCAAAATACTAATTGCTAATTCCCGGTAGTTGGTATGACAATTATTGTTACAAGATGTGGATGAGTACATGATAGGGTTTCAATGAACAATTATAATGGTTTTTCGGAGAGACTTAAACCAATGAGTAATGAAGTTGTTGGTAAGTTTACTGCTAATGTGGTGGAACATGAAAGGTTCCCCGGTAATAAGAACGTATATGTCAAAGTTACAATAAGGCTAATCTGAAAAGTCGAAGTTGACTGGTTGGAAGTGTGAGAAAACTGGATACTTTGAAAAGGATTGCAAGATTATTTTCGGTAATAACAATGCTAAAGGATCTTTCATAGTTTTGAAGTCAAAGTATAGCTTTGAAAGATGTAGAGATCTAAGAATGATGTCACTTGTTAAATCTTGACATGGATTCTGTTCTGTCAGAATATGTAATTGAATTTGAATAAGAATGGTTGTTCAGATTTCTATGAACGAATGTATAGCGTTGTGAAAGTAGTGGGTATAGTCAATAATTTTTAAATCAAAATTGAAGAATGTACAGTGTAACATATTAATTGTGAACTTATATATTTCTCGGGTATTACTTACCCGTTAAAAATTTCACAAGTAATATATTGTACAGAATAATTTTACTACAGTCTTTATGAAAATATATGTATGAATATTTTCTTCAGATGTAATACAGATTTAATGAGTTAATATCATATTAAGCTCATTTAATTTTAGGTTGAATTAGAAATGAATAATCTCTAAAACATTAAAGATTTCATAATCTTCGCAGAGTATTTCACTAATGTAATCAATACTTCGTTATTCAGTTTTATTGATATTTCCTCAGTGAATTATGTTGGTGCTTATGGAACTCTTGCTAACTTCGCAAGGTACGAATGATGTTTTCTGGAAAGTTTCAAGTACATCGAAAATGAAAGTGTAAAATCAATCATGTATTTGAATAATAAACTTGATTTATTATGAAATGGAATCTATTAAGTCGAAGCAAAGATTATAGTTAATGATTGTTAAGTCATTAACGAAGGATGTATAACATATTAGTAACATGAACTAACCGAGTAGTACCTACCAGTTATGATTCACATGTAATAGCTTAGTACGAAAAGATTTATTTTGATTTCAAATTTCACACACACATATATATATATATATATATATATATATATATATATATATATATATATAATATACATATAATTTCTTCAGAGGAAATGAGTTAATACTTCATAACTCGTTGATACAATATACGCGTTGTTGATTTGTGATGATATCGGTGATTATGAAATTGGCGGAACTTGTAGTGCTACAGGTTTTGCCGGTGTTGGTGATACTGACGGTACTGTTGATGCTGCTGGTAAAACAAGTCTAGCTTGTAAATCGTGCACCATTCCGGTCAGGGTTTCAACTCTTCCTTCTATCATTTCGGTCCACTCATCTGATTTACGGTTACGGCTGGAATAGATTATCTCTAAGACTTTATAGATTACATAATCGCCGCAGAATATTTCTCCAATGAAGTTATGAATCAATACTTCATCGGTTATTGTTGTTGGTACTCCTTGGTATCTATGGTGCATATGACGTTGATGTTCGAGGTACATATTATAATGTTGAGGCTTGCGGTGCGGATGTTGTTGGTGGTGGTAATGGTACTGTTGGTGTTGTTTTCGGTGGTACTGTTGATGCCGGTGATGCTGCTGGTGCTTGTAACTTTTGCACCATATTCTCCAAAGCCACTACCCGAGAATGAAGCTCGTTGACTTCTTCTACTACACCTGGATGATTGGCGGTTTGGACGAGCATATGAATAAGATCCAGAATTTGAGAGAGTATATAATCATGATGAGATACTCTGGAGATGAGAGAGAAAATGGTATTACGAACAGGTTCGCCGGTAAGTGCTTCAGGTTCTTCGCCAAGAGGGCAATGTGGTGGATGGAAGGGATCGCCTTCTTCTTGTCTCCAATGATTAAGTAAGCTACGAACCCATCCCCAATTCATCCAGAATAAGTGATGGATGATTGGTTGATCCATTCTGGTTACACTGTCTTCGGAATTCAGGTGAATATCTATATCGGAATAGCTGTCGGAGTTTAAGGAATTTGAACTTGATACGGGATCCATCTTATATAATCAGGGAGATGATTTTTGATATGAATTAGATTATAGAATTTAGTTTGGTATTCTTCAATACATAATTTACATATGTATATATAATACCAAATTCCATAAATCACGGAGAAATTTTCGAAAGATGTCAGGAAAAGTTTACAGTAACATATACGCTAAGATATGAATTTTTGTCTATACACCATTTATGCAATAAATTCAGGAAAACATGTCTAGACTTAAGAATGATAAGCATGTAATTTCCGACAAGAAATGATAAACAAAACTTTTAACATGAAGACACGGTCGAAGTCCAGACTTACTAATGTATCCTAACAACTATCAGATAGACACACTCATGCAAGACCTGGTTCGCTAGGACTAATGATCTGATACCAACAGTGACGATTGCTCCAAATCCATATGGGCGAACACGTCATTCATCGATTTCATTGCGAGGTATTTGACCTCTATATGATACGTTTTATAAACATTGCATTCTTTTGAAAAGGCACACCATAAATGAATATTTAAATAAAAGGTTTTTGATATCTGATGATTTCTACATATAGACAATCACCGTATATAATAGTTTACAATAGTACTTCCGTTGACAATGCAGTCAAAATAAGATACATGGTGATGATTTGGTGAATGAAACGTTTCCTTAAAAAATATGCCACGTAAGACTCCATGCACATAGCTTGTCTAACATATAAGCAAACAGCGAAAGACTTCTAGGGAACCTGAGAATAAACATGCTAACAAGTGTCAACACAAAGGTTGGTGAGTTCATAGTTTTAATGTTTTGCATAATCTGTACATAAAGGTGAATCACAAGTTTTCAGTTGTTTCATCCAGAAACATTTATCAAAATATTCTACGAAATTGAGCACCCTGGTAACTAAACTTAATGTATATATAATTTATACCCTTTGTATAATCATCTTAATAATACACTCAAACCAACTTGTACGCTTCTCAAATAGCATACGTCCGTTAAAAGGCTAGTGCTCTAGCTCAGATGGGGATATCAAGCCCTATGGATCCATATACTACTACTCGCGCCCACCAGTTCTTATAACTGGCAGTTACTAGTTAACAAAGCTAAGGGATTTTTGGTTCAAACTCAGTGTAGAATTTAGTATGTACTTGTATCCATTGCGTATAAAATAAAGTGCGTGTATTCTCAGCCCAAAAATATAGATTGCAAAAGCAATTAAAAAGGGAGCAAATGAAACTCACCTTAGCAGCACATAAAGTCGTTCACCGAAACGTGACCAGAACTCAGAATACCAATTAACCGTAGATCTCAACCTAGAGAACATATGTTGGTCAATAAATGTCTTATCAAGCTAGGTCTGGTCATAGTGTATCACAATCCTAATGCTCGAGATCGACATACAAAAGTTATCAAAAGTCATTTCAAAAAGTCAACCTGACTCAATACTATAGTTGAAGGATCATGGCAATCGAAACATTTTAACATTTCACATAGTTTTCCAATTCTTGTAAAATTAGACTATAGTTTTTATAAGGCTTTAGAATATGATAAAACAATCAAATTTGACAATTGCTCAACAAGACGAAACGTGCCTTATATAGAAATTCATTTACTCGATTAGTAATATTTGAAAATCCAATTAATCAATCTTATAAACAAGTTGTTTAAATCTTAATTGCAGATTCAAAAGTAATTTCAATTAACGTTAATCATAATTCAGTTGACCATATCTTTTAATTCGTTCATCGAAATTGCGCGATTTCTAAATGAAAAGTTATTGATTTTTCGACAGCTTTCCAAAAACATGCATATCATATACCTTTTATCAGTAATATTTGTATTAAATTCGTGATTCATTAACGACTAAATTTAACATACAAACATGCATAAACATATATACTCAAGCACTAGTCAGGGATGCACTATTAATATATAAAAGATAAGATATGAATGCTCACGTATCAATATTGTGATTCAATATTGCAGGAAAGTACGTAGACGTAACGGAGATGATAAACACTAGTTTGACTTGCAAATAATACCCATGAACATTACCCATAACCTCCGTAGCTATAACCCAAAATTTCCTTAGCTTTAACCCGTTTGAGAACCCATTTTGAAAGTGACACGCTCATGACCTCGTCGTAGTATTTTATGTATAATAATACTATTAATAATAATAATAATAATAAGATTAATAATAATAATATTAATCTTAATAATAATAATAATAATAATAATAATAATAATAATAATAATAATAATAATAATAATAATAATAATAATAATAATAATAATAATAATATAAATAATAATACGGAGTAAAGATAGATAGATGTGTGTGTTTGTGAAGTAAACTGATCGAGCTTTTATAGATGTCTCCTGAATTCAGACCCCATGCGATCGCATGGGTTCTGTGCCTATATGCCATGCGATCGCATGGCTGCTCCTGCCAGCTCACATTTGTTTTGTAATTTAGCTCGTCGACATAATTAAATATTAATATAATATATATAATTTAAATTAATTAATTATATATTATATTATATTCCCGTGCATAGTTGATTTTTAATTTTTGTTCCGATAAGTCGTACGTCGTTACTCAACTTATGTTCCGGTTCCGGTTTTTCGAACGTTACTTCGTACGCTTAGAAAACTAGCACTATACGTTTAAAATATAGACTTAAATTATCCATAAACTATACCACTCGAAATATAACTCATACATTTGAGTGTTTTGGTCATTTACTTCTATAAATCATCGTCTCATAATTTATTAATATAATAGTATTTATCAAACGTTCCATAACCAAGTTAATATCTATTCTCAATATTTATAAACACGTTTTTAAATATACGTCGCAAGCTATTCATACAATTAATACTTGTTACGCTTTCAAGTTATAGTCTATATATGTATCTATTTACATATAATTGTTCGCGAATCGTCGAGAACAGTCAATGGGTAATTGAACATATGAAAGTAGTTCAAAAATATTGAGATTCAGTTTTACAGACTTTGCTTATCGTGTCAGAAACGTTAATCATACAAAGATTAAGTTTAAATTTGGTCAGAAATTTTCGGGTCATCACACAAATAAAGCGATCCATGATGTAACGACCCTGGATTTTCCAACGTTTATTTATTAATAATTGTTATTATTAATACTTGTGATTAAACAAATGTATGTTATTACATTTACATGTTGCCATGATTGGCCGTACTTGACTTTAATTGCCCGAAACGTCTTGGTGACACACGAAACTTTCACGAATAATAATTTTCAAGTATTATTTACATTCATGATTAAGTTTTATTAATTATTTTAATTAACTAAAGTTGTTAGTTAATTACTTGGGCCTTTATTAGTGTTAATGGACTTTTACTTGGATTATTTTGTTAATTAATACATACTTGGGCTTTATGATCAAACATGGGCTTATAAAGCCCACCCTACTTCTTTCATGGACTCTTTAGCCCATCACCACATTTGTAAGTATTACTTAGAATTGTAACTAGTTAGTTAATACTTGTAGGAATCTAGTTACTTGTTCTTTCCCATAAACAACCATCTTATATCCAACTTTTAAGGCTTTACCATGCATGGACTAGTGAACAATCTCCTCCCCCATTCCTTTTCCCAAACCGTCGGCCTACTATGTGCCATGGGAGTGTTTTTGTTTTCAAAACTTGATTACTTACTCACTTGATTTCCTCTCATTTTCACACACACAAAATACCTCTCAACTTTCTCTCTTTTCTCTCCATACTTGTAAGTAACTTGAACAAGTTTTTCTTCTTCCTTTCTTGACCAAAACCGTAGCACTACACTTCATCATCATCATTCTTTTGTTTAATGTTACTTGTCTTTAATTATTTGTTACTTACTTGTTGTTGTTACTTACTACTTACTAAGAAACAAACTCTTTAGTTTGATTCTTCATATCATCTTGAACTTACAAGACAAACAAGAACATAAGCTTTCTAGTTATGTTCTACACTTGTTGTTTTAAAAAGATTTAAGTTCATGTGTTGTGAAAGCATACTTGTAATTCATGTTAGTAAACTTTAAAGTTTACTTTCTTAAAGATCAAACTTTGGTTTGAATCTTTAAAGTATGAACAACAATGAACTAGTTACTTGATTACTTAGTTTATTTCTTTGTATTATGCACTTTAATTTCATGTTTGTTGGTTCAAATGGTCAAGTATTACAAGTTAGTCTTGATCTCATACTATCTTGAACTAAAAGTTAACTTTAAAGGTTCAAGAACATGTAAGTAAGCTTTCTTTAATTATAACTTTGTACACTTATGTTAGATCTAGACTTTTGAGTCTTGGATCTTCAAGATCAAACTAAGAACTATGTTCTACAACTCAAGATCTTGATTTCATAAGTTTACTTTCAAGTTTGTAACTTATTATTAGTTTTAAAGTTCATGTATGTGTTGAATCTAAGACTTTGATGTAACTTTGGTTCATCAAAACACTTGCAACACTTAAGTGAGTTGTGCTTCATGTCTTAGACTTACACTTGGGTTATGATGGTCAAACCTTGGTGAAAATGATGCAAACACATCAACAAGTTGTACACTTGAAGCTATATGCATCAAGGATGAAAACCATGATAAGCATCGAGCAACAAGAACCACCGGAACCTACTGACCCTACTATTTTACTATTTATGTGTTTGACCCGTATGACCTGGGCTACTGTAATTATGATTTTCAGATATCTCTGTTAGAGTAGATAACTTTTCATATAGGACTCGTCTTAATCTGAGTTACGGTTTAGGATTTATGGCCCTCCGATTGTCCCTATGTCATTATAACGTTGTGCTGAAAAATTCTGACCTACTCGCACTTAGACCATCGCCACGGTCAAACGAAGACGATTTTGCTTCTGGTATTTTTACCACACTTAAAGGACTCATAGATGGAGCCATGGCCACTGGGCTCACCTTATTTCAGTAGGTATAGAGGCCGTGGTGACTGACCGAACTCAGCCATTGTTTTAAACTACTTTCGTGAACGAAACTTACTTTACACCTTTTGTTTGATGATGAATGATGATGACCTTTAAGACCTTATTTACGTACTTTTAAAACTATTCGGACGATTTACTGACTTAGTACTATTTGACTTAGGTTGAGGACCCGTTTGGACAACCTTCATTACTTGCTTACTTTCCGAGTCATACTTTACCGCTACTTTATCATTGTGAGTTATAGCATTCCCTTTTTTACTTTAACTTATTTTGGCAACTGAGAATACATGCGGATTTTATGTTTTACATACTAGGCACGAGTACTTAAACTTATATATGTGTGGGTTATACAAATAAACATTCCCTTTAGCTCGGTAACGTTTAATCATTGGTTTTTGAACCGTGAACGCGAATCTTAGATATGGATCCATAGGGTTTGACATCCCCACTCAGGCTAGTAGCGCTAGCATTTAATGTGTGTTTAATACTTCGTAGACATACGCACTTTCCAAGTGTACTTTCGGGGGGTATAAACGTTAAGTTAGTTACCAAGTGCCCACGGTTAACATATACTTTATCATACTGTTTTGAAACGCTCTTTGTAGCACTGAAATCTTGTGGCCTATCTTACATACTGTTATACTTAAACTATAGCTCACCAACCTTTGTGTTGACATTTTTAAGCATATTTTTCTCAGGTGCTTAAGGTTATTTGCTTCCGCTGTCGTGCTAGTCTTGCCGTAGACACCCGCTGCTCTAGTGTTATCACCGCATGAACTGTTTATCCTGCATTCATAACTTTAATACATTTGAAACTATGTTTTGTAATGACCTAAGGGTCACATACATTTATTCATGCTTGCTATTCGTAGAAGCATACTGTTGGTGTAAAACATTTGATGTCGGTTATGATGTCACCTTTTTATCGTGAATGCAACTTCTTTTATTACAGCATATAGTACTTAACCTTGTAATGATCCTGTTGTTGATGATTCGTACACGATGGTTTTGTACGGGGCATCACATGTGGTATCATAGCATTGGTTGTAGGGAATTAGGTTGCATTAGTGAGTTTAAGACCGACCCGAGTAGGATTCACTAATAGGACTAATCTACAACTTGCTAGTTTACTTGTTTCCGCTGAACTTACTGCATGCTGCTGCTTACTTTTACCGCTATATGCCGTATGCTATTACATGATTTCACTACTGTATAATATTACTTGCTTTCGATTGCATGCTACTTCTGTACGATTCGTTATTATTGCCATGCTACTTATTGTTATACATGATTTAAACTGTTGGCCTAATACGTGCTTGGCTTATGACTTACTGACATGGAAAAATTTATTTTTCCTTATTCAGATGTTGGATACTCCACCTGCTATCATTTTGGGCAGTTCAGACTCGTCAGCCACCCCACCTGTTGCTGCTGCCGACACACCGATCCCGCTACCCATGAGTGACCCCGGCGCTTCATCTTCCGGGACTAGCAGCCAGGCACCTGCCCCAGTGGTTACTTCTAGCGGAGCCTAGGACCCTTCGGAGATTCCAGCTCCATCTGCCCCCGGACCCTCAGGATTACAGCCCCGCTCCGGTGAGATTGTGATTCCCGCGGAGTTCGGGGAAGGTCCGTTCCGTAACCGGTATCGCCATTGGTGCCGACGTGCCCCTGATGGACGTCTCATTCTGATCGAACCCGCTAGGTACAGACAGATGATGGCTGCTCAAGGACGGCAAGTTCAGCCACCCGTACAGCCACCACATGATTCGGACGACCCATCATCCACTGATGCTTCATCCGACGACACCTCCTCAGACGACTCCAGTGATGATGAGGACCCTGCTGATGTACCTATACAGGCACCCTCCACCCCGCCGAAGAAGCGGTACCGTTTTGATGGCACCGTCATTCCAGGGGTGAATGGAGGTCGTGCTTTCACTGACGCATTTGGTCGGCGTCGTAGGATTACTGCTCGTAAGTGGCTTGTGCCGTACCCTGCCGACCCACAAGTGCGAAAGGCACCCCGTTACGTACTGACTATTTCTGGAGCCGGAACATCTGCACCCCGTTATGTAATGTCTGCACCACCGGCACCACCCGCACTACCGGCACCACCGGCACCCCCAGCACCACCTGCCCCACCATCTCCCACTGTCAAGGAATTGACAAGGGAGGTGGAGACCCTCCGAGCTCGAGTTGCTGAGCTAGAGGACCAGATGGCCCATGTAATGGAAATCCTTCACCCACCTTCACCATAGGGCTTTTGTATTTAGATTTCATTATGTAATCTAGTTGTAGTTTTATGTTTCACTTATGTATTGTACGAACTTATTCAGATGTATGAAACTTATTATTATTAATGGAACTTTGCGTTATTTAATTCTTGCACGATGTTCTATTTACATTACTGTACGATGATTCTGTGGTATTTGTACCTAGATGCTTTATTTAAAAACATGTGATGTTTTGATTCCATGTTGGTTACTATATACGGTATTATTACTATTTGAATGCTGGATTTTGACTTGAGTCAAAAATTTTGTTTAGAACACCATGGCTAACGGTCGATCCACACCTACTGCTACTCAAATTGAATAGATGATCCAAGAACGTGTAGCCGCAGCCATTGCGGAAATGCAACCCAAGCTCCACCGCCACCACCACCGGTTATTCAACCCGTTCGAAATGGGTGTACTTACAAGGAATTCCAGAGCTGTAAACCACATAACTTCAGCGGCACTGAGGGACCGGTTGGTCTCACTAGATGGTTCGAGAAACTTGAATCAGTATTCCGAGTTAGCAACTGTTCGGAGGACAACAAAACCAAATTTGCTTCTTGCACGCAGTCTGACGGCGCGCTCACGTGGTGGAACACAATGGCACAGGCACAAGGCATTTATGAGGCGTATGCTACGCCATGGGGAGAATTTAAGTGTGCCATGATTGAGGAGTATTGTCCGAGAACCGAAATCTAAAAGATGGAAATGGAATTCATGCAGTTAAAGGCCGTTGGGAACGACCTTGATGGTTACAACAGGAGATTTTTGGAACTAGCCCTGATGTGTCCGACAATGGTCACCCCAGAATTCAAGCGAATGGAGAGATACTTCTGGGGACTCCCTAAGAGCATTAAGGGAAATGTCACCTCGTCCAAACCACCAAATGTCCCAGAAGCGATGCGCATGGCGCATACTTTAATGAATCAAATAACCATCGACGAACCGGAGAAAACTAAGACTGAAGCGGGTACTAGTGAGAAGCGCAAATGGAATAACCACAACAACAACAACAACAACAACAACAACAACAACAACAACAACAACAATAACAACAACAACAACAACAACAACAACAACAACAACAACAGGGGAAGGAACTATGAACAGAACCCGGCGAAACGACATGAGGGTTTCAGAGGAAACAACAACGGTGGAAACCCCAACAACAACACCAACTCCAACCCAAACTACAAGGGAACCCTACCTCAATGCAAGAGGTGTTACAAACACCACACTGGGTATTGCAATGTTATCTGCGAGAAGTGTCAACGGTCTGGGCATGTTGGAAAAGACTGCAAGGTCACCACTTTGAATGGGAAGCCGAACACCAACGGGCCAAAGAAGTGTTACGAATGCGGGCAGACGGGCCATTTCAGAAATGCGTGTTCAAATAAGCAAAAAGATGGCAGACCACCGCGCGCTAGAGCTTTTAATGTTAATGCAAGGGACGCACTCGAAAACTCCGACTTTGTGACAGGTATATTCAAAATCAACAATCTTTTAGCTTCTGTCTTGTTTGATACTGGTGCGGATAGAAGTTATGTATGTAGACATTTTTGTGATAAGATTAATTGGTCTTTAGTCCCGTTAAAAGAGAGTATGCTTGTCAAGGTCGCCAATGAAAAACTTGAGAAAGTTGACCATATCAGTCGAGGAGCTATTATCAACATAGTTGGTGAAGATTTCGAAATTGATTTGATACCCATCAAACTAGGAAGTTTTGACATGATAGTCGGTATGGATTGGTTGAGTAAGATAAGGGCCGATATTCTCTGTGGAGATAAAGCTCTTCGTATACCACAAGGAAACGGTGAGCCACTTGTTATCTACGGAGAGAGATGTACCTCGAAGTTGAACCTCATTAGTTGCGTGAAAGCACAAAAGATTATGAAGAAGGGACGTCTTGCTGTCCTAGCGCATGTGAAAACGGTAGAAACCGAGGTGAAGAATGTGAACGACGTTCGAATTGTGAACGAATTTTCCGATGTCTTCCCTAAAGAATTGCCTGGATTACCGCCGCTGAGAGCAGTAGAGTTTCAAATTGATTTAGTGCCAGGAGCTGCACCTGTAGCTTGCGCACCTTATAGACTCGCACCTTCCGAGATGCAAGAATTACAGAGCCAACTACAAGAACTACTTGACCGAGGGTTTATCCAACCAAGTTTCTCGCCTTGGGGCGCACCTGTTCTGTTTGTGAAGAAGAAGGATGGATCCTTCCGTATCTGTATCGACTACCGTGAACTCAACAAATTGACTATCAAGAATCGGTATCCTCTTCCACGAATTGATGATCTTTTTGATCAACTTCAAGGATCGAGCGTTTACTCAAAGATCGATTTACGATCCGGTTATCACCAGTTGAGGGTGAAGGAAAGTGACGTGATGAAAACTACATTTAGAACTCGTTATAGTCATTATGAGTTTCTCGTGGTTCCATTCGGATTAACCAATGCACCTGCCGTGTTCATGGATCTCATGAATCGTGTCTGCAAGCCGTACTTGGATAAGTTTGTTATCGTCTTCATAGATGATATCCTCATCTACTCTAAGAGCGAAGAAGAGCATGAGCAACACCTCCGACTAGTACTTGAACTCCTGAGACAAGAGCAACTTTACGCCAAATTCTCCAAGTGTGAATTTTGGTTGAAGGAAGTACAATTTCTGGGTCATATTGTGAGCGACCAGGGTATCAAAGTTGATCCCACCAAGATTGAAGCTATCAGCAAGTGGGAGATTCCCACTACTTCGACCCACATTCGCTAATTCCTAGGTCTCGCCGGTACTACCGAAGGTTTATTGAAGGATTTTCTCTGATTGCGCGTCCTTTGACCGCACTGACTCACAAGGGTAAGAAGTTCATTTGAGAACCCGCACACAAATCAGCATTTCAAACTTTGAAGAAGAAGTTAACCACCGCACCTATCCTATCACTTCCTGAAGGCAGTGATGATTTCGTCGTTTATTGTGATGCATCGAAAAGTGGTTTTAGTTGTGTACTGATGCAACGATCAAAGGTTATTGTATATGCCTCCCGCCAATTGAAGATTCACGAGCGGAACTACACTACTCACAATCTTGAACTTGGAGCCGTTGTCTTTGCGCTCAAATTGTGGAGACACTATTTATATGGAACTAAGAGTACTATCTTCACCGATCACAAGAGTCTCCAGCACATCTTTGATCAGAAGCAACTGAATATGAGACAGCGTCGATGGATTGAGACGCTCAACGACTACGATTGTGAACTTCATTATCATCTTGGCAAGGCCAATAATGTAGCTGACGCTTTAAGCCGAAAGGAGAGGACGGCACCTCTTCGTGTTAGGGCTCTGAACATCACCATCCATTCGAACCTCAACAGCCAGATCAGAGTAGCCCAAGATGAGGCTCTCAAGGAGGATAATATATCTCATGAACATTTGAACATACTTGTCTCTCGATTCAAGGTTAGGGAGTCTGGACTCCGATGTTATGCTGGAAGAATTTGGGTACCTTATTATGGAGATCTACGGAACCTTATACTTGATGAAGCACACAAATTGAGATATTCGATTCATCCTGGAGCGGGCAAGATGTACCATGACCTTAAAGAACAGTATTGGTGGCCGAATCTTAAGAAGGACGTTGCGACTTATGTTGATAAGTGTTTGACTTGCTTGAAGGTTAAAGCCGAGCATCAGAGACCTTCTGGTTTACTTCAACAACCGGAAATCCCACAATAGAAGTGGGAAAGGATAGCGATGGATTTTATCACCAAGCTACCAAAGACGGTGGGCGGATACGATACCATCTGGGTTATCGTTGATCGTCTTACCAAATCTGCACACTTTCTAGCGATGAAGGAAACGGATACAATGGAGAGACTTGCTCAACTATACATCAAGGAGGTTGTATCTCGTCATGGTGTACCTTTATCGATCATCTCCGATCGCGATCCCCGTTTTGCTTCTAGATTTTGGCGTTCTTTGCAAGAAGCCATGGGAACTCGTCTTGACATGAGTACTGCTTATCACCCTCAGACTGACAGGCAAAGTGAACGAACGATTCAGACCTTGGAAGACATGTTGCGTGCATGTGTCATCGATTTCGGAAAGGCCTGGGAAAGACATTTGCCACTCGCCGAATTCTCGTACAACAACAGTTATCACTCAAGCATTAATGCCGCACCTTTCGAAGTATTGTATGGCCGCAAGTGCCGATCCCCTATTTATTGGGCTGACGTAGGCGAAAAACAAATCATCGGACCCGAGGTAGTCCATGAAACCACGGAAAAGATTACTCAGATTCAAGCTAGACTTAATACTGCCCGCGATCATCAAAAGAGTTATGCTGATCTTAAACGTAAAGACTTTGAATTCAACGTTGGTGATCATGTAATGTTGAAGGTTGCACCTTGGAAAGGTGTGATTCGCTTTGGAAAACGTGGAAAGTTAAACCCATGATACATTGGTCCTTTTGAAATCTTGGAACGTGTTGGACCCGTTGCATACCGTTTGGATCTACCAGCACAATTGAGCTCAGTTCATCCTACCTTCCACGTGTCAAACTTTAAGAAGTGTCTTGCTGCACCCGAACTTATCATACCACTGGAAGAACTTACAATTGATGACAAACTCCACTTTGTGGAAGAACCAGTTGAGATTATGGACCGTGAGGTCAAGACTTTGAAACACAACAAGATTTCGATCGTCCGAGTATGATGGAATGCCAAACGAGGATCTGAGTTTACTTGGGAACGAGAGGATCAAATGATGCGGAAGTATCCTCACTTTTCCCGACTCCTCCATCTACCTCAGCTTAAATTTCGGGACGAAATTTTCTTTAACAGGTGGGTAATGTAACGACCCTGGATTTTCCAACGTTTATTTATTAATAATTGTTATTATTAATACTTGTGATTAAACAAATGTATGTTATTACATTTACATGTTGCCATGATTGCCCGTACTTGACTTTAATTGCCCGAAACGTCTTGGTGACACACGAAACTTTCACGAATAATAATTTTCAAGTATTATTTACATTCATGATTAAGTTTTATTAATAATTTTAATTAACTAAAGTTGTTAGTTAATTACTTGGGCCTTTATTAGTGTTAATGGACTTTTACTTGGATTATTTTGTTAATTAATACATACTTGGGCTTTATGATCAAACATGGGCTTATAAAGCCCACCCTACTTCTTTCATGGACTCTTTAGCCCATCACCACATGTGTAAGTATTACTTAGAATTGTAACTAGTTAGTTAATACTTGTAGGAATCTAGTTACTTGTTCTTTCCCATAAACAACCATCTTATATCCAACTTTTAAGGCTTTACCATGCATGGACTAGTGAACAATCTCCTCCCCCATTCCTTTTCCCAAACCGTCAGCCTACTATGTGCCATGGGAGTGTTTTTGTTTTCAAAACTTGATTACTTACTCACTTGATTTCCTCTCATTTTCACACACACAAAATACCTCTCAACTTTCTCTCTTTTCTCTCCATACTTGTAAGTAACTTGAACAAGTTTTTCTTCTTCCTTTCTTGACTAAAACCGTAGCACTACACTTCATCATCATCATTCTTTTGTTTAATGTTACTTGTCTTTAATTATTTGTTACTTACTTGTTGTTGTTACTTACTACTTACTAAGAAACAAACTCTTTAGTTTGATTCTTCATATCATCTTATTCTTACAAGACAAACAAGAACATAAGCTTTCTAGTTATGTTCTACACTTGTTGTTTTAAAAAGATTTAAGTTCATGTGTTGTGAAAGCATACTTGTAATTCATGTTAGTAAACTTTAAAGTTTACTTTCTTAAAGATCAAACTTTGGTTTGAATCTTTAAAGTATGAACAACAATGAACTAATTACTTGATTACTTAGTTTATTTCTTTGTATTATGCACTTTAATTTCATGTTTGTTGGTTCAAATGGTCAAGTATTACAAGTTAGTCTTGATCTCATACTATCTTGAACTAAAAGTTAACTTTAAAGGTTCAAGAACATGTAAGTAAGCTTTCTTTAATTATAACTTTGTACACTTATATTAGATCTAGACTTTTGAGTCTTGGATCTTCAAGATCAAACTAAGAACTATGTTCTACAACTCAAGATCTTGATTTCATAAGTTTACTTTCAAGTTTGTAACTTATTATTAGTTTTAAAGTTCATGTATGTGTTGAATCTAAGACTTTGATGTAACTTTGGTTCATCAAAACACTTGCAACACTTAAGTGAGTTGTGCTTCATGTCTTAGACTTACACTTGGGTTATGATGGTCAAACCTTGGTGAAAATGATGCAAACACATCAACGAGTTGTACACTTGAAGCTATATGCATCAAGGATGAGAACCATGATAAGCATCGAGCACCAAGAACCACCGGAACCTACTGACCCTACTGTTTTACTGTTTCTGTGTCTGACCCGTATGACCTAGGCTACTGTAATTACGATTTTCAGATAGCTCTGTTCGAGTAGATAACTTTTCATATAGGACTCGTCTTAATCCGAGTTACGGTTTAGGATTTATGGCCCTCCGATCGTCCCTATGTCCTTTTAACGTTGTGCTGAAAATTCTGACCTACTCGCACTTAGACCGTCGCCACGGTCAAACGAAGATGATTTTGCTTCTGGGATTTTTACCAAACTTAAAGGACTCATAGACGGAGCCATGGCCACTGGTATCACCTTATTTCAGTAGGTATAGAGGCCGTGGTGACTGACCGAACTCAGCCATTGTTTTAAACTACTTTCGTGAACGAAACTTACTTTACACCTTTTGTTTGATGATGACCTTTAAGACCTTATTTACGTACTTTTAAAACTATTCGGACGATTTACTGACTTAGTACTATTTGACTTAGGTTGAGGACCCGTTTGGACAACCTTCATTACTTGCTTACTTTCCGAGTCATACTTTACCGCTACTTTATCATTGTGAGTTATAGCATTCCCTTTTTACTTTAACTTATTTTGGGAACTGAGAATACATGCGGATTTTATGTTTTACATACTAGGCACGAGTACTTAAACTTATATATGTAGTGACCCGAACTTTTCCATGTTTATATATATTAATTGAGATTGATATTTACATGATTAAATGTTTCCAACATGTTAAGCAATCAAACTTGTTAAGACTTGATTAATTGAAATATGTTTCATATAGACAATTGACCACCTAAGTTGACCGGTGATTCACGAACGTTAAAACTTGTAAAACTATATGATGACATATATATGGATATATATATATAGTTAACATGATACTATGATAAGTAAACATATCATTAAGTATATTAACAATGAACTACATATGTAAAAACAAGACTACTAACTTAATGATTTTTAAACGAGACATATATGTAACGATTATCGTTGTAAAGACATTTAATGTATATATATCATATGAAGAGATATTCATACATGATAATATCATGATAATATAATAATTTAAAATCTCATGTGATATTATAAACATTGGGTTAACAACATTTAACAAGATCGTTAACCTAAAGGTTTCAAAACAACACTTACATGTAACGACTAACGATGACTTAACGACTCAGTTAAAATGTATATACATGTAGTGTTTTAATATGTATTTATACACTTTTGAAAGACTTCAATACACTTATCAAAATACTTCTACTTAACAAAAATGCTTACAATTACATACTCGTTCAGTTTCATCAACAATTCTACTCGTATGCACCCGTATTCGTACTCATACAATACACAGCTTTTAGATGTATGTACTATTGGTATATACACTCCAATGATTAGCTCTTAGCAGCCCATGTGAGCCACCTAACACATGTGGGAACCATCATTTGGCAACTAGCATGAAATATCTCATAAAATTACAAAAATATGAGTAATCATTCATGACTTATTTACATGAAAACAAAATTACATATCCTTTATATCTAATCCATACACCAACGACCAAAAAAACCTACAAACACTTTCATTCTTCAATTTTCTTCATCTAATTGATCTCTCTCAAGTTCTATCTTCAAGTTCTAAGTGTTCTTCATAAATTCTACAAGTTCTAGTTACATAAAATCAAGAATACTTTCAAGTTTGCTAGCTCACTTCCATTCTTGTAAGGTGATCATCCAACCTCAAGAAATCTTTGTTTCTTACAGTAGGTTATCATTCTAATACAAGGTAATAATCATATTCAAACTTTAATTCAATTTCTATAACTATAACAATCTTATTTCAAGTGATGATCTTACTTGAACTTGTTTTCGTGTCATGATTCTGCTTCAAGAACTTCGAGCCATCCAAGGATCCGTTGAAGCTAGATCCATTTTTCTCTTTTCCAGTAGGTTTATCCAAGGAACTTTAGGTAGTAATGATGTTCATAACATCATTCGATTCATACATATAAAGCTATCTTATTCGAAGGTTTAAACTTGTAATCACTAGAACATAGTTTAGTTAATTCTAAACTTGTTCGCAAACAAAAGTTAATCCTTCTAACTTGACTTTTAAAATCAACTAAACACATGTTCTATATCTATATGATATGCTAACTTAATGATTTAAAACCTGGAAACACGAAAAACACCGTAAAACCGGATTTACGCCGTTGTAGTAACACCGCGGGCTGTTTTGGGTTAGTTAATTAAAAACTATGATAAACTTTGATTTAAAAGTTGTTATTCTGAGAAAATGATTTTTATTATTAACATGAAACTATATCCAAAAATTATGGTTAAACTCAAAGTGGAAGTATGTTTTCTAAAATGGTCATCTAGACGTCGTTCTTTCGACTGAAATGACTACCTTTACAAAAACGACTTGTAACTTATTTTTCCGACTATAAACCTATACTTTTTCTGTTTATATTCATAAAATAGAGTTCAATATGAAACCATAGCAATTTGATTCACTCAAAACGGATTTAAAATGAAGAAGTTATGGGTAAAACAAGATTGGATAATTTTTCTCATTTTAGCTACGTGAAAATTGGTAACAAATCTATTCCAACCATAACTTAATCAACTTGTATTGTATATTATGTAATCTTGAGATACCATAGACACGTATACAATGTTTCGACCTATCATGTCAACACATCTATATATATTTCGGAACAACCATAGACACTCTATATGTGAATGTTGGAGTTAGCTATACAGGGTTGAGGTTGATTCCAAAAAATATATAGTTTGAGTTGTGATCAATACTGAGATACGTATACACTGGGTCGTGGATTGATTCAAGATAATATTTATCGATTTATTTCTGTACATCTAACTGTGGACAACTAGTTGTAGGTTACTAACGAGGACAGCTGACTTAATAAACTTAAAACATCAAAATATATTAAAAGTGTTGTAAATATATTTTGAACATACTTTAATATATATGTATATATTGTTATAGGTTCGTGAATCAACCAGTGGCCAAGTCTTACTTCCCGACGAAGTAAAAATCTGTGAAAGTGAGTTATAGTCCCACTTTTAAAATCTAATATTTTTGGGATGAGAATACATGCAGGTTTTATAAATGATTTACAAAATAGACACAAGTACGTGAAACTACATTCTATGGTTGAATTATCGAAATCGAATATGCCCCTTTTTATTAAGTCTGGTAATCTAAGAATTAGGAAACAGACACCCTAATTGACGCGAATCCTAAAGATAGATCTATTGGGCCTAACAAACCCCATCCAAAGTACCGGATGCTTTAGTACTTCGAAATTTATATCATATCCGAAGGGTGTCCCGGAATGATGGGGATATTCTTATATATATGCATCTTGTTAATGTCGATTACCAGGTGTTCACCATATGAATGATTTTTATCTCTATGTATGGGATGTGTATTGAAATATGAAATCTTGTGGTCTATTATTATGATTTAATATATATAGGTTAAACCTATAACTCACCAACATTTTTGTTGACGTTTATAAGCATGTTTATTCTCAGGTGATTATTAAGAGCTTCCGCTGTCGCATACTTAAATAAGGACGAGATTTGGAGTCCATGCTTGTATGATATTGTGTAAAAACTGCATTCAAGAAACTTATTTTGTTGTAACATATTTGTATTGTAAACCATTATGTAATGGTCGTGTGTAAACAGGATATTTTAGATTATCATTATTTGATAATCTACGTAAAGCTTTTTAAACCTTTATTAATGAAATAAAGGTTATGGTTTGTTTTAAAATGAATGCAGTCTTTGAAAAACGTCTCATATAGAGGTCAAAACCTCGCAACGAAATCAATTAATATGGAACGTTTTTAATCAATAAGAACGGGACATTTCAGTTGGTATCCGAGCGTTGGTCTTAGAGAACCAGAATTTTGCATTAGTGTGTCTTATCGAGTTTGTTAGGATGCATTAGTGAGTCTGGACTTCGACCGTGTTTACTTGAAAAATGATTGCTTAACAAATTTTGTTGGAAACTATATATTTTTAACATGTGAATATTATGTGATATATTAATCTCTTAACGCGTTTGATATTATGTGATAGATGTCTACCTCTAGAACAAGTCCCATTGACTCACCTAATAATAATGAAGAGTCAAATGTAAATTGGAATGATTCGTGGACTGATTCACAAGTTCCCGAAGAGGAACCGGAAGAAGAGTCGGAATCGGAAGAAGAATCGAAACCGGAAGAAGAATCAGAACCGGATGAAGAAATAGAACCGGTGGGGGAAATAATAAAACGGTTAAGTAAAAGAAAATCCTCAACCAACCGACCAAGGTTAATTATGGTCAATGGTGTTTCCGCCAAGGAAGCAAAATATTGGGAGGATTACCAATTCTCCGATGAATCGGATTCCGACGAGAATTCCGATGATGTTATAGAAATTACCCCAACTGAATTTAAAAAGGCAAAAGAAAATAATAAGGGAAAGGGCATAAAAATAGAGAAATATAATTCCAACCCCGATGAACTTTATATGTATCGTCAACCCCCGAAGTCCTTAAGTTGTAACAATGACCCGGGAACCTCTAAACCACCAGGTTTTTCTAAACCAATGTGGAAAATGACGGCTCGTATTAGGGGAATATCATATATCCCTAGAAACTTGGCAAAACAAACCAAAACCAAAGAAGAAGAAACAAGCGAGTCGGAATAAGATAGTTGTATTCATGTGGTGTAATATATGTAAAATAGTGTGCTTATGCTTTATGATATATGTAAAAATTGCTTGTATTAATAAGTATTTTTTTTTATGAATCTAACTCTTGTCTATTTTACAGTATAAAAACACAAAATGGATAGAAAACCCAATATTTTAAGAGACCTACCCGGAGACATGATTGATGAAATCTTGTCTAGAGTCGGTCAGAATTCTTCGGCACAACTATTTAAGGCGAGATCAGTTTGTAAGACATTCGAAGAACGTTCCAAGAATGCCTTGGTTTATAAAAGGCTTTCGTTCGAAAGATGGGGGATATCACATTGGGAAATCCATAAGTTACGATGTGTTTACTTTGACGCATATATTGCGGGGAACCCAAATGCTATTTTACGCAATGGGTTAAGAAATTATTTTGACTCAATATATCCGAATATTGGACTTCGTGATTTAGAAAAAGCGGCTAACATGCAACATAAAGAAGCATGTTATGCTTACGGATTAGTAATGTTCGCTTCTCACCAAAGTGAGAATAAGAACATCGGGCTACAACTATTAAACAAAACGTTCCCACAAGTGACGGTGTCGGTAATTGGGGTAAGAAATGAGGTTTTTAGATTGTTACGGGACTGTTGGACATTATGTAACCCTCGTCCCTTTGACGACGTTACAACACGCTGTCTTATCAACGGCCATAACGGTTATGTTCCACAAGACCAAGGATGGGAAGTAATCCTAGTAAAACCAGAATGCATGACTTGTTTCTGGACGTATGAATTACGTGTCTTTATTGCCTTTGCTGAACGACTTGTGTACTAGCTAGAATTATCTTCACAACCATCTTGTATCAAATTTATTGTGTGCTATATTTCATGCTATATGTAAAATAAGCGGTATTGTAAGTTTGTAAAATATTGTGTAAAAGTTTGAACGCGAAATATTATTATAATCAGTTTTTCATATAGAATTGTAGTAGTTAAATTGTATATTAGCTACTAAGTATGAACTTAACGGGTAGGTACTACCCGAATTTAAACTTATAAAACGCTAATATGAAGAAAAAGCTTTTATAAATGAGTTCATATTATGCTACGAAATACTATTAACTACTCTTAATATTCTGTATGATTAACTTGTTCCATTTGACTATTTTGAAGGAAATGGCACCGACTACTCGACACACCGTGAATATGAATGAAGAGGAATTCCGTACTTTTCTAGCTTCAAACATAGCCGCAGTACAGGCTGCGCTACATACCAACAATAACCTTGGATCTAACAGTACAGGAAATCGTGTAGGATGCACCTACAAAGAATTCACTGCCTGCAAACCTTTGGAATTTAATGGAACCGAAGGACCGATCAGATTGAAACGGTGGACCGAGAAGGTCGAATCGGTGTTTGCCATAAGTAAGTGTACTGAAGAGGACAAAGTGAAGTACGCTACGCATACCTTCACAGGTTCTGCGTTAACATGGTGGAATACCTATCTAGAGCAAGTGGGACAAGACGATGCGTACGCACTACCGTGGTCAGCATTCAAGCACTTGATGAACGAGAAGTACCGTCCCAGAATCGAGGTCAATAAGCTCAAGACAGAACTTAGAGGGTTACGAACCCAAGGATTTGATATTACCACGTACGAAAGACGATTCACAGAATTGTGCCTATTATGTCCGGGAGCATTCGAAGATGAGGAAGAGAAGATCGACGCGTTTGTGAAAGGATTACCGGAAAGAATCCAAGAAGATATAAGTTCACACGAG
Organism: Rutidosis leptorrhynchoides; assembly: GCF_046630445.1. Classification (NCBI taxonomy): domain Eukaryota; kingdom Viridiplantae; phylum Streptophyta; class Magnoliopsida; order Asterales; family Asteraceae; genus Rutidosis; species Rutidosis leptorrhynchoides. The sequence continues at coordinate 36,580,759 of NC_092341.1, read as the reverse complement.
CCCGCCTCCATACAACAGGCATGTAGAATGGCTCACAAACTAGTGAACCAGATTGAAGAAAGAATTAAAGAACAGACTGCTGAAGAGGCCAATGTGAAGCAAGTCAAAAGAAAGTGGGAGGAAAACGGTGATAAGAATCACCAATACAACAATAACAGCAATTACAACAATAATCGCAACAATTATCCCAACAATCGCAACATCAATCGCAACTACAACAAACGGCCCAACAACAACAACAACAACAACAACAACAACAACAACAGCAACTACAACAATTATCCCAACAACAATAATAATCGCAACAACAACAACAATCAGAAGCAGCTATGCCAAAGGTGTGAAAAGTATCACTCGGGGTTCTGCACCAAATTTTGCAACAAGTGTAAAAGAAATGGTCATAGCGCGGCGAAGTGTGAGGTCTACGGACCAGGGGTTAATAGAACGAAAGGAGCAAATGGTGTCGGAACGAGTAATGGCGGAGCAAGTAGTGTCGGAGCAAGTTATGCCAATGTAGTTTGTTATAAATGTGGAAAACCGGGCCACATTATTAGAAATTGCCCGAACCAGGAGAACACGAATGGACAAGGCTGCGGAAGAGTTTTCAATATTAATGCGGCAGAGGCACAGGAAGACCCGGAGCTTGTTACGGGTACATTTCTTATTGACAATAAATCTGCTTACGTTTTATTTGATTCGGGTGCGGATAGAAGCTATATGAGTAGAGATTTTTGTGCTAAATTAAGTTGTCCATTGACGCCTTTGGATAGTAAATTTTTACTCGAATTAGCAAATGGTAAATTAATTTCAGCAGATAATATATGTCGGAATCGAGAAATTAAACTGGTTAGCGAAACATTTAAGATTGATTTGATACCAGTAGAGTTAGGGAGTTTTGATGTGATAATCGGTATGGACTGGTTGAAAGAAGTGAAAGCAGAGATCGTTTGTTACAAAAATGCAATTCGCATTATACGAGAAAAAGGAAAACCCTTAATGGTGTACGGAGAAAAGGGCAACACGAAGCTACATATTATTAGTAATTTGAAGGCACAAAAACTAATAAGAAAAGGTTGCTATGCTGTTCTAGCACACGTCGAGAAAGTACAAACTGAAGAAAAGAGCATCAATGATGTTCCCATTGCAAAAGAATTTCCCGATGTATTTCCGAAAGAATTACCGGGATTACCCCCACATCGATCCGTTGAATTTCAAATAGATCTTGTACCAGGAGCTGCACCAATAGCTCGTGCTCCTTACAGACTCACACCCAGCGAGATGAAAGAACTGCAAAGCCAATTACAAGAACTTTTAGAGCGTGGTTTCATTCGACCAAGCACATCACCGTGGGGAGCTCCTGTTTTGTTTGTCAAGAAAAAAGATGGTACATTCAGGTTGTGTATCGACTACCGAGAGTTGAACAAACTTACCATCAAGAACCGCTACCCACTACCGAGAATCGACGACTTATTTGATCAACTACAAGGCTCGTCTGTTTATTCAAAGATTGACTTACGTTCCGGGTATCATCAAATGCGGGTGAAAGAAGATGATATTCCAAAGACTGCTTTCAGAACACGTTACGGTCATTACGAGTTTATGGTCATGCCGTTTGGTTTAACTAATGCACCAGCTGTGTTCATGGACCTTATGAACCGAGTGTGTGGACCATACCTTGACAAGTTTGTCATTGTTTTCATTGATGACATACTTATTTACTCAAAGAATGACCAAGAACACGGTGAACATTTGAGAAAGGTGTTAGAAGTATTGAGGAAGGAAGAATTGTACGCTAAGTTTTCAAAGTGTGCATTTTGGTTGGAAGAAGTTCAATTCCTCGGTCACATAGTGAACAAAGAAGGTATTAAGGTGGATCCGGCAAAGATAGAAACTGTTGAAAAGTGGGAAACCCCGAAAACTCCGAAACACATACGCCAGTTTTTAGGACTAGCTGGTTACTACAGAAGGTTCATCCAAGACTTTTCCAGAATAGCAAAACCCTTGACTGCATTAACGCATAAAGGGAAGAAATTTGAATGGAATGATGAACAAGAGAAAGCGTTTCAGTTATTGAAGAAAAAGCTAACTATGGCACCTATATTGTCATTGCCTGAAGGGAATGATGATTTTGTGATTTATTGTGACGCATCAAAGCAAGGCCTCGGTTGTGTATTAATGCAATGAACGAAGGTGATTGCTTATGCGTCTAGACAATTGAAGATTCACAAACAAAATTATACGACGCATGATTTGGAATTAGGCGCGGTTGTTTTTGCATTAAAGACTTGGAGGCACTACTTATATGGGGTCAAAAGTATTATATATACCGATCACAAAAGTCTTCAACACATATTTAATCAGAAACAACTGAATATGAGGCAGCGTAGGTGGATTGAATTATTGAATGATTACGACTTTGAGATTCGTTACCACCCGGGGAAGGCAAATGTGGTAGCCGATGCCTTGAGCAGGAAGGACAGAGAACCCATTCGAGTAAAATCTATGAATATAATGATTCATAATAACCTTACTACTCAAATAAAGGAGGCGCAACAAGGAGTTTTAAAAGAGGGAAATTTAAAGGATGAAATACCCAAAGGATCGGAGAAGCATCTTAATATTCGGGAAGACGGAACCCGGTATAGGGCTGAAAGGATTTGGGTACCAAAATTTGGAGATATGAGAGAAATGGTACTTAGAGAAGCTCATAAAACCAGATACTCAATACATCCTGGAACGGGGAAGATGTACAAGGATCTCAAGAAACATTTTTGGTGGCCGGGTATGAAAGCCGATGTTGCTAAATACGTAGGAGAATGTTTGACGTGTTCTAAGGTCAAAGCTGAGCATCAGAAACCATCAGGTCTACTTCAACAACCCGAAATCCCGGAATGGAAATGGGAAAACATTACCATGGATTTCATCACTAAATTGCCAAGGACTGCAAGTGGTTTTGATACTATTTGGGTAATAGTTGATCGTCTCACCAAATCAGCACACTTCCTGCCAATAAGAGAAGATGACAAGATGGAGAAGTTAGCACGATTGTATTTGAAGGAAGTCGTCTCCAGACATGGAATACCAATCTCTATTATCTCTGATAGGGATGGCATTAGGAACTCTTCTAGACATGAGTACTGCCTATCATCCACAAACTGATGGGCAGAGCGAAAGGACGATACAAACGCTTGAAGACATGCTACGAGCATGTGTTATTGATTTCGGAAACAGTTGGGATCGACATCTACCGTTAGCAGAATTTTCCTACAACAACAGCTACCATTCAAGCATTGAGATGGCGCCGTTTGAAGCACTTTATGGTAGAAAGTGTAGGTCTCTGATTTGTTGGAGTGAAGTGGGGGATAGACAGATTACGGGTCCGGAGATTATACAAGAAACTACCGAGAAGATCATCCAAATTCAACAACGGTTGAAAACCGCCCAAAGTCGACAAAAGAGCTACGCTGACATTAAAAGAAAAGATATAGAATTTGAAATTGGAGAGATGGTCATGCTTAAAGTTGCACCTTGGAAAGGCGTTGTTCGATTTGGTAAACGAGGGAAATTAAATCCAAGGTATATTGGACCATTCAAGATTATTGATCGTGTCGGACCAGTAGCTTACCGACTTGAGTTACCTCAACAACTCACGGCTGTGCATAACACTTTCCACGTCTCGAATTTGAAGAAATGTTTTGCTAAAGAAGATCTCACTATTCCGTTAGATGAAATCCAAATCAACGAAAAACTTCAATTCATCGAAGAACCCGTCGAAATAATGGATCGTGAGGTTAAAAGACTTAAGCAAAACAAGATACCAATTGTTAAGGTTCGATGGAATGCTCGTAGAGGACTCGAGTTCACCTGGGAGTGTGAAGATCAGATGAAGAAGAAATACCCGCATCTATTTCCAGAAGATTCGTCAACACCTTCAACAGCTTAAAATTTTGGGACGAAATTTATTTAACGGGTAGGTACTGTAGTGACCCGAACTTTTCCATGTTTATATATATTAATTGAGATTGATATTTACATGATTAAATGTTTCCAACATGTTAAGCAATCAAACTTGTTAAGACTTGATTAATTGAAATATGTTTCATATAGACAATTGACCACCTAAGTTGACCGGTGATTCACGAACGTTAAAACTTGTAAAACTATATGATGACATATATATGGATATATATATATATATATAGTTAACATGATACTATGATAAGTAAACATATTATTAAGTATATTAACAATGAACTACATATGTAAAAACAAGACTACTAACTTAATGATTTTTAAACGAGACATATATGTAACGATTATCGTTGTAAAGACATTTAATATATATATATCATATGAAGAGATATTCATACATGATAATATCATGATAATATAATAATTTAAAATCTCATGTGATATTATAAACATTGGGTTAACAACATTTAACAAGATCGTTAACCTAAAGGTTTCAAAACAACACTTACATGTAACGACTAACGATGACTTAACGACTCAGTTAAAATGTATATACATGTAGTGTTTTAATATGTATTTATACACTTTTGAAAGACTTCAATACACTTATCAAAATACTTCTACTTAACAAAAATGCTTACAATTACATACTCGTTCAGTTTCATCAACAATTCTACTCGTATGCACCCGTATTCGTACTCATACAATACACAGCTTTTAGATGTATGTACTATTGATATATACACTCTAATGATTAGCTCTTAGCAGCCCATGTGAGTCACCTAACATATGTGGGAACCATCATTTGGCAACTAGCATGAAATATCTCATAAAATTACAAAAATATGAGTAATCATTCATGACTTATTTACATGAAAACAAAATTACATATCCTTTATATCTAATCCATACACCAACGACCAAAAACACCTACAAACACTTTCATTCTTCAATTTTCTTCATCTAATTGATCTCTCTCAAGTTCTATCTTCAAGTTCTAAGTGTTCTTCATAAATTCTACAAGTTCTAGTTACATAAAATCAAGAATACTTTCAAGTTTGCTAGCTCACTTCCAATCTTGTAAGGTGATCATCCAACCTCAAGAAATCTTTGTTTCTTACAGTAGGTTATCATTCTAATACAAGGTAATAATCATATTCAAACTTTAATTCAATTTCTATAACTATAACAATCTTATTTCAAGTGATGATCTTACTTGAACTTGTTTTCGTGTCATGATTCTGCTTCAAGAACTTCGAGCCATCCAAGGATCCGTTGAAGCTAGATCCATTTTTCTCTTTTCCAGTAGGTTTATCCAAGGAACTTAAGGTAGTAATGATGTTCATAACATCATTCGATTCATACATATAAAGCTATCTTATTCGAAGGTTTAAACTTGTAATCACTAGAACATAGTTTAGTTAATTCTAAACTTGTTCGCAAACAAAAGTTAATCCTTCTAACTTGACTTTTAAAATCAACTAAACACATGTTATATATCTATATGATATGCTAACTTAATGATTTAAAACCTGGAAACACGAAAAACACCGTAAAACCGGATTTACGCCGTTGTAGTAACACCGCGGGCTGTTTTGGGTTAGTTAATTAAAAACTATGATAAACTTTGATTTAAAAGTTGTTATTCTGAGAAAATGATTTTTATTATTAACATGAAAATATATCCAAAAATTATGGTTAAACTCAAAGTGGAAGTATGTTTTCTAAAATGGTCATCTAGACGTCGTTCTTTCGACTGAAATGACTACCTTTACAAAAACGACTTGTAACTTATTTTTCCGACTATAAACCTATACTTTTTCTGTTTAGATTCATAAAATAGAGTTCAATATGAAACCATAACAATTTGATTCACTCAAAACGGATTTAAAATGAAGAAGTTATGGGTAAAACAAGATTGGATAATTTTTCTCATTTTAGCTACGTGAAAATTGGTAACAAATCTATTCCAACCATAACTTAATCAACTTGTATTGTATATTATGTAATCTTGAGATACCATAGACACGTATACAATGTTTCGACCTATCATGTCAACACATCTATATATATTTCGGAACAACCATAGACACTCTATATGTGAATGTTGGAGTTAGCTATACAGGGTTGAGGTTGATTCCAAAAAATATATAGTTTGAGTTGTGATCAATACTGAGATACGTATACACTGGGTCGTGGATTGATTCAAGATAATATTTATTGATTTATTTCTGTACATCTAACTGTGGACAACTAGTTGTAGGTTACTAACGAGGACAGCTGACTTAATAAACTTAAAACATCAAAATATATTAAAAGTGTTGTAAATATATTTTGAACATACTTTAATATATATGTATATATTGTTATAGGTTCATGAATCAACCAGTGGCCAAGTCTTACTTCCCGACGAAGTAAAAATCTGTGAAAGTGAGTTATAGTCCCACTTTTAAAATCTAATATTTTTGGGATGAGAATACATGCAGGTTTTATAAATGATTTACAAAATAGACACAAGTACGTGAAACTACATTCTATGGTTGAATTATCGAAATCGAATATGCCCCTTTTTATTAAGTCTGGTAATCTAAGAATTAGGGAACAGACACCCTAATTGACGCGAATCCTAAAGATAGATCTTATTGGGCCTAACAAACCCCATCCAAAGTACCGGATGCTTTAGTACTTCGAAATTTATATCATATCCGAAGGGTGTCCCGGAATGATGGGGATATTCTTATATATATGCATCTTGTTAATGTCGATTACCAGGTGTTCACCATATGAATGATTTTTATCTCTATGTATGGGATGTGTATTGAAATATGAAATCTTGTGGTCTATTATTATGATTTAATATATATAGGTTAAACCTATAACTCACCAACATTTTTGTTGACGTTTATAAGCATGTTTATTCTCAGGTGATTATTAAGAGCTTCCGCTGTCGCATACTTAAATAAGGACCAGATTTGGAGTCCATGCTTGTATGATATTGTGTAAAAACTGCATTCAAGAAACTTATTTTGTTGTAACATATTTGTAATGTAAACCATTATGTAATGGTCGTGTGTAAACAGGATATTTTAGATTATCATTATTTGATAATCTACGTAAAGCTTTTTAAACCTTTATTGATGAAATAAAGGTTATGGTTTGTTTTAAAATGAATGCAGTCTTTGAAAAACGTCTCATATAGAGGTCAAAACCTCGCAACGAAATCAATTAATATGGAACGTTTTTAATCAATAAGAATGGGACATTTCAATATATGTGTGGGTTATACAACGGCATAAACATTCCCTTTAGCTCGATAACGTTTAATCATTGGTTTTTGAACCGTGAACGCGAATCTTAGATATGGATCTATAGGGTTTGACATCCCCACTCGGGCTAGTAGCGCTAGCATTTAACGAGTGTTTAATACTTCGTAGACATACGCACTTGCCAAGTGTACTTTCAGGGGGTATAAACGTTAAGTTAGTTACCAAGTGCCCACGGTTAACATATACTTTATCATACTGTTTTGAAACGCTCTTTGTAGCACTGAAATCTCGTGGCCTACCTTACATACTGTTATACTTAAACTATAGCTCACCAACCTTTGTATTGACGTTTTTAAGCATGTTTTTCTCAGGTGTTTAAGGTTATTTTCTTCCGCTGTCGTGCTAGTCTTGCCGTAGACACCCGCTGCTCTAGTGTTATCACCGCATGAACTGTTTATCCTGCATTCATAACTTTAATACATTTGAAACTATGTTTTGTAACGACCTAAGGGTCACATACATTTATTCATGCTTGCTATTCGTAGAAGCATACTGTTGGTGTAAAACATTTGATGTCGGTTATGATGTCACCTTTTTATCGTGAATGCAACTTCTTTTATTACAGCATATAGTACTTAACCTTGTAATGATCCTGTTGTTGATGATTCGTACATGATGGTTTTGTACGGGGCATCACACATGAAGCTATTCAACTTCTAAAGAAAGAATTTGAAATGAAGGATCTCGAAAAACCAAGTATTGCCTTGGTTTGCAGTGAAATGTCCCGTTCATATTGATTATAAACGTTCCATATTAATTGATTTCGTCGCGAGGTTTTGACCACTATATGAGACGTTTTTCAAAGACTGAATTCATTTTTAAAACAACCATAACCCTTATTTTATCGATAAAGGTTTAAAAAGCATTACGTAGATTATCAAATAATGATAATCTAAAATATACCATTTACAAACGACCATTACATAATGGTTTACAATAAGAATATATTACATCAAAAATAAGTTTCTTTGAATGCAGTTTTTACATAATATCATACAAGCATGGACTCCAAATCTTGTCCTTATTTTAGTATGCAGCAGTGGAAGCTCTTAATAATCACCTGAGAATAAACATGCTTAAAAAGTCAACAAAAATGTTGGTGAGTTATAGGTTTAACCTATATATTATCAAATCATAATAATAGACCACAAGATTTCATATTTCAATATACATCCCATACATAGAGATAAAAATCATTCATATGGTGAATACCTGATAACCAACATTAACAAGATGCATATAAGAATATCCCCTATCATTCCGGGAAATCCTTCGGACATGATAAAAATGAATTCGAAGTACTAAAGCATCCGGTACTTTGGATGGGGTTCGTTAGGCTTAATAGATCTATCTTTAGGATTCGCGTCAATTAGGCGTGCACTAATTCTCAAAATTAGTGATGTTCCCTAATTCTTAGGCTACCAAGCAAAAAGGGGCATATTCGGCTTCGATTATTTAACCATAGAAAGTAGTTTCATGTACTTGTGTCTATTTTGTAAAACATTTATAAAGCTGCATGTATTCTCATCCTAAAAATATTAGATTTTAAAAGTGAGACTATAACTCACTTTCACATATTTTTACTTCGTCGGGAAGTAAGAATTGGCCACTGGTCGATTCACGAACCTATAACAAATATGTACATATATATATCAAAGTATGTTCAAAATATATTTACAACACTTTTAATACATTTTGATGTTTTAAGTTTATTAAGTCAGCTGTCCTCGTTAGTAACCTACAACTAGTTGTCCACAGTTAGATGTATAGAAATAAATCGATATATATTATCTTGAATCAATCCACGACCCAGTGTATACACGTCTCAGGCTAGATCACAACTCAAAGCATATATATTTTAGGAATTAACCTCAACCCTGTATAGCTAACTCCAACATTACTGCATATAGAGTGTCTATGGTTGTTCCAGATAATATATATACATGGGTCGATATGATATGTCAAAACATTTGCATACGTGTCTATGGTATCCCAAGATTACATAATATATTAGAATACATGTATAATACATTATAAGTTAGCTAGGATATGATTAATATAGATTTGTTACCAATTTTCACGTAGCTACAACAAGCAAAAATATCCAATCTTGTTTTACCCATAACTTATTCGTTTTAAATCCGTTTTGAGTGTTTCAAGTTGTTATGGTTTCATATTGAACTTAAGTTTATGAATCTAAACAAAAAAAGTATAATTTTATAGTCAGAAATACAGGTTAAAAGTTGTTTTTGTAAAGGTAGTCATTCAGTCGAAAGAACGACGTCTAGATGACCATTTTGGAAAACATACTTCCACTTTGAGTTTAACCATGATTTTTGGATATAGTTTCATGTTCATAAGAAAAATCATTTTCCCAGAAGACCAACTTTTAAATCAAAGTTTATCATAGTTTTTAATTAACTAACCCAAAACAGCCCGCGGTGTTACTACGACGGCGTATATCCGGTTTTACGGCGTTTTTCGTGTTTTTCGGTTTTAAATCATTAAGTTAGCATATCATATAGATATAGAACATGTGTTTAGTTGATTTTAAAATTCAAGTTAGAAGGATTAACTTTTGTTTACGAACAAGTTTAGAATTAACTAAACTATGTTCTAGTGATTACATGTTTAAATCTTTGAATAAGATAGTTTTATATGTATGAATCGAATGATGTTATGAACATCATTACTACCTCAAGTTTAGTAGGTAAACCTACTGGAAGTGACAAGAAATGATCTAGCTTCAAAGGATCTTGGATGGCTTGAAAGTTCTTGAAGTAGAATCATGACACGAAAACAAGTTCAAGTAAGATTATCACTCGAATTAAGATAGTTATAGTTATAGGAATTGAATCAAAGTTTGTATATGAGTATTACCTTGATTTAGAATGATATCTTACTGTAAACAACAAGGATTTCTTGAGGTTGGATGATCACTTTACAAGATTGGAAGTGAGCTAGTAAACTTGGAAGTATTCTTGATTTTATGAAACTAGAACTTGTAGAATTTATGAAGAACACTTAGAAATTGAAGATGGAACTTGAGAGAGATCAATTAGATGAAGAAAATTGAAGAATTAAAGTGTTTGTAGGTGTTTTTGGTCATTGGTATATGGATTAGATATAAAGGATATGTAATTTTGTTTTCATGTAAATAAGTCATGAATGATTACTAATATTTTTGTAATTTTATGAGATATTTCATGCTAGTTGTCAAATAATGGTTCCCACCTGTGTTAGGTGACTCACATGGGCTGCTAAGAGCTGATCATTGGAGTGTATATACCAATAGTACATACATCTAAAAGCTGTGTATTGTACGAGTACGAATACGGGTGCATATGAGTAGAATTGTTGATGAAACTGAACGAGGATGTAATTGTAAGCATTTTTGTTAAGTAGTAGTATTTTGATAAGTGTCTTGAAGTCTTTCAAAGGTGTATGAATACATATTAAAACACTACATGTATATACATTTTAACTGAGTCGTTAAGTCATCGTTAGTCGTTACATGTAAATGTTGATTTGAAACCTTTAAGTTAACGATCTTGTTAAATGTTGTTAAATCAATGTTTATTATATCTAATGAGATGTTAAATTATTATTTTATCATGATATTATGATATATTAGTATATCTTAATATGATATATATACATTTAAATGTCGTTACAACGATAATCGTTACATATATGTCTCGTTTCGAAATCATTAAGTTAGTAGTCTTGTTTTTACATATATAGTTCATTGTTAATACACTTAATGACATGTTTACTTATCATTTATCATGATTAAACATAGTGTAACAATATCTTAATATGATTCATATGTATTTAGTAAGACGTTATTATAACGATAATCGTTATATATATCGTTTCGAGTTTCTTAATTCAATAAACTCAATTTTATGTATATAACTCATTGTTAAAATACCTAATGAGATACTTACTTATCATAATATCATGTTAACTATATATATAATCATATATATGTCATCATATAGTTTTTACAAGTTTTAACGTTCGTGAATCACCGGTCAACTTGGGTGGTCAATTGTCTATATGAAACCTATTTCAGTTAATCAAATCTTAACAAGTTTGATTGCTTAACAAGTTGGAAACACTTAATCATGTAAATAACAAATTAATTTAATATATATAAACATGTAAAAGTTCGGGTCACTACAGTACCTACCCGTTAAATAAATTTCGTCCCGAAATTTTAAGCAGTTGGAGGTGTTGGCGTATCTTCTGGAAATAAGTGTGGGTATTTCTTCTTCATCTGATCTTCTCGTTCCCAGGTGAACTCGGGTCCTCTACGAGCATTCTATTGAACCTTAACAATTGGTATCTTGTTTTGTTTAAGTCTTTTAACCTCACGATCCATTATTTCGACTGGTTCTTCGATGAATTGAAGTTTTTCATTGATTTGTATTTCGTCTAACAGAATAGTGAGATCTTCTTTAGCAAAACATTTCTTCAAATTCGAGACGTGGAAAGTGTTATGTACAGCCGTGAGTTGTTGAGGTAACTCAAGTTGGTAAGCTACTGTTCCGACACGATCAATAATCTTGAATGGTCCAATATACCTTGGATTTAATTTCCCTCATTTACCAAATCGAACAACGCCTTTCCAAGATGCAACCTTAAGCATGAACATCTCTCTAATTTCAAATTCTATATCTTTTCTTTTAATGTCGGCGTAGCTCTTTTGTCGACTTTGGGCGGTTTTCAACCGTTGTCGAATTTGGATGATCTTCTCGGTAGTTTCTTGTATTATCTCCGGACCCGTAATCTGTCTATCCCCCACTTCACTCCAACAAATTGGAGACCTGCACTTTCTACCATAAAGTGCTTCAAACGGCGCCATCTCAATGCTTGAATGGTTGCTGTTGTTGTAGGAAAATTCTGCTAACGGTAGATGTCAATCCCAACTGTTTCCGAAATCAATAACACATGCTCGTAGCATGTCTTCAAGCGTTTGTATCGTCCTTTCGCTCTGCCCATTAGTTTGTGGATGATAGGCAGTACTCATATCTAGACGAGTTCCTAATGCTTGCTGTAATGTCTGCTAGAATCTTGAAATAAATCTGCCATCCCTATCAGAGATAATAGAGGTTGGTATTCCATGTCTGGAGACGACTTCCTTCAAATACAGTCGTGCTAACTTCTCCATCTTGTCATCTTCTCTTATTGGCAGAAAGTGTGCTGATTTGGTGAGACGATCAACTATTACCCAAATAGTATCAAAACCACTTACGGTCCTTGGCAATTTAGTGATAAAATTCATGGTAATTTTTTCCCATTTCCATTTCGGGATTTCGGGTTGTTGTAGTGGACCTGTTGGTTTTTGATGCTCCGCTTTGACCTTAGAACACGTCAAACATTCTCCTACGTATTTAGCAACATCGGCTTTCATACCTGGCCACCAAAAATGTTTCTTGAGATCCTTGTACATCTTTCCTGTTCCAGGATGTATTGAGTATCTGGTTTTATGAGCTTCTCTAAGTACCATTTCTATCATATCTCCAAATTTTGGTACCCAAATTCTTTCAGCCTTATACCGGGTTCCGTCTTTTCGAATATTAAGATGCTTCTCCGATCCTTTGGGTATTTCATCCTTTAAATTTCCCTCTTTTAAAACTCCTTGTTGCGCCTCCTTTATTTGAGTAGTAAGGTTAGCGTGAATCATTATATTCATAGCTTTTACTCGAATGAGTTCTCTGTCCTTTCTGCTCAAGGCGTCGGCTACTACATTTGCCTTCCCCAGGTGGTAACGAATCTCAAAGTCATAATCATTCAACAATTCAATCCACCTACGCTGCCTCATATTCAGTTGTTTCTGATTAAATATGTGTTGAAGACTTTTGTGGTCGGTATATATAATACTTTTGACCCCATATAAGTAGTGCCTCCAAGTCTTTAATGCAAAAACAACTGCGCCTAATTCCAAATCATGCGTCGTATAATTCTGCTCGTGAATCTTCAATTGTCTAGACGCATAAGCAATTACTTTCGTTCTTTGCATTAATACACAACCGAGACCTTGCTTTGAGGCATCACAATATATCACAAGATCATCATTCCCTTCAGGTAATGACAATATAGGTGCCGTAGTTAACTTTTTCTTTAACAATTGAAACACTTTCTCTTGTTCATCCTTCCATTCAAATTTTTTCCCTTTATGCGTTAATGCAGTCAAGGGTTTTACTATTCTGAAAAAGTCTTGGATGAACCTTCTGTAGTAACCAGCTAGTCCTAAAAACTGGCGTATGTGTTTTGGAGTTTTCGGGGTTTCCCATTTTTCAACGGTTTCAATCTTTGCTGGATCCACCTGAATACCTTCTTTGTTCACTATATGACCGAGGAATTGAACTTCTTCTAACCAAAATGCACACTTTGAAAACTTAGCGTACAGTTTTTCTTTTCTTAACAACTCTAGCACTTTTATCAAATGTTCTTCGTGCTCTTGATCATTCTTCGAGTAAATAAGTATGTCATCGATAAAAACAATGACAAACTTGTCAAGATATGGCCCACACACTCGGTTCATGAGGTCCATGAACATAGCTGGTGCGTTAGTCAATACAAACGGCATAACCATAAACTCGTAATGACCGTAACGTGTCCTAAAAGCAGTCTTTGGAATATCATCCTCCTTCACCCGCATTTGATGATATCCAGAACGTAAATCGATCTTTGAATAAACAGACGAGCCTTGTAGTTGATAAAATAAGTCGTCGATTCTCGGTAGTGGGTAGCGGTTCTTGATGCTAAGTTTGTCCAACTCTCGGTAGTCGATACACAACCTAAATGTACCATCTTTCTTCTTGACAAACAAAACAGGAGCTCCCCATGGTGATGTGCTTGGTCGAATGAAACCACCCTCTAAAAGTTCCTATAACTGACTCTAAAGTTCCTTCATTTCGCTAGGTGCAAGTCTGTATGGAGCACGAGCTATTGGTGCAGCTCCCGGTACAAGGTCTATCTGAAATTCAACGGATCGGTGTGGAGGTAGTCCCGGTAATTCTTTCAGAAATACATCGGGAAATTCTTATGCTACGGGAATATCATTGATGTTCTTTTATTCGGAATTGACTTTCTCGACGTGTGCTAGCACAGCATAGCAACCTTTTCTTATTAGTTTTTGTGCCTTCAGGTTACTAATAAGATTTAACTTCGCGTTGCTCTTTTCTCCGTACACCATTAAGTGTTTTCCTTTTTCTCATATAATGCGAATTGCATTTTTGTAACAAACGATCTCTGCTTTCACTTCTTTCAACCAGTCCATACCGATTATCACATCAAAACTCCCTAACTCGACTGGTATTAAATCAATTTTAAACGTTTCATCCCCCAGTTTAATTTCTCTATCCCGACATATATTATCTGCTGAAATTAATTTACCGTTTGCTAATTCGAGTAAAAATTTACTATCCAAAGGCGTCAATGGGTAACTTAACTTAGCACAAAAATCTCTACTCATATAGCTTCTATCCGCACCCGAATCAAATAAAACATAAGCAGATTTATTGACAATGAGAAACGTACCCGTAATAAGCTTCGGGTCTTCCTGCGCTTCTGCCGTATTAATATTGAAAACTCTTCAGTGGCCCTGCCCATTATTATTCCCCTGAGTCAGGCAATTTTTAATAATGTGGCCCGGTTTTCCACATTTATAACAGACTACGTTGGCAGTACTTGCTCCGACACTACTTATTCCAACATTACTCGTTCCGGCATTATTAGTTCCTTTAGTTCTGTTATACATTGGTCCGTACACCTCACACTTTGTCGCGCTATAACCATTTCTTTTAAACCTGTTGCAAAATGTTGTGCAGAACCCCGGGTGATTATCTTCACACCTTTGGCATTGCTGTTTCTGATTACTATTGTTGTTGCGGTTGTTATTGCTGTTGGGACGATTATTGTAATTGTTGTTGTTGGGATGTTTGTTGTAGTTATTGTTGTTGGGATTTCGATTGTTGTTGTTGCGATTTATGTTGCGGTTGTTGGGATAGTTGTTGCGATTTTGGTTGTAATTGTTATTGTTGTTGTTGTTGTTGTTGTTGTTGTTGTTGTACTGGTGACTCTTGTCACTGTTTTCCTCCCACTTCCTCTTGAGTTGTTTCGTGTTGGCTTTTTCGGCCGCCTGCTCTTTAATTCTTCCCTCAATCTGATTTATGAGTTTATGAGCCATTCGAATTGCCTTTTGTATGGAAGAGGGCTCATTTGAACTCACATTTTCTTGAATCCTTTCTGGTAATCCTTTTACAAACGCGTCGATCTTCTCTTCTTCATCTTCGAACGTTCCCGGACACAATAGGCACAACTCTGTGAATCGTTGTTCATACGTGGTAATGTCGAACCCTTGTGTTCGTAACTCTCTAAGCTCTACCTTGAGCTTATTGACTTCGTTTCTAGGACGGTACTGCTCGTTCATCAATTGCTTGAATGCCGATCACGGTAGTGCGTAAACAGCATTTTGTCCTACCTGTTCAAGATAGGTGTTCCACCACGTTAACGCAGTACCTGTGAAGGTATACGTAGCGTACTTAACTTTTTCCTCTTCAGTACACTTACTTATGGCAAACACCGATTCGACTTTCTCGGTCCATCGTTTCAATCCAATTGGTCCTTTGGTTCCATCAAATTTCAAAGGTTTGCAGGCAGTGAATTCTTTGTAGGAGCATCCTACACGATTTCTTGCACCGTTAGCGGCATTGCTAGATTCAGAGTTATTGTTGGTATGTAGCGCAGCCTGTACTGCGGCTATGTTTGCAGCAAGAGTACGAAATTCCTCTTCGCTCATATTCATGGTGTGTCGAGTAGTCGGTGCCATTTCCTTCAAAATAGCCAACTGAATCGAGTTAATCATACAGAATATTAAGAGTAGTTAATAGTATTTCATAGCATAATATGAACTTATTTATAAAAGCTTTTTCTTCATATTAGCGTTTTATAAGTTTAAATTAGGGTACTACCTACCCGTTAAGTTCATACTTAGTAGCTAATATACAATTCAACTACTACAATTCCATATGAAAAACTAATTATAATAATATATCACATACAAATATTCTTCAAACTTACAACTTCGCTATATTACATATAACATGAAATATAGTACATTATGATACAGGACAGTTTTGAAGATAAATCTAGTTAATACGCAAGTTGTTCAGCAAAGGAAATAAAGACACGTAATTCATAAGTCCAGAAACAAGTCATGCATTCTGGTTTTACTAAGACGACTTCCCATCCTTGGTCTTGTAGAAAATAACCGTTATGACCATTGGCTAGGTAGCATGTTGTAATGTCGTCAAAAGGACGAGGGTTTCGTAATGTCCAACAGCCCTGTAATAATCTAAAAACCTTGTTTCTCACCCCAACTTCTGAATCCGTCACTTGTGGGAATGTTTTATTTAAAAGTTGCAATCCGATGTTCTTTTTCTCACTTTGGTAAGAAGCGAACATCACTAACCCGTAAGCATAACATGTTTCTTTATGTTGCATGTTAGAAGCTCTTTCTAATTCACGAAATCCTATGTTGGGATATGTTGAGTCAAAATAGGTTCTTAACCCGTAGCGTAAAATTGCATTTGGGTTCCCCGCATTTAATGCTTTAAAGAAAACACGGTGTAACTTACGGTCTCCCCAATGTGATATACCCCACCTATCAAAGGAAAGCCTTTTATAAACTAAGGCATTTCCGGAAAGTCTTTCAAATGTTTGACAAGTTAATTTCGTCATAACTAAATGTGCTGATGAATTCTGACCGACTCTAGACAAGATTTCCTCAATCATATCTTTTGGTAAGTCTTCTAAAATATTCGGTTGTCTACCCTAACGTCCATTTTGTTTTTATACTGTAAAATAGACAAGGATTAGATTCGTAATAATAAACAATACAAGCAATTTTTACATAGAACATAAAAGTGCAAGCACACTACAATACATATAATACACAACATGATTACAACCCTCTAATCTGAATCACTGGTTTCTTCTTCTTTGGACTTGGTTCGTTTTCCTAATTTTCTAGGAATATATGGTGTTCCTCTAATACGAGCCGTTGTTTTCCATAATGGTTTAGAAAAACCTGGTTGCTTAGAGGTTCTCGGGTCATTGTTACATTTTAGGAAATACGGATGTTGCCGATACATATAAAGTTCATCGGGGTTGGAATCGGGTTTCTCTATTTTTATACCTTTTCCCTTATTATTTTCTTTCGATTTATTAAATTGGGTCAAGGTAATTTCTATAACATCATCGGAATCCTCATCGGGATCCGATTCATCGAAAAATTGGTAATCTTCCCAATATTTTGCTTCCTCTGTGGAAACACCATTGACCATTATTAACTTTGGTCCGTTGGTTGAGGATTTTCTTTTATTTAATCGATTTACTATAGGTATCAATATTTCTTCCTCTGGAACCTCTACTTCTTCTGGTTCCTCCTCTTCCGATTCCTCCTCTTCTGGTTCCTCTTCTTCCGATTCCTCCTCTTCCGGTTCCTCCTCTTCCGGTTCCTCTTCGGGAATTTGTGAATCTTCCCAAAATATATTCGACTCTTCATTATTATTAGGTGAATCGATGGAATTTGTACTAGAGGTAGACATCTATCACACAATATCAAACACGTTAAGAGATTAATATATCACATAATATTTACATGTTAATAATATATAGTTTCCAACAAAAAAATGTTAAGCAATCGTTTTTGTAGAAAAACACGGTCGAAGTCCAGGCTCACTAATGCATCCTAACAAACTCGGTAAGACACACTAATGCAATTTTCTGGTTCTCTAAGACCAACGCTCGGATACCAACTGAAATGTCCCGCTCATATTGATTATAAACGTTCCATATTAATTGATTTCGTCTCGAGGTTTTGACCTCTATATGAGACGTTTTTCAAAGACTGCATTCATTTTTAAAACAACCATAACCCTTATTTTATCGATAAAGGTTTAAAAAGCATTACGTAGATTATCAAATAATGATAATCTAAAATATACCGTTTACAAACGACTATTACATAATGGTTTACAATAAGAATATATTACATCAAAAATAAGTTTCTTTGAATGCAGTTTTTACATAATATCATACAAGCATGGACTCCAAATCTTGTCCTTATTTTAGTATACAACAGCGGAAGCTCTTAATAATCACCTGAGAATAAACATGCTTAAAACGTCAACAAAAATGTTGGTGAATTATAGGTTTAACCTATATATTATCAAATCATAATAATAAACCACAAGATTTCATATTTCAATATACATCCCATACATAGAGATAAAAATCATTCATATGGTGAACACCTGGTAACCGACATTAACAAGATGCATATAAGAATATCCCCTATCATTCCGGGAAATCCTTCGGACATGATAAAAATGAATTCGAAGTACTAAAGCATCCGGTACTTTGGATGGGGTTCGTTAGACCCAATAGATCTATCTTTAGGATTCGCGTCAATTAGACGTGCACTAATTCTCAAAATTAGTGATGTTCTCTAATTCTTAGGCTACCAAGTAAAAAGGGGCATATTCGGCTTCGATCATTCAACCATAGAAAGTAGTTTCATGTACTTGTGTCTATTTTGTAAAACATTTATAAAGCTGCATGTATTCTCATCCCAAAAATATTAGATTTTAAAAGTGGGACTATAACTCACTTTCACAGATTTTTACTTCATCGGGAAGTAAGACTTGGCCACTGGTCGATTCACGAACCTATAACAAATATGTACATATATATCAAAGTATGTTCAAAATATATTTACAACACTTTTAATACATTTTGATGTTTTAAGTTTATTAAGTCAGCTGTCCTCGTTAGTAACCTACAACTAGTTGTCCACAGTTAGATGTACAGAAATAAATCGATATATATTATCTTGAATCAATCCACGACCCAGTGTATACACATCTCAGGCTAGATCACAACTCAAAGCATATATATTTTAGGAATCAACCTCAACCCTGTATAGCTAACTCCAACATTACTGCATATAGAGTGTCTATGGTTGTTCCAGATAATATATATACATGGGTCGATATGATATGTCAAAACATTTGCATACGTGTATATGGTATCCCAAGATTACATAATATATTAGAATACATGTATAATACATTATAAGTTAGCTAGGATATGATTAATATAGATTTGTTACCAATTTTCACGTAGCTACAACAAGCAAAAATATCCAATCTTGTTTTACCCATAACTTATTCGTTTTAAATCCGTTTTGAGTGTTTCAAGTTGCTATGGTTTCATATTGAACTTAAGTTTATGAATCTAAACAGAAAAAGTATAAGTTTATAGTCAGAAATACAGGTTACAAGTCATTTTTGTAAAGGTAGTCATTTCAGTCGAAAGAACGACGTTTAGATGACCATTTTGGAAAACATACTTCCACTTTGAGTTTAACCATGATTTTTGGATATAGTTTCATGTTTATAAGAAAAATCATTTTCCCAGAAGAACAACTTTTAAATCAAAGTTTATCATAGTTTTTAATTAACTAACCCAAAACAGCCCGCGGTGTTACTACGACGGCGTATATCTGATTTTACGGTGTTTTTCGTGTTTTCCGGTTTTAAATCATTAAGTTAGCATATCATGGGTATGTTTGGCAAAACTAGCTGGAAGCTACAAGCGTTTAGCTGCAAGCATTTAGCTGCAAGCGTTTAGGTGAAAGCGTTTAGCTGAAGCTTTTTAAATGTATTTAATTGTTTGGCAAAGTAGCTGGAGCTGTTATAAAATAAGTAAAATGACAAAAATGAACACTAGAAAAAATACTTAAATATCATTATTTTAGTTTAATAAAACATAGTCATTACCAAATAACCGAAAACATATATAATACCACTAATATCCGAAAACATATATATTACTTCTAAATTATTAATGACGATCATTCCATATTGAAGTAGCAATATTGTTACGAACATGTTTCATCTCATTCCTTCTTCCTTCAAATAGTCCTTCGATGACGTCCATTACAAATTAAAGTAGTAGTATCGTTAATATCTTACATGAAAAAAAAAGACTAATATCATTACATGTCTGCTACTGGTGCATTGCAACTTAAATTAGTAAATCATGTATCAATGTTTTATGTTGTTGGAAGAAACGATGATACTTTCTGAATATATATCTATAGTATATTATTATTATTACTCTTTATAATTTTTATGTTATACTTGCATATATGCTACACGTGTACATGGCTAACAAATCTTGGATGTATGTCTTTTTCCTAACTCTTACGTGGGATATACATATGGAAGGGTATCTAAGATATTCAAACTCCAAACGCTCTCCTAGTTTTCTAAACGTTACTTTACCCAGCATTTGATTTAAGAGCTTTTAAGAGCTTTTTTCATTCCAGTAAAAGCTTTAAGCTCTTTTAACCAAACGAAGCTTTTCACTAAATAGGAGCTTTTTTCATAATAGGTAAAAGCTAAAAGCTCCAAAAAGCTTCAAAAAACTTCGTGCCAAACATAGCCCATATAGATATAGAACATGTGTTTAGCTGATTTTAAAAGTCAAGTTAGAAGGATTAACTTTTATTTGCGAACAAGTTTAGAATTAACTAAACTATATTCTAGTGATTACATGTTCAAATCTTCGAATAAGATAGTTTTATATGTATGAATCGAATGATGTTATGAACATCATTACTACCTCAAATTTAGTAGGTAAACCTACTGGAAGTGACAAGAAATGATCTAGCTTCAAAAGATCTTGGATGGTTTGAAAGTTCTTGAAGTAGAATCATGACACGAAAACAAGTTCAAGTAAGATTATCACTCGAATTAAGATAGTTATAGTTATAGGAATTGAATCAAAGTTTGTATATGAGTATTACCTTGATTTTGAATGATATCTTACTATAAACAACAAGGATTTCTTGAGGTTGGATGATCACTTTACAAGATTGGAAGTGAGCTAGTAAACTTAGAAGTATTCTTGATTTTATGAAACTAGAGCTTGTAGAATTTATGAAGAACACTTAGAACTTGAAGATGGAACTTGAGAGAGATCAATTAGATGAAGAAAATTGAAGAATGAAAGTGTTTGTAAGTGTTTTTGGTCGTTGGTATATGGATTAGATATAAAGAATATGTAATTTTGTTTTCATGTAAATAAGTCATGAATGATTACTAATATTTTTGTAATTTTATGAGATATTTCATGCTAGTTGCCAAATGATGGTTTTCACATGTGTTAGGTGACTCACATGGGCTGCTAAGAGCTGATCATTGGAGTGTATATACCAATAGTACATACATCTAAAAGCTGTGTATTGTACGAGTACGAATACGGGTGCATACGAGTAGAATTGTTGATGAAACTGAACGAGGATGTAATTGTAAGAATTTTTGTTAAGTAGAAGTATTTTGATAAGTGTCTTGAAGTCTTTCAAAAGTGTATGAATACATATTAAAACACTACATGTATATACATTTTAACTGAGTCGTTAAGTCATCGTTAGTCGTTACATGTAAATGTTGATTTGAAACCTTTAAGTTAACGATCTTGTTAAATGTGGTTAACCCAATGTTTATTATATCTAACGAGATGTTAAATTATTATATTATCATGATATTATGATATATTAATATATCTTAATATGATATATATACATTTAAATGCTGTTACAACGATAATCGTTACATATATGTCTCGTTTCGAAATCATTAAGTTAGTAGTCTTGTTTTTACATATATAGTTCATTGTTAATACACTTAATGACATGTTTACTTATCATTTATCATGATTAAACATAGTGTAACAATATCTTAATATGATTCATATGTATTTAGTAAGACGTTATTATAACGATAATCGTTATATATATCGTTTCGAGTTTCTTAATTCAATAAACTCAATTTTATGTATATAACTCATTGTTAAAATACCTAATGAGATACTTACTTATCATAATATCATGTTAACTATATATATAATCATATATATGTCATCATATAGTTTTTACAAGTTTTAACGTTCGTGAATCACCGGTCAACTTGGGTGGTCAATTGTCTATATGAAACCTATTTCAATTAATCAAATCTTAACAAGTTTGATTGCATAACAAGTTGGAAATACTTAATCATGTAAATAACAATTTCATTTAATATATATAAACATAGAAAAGTTCGGGTCACTACATGCAGATTGAGCATATGCCTAATGGTTTACTTGTACATCAAACAACTTATATGGAAAAGATTTTAAAACGTTTCAATATGGACAAGGCAAAACCATTAAGTACTCCTATGGTTGTTAGATCACTTAATGTTGACACTGATCCATTTCGTCCCTGTGAAGATCATGAAGATATACTGGGACCAGAAGTACCATATCTTAGTGCAGTTAGAGCTCTTATGTATCTTACAAATTGTACAAGACCTGACATTTCTTTTGCAGTTAATTTGTTGGCAAGGTTCAGCTCAGCTCCTACAAAAAAAAACTGGAATGGGATCAAACACATATTTAGATACCTTCGAGGAACTACTGATTTAGGATTATTTTATTCTAACGAATCAAAACAAGATTTGGTTGGTTATGTAGATGCAAGTTATTTATCTGATCCACATAAAGCTAAATCTCAAAATGAATATGTATTCCTAAATGGAGGTACTGCAATAGCATGGCGTTCTCAAAAACAAACAATTGTTGCAACATCATCAAATCATGCCGAAGTGATTGCATTATATGAAGCTACTCTGGAATGTTTTTGGTTGAGATCAATGACACAACTCATTACTGATTCTTGTGGACTAGAACGCAATAAAAGTCCAACAACTATCTATGAAGATAATGCAGCTTGCATAGCACAGATGAAAGAAGGGTATATCAAAAGTGACCGAACAAAACACATACCTCCTAGATTCTTCTCATATACTCAAAATCTCATCAAAGACAACCAGATTAAAATGAGATATGTTCAATCCAGCAAAAACTCTGCCGATCTTTTCACCAAAGCACTTCCAACTGCTATTTTTAGAACACATGTTCACAATATTGGCATGAGGCATGTTCAAAAGATGTAAAAGATCAACAATGTCTACTTGAGGGGGAGTCAACTCTATGCTGCACTCTTTTTCCCTTAGCTAAAGTTTTTTCCCAATGGATTTTCTTTAGCAAAGTTTTTAACGAGTCAGTAATTTATAGTCAATATCCAAGCTAATAAAATTGACATCCAAGGGGAAGTGTTGTGATAAAGTAAATATGGATGACAGCTACTCCTAATTATAAGTCAAATAATGCACAGTAAATCATGTATTATAAATACCCCATCAAATGTAATCATGTAACTTGCTTGAATGATATATATATTTCATATATACTCTCTCTCTCTCTCTTTATATCTTCTAATAATTATCAATAGTCCACAGTCAAAAACCACGTCACTAAAGGTAGTTATATGCCTACTGAATTATAACACGTCACTAAAGGTAGTTATAAGCCTACTGAATTATAACACGTCACTAAAGGTAGTTATAAGCCTACTGAATTATAACAATTTAAAATTTATAAAACCATTTCAAAAAGTCAAGGTTGGTCAACGCCCGACGCATTCTCATTGTGTCACCGTCTCGACCAACTCGTCCTTTCAGGATCCCGATCGACGTGTCTCTAACTGGAGTCTTTTACAACCTTGATGTTTATCTAAATTCACCCTGAATGCATCAATATTTGTACTATGAGAACCGTGAATATCAATCGTACTTTATGGGTAATGAAGTAATTAAGGTGAGAAGTGATATGGTGATGACATCATAGTACGATAAATAACAACAACAACAAAACTCAATATTACATGTGTTGTATATGGGGGAGGTGAGATGTAAACAATCATTCACCTATATTTGAATAAAGAAAAGTCGTTTCTCTACCGAGAGTGATACACTCCAAGAAGTAGAGAAAGTCTTCCCTCTCTCTTCGACAGATAAATAGATTACTTCCGAATGGACCTCCGACCAATAAGTAAGAAAAAATCTTCAAAAAATAAAGTAAAATAAAATATAAAAAATAAAACATGAGACGCCATGAAAATTGTAGGATTAAATTTCCATAGATTTTAATCCTGCACATTCAATTTAGATTCTAAGCGACATTTAACTCATAATAGTACGATAAAAAAATACATAAATAATTGTGATTCTTTTTACACGTACATACATGACATGCAACCCAGTTTTTATGGTACAATAACTTTAACGTCAGGAACACTGGAGACCATGTTAGTACTTTTTAAGCATCTCACTTGATGCATTTGTTATCGTACATTCTAAACATGTTTTAAAGATGATATATCATGAAAGCTAGCTAGGTTTTCAGGTAAATAAAGTGCACCTGAATTGATCGATACGTTGGTTTTGGTGATATATACGTTGAATTTGGGACATAAAAAGGTTGCATGTTATTGCGCGTCTGGTAACTTATCATGATTTTTGGGTTCATGATTTAACTTGTTCATGAATTTAACTCTAGGGTATAAAATATCAATATAAATTCAAAGCAACCTTCATTCCTTCAATTTAAATTAAAAAAAATGTTATAAGAGAACTTTACATTACATTAGTATTTTTATGTATTTTTGAAAATTGACTATTAAATTATATTATGACATCACAAAAAAACAAAAAAGAAATAAGTCTATTAAATTGAAACGGATGATGTAAAATTTACCAGTAGCGATACTAGGATCAACATTCAAAGGCAGGGGCGGAACTTAGTGTATCATAAATGAATTATCCGTCTCATCTGAATTTAACGGGAAAAAAATTTACACTAAAGAAAGAAAAAAAATTACCAAAAAATAAATTTTTTTTTTTGTGTTACCTCTGCTGACTTTGAAAAATTTATTAGATTTTTACACTCGCCCCATCTATATCCGGGTTTGTATAACAAACAAACAAAATATCAAGAAAATGGATGATTTTTTTAGATCCGATGTATATAGTTGGAGTTATATGAAGTCTTATTTAGGATTGGAGATAAATTACAAGTAGAAAGGAAACTTGTGGACGAAGATGATATGCGGATAAGTTAAAAGGACAACAATACTCTCACTGGCCTAGCACATGCCATGACTTAACAGATAAAATTTACGAACGTTAGAAATTGGACTATTCGTGAATAAGATGCAAACTTCTGGACCGTTCAGTTGAAAATAAAGTTTGAAGTATCTGTATGTTTTTGAGCAAATCATAAGAACTATTTGTGTAATTTTGTCTTGATTATATTATAGTGATCGTTTACCTTCAATTAAAAATCATAAATGCTATATATATATATATATATATATATATATATATATATATATATATATATATATATATATATATATATATATATATATATATAAGATCATATATGATCTAAAGAGTACTGTGTAAGAAAATTTTCAAATTGGTGATGTCAAGGGGACACCATTCCCTATGTGCTTGATACGCAACTAGTGAAGTCCCGTGTTAGATGCGGTCCGTTAGAATATATGCGTCGTTTGTTTTCAAGTTCCAACTGCTAAAGTAGTTGCATTGTCGGAAAACATCAACATACTTGAAAATATAGTTTGTGAGCCATAAAAATATGAGTTACGGGAGTATTTTTTATTTTGACGTGTGTAACCAAGTTATATGTCTGTTTTTAACAAGGTTTTATCTATCTAGCATAATCTACATACACTTTCACATTATTACTATATATACTAACAAGCAAAAAGCAAAGTGAATGATGCCCTCCTATTGGTCGGTCACTATTTATCAACACTGGTCGACCACTGCTCTTTTTTTTTTTTTTTTTTTACTTTTACTCTTTATTTCCCTCCCCCACTTTCACTTTATATATACCATATTGGCTGACCCCTATTCATCAATAGTAAATTTTTTTTATTTCCCATTATTCATCATTTTAATTTTTTCCCCGGATACATGAATACATACACTCGCTATTACACGGTTTAAAATATATAATATATTTTAATTTTTTTTAAGTTAAATCGCTAGCACTTTTCAAGTAGCAGCGCGCGAACCCCACCTTTCTTGTTCTGTAACATACAGTGTAGCGAAGAGGCCAGGGAGAATGTGATAAACTTACAATATTACTTAAAGTGATCATAATTTACAATTATTCATAACTTATAAGTTATGTAACGTGAAAGATCGTATTAGTTGCATCTCATAAAATATACATACAAGCGTCAACTTTTCCATCATTTCCATAGTCGATTGTCAGTCATACATATTTACTTTTCACTATTTTTTAACAGCGTTTAGGAGTCACATATGAGGTGAGAACGAGATGTCGGAACTCACCACTCGGTCATTTCCTGGACAGACAATTATAGTCCAACCGCCCATGAGAAGGAAGCCCCACGAAACCTCCCAGACCCATAAAATTGGCGGGTAACCACACATTATTTTGCAGCGCTTGAAAATCGAACCATGGAGTCTCTTATAAAATCATGTCACTAACAATACATAAAGACCTTGCGGTTTTTATTTTCCACCATTAAGTTAATATGTATTATGTATAAAATTATGAAGTCTACACCAAGAGTATATTATTTACAAAAGTTAGTTATGGTAGTACTAGCTAGTGTTGTTAATTACTCCGTATATTAAAATGGAAGGATGTTTTATGGAGTATATAGTACTAGTAACTATTACAGTAATACTATATTATTGTAGTTTACCCCCATGATGAGATGTTATTTCCTGGCCGATAGTTTTTATTCATCTAATTTTTATAGTATATGACCATCTCTAACGCACTCGTGCTGGAGCCAAAGTGCACCCACCACGCCGCTAGCACGCGGCTAACGCAGCGTGCTTGGGGGAGGAAGGATAGCGTGTTGGATGTCAACATACAGATGGTGCAGGCGTGTTTGAGCAGTTTTGTCGACGTGGCGGAAATTTAGTCGTTGTTTGGCGAGAGTTAACGGATATATTTGAAAATTTTGCAACAGATATTTTTATTTTGCCTACACACATACATATGTGTGTGTGTGTGTGTGTGTGTGTGTATATATATATATATATATATATATATATATATATATATATATAGTCATAATCAAGAGGAAAACACTTTTTTGAGGAGAAGGGGGAAGTAAATTTTTTTTTTTTTCCTTTTTTTCGAATTTTTTTCCAACATTAAGAGTACACGAAAATATGAACATTTAAGAAAGACACTTTGTGATAAATGTTATTATTTTGGTGGGAAAACGCTCGAAGAAAAAATTGATAACATGCAGCATGCGTAATGTTATTCTTCGAGCGTTCTTTTTCCATCATATGTGAGGTTTTTTAAAGATCTAGCCCGATTTAGAGTTTAGGATTTGAGGTTTAGGGTTTAGGTCTTAGGATTTAGGGTTTTGGGTTTAATCCCTAAACTCAAAACCCTAAACCCTAAACTCTAAAACGTTCTTGTTAAAAATTCAATATAAACCCTAATTTTTAACCCCTTATTTCTAAACCCTAATTTTTAAACCCCAAATAATAAACTTAGAAGCAAAACATTCAATGCAATGAATGTTATCATTTAAATCTTCGAACGTTTTTCCGCCAAAATAATAACATTCATCACGAAGTCTCTTTTTAAATCTTCATATTTTCATGTGATCTTGATGCATGTAAAAAAAAAAATTCAAAAAAAGGAAAAAAAATTACTTTCCCCCAAAAAAGTGCTTCCCTCTTGATTAAATTACTATATATATATATATATATATATATATATATATATATATATATATATATATATATATATATATATATATATATATATATATATATATCCATTCACATCTAAATACATTCATGTGACGCCCCGTACAAAACCATCGTGTACGATTCGTCAACAACAAGATTTTTACACGGTCAAATACTAAATGCTGTCTGAAAACCAGTTTTGCATTCATAAAAGATAGCGTTTACAAAAGATAACGTGACACAAAGGTCGTTACAAAGTCATTATTCAAATAACATAAGTTGCGAATGCAAAATAAAAGTTCCATGATTGACACATCTCTAAGTAATGCAGCGGAAATCTAACACAGCAGGTCCATAACAGCAAGTCTATTACACCAAGACAGCAAGTCTAACAGCGGAAGCAACAACGTCTAAGCACCTGAGAAATACATGCTTAAAAAGTCAACACGAATGTTGGTGAGCTATAGTTTGTTTGTAATCAGTAATGCAAGGTAGGCCACGAGATTTCAGTGCTTCAAACCAGCGTTTCAAATCAGTATTTCAAATCAGTATGATAAAGTATATGCTTATCCATGGGCACCCGGTAACTAACTTAACGTAATATTACCCCCTAAAAGTACACTTGGCGAGTGCGTAAGTTTACGAAGTATTAAACACCCGTTAAATGCTAGCGCGACTAGCCCGAGTGGGGATGTCAAACCCTATGGATCCATATCTAAGATTCGCATTCACCGGTTCAAAAACCAATGACTAAACGTTACCGAGCTAAGGGAAAAGTGTGTGCCGTTGTATAACCCACACATATATAAAGTTTAAGTACTCGTGCCTAGTATGTAAAATGTAAAAAGCGCATGTATTCTCAGTCCCAAAATAATTAAAGTAAAAAGGGATGCTATAACTCACAGTGATAAGAGCGGTAAAGTCGATAATGAAAGTATGCAAGTAGTAAGTCGGTCCGAAAGGTCGTCAACCTAAGTCAAAGGTTACTAGGTCAGTATGTTATCCTCATAAGTTCTAATAGTGCATAAAATAAGTTTAAGTGTCATCATCATCATCATTCATCATCATAACAGCTAAGTAAGTTTGACAAGAATAGAGATCGAAACAATAGGATGAATTCGGTCAGCTGTTACGACCTCTACGTAAATCGAAAAGACGCGTAATCAGTGGCTATGGCTCCGTATATGAGTCCTCTAGTTTCTGACCAATTTCCAGAACCAAACTCGTCTTCGTTTGACCGTGGCGACGGTTTATGTGCGAGTAGGTCAGAAATTTCAGCACAACGTTAATAGGGTGTAATGACTTTCGGAAGGCCATAAATCCTAAACCGTAACTCGGATTAAGACGAGGTCTAAACGGAAAATCATTTACTCGAACCATAATAACTGAAAATCAACTTTCCAGTAGCCCAGGTGGTCTGATCAGATCCCGAAATCAGTAAGCAAGGTGCTCCAGTGGGGTTCTTAGTGCTTGATGCTCATCACGGTTCTCATCCTTGATGCATGTAGCTTCAAGTGTACAACTCGTTGATGGGTTAGCATCACATTGACCAAGATTCTACCATCAACACACAATATGTTAAGACCAAGTAAGAACACAACTCATTTAAGAGTCTTGGATGGATGATGAACCAAGGTTACATCATATCCTTAGTCTTAACACAATTACAAGTTACATTTACAACTAAAGCTACAAACTTTACTTCAATTAAGCAAGTATGAACATAATCTAAGTCAAATGAAGTGATGGAACCCTAAGATAGAGAGCTTGGATCCCTTTCACACAAGTTATAAGGTCACAAAGCTAGAAAGCTTGAACCTTTAGTGTTCTTGAAATTCTTGAAGAATAAAGCTTGGATCTTTAAGTTACATGAAGTCCATAAACACAAGTTTTGATCTTTATAACAAAATAATGAGATCATAAGTTAGAAAACTTAGATCCAACCAAATATATGAAGATCCAAGCTAGAAAGCTTGCATCTTGATTGTTCTTGAAGATCTTGAAGCATAAAGCTTGGATCTTTAAGTTACATGAAGATTACAAACACAAGTTTGAATCTTTATAACAAAATAACAAGATTAAAGTTAAAAAAAATATAGATCTACAAAGTGGGTGAAGATTCCAAGCTAGAAAGCTTGAATCTTCCATGTTCTTGAAAGATTCAAATCCATGTTTGAATCTACAAGATGTAATCAAGATCAAAAGCTAAAAAGCTAGACCCATGAAGATGATGATGATGATTTCGTGGTGATGAGGAGGAGAAGAAGAAGAGAAGTTCAAAATACTTACACTTTTAGAGAGAGAAAGACTAGAGAGAGAATTAGAGATTGAGTGTGTGTGAAATACAAATGAGGGCAAGTGTAAAATGAAATGAATAATGCTAGTATTTATAGGCAAATGAGGGAGGGAGTGGTGGTGATGGCTGAAATTTTGGAGGGGGACAAGGGGGGACAAAAAGTTGCTTTTTGGTTAATGGTTGTCTAAAGTTGGTGCTTATGTTAGGATCCCATGCAACATTATGGATAATACTTGACATAAATGCTAGCATGTTCCCTCTAATAAATGGGCATTTATCTTACTTATTATTGGGTCACTAGTAATTAATTAGTGGGCTAAATAAATGGGCTACTAGCTAGAGTAGGGTGGGCTTAAGTCCAACAAGGTAGAAAGTCCAACAAGACTAACTAGTAAGCATAATTAAATTACTACGCATAATTAAGCATTCAAAAACCCAAATAATTATTATTATGAAATAATAATTAATATTTCATAGTCATAATATTCCGATTACGACAAAAGTTAAACGTGTACGCAGTACGCAGTTTGTTCGAAACGTCAAGTGACACTAACGGTCATAAAGGCTTCCGGTGATCAAGTTAAGTAACCTACGTACTCAAAGGCACGTTTTAACATATAAACGAAAGTAATCCACGTGTAGTAAGATTCCAGAGTATAAAATAGCACAGTAGGCACAAATACGCAGTTTCGCAAAAACACAAGGCACAAAAGCAAGTCGAAAAAGTCGGGTCGTTACATTACCCACCTGTTAATGGAAATTTCGTCCCGAAATTTGAGGAGTGACTAAAAATGATACCGTATTTAAATAAGAGGTAGCGTATCAAAGTTCCGTGAGACTCGTGGGCTCAGAAGTGAGCTATTTACCTTGGAAAGGTACTTGGGCGTATAAAAGTAAGAATATGTATATGCCATTAATTAAGTCTATTGTCCTAAGAGATCAACAAGTTTATTTCATTTCTTGCTAACACGAATATGTCATCCGAATATATTCCTACAGAAGGAAAGACGATGTTTTTAGCCCTGCAGGCATCTTCAGTAAGCTGGATGCATAGAATACATCATGAAAGTTACCAAACTCATCTAAAACATTGAGCGCTTATGTCGTAGTACCAAGCTGACAGATAGAATGGAAAACATGGCGATCACAATATACCGCATGTGAACTTATCCTTGGATGGAAAGAAAGCACAGTTCCATAATGTAACTTTATCCAATAAGTTACATGTTGAAGTTATGGTTATCATCAACTAGAACAATCATATAGTTGCAACCAACGAAGGAAGGAATGTGTATCTGCATTATAGACGTTTTAAGCAGTCCCTTCCAAAAGGGAAACAAGATTTCATAGATTCCTAAAGTATGTTACTTTACATTTCCGAAAGAGAATCGCACGAAAGGTGTGATCTTTAAACCAGGGTGAACACTTCGAGTGGTTTGTTCTGAATTTATCCTTATACTTAAGGGGTTGCACGGACGAGAAGGTACATGGACCCTTGGTCGTAAAGAATGGTTTACTCTAAGTGAAAAGAATCTCAAAAACGATTCCGTGTACCTCAACCTACTGATTCATAGAGATGATGTTTATGATGATGTTGCGATTAGCCGTAAAATATTGAGAATAGAAACCCACCTAGTGCCCTTCCTATAATGGGTGACCACTGAGTGTACCCCAGAAAACTGATTTATCGGCCCGCGTTTTTGCCAAATCTAACCTTAAGGGGAACATTTCATGAGCGCAAAGACTTCTTAACAAATTTTATAAAACTGCCATCCAAAGTGGCTCAAGAGTTTTTAACAAAGATCTTAATAGTAAGCTTCATCCCTAACGGAGGGCGAGAAGATGTGTGATCCATACATGGTGTAGTCTAATATGAAAACCTTTGGTAAAATCGACCAAGGAAGTTTTGAAAACCTTTAAACGTTTGATGTGACAACATAAACGGAATGAAGTTCTTAGTAAATTCAGAAGTATGTATAACGAGTACCATTTTGCACAAAATTATTTGACTTAAAAAAACTCAATAAAAGAGCGATTTTTAATTATCTTGAAGGTATAACTTAGTATGTACTAACCCAAAATAAGTAAGGGTAAATTTATACATATATGATTTTATAAATCGCGTAAGTGATAGAATAGTTTTTAGTACTTTCATTTGTCCATAAATCTCGTGAGGACCGTACAAATAAGCAAAGTGTAAAAATTTTGATAAACATAGTTTTTCGTATTTCAGAGGTTATGATTTGAAAAGATTGGGTGAAAAATCTTTGAATCGTCGGGTGACATGTTACTAGGTAATGAAAACTAATGATTTAAATTTAGTTTTGATGATTATCAGGGACTTAAGTCTTTGGCCCAAAAATTTCTCGTGCGAAGGCGTTGCTAAAAAGTGAGGTATGAAGGATAGAGCACGAGGATGAGAAGTTAATCGCTTCTTGACTTTGCAAAATGCCAAACAGGTTATGGCCAATATTAAAGTCGGAGTACTGATGATGTTAATATCGCTAGATGAGAATCTCTTGGAATATGTCAGGACTTATAGTTATGTAAGAAAGAGCATCGTTCCAACAGGTGTGACAAATAAGATCCTTAGGGTAACGCAATAATTTTGGATGGTTTAAGTGTTAGTGGATGCCCGAAGGCTCTGCATGGCGTGGTAATAAGTGCCTTCATCACATACACACACACAAGAATCTCTCGATTCCGACGATTGTAAAGTCTTCATGATGATTTGGATACGAATAAGCAACGAAAAATTTTTATATAACAAGCAACAAAAATTTTATAGAAATTGTTTAAGGTAACAATGTAAGAAAAGAAACGAAGTTCTTAGTAAATTGGAGTTATGTACAATGTGTACTGTTCTAAGTAACATAACTTTCGAATAAAAGAATGGATTTGTAAAAGTGAAAGTAAAATTTCATGTGTACTCGTCAAGATAAGTAATTATTTACTTTAACATATATGGTTTCTAAAATTTGCACGTATGGCAAATAAAATAAATTTATTTTTACAAAACTTTGAGAGGATCGCACAGTAAAATAGTGTGTGTAAAATTTTGACAAACCAAAAATTTTATATTTCGGAGGTTACAAGTTGGAAAAAGATTGATGAGAATTGAGTAAAAGGTTTTTGTTTTTTTTTTAAATTTCGGGTGATTTTGAGCAAAAATGTACCGAGGTAATGAAAACTATTGAATTAGTAGGGCATAAGTCCTTTGACCAAAAATGCTTAAGTGTAAAGTTGTTGCTTATAAGTGAGATACGAAAGGGAGAGTATGAGGTTAACCACCCCTTGATTTCAGAAGATTTCGAACTGGTATGACTAATATCGAAGTAAGAAGGGTGATGGTGTGATTATCATCGATTAAGAATTCTCTCGGAATAAGTTAGGATTCAGAGTCGCATAAGAATGAGCATCAAATAAGATTCTTGGGTAGTATAGAATTTGAATTGCTGAAGTGACGGGATACAATTTCCTTTATGTATCGTTGTCCATTGTATCGGTTTCTTTCATGGCTAAGAAGTGAGCAGATTTGGTGAGATGGTCAATAATAACCCAGATAATGTTCTAACCGCCTTACCGTTTGCGGTAGCTTCGTGATAAAATCCATTGTTATTCCTTCCCATTTCCATTGTGGGATTTCGGGTTGTTGTCATGCAACTAATAAGGTTCAGCTTCGGGCTACTTCTCTCCCCGTAAACTATTAACAGCTCACCATTCTCGCGAGGTACACGAATAATCTTCTTACTATAAATAACTTTCGCTTTCATCCTTGAAAGCCAGTCCACTCCAACTATCTCATCAAAGCTTCCTAACTCAATGAGTATTAGGTTAACCCTAAAGTTCATTCCAACTTTTACATCAAGCTTCCTAACTTGATGAGTATTAGGTTAATCTTAAGGTCCATTCCAACCAAATCTTAATATACTGCCGTGAAAATTTTATCAACCTTCTCAAATAACATCTGCTTGTGCGCAGGTAACTAATCCTTTCCAACTACTACTATAAAACTTCCAAGTTTTGTTGGCATGAGGTCATCTCCAAATGACCCACCTGTTAATTTTAAGGTATTACCTTAAATTACTCCTCTATCTCTGCCAGCTTACCATTAGCTTGTCCTATAGAATACTTAACTCTCATGGTTGTTAATGGCTTATTAGTCATAACACTAAGGCTCTTAGATATAAAGTTTCTATCGTTCTAGTATTAAGCAATTTCGAGACAAAGAAAATGTCGTGATGAAACGTACCCTAACAAAAATCAGGATCTATGCGAGTCTCCATAACTAAGGAAATGATTGCTCTACCGCAGGTAAGTCCAAATTTTTTTTCCCTATTTGAGAACCGTTCCCTTAAGTGTCCAGGGTGTCTATATCTATAACATATTGTCGGGTTATCAATCTAAATCAAGGTCCTATTTGTACAATATCTGGGCTACGTGGTTATTGTTTCCCTACCTCTAACAGACCATAATGTGTATACTCAAGTGGTTCCTACCAAAATTTTCCTTGAATCGCTTCATATTCCTCATGTAATATCATTGGGACTTTTGCATGATTTACT
Organism: Rutidosis leptorrhynchoides; assembly: GCF_046630445.1. NCBI lineage: Eukaryota > Viridiplantae > Streptophyta > Magnoliopsida > Asterales > Asteraceae > Rutidosis > Rutidosis leptorrhynchoides. The sequence continues at coordinate 36,545,856 of NC_092341.1, read as the reverse complement.
TCAATATAATCATGCTGGCATGGCGTCATTATATTGTACTAAATCGCACGTTCATTCCAATATTACTCCATATGGTCAATGTAACGTGATCACTTCATGTTCTACTCAAATTCACCTAACTGTGCTTTATCTATGCTATCTCAAAACAGATTCTACATAATTAATCTCACGGTTTCTCGGTGTGGGTGCGTAGGTTCCGTAGGTCATGCATCAATGCCTAAATGTCCCGAAATGTCTCCAAAATGTTCGGGTTTAGGTAATGCCGTTAGGTTCCTTTCTAGAAATTCAATCTAGTGTCTCGCGTCGAGTTGTACGTGTAGCAAGTAGTAATACGATATGTTTTGAGACGACTCCCAAGTCTTCGGGTATGGCCGAGCATCAGTAGAAGGCATTCTGACCTTGTGAAAGGAGATGTCCTCCCGACTTCTCCAATTCCTAAGAGAGTTGGGGACCTAAGTCCAGAAGTGTCGTTAAATCGTCGAGTAGTAGTGTAGAATGAAAGAGATAAGTGACGGTCATGAAAGCGTACTGAATACGGGTCAACTTGCAGAAACTGAACAACCTTCTAATGTTCATACGTCGTACGTGGCAAATTAGGGTGAGCTCGAGGTGCGGTTACTCCGACAAATCCTCCAATGTCTCCTCCTCCGAGGATCAACTTTAGTGGGCGTGTAATCCGAGGGGTACTCCTCCTAGATTGCGTGAAGAATCATTTTGATCTCCAGAACAGTGGAACGATAGTAACAGGTGGATTACAATACCAATCCTTAGGGTTAGACGTGTGGAAAAAGGGTTCTGAAAAACATCTGAACTAGAAAAGGTAAGTTTTCCAAGTCGGTACAGCGAATAGCAGGCATGAAGCAAGTACGTAATCAGGCACTACAGCAACCTAGATCATCTACAGCAGTATATAGCATGGCAATATTAACAGTACTAAACAGAAGTAACATGCAATCGAAAGCAGATAGTAGTATGCAGTAGCGAGGATAAGCAATAGCATACAGCGAGTTCACATAGTAGTAAGAGTAAGCAGTAGCATGCAGCAGATCATACAGCAGTAGAAGTAAGCAGTGGCATGTAGTAGTAGTAAGCAGTAACATGCAGTAATATAACATAGTAGCATGCAGCGGTCCGCAGAAACAAGTAAACAAGCAAGTTGTAGATTAGTCCTATTAGCGAATCCTACTCGACTCGGTCAAGACTCACTAATGCAACCTAAGTCCCTACAACCAATGCTCTGATACCAAATGTGACGCCCCGTACAAAACCATCGTGTACGATTCGTCAACAACAGGATCTTTACACGGTCAAATACTATATGCTGTTTGAAAACCAGTTTTGCATTCATAAAAGATAGCGTTTACAAAAGATAACGTGACACAAAGGTCGTTACAAAGTCATTATTCAAATAACATAAGTTGCGAATGCAAAATAAAAGTTCCATCATTGAGAAATCTCTAAGTAATGCAGCGGAAATCTAACACAGCAGGTCCATAACAGCAAGTCTATTACACCAAGACAGCAAGTCTAACAGCGGAAGCAACAACGTCTAAGCACCTGAGAAATACATGCTTAAAAAGTCAACACGAATGTTGGTGAGCTATAGTTTGTTTGTAATCAGTAATACAAGGTAGGCCACGAGATTTCAGTGCTTCAAACCAGCGTTTCAAATCAGTATTTCAAATCAGTATGATAAAGTATATGCTTATCCGTGGGCACCCGGTAACTAACTTAACGTAATATTACCCCCTAAAAGTACACTTGGCGAGTGCGTAAGTTTACGAAGTATTAAACACCCATTAAATGCTAGCACGACTAGCCCAAGTGGGGATGTCAAACCTTATGGATCCATATCTAAGATTCGCGTTCACCGGTTCAAAAACCAATGACTAAACGTTACCGAGCTAAGGGGAAAGTTTGTGCCGTTGTATAACCCACACATATATAAAGTTTAAGTACTCGTGCCTACTATGTAAAACGTAAAAAGCACATGTATTCTCAGTCCCAAAATAATTAAAGTAAAAAGGGATGCTATAACTCACAGTGATAAGAGCGGTAAAGTTGATAATGAAAGTATGCAAGTAGTAAGTCGGTCCGAAAGGTCGTCAACCTAAGTCAAAGGCTACTAGGTCAGTATGTTATCCTCATAAGTTCTAATAGTGCATAAAATAAGTTTAAGTGTCATCATCATCATCATCATTCATCATCATAAAAGCTAAGTAAGTTTGACAAGAATAGAGATCGAAACAATAGGCTGACTTCGGTGAGCTGTTACGACGTCTACGTAAATCGAAAAGACGCGTAATCAGTGGCTATGGGTCCATATATGAGTCCCCTAGTTGCTGACCAATTTTCAGAACCAAACTAGTCTTCGTTTGACCGTGGCGACGGTTTAAGTGCGAGTAGGTCAGAAATTTCAGCACAACGTTAATAGGGTGTAATGACTTTCGGAAGGCCATAAATCCTAAACCGTAACTCGGATTAAGATGAGGTCTAAATGTAAAATCATCTACTCGAACCGAAATAACTGAAAATCAGCTTTCCAGTAGCCTAGGTGGTCTGATCAGATCCCGAAATCATTAAGCAAGGTGCTCCGGTGGGGTTCTTAGTGCTTGATGCTCATCACGGTTCTCATCCTTGATGCATGTAGCTTCAAGTGTACAACTCGTTGATGGGTTAGCAATACCTTGACCAAGATTCTACCATCAAAACACAATATGTTAAGACCAAGTAAGAACACAACTCATTTAAGAGTCTTAGATGGATGATGAACCAAGGTTACATCATATCCTTAGTCTTAACACAATTACAAGTTACATTTACAACTAAAGCTACAAACTTTACTTCAATTAAGCAAGTATGAACATAATCTAAGTCAAATGAAGTAATGGAACCCTAAGCTAGAGAGCTTGGATCCCTTTTACACAAGTTATAAGGTCACATAGCTAGAAAGCTTGAACCTTTAGTGTTCTTGAAGATCTTGAAGCATAAAGCTTGGATCTTTAAGTTACATGAAGACCATAAACACAAGTTTTGATCTTTATAACAAAATAATGAGATCATAAGTTAGAAAACTTAGATCCAACCAAAGATATGAAGATCCAAGCTAGAAAGCTTGCATCTTGATTGTTCTTGAAGATCTTGAAGTATAAAACTTGGATCTTTAAGTTACATGAAGATTACAAACACAAGTTTGAATATTTATAACAAAATAACAAGATTAAAGTTAAAAAAATATATAGATTTACAAAGTGGGTGAAGATTCAAAGCTAGAAAGCTTGAATCTTCCATGTTCTTGAAAGATTCAAATCCATGTTTGAATCTACAAGATGTAATCAAGATCAAAAGCTAAAAAGCTAGACCCATGAAGATGATGATGATGATTTCGTGGTGATGAGGAGGAGAAGAAGAAGAGAAGTTCAAAATACTTACACTTTTAGAGAGAGAAAGACTAGAGAGAGAATTAGAGATTGAGTGTGTGTGAAATACAAATGAGAGCAAGTGTAAAATGAGATGAATAAGGCTAGTATTTATAGGCAAATGAGGGAGGGGGTGGTGATGATGGCCGAAATTTTGGAGGGGGACAAGGGGGGACAAAAAGTTGCTTTTTGGTTAATAGTTGTCTAAAGTTGGTGCTTATGTTAGGATCCCATGCAACATTAGGGATAATACTTGACATAAATGCTAGCATGTTCCCTCTAATAAATGGGCATTTGTCTTACTTATTATTGGGTTACTAGTAATTAATTAGTGGGCTAAATAAATGGGCTACTAGCTAGAGTAGGGTGGGCTTAAGTCCAACAAGGTAGAAAATCCAACAAGACTAACTAGTAAGCATAATTAAATTACTACGCATAATTAAGAATCCATAAACCCAAGTAATTATTATTATGAAATAATAATTAATATTTCGTAGTCATAATATTCCGATTACGACAAAAGTTAAACGTGTACGCAGTACGCAGTTTGTTCGAAACGTCAAGTGACACTAACGGTCATAAAGGCTTCCGGTGATCAAGTTAAGTAACCTACGTACTCAAAGGCACGTTTTAACATATAAACGAAAGTAATCCACGTGTAGTAAGATTCCAGAGTATAAAATAGCACAGTAGGCACAAATACGCAGTTTCGCAAAAACACAAGGCACAAAAGCAAGTCGAAAAAGTCGGGTCGTTACACATACATTTTATCAAACACAATACTTTCATACCATGAATACGAACAAAGTTTTAATTGATGTGCATTACAGGTGTAGAGCTGAGTATGACTGGAATTGATACGTTGACGGGGAAAAAAATCTTTTGAAGATGTCGACGTTTGTGAATTTGATTGGTCAAATTTGATAAAGTTCCTAAAAAAAACACCATACGTATTTATGGAAATTGTGTATTTCGACGAAGAGAAGCAAGTGTTGATGTTTTTATTTACGGATGAGCAATGAGATGCTCAAAATGAGCGAGTCAAGACACAGTCTTGTCGAATTGATTTGTATCTTGTAACATGGGCCAATCAAGTTATAATCGGGCGCCCTCCAATTCGAGTAGCCTTGAGTCAAGTTATGTGAGTCAAGACTCATTCGACGGAAAAATTAAACGATGTTTTATGTACTCGTTTTTATATTAATGTATTTTTCATTTTTAGGAATTAAATTGTAATTTTAAATAAAGTAATTTGGGATTTTTATTTATTTATTGTAATTTTCTATTTTTAAGAGTTTTTTATTAAATGTAAGCAAAATATTTAATTTTAGTTTATTTTATTAAATTAATTTGTTTTTATAATTACAAAACATTAATATAACTAATTAAACAAAATTAAAATTAAAATCAAGAAAAATGAAAAAGGAATATAAAATACCCCACACTTACCCATCAACACGACACTCACCACGACACCCATTATTTACCAGTTTAACAGCACGCCCAGCAAACACTTCATTCCAACCTAGTAACACGCCAACACACTCATCAGGGTTAAAGATGGTCTAGGAATGTAGCTCGCAAAAGAACAAAATGATGGAAGGAGAAATAAGCATATATATCATATTTAAGTTTTAAAGTTATGTTGAATTAACTCCAAAAAAATATTTCTTTTTTATACTTTTCTTATATAATTATGTTACTAGTGTTATTCTTTGCAATAGTTACTTATGATATTATTAAATAAATATGAAACTAATGAGAAATATTTAAATGAATGCAATTTTTAAGTTGAGATCCAAAGGACCAATCAAAGTGCGACATGTGACGCGACAATCACATGTGATTGAAAAAAATTTTATTTTATTTTTTTTCAAAAAAAAATTTCGAAATTTTTTTTCAAAGAATTTTTTTTTCAATTTTTTTTTTGTCGGAATTTTCTTTTTCGGAAATTTTTTTTCCGAATTTTTTTTTCCCAATAAATGTGATTGAATTTGACATGGAGTAAATCACATGTGATTCTGCATGCCAATCACATGTGATTGTAAAACTCAATCACATGTGATTGAAAACAAAATTTTTTTCAAATTTTTTTCTATTTTTCAATCACATATGATTGGATTTGACATGCAGAATCACATGTGATTGGGTTTTACAATCATATGTGATTGGATTTGACATGTTAAATTTAAAAAAATAATAATAATAAAATTCGAAAAAATTAAATTTTTTTTTTGAAAAATAATTTTTTTTTTTCAATCACATGTGATTGTCGCGCCACATGTTATGCTCTGATTGATCCGTTGAATTTTAAGCAAAATTTGAATTCAAGTGATTACAACTCTGAAACTAATTAATATATGGAATACGTAGCCTTTGTTTTTAATTTTTCATTAATCATTCATTATCAAGGGCTAGGTTTATTAGTATTAATAACTTTTTTGCCTTTAAAAAAATAATAATTTTTTAATTAATTTTTAATTATTGATTATAGTACTATCGAATTGAATTGAAAGGGCCGGCAAGATATGGATAGAAGTGACTACTTGCTTTTGTAATTTGCGACTGCTTACTTCCAAATTAATTATTATTATTATTAGTTATTCCAAAAAGAAAAGAAAACGGCTACTATTTGTTTTGAGGTTTTTAGTCGTTTTGTAGTCTTTTCAAACGTTTTATATACGGTTTTTTTTTTTCCAACATTATTTGTATATTCTTTAAGATCATTCTCAGCGGTCTCTCCTCAACTCTGCCCTTGAGGGCTTCAATGTTGTTCCCTTGTCCTTGGTTGCCCTCAACCACCCTCAGTGACCTTGCCCTCAAACTTTTCTTTTTCAAGCATAATGGAGGACGGATGTTGGAGATAGAATGTGTTAGTTTAGTTTGTATTTATAGTGTAAATACTTGTACCTTAATTTATTTAATTTATTTTGTGAGTTATGTGATTGAAATGGAGTCTGTTATAGTTGAGAGTATCGTGTGATGGAAAAGAAGTGAAGAGGAACTGGAAAAAAAAGAGCTGATGTAACGCTAATGTGACGATGGAGAGAGAGAATGTCGATGATAGGAATTGTCTAATACCACGATTGGTTTTAAACTTTTAATTATGTAGTGCATGGTTTTGATTCTTCCTCTATTTCCTTTTTCCTAGTTTCATTTTTATCCCTTTCATGCCCTCAAGTACTTCCACTCTCACGCAACTACGTTCACGTCTCACCCTTCCTATTAATTTTTCAATTTCCCCCTATATTTCTTTTATATTTCATTTCTCAAAAAAATACACATTAACGGCTCATTATTTTAAGCGTCTATAGCAACTCCGAAGCTAACCATATACTTGTTAACTATCAATTCACAAAGTTATATTCCTGTTTCTAACATGAAGTATGTTATATGATATCTTACATGTTTACTAATCAATCTATAAACTAGTTATCCGTGCCAAATATATTTATACGAGTATCTTGTAATTATATATGAACAAAATTTGGTTATGCTTCCCCCCTTTAATATTAATGGAAAGAACAAAATGATGATAGAAATTTACAAATTTTCGCTCGTGTACGTTTTCATTTGTATAATTGATTTAATTGCATGAATATGTTACGATCGAATTGCATGAAGCTTTGGTGTTTCTACCTTGTGTAGGCCGTAAAGTGTTTGCAACTCTGTACTATATTCGTCACCAAAAAAATATAAATGTACTATATAAATGTAGAAATTATAACGTATAATGTACAACTATATATGAACAAGCATTAGGTTTGCATTTTCTACCATGCATAAAATATATTAATTAGTTAATGTTCTTAGCTACATACAAAAAAAAATATCGTACGTTTTCCCCCATAAGTTAACTACTATCCGGATAACAGACTTTTTCGACCATCTAACTAACTTCGACAAGACACGGCACTTCATTCATATGAAATTTCCACATTTAACATCAATCTCATATGTCATCCTAGATGATGCTACCCAACATTACAATACATGTAAAATTAAATCTCGGAGGGAGTGAAAAGTCTTTTAAATTTATGTTTTGACAAGAAAACAAAAGTAGCTAATTGCGATTCATAGATCATAAGATGCCAAAAGTTATGTCAAAATCAATAAACTGGGGCTATAGTTATTTAACCTTTAGTTTTCTATGTATCCCATGAGATGACATTTCACATTTAGTTGGTACAACCAATTAAAACTCTAAACTTTTGCGAAAATCAATGTGAAAATTGACCAATTGTGCTTCAAGTCGACCATGTTCAATGCGGAAGGACAACGTTTTCTATTTGTAAATTTAACGTAGCTTAGTTGATAACTAATAAAGCATATTTTCACATGTTAGAGTAAAGACGTACTTGAGTGTAATAAGTAGGGTTTAAGAACAAAACAGGACTCGAGCATTCGATATAAGTTGTGGATAACCCACACCTGAATCGTAAAGATTCCGATAGGATTGCTGAATGTTGAGTCCACCAACGATCCAGCACACATGATCGAGCTAGTGAACCGAAGGCATGAAGAGATCACACTTCCTAGAACATACCCTGGAAGCCTTGAAGATTGTGGATGTCGTAAGAATGCTTATTCGTCTGACTTGTGTGCTTGTTACGTATTCACGTATTATGTATAGAGTTTTAGGTACTTGTATTTATAGTTGAGCTATTAGAAATGTACTAAGATACAAACCATAGATACATGCAATCCTTTCCATAACTAACTTACGTTAATTAAGGAAATCAAATCGGGATTAATCTTATCTGTAAGCTAAAAGTAAAATGCAAGATCTAATTGAAGATCACTAATAATTGTATAGGCGTATCACCAAGTGCGGGCTATACCCTTGAACTTGAATGAATATGTGGCGTGGGCACTGGATATGTGACTTGACATATTCATATGGTGAGTTGATTTAGAGTTACAAGCGCATAATATGCGATTGCGCTACTATGTGCATGATTAATAATTACTCTGTGCATGTTGTCAAAAAAAATTGAAGGTCATGTTTTAAGCCTTGACATTACTATAGCTACAACCATAAGTAATTTTGGTAATCAACACGCTTTGACACGAATGATATTCGTTAACTTATAAGCAGGGGCTCACTATGTTACAAGCATCCAACTTTTACGAGGTAAGTTAAGAAGTTTATATAAGGAATCATAAAGTTTAGGTGTCATTACCGATCCACACAAAAATAACTCTAGTATGCCCCTACATTAAAGAACTGACAGCTAATTGAGATCAGCCTGGATAGCTGCATATCAATCTTTTTACTACCATAAAATAATTGAATACTGAAAAATGTCACATGGAAAATGTGTGACTTGAATCCCAAGTACTCATGAAATATAACCAAGTTTATTAAGAAACAAGCTTTAATAAAATTTGACAACTTTTTTGATAAAATTGTGTATCACTAACTAATTATATTATATTATAGTTGAGTATAAACATTAAAATATAGACTCCTACAAATCAACCACCCAATTATTTAATTGGTTAACTGATCAAACATTAAATTGATCCTTAGAATTCGGTCTATACTTATCAACAAAAGAGGATATTTATGGATCTTTCGAATTTAACACTCTGGTCCGGTATACCGTAAATAACCCTAACGTGAGATGAATATCTCAATAAGGGTGGTTAAATGAAGACCCATCATCATCGGACTAGCCGGTGTTGATGGCTCAAGAATGGGTGTTAGGCTTTATGTTCATATATAGAACGTTACCTGTAACAGTTAAATGGAGCCTTAAAGCTGTTACGATTCCGGTTGAGTAGGTTAACTTATCGAGGATGATATCATAGAATGTTGAGAGTGTTTTGTGATGTGTTAGATGATATTAGAATATCGTTATGTTGTGTGCGTGAACATGGATCTTTTGGTGAATGTATGATGTTCTATTTATAGTTGAACATTATTGTCCATTAGTGGCATGTAATAAGACATAGAAAACATATTCTCACCATGTCATACTATACGAGACATGCGAGTATACGTATCATTATTAACCATAGCTATGTTGTCCAGTGGCAGAAGATAGTGGTAGCTAGAGGAGGTTTTCGCTCCACCTGAATTTAACGGAGAAAAAAATTTTACACTAAAAAAATACTAGTAATATTTTTACCAAAAAATAAGGTTTTTTTTAGTGTTTGCCACTGCTGACAATGAAAAATTTATTAAATTTTTACACCCGTCCCACCTGTATTCGGGTTCAAGTTCCGCCACTAATGTTGTCTCAATTCTCATCACTATATCACTATATGCTCTAAATTTTTTGTTATTAGTTTAAAGTAACTGCCATACAGGCCCAATGTAAACAACCAGCCCATTTAGTTAACGAGCCCAATAATCCAATTAATTCTTTCCGTTCACCGCCTTTATTTGTTCTGTTAAACCCCTTTCTTATCCATAAACCCTAACCTCCAAACAAACCAAGTAAATTTGAAAATTGGAGATTATTAGGTAAAAAAATCATCATTAATTATATAAATTAATCATCTATGGCGATCGGTCTAGGTTTTGGACAATCGTGTCACCCTCATTTTCGTCTCAATTCATATCTACTCCATCGCGTTTCTAATGTAATTTTCTCATCTTAAATTTTGCTTTTTAACTGTATTGGTAATAAATTGTATGTAATCTGTTGTTGTGTATTATTTGTATTTAGGCTCGATTGAATTGTGTTGCTGCTATTAAAACAGTCGACGAATCAGATGGTTTTTCGACCGATTCTGTTATTTATAATGATAAAGGCATGTTTCAATTGGTATAATTATTTCAAAATTGTATATATGATTGTCGTTTTGAGTGATCAGTTGAGTGTGATTGGAAATGAAGGTGTGGAAGGCAGAAGGATGGAAACAGACTGGAAGAGATTTAGCTCGAATGAATTCGGGATTACTAATTCGATGATCAAGAAACCTACACGGAAAGTTTTAAATGCTTTAAAAAGAAAAGGTAGGATTCCCTTAATAATGATGTTTGCTATGGACTATATTTCTGTATAATTATAATATTATAATATGTTAGTAACAAATATAATTTATTCATAAGAACAAACATTTATGTCCATTTCGTTTTTTAAAAGACAATCATTTAACATTGTATGAATAAAAGATATTGATGCGTGTGAAACGATATGTGGTTGTTTGTTCGTAGGGTTTGATGTTTACCTAGTTGGTGGCTGTGTACGTGATCTTATATTAAAACGCACTCCAAAAGACTTTGATGTATTAACTACAGCAGAATTGAGAGAGGTCAGTTAGTGATTTGAATTATTTTGTGCATTGTTGTATAAGATCATTGAATATTTGAACATGTAGTTTTGTAGTGTAATATACATTTGCTTTACGAAACCTAGTCTAGTAATTAAAAGGATATTTCTTTAATAATTCTTCATTAATGTGTTATTATTCCGAGTGAACATTTGTTTCACGACAGGTTTTTTTATTTTCTAAATTATTGTCATTGTCATTGTTATTGTTATTGTTATGTTATTTTGGGAATTATTCAATGCTAAATTTGTAAGGGAAGCATAGAAATTAACTGACTCATCTCTACAGGTGTCGAAATGTCTGGATCTCAAAGAAATAGCCTCTTATTTCTTCTTTAATAGTAGAAGTAAATCAGTAATGAATGTCATGAACAAAAAAAAAAAACTAAGTTTTTTCAAATATATATATATTTTTTTGTAACTTTGCAGTTCACATAAAGTTGCTTACTAACTTGTAAATCTACCGTTTCGATTACTGCACAGGTCGTAAAAACCTTTCCTTGGTGTGAGATTGTTGGGAGACGGTTTCCAATCTGCCATGTGCATGTTGATGATGAGATTGTTGAGGTTTGTCTTTAATAAATCGCCAGATATTTCACCCTGATAACATTCAATTATTGTCTCATTTTGTCACGTACATCTTTACAAACTTGTTGTACGTTAACTGAACGGTGGAATATGTGCCGATTGGGTGTGTTGGGTAGCACGCTCAAATGGTCAAAATGAGTCTGCAATATCCTGCTTATTAACTTTCATTTGCTCGAATTTGAATAAATACGCCGTAAATATAATAGGGTTATAAAACTATTTCATTTAAATAATCATATAGCTTTTATAGTGAAGAGATCTAAGCATCTTCAATTATTGGTACATATTTTGCGTGACTCTAGACCCATTTGACCCGCTGAACCATTTTTACCCATTTAACCAGCTGAGAATAACTTACCCATTTGACCAGCTCAACATTTTTACCCATTTGACCCGCTGAACCATTTTTACCCATTTGATTGGTGAATAGGTTTCTAGTTTTAGCACATCAGCAAGGCATCAAACACTGGACTTTAATACGGCATTACAACATCACGATGGCTGTGATGAGATGGATCATATTCGTTGGAGGAATTGTTTGCAGCGAGATTTAACGATAAACGGGTTTCTGCTTTGGCCCTGGGAACCTTAAAAACTTCAATGACTTTGTTTCCAATATTGTTTAAAATCGGTTCACCTCCCTGAATCTTTTCGTTCCATCTTTTTCATAAATCTATTTCGTTATCTTGTATTGGTAACCGTCTTATGTTCCCATTTTGCAGATTGATGTTTGATCCATATGCAAATACAATTTATGACTATATAGGAGGAATCGAGGATATAAAAAAAGCTAAGGTATGCACCTGTCTTTAATCTTTAACAATGTATCAATTTTTAACTTCCATCTATACGTGTTCGTATTAAAGTGATTTTGGTATTGGTATAGGTACGAACTATTCAGCCTGCCATATTCTCATTCATGGAAGATTGTGGTGAGCTTTCTAATTATTTTACATTGGGCATAAGTCGTTACTTATAATGCATCTTAAAGATCATTTTCTTGTTGCAGCTCGCATATTACGTGCCATTAAAGTTGCTGCTCGTCTAGGGTTTGGTTTCTCGAGAGAAACCAAACATTCAATAAAACACCTTGCACATTCGGTTCTACTGCTAGATAAGGTATTCAAATAATATTATCTCACTTTCTTTTAATATCTTAGAATAAAATAATAGAACAATTTGGATATTAATCTTGTTAATTACAGGGGAGGCACCTTTTGGAAATGAATTACATGTTAGCATATGGTTCTGCAGAACCATCATTGAGGTTGTTATGGAGATTCGGTCTGTTAGAATTGCTCTTACCAATACAGGTGAAGTTTGTTGTTAACACGTCGGTTATGTGTAGTTTTTGACATGTTCTCGTGTTTGCAGGCTGCGTATTTTGTCCGGGATGGTCCTAGGAGACGAGACAAGAAGACTAATATGCTCCTCGTAAGCTTCGTGATGAGTATAAATTGGCCTATGTTTTTTTTTTAATCTATTTTTTAATATCGTGTATTTTATTTTATTTTTTTAAATGCAGTCATTGTTTTCAAACTTGGATAAGCTTCTAGCACCAGATAAACCATGTCATAGTAGTTTATGGTAAAGTTTTCTGCTTTATCTGTTTGTTATATATTGGGATTATATAATATTTTACAATTACAATAACGTGCTTCTGTAATTGTGTTTCCAGGGTGGCGATTTTAGCGTTTCATATGGCGTTATTAAATCGACCAAGGGACCCGTTAGTGGTTGCTGCGTTTTGCCTTGCGGTCCATAACGGGGGGGACATAGAGGAAGCGGTTAACATAGCTAGAAGAATATTAACATGTCACGTTACAATATACCACGAGTTATCGAAGCCTCGTAACCTTCAAACAAAGGCACTAATAAATGAAATTTTGGACCTCGGACTATCAGTTAGCACGGCACTATCAAACATGACTAGTACATTTTATGTCTCACAAGCAATGAGTAGTTACCCCAAAGCACCTTACTCTGATCTGGTACTTGCTATACCAACTCATATTTTGATTGAGTAATGATGAGTACACCAAAAGTTATCAGTAAACCACTAAATATGCATTATTATATTGTACTGTACAATTTTTTAAAGAAATCTTAGTGGGGTATATGAAAAGTGGCGGAACTTGAACCTGGATGCAGATGGGGCGGGTGTAAAAATTTAATGAATGTTTTCAAAGTCAGCAGGGGTAAAAACTAAAAAAAAAAAAAAAACCTTATTTTTTGGTAAAAAAAAAGTTTTGTTTTTAACGTAAAAAAAATTTTCCCGTTAAATTCAAGTGGGGCGGATACCCCTTTGTGATACATTAAGTACCGCCACTATATATGAATAGAATTTGGTGGTGTACGAATCACATTCTATTTTGATACTGCACTTATGAAACTTGTCTAATTGATAATTTTTTACTTGTGCAGGTGTTCATCCCTTTACATGTGTATATAAAGGCTGTTCAGATATTTGAATGTGTGAATAAAGGTAAGGAAGCGAGATTTGTGCCGAAACAAGGTGGGAGGATTGATTATGAGTTGTTAGCGATTGGTAACGTACAGGAAGTGCGGCATGTGCTTGCTAGGATTGTTTTTGATACTGTTTATCCTCTAGATCTTAATCAAGATTAATTGTAGCGTCATATAAAAAACTGTTAATTGAAAGTCAATGTCAGTTTTTAGAAATCTAAAATCTGATGTATTGTTATCTACATGAACACACACTAATGATCTAACTATATATAGCGTTGGTTGTGACAATCTGATGCCTAAAGGCATGTTAATTTACATTTATTCTTAACCTGCTTTGTTGGGGTAGGCTTTCTTGAAAAACACTTAAAATCCACGCTGGCACACTGTAACACGAACACATTTTTAAATCATTTTTGAAATACCCTTAGACGATATTATAATATAGTTTAAGAGATTTATAATTATATTAGCTTAGTTAAATATATAGGTTTCGTGGTGTAGTTGGTTATCACGTCAGTCTAACACACTGAAGGTCTCCGGTTCGAACCCGGGCGAAGCCAAAACTAAATTTTTATTATTTTTTAGTTACATCGAGTATCTGAGTCATCAACTAATGGTATGGCCCACCATAGTGATCCTGCCACGTAAGACAAGTGATGAAATGGATAGGCTTTACAGAGTGTTGGCTGATTCACACCACTCGTCCCTCAAAACAACATCCATTCACTCACATATGCATCCGAAACATTACAATACACCGTTCCATTTTTTTTCAACAAAATAAATAAAAATAAAATCTAACAATTGTTCTTCAGCTAAACACACTTGAAAGTTTAAATGGCTGCTGTTCCTGTGATGACTAGTGTTCGGTTGACTACTTGCATGCATACAACTCAGGTCAACTCTTGACTTTCTAAAAAGTTGTAAATTTCTTTCTTATTTGTTTCTTGCATAAATCTAAAGATTGTTGCAAATTATGAGTACTATTTAAATTTTCTACTAAATTGACCTATTGTATGGTGTACCAAATATGACCGTTAATGTTATCTGTGTCTTTCTCAATTCTCATATGATAAGCTAATTCGTGACGAAACAATTGTTGTAATTCAATATATCAATATCAATAGTAGGTATATATATTAGAGTTTTGGAAATAGATAATCTGGAATGTGACAATCCAAAAAGATGACCTAGTGGCTGGAAACCCGATTTCGTTACGAGAGATACTAACATCACGTTTTGGGGGTGGTTAGAGAAAGAACCGAAAATGGTCATAGTATCATAGATAACCCGGCTAGGTCGCGTATAACTTAATAAATTTTTTTTAAAAATGCTTGATCTCCTTGAGAAGTAACTTGAACAGAGAAAACCTCATTCGTTTACATTTATAACATGAATGCATTTCTTTGATATTTACTCTGAAATGTTGCTGACTGAAATACATTTTTATTGATATAAAAACAAAGCAGTAGAGTAATGTAATTATACTAAGAGAATGAATTTACTCCATATTGTAAACTGTATTGAAGATATTTAATATGAAATTTTGGTAGTATCATTTTTCACTTTACCTGCACACATTTTTCTACAATGCAGATAGTAGCGAAAACCTCAAGTATGAAGTTAGTCCCAATGGCTCGGACCAAAAGTAGTTTTGCTACCTTCAGGACATCTCGCCTTCGAATCTCTTGCTCTGTAATAATCATTATTACTGTTTCATCTATCAAAATGTATATATCACCATATATATTTGACTGATTATTACTTGAAAACTGAAAACTTTGTAGGCAAAGCCAGAGACAGTGGACAAAGTTTGCGAAATTGTAAAGACTCAACTTGCGTTATCAGCCGAGTCTGTGGTTGCACCAGACTCTAAATTCTCAGCCCTTGGTGCCGATTCCCTTGACACGGTTAGTTTAGTTGTCATCATATCATATATATATCATCATTTCACTAGTCTATGAATAGTAACTACTAACTACCCAATTTCATTAATGTCACTCGTGCACGTTGAAGCAACAATCGATAATATTAATTAGTTGATCAGTCTAATACCTATTGTGAGTAATTAACCAACTCAA
This sequence comes from Rutidosis leptorrhynchoides, assembly GCF_046630445.1. Classification (NCBI taxonomy): domain Eukaryota; kingdom Viridiplantae; phylum Streptophyta; class Magnoliopsida; order Asterales; family Asteraceae; genus Rutidosis; species Rutidosis leptorrhynchoides. Next base: position 36,530,016 of record NC_092341.1, on the reverse strand, counting down.
ACAACACTCGTGTAACTGAGACAGACCCACAAACAATACGACACGCGTATATAATGTGGTTATATCAGTTTTCTAATTATGACAAGATATAGAGTTTTTCATATGCTATATCCTTGTAAATGAATTCCATTCCATTATAGTTTATACTCATTAATTGTGCGATATATTAGAATAGAAAGTAACATATTTTGGATGAATGCAGGTCGAAATTGTGATGACACTGGAAGAAGAATTTGGAATCAGTGTCGAAGAAGAGAACTCTCAAAACATAACAACGGTTCAAGAAGCTGCCGATCTTATTGAAAAGCTTGTTGAGAAGAAAAATGCAACCGCATAAATTTCATCATTTTGAATGTGGTTTTTTCAGGTCTCTCCAAATGTCGAATCGAGTAGACCATTATTAGAAGATTTGTTTAAGAACGAGAGAAAAGGACACGAGTATGAATAATAATTTGTGAGATTTTTTGGATCTGTCATCGACTATCATTCAAGTTATTGATGCTCTGTGTGGTAGTATGAACTATGAAGAATACATATAAACAGTACACCAACATAATCTATAAATCTAGCTATCTATCTATCTATAATTAATATAATAGGTTTTAAATCTGCGAGGTAAAATATGATTATTAATAAATACATATACATACACTTATAAAAATATAAACCATATTATAGAAATTGATTGATATGATCAGTGGCGGCCCATGAGGGGGACAAAGTGGACTTTTGTCCGGGGCTCAAAATTTTAAGTGATCCAAAAATATAATGCGTTGAATATTACTCTAGGTAATTTTGAGTTTTTTTCAAGCTTTTTCAATCAAGCCCACACAAATATTATTCTTTCGGGTCTTGTGGCCCTTTACTTTGCATCAGCGCACTAGAATTTTCAGGACCGGCCCTGTATATGATTATTGCCTGAGTTCATTCATCGATTATGTTTTGTTAATTAATAAAAGAAAGTACCAATAAACAACTATTAAAAAGATACGCCGCTACCGGGGATCGAACCCGGGTCACCCGCGTGACAGGCGGGAATACTTACCACTACACTACAACGACTTGAGTGATAAATATCTATTTTCAAGTTATAAAGGATTATTACTTTTGTTTTTTCCATTTGGTTCCTTATTAAATATGTCATGTACTTTCGTGGACACAAATTGTATTGACTCAAACTACACGCACTATAAATTAGATACAAAACCTTGATGCACAGAATAAGCTAATTAATAACAATAAACACCTAACATATACTATAACCACGACTAGTATGGTCCATATGGACTTTGTATTTCGAGAAAATCTCATTCGGAAAAGGATCGCAATTCGCACATCGGTAGATAATATGTTTAAGGTCATTAGACATATATCATATGTGTCATGGACTCATGGTCCTGGTAATCTTTTTGTAACTATGGTTCAAGCTGGTTCAAGCTTTAAACGTACTGGTCAAAAGTGAAACAAATACGGAGTATATGTATTAACAAATTCTTTTTCTTCAATTATATAATCATTACCCAATATTTATTCGCTTGCTGTGGTTAATCAAAAAGACAAAAAAAACATAAAATTCATTGATCTTATATATTAACTAAGATCCAAACTTTAAAGCATATATATCATACATCTTACATCATTAGTAGCATGCATGCATATCCCTACAAATTTGACCAGTCTTCTTCATTACTTATAGATAATAATTCCAAATAATAAAACATAGTACCTCTCATTTTTGCAAATGACAAAGTACGTATTTGTTTCATGTCACTTTTCATAATAAGTTTTGTACTCGATCGAACAATTTTTTTTTTTTTTGTTGGCAATTGGCATAAGGTTAATCATTTTTGTTGTTTCTGAAGTGTGACTAAATTAAACAACTCAATATTATTGTAAAAAACATTGGAAATATTTGAAAGTGAGTGGTGTGTGTCCACATGGACTGTGGCACTACTAAAACCAAATAGTTTAAATAAAGAAAAATGATGTTTATGTCTGGGGTATGGACTGCAACTACTGTTGATGGTGGAAAAATCAAGTGTAATGTGTGTAGTAGTTAAAAAACAAGTGTACAGAAACAAATAAAATAAGTGAAAATGTACTCCGTAACTTTTATAAAGAGACTTTGTGAGTTTGTGTAGTAATATTTGTAGTAGTGGGTCGGGTGGGTGTAGGGGCACTATGTTGTAAAAAAAAGCCGAGAGATATGGGGATCGTGGTTGTGGCCTTGTGAGTGTCTTTGTGTGTGATCGATAGAATTTTTTTCTTATTATATAATGACAATTGTTAATGTTAATGATGATGGTGCGGTTGCAAGTGGGTAACTCCTATTTGAATTTTTTTTTTTTTTCAGTAGTACCATAAATCTTATTTTCATAAGATGATGATGTGGACAAGTTATTTAATCTTTCTTGTTTGATGTTTTTATTGCTCTTAAACATAAGTATGAATGCTTGAATGGGAGACTTGTAACTAACACTAGCTAGGATAGAGAGGAGAATAAAGATGTCAAATATAATTTAAGAAGCGGCATAGTCCAATGACCACTGAATTTTTTGAAAAGCAGGAAATCCAGATTCGAATCTTAATAACGCCCAAAATCGAATTAAAATGAGCTCTTGAACAGATGAGCGCCAATTGGCGCAATTCACCTGGTTACAGGTGTCGTCGCTGGAGGGGCTCGTCGCCCAGGGATTTTACTCGCAAGTGGGGACCCAGTGTGGTTTTCGCTAGGGAGGTTTTCTCTGCGAACTCAAAAAAAAATTTATTTCGGGACTTAACTCTAAAGATGAGCAAAGATATCTATACAATAGTCAAAGCTAGAGAGAGGAGAAGTAGAGATCTTGAAATTATCAGATATATCAAAGATGAAGTCAGTCAGAGCGTAGTTAGTGAGGACGAAATCAAGAAAAGATGGGAGAATTTTTCTCCTCGTTATTAAGCGAGAGAAGACCTGGATGAAGCAGAGGAGTATACAACTATGTTTTTTTGGACAACGGTTAGTTAGGATCACCCAGTGAGACTTAATCACTCACGCGATCATCTCCCGTAGTTGCTATACTTACCTTCCAACTGCGTATCCAGGAGGAAACTTGCACCAATCCCACTTATTCTCCATAAGGATCAATAAGGAGAAACTAAGGTCAACTTTGCGAAATATGGAGAGAGAAAAAGTGGTAGCACGACCAGATCCCTCTTGGGGCATGGCGATGCCTAAATGACTATAAAATTGAGGTGGTAGACTAATTTTTTCAACAAACGTTTTTAAAAGTGCTAAAATTCAAGAAGAATGTAGACTCGGCGAGGTTATTCCTATCTACAAGAACAAATACGATGCACAAACTTACGGTAATTGCAAGGGTATAAAACTACTTAGCCATACTATGAAATTTTGTGAGAGAGTAATATACACTATGAATAAAGGTGTCTGAGAATCAATTTGATTTTATGTCGGGTTGATTTTCAAATCGAGACAACTCACCTTATTATGACGCTTACAGTAAAATATGAAGTAAAAAACAAAGTCCTTAAACATGGATTATTTAGACTTGGAAAATGATTATGATAATGTTCCAAGTGGATTGACTTGGAAAATTTGGTTCGTGAAATGTTAACAAGGTTTTTTTAGCAACAAGATATATCCTATTATGGTTGATTTGGAAGTGGCGAACTAGTTTGGTGCATTCTCATCCTGTTTCAAGACAAACGATTCAAAGGAAGATCGCATTGTGAAGTTGAAAGCTTTGTCACATTTATGGATCTCATGTAGATCTAAGGTGCATCATCGGTCATTTGAAGATTGGAGAATTGAACAATTAATTTTGTTGTTCCATGTTGATTTGTATGTAAGGCCTTCGGCCATTTCGTGATTCACAAACATTCTTACGTGGCTTTTGGTGTATGTTCTTGCTCGCAGCTTGCGGGTTTTATCTAATATATCTTCCAACTTTCCAAAAAAAAAAAAGAGTTGCTCAGGGTTATATATATATATATATATATATATATATATATATATATATATATATATATATATATATATATATATATATATATATATATGAAATAATTCGAGGGAAGCTGGTTTTGAGGGGAAGTGGAAAATAAACATTCTTTATGAGTAATGTTATTATTTCCCCATTCATTAATATATTTAAGGTTGTATTTATATACAATTTCATCATATACGTGAAAAAAATTTATGAACAAAAACGTATTTATTTTTATCAAAATCTATAATAAGAATAACATTACTCTTGATAAATGTTTTTGAAGAATAAATTTTATTATTTTCGAAAAACATTACGTATAATGAATGTTTTTGATTTTTTTTCCCAGAAAACATTACATGCAATGAATGTTTTTGATTATTTTTCCCAGAACATTACATGTAATGAATATTAAATTTTTTTACAACAGAATGATATTTTTTTAATGAATGTTGATATTCTTTTTGCAAAGATTTAATTTTTTCGATTAATTATCACAAATTTTTGATTAAGAATAATATTATACGCATGTAATCTTATATATATATATATATATATATATATATATATATATATATATATATATATATATATATATATATCTGTGTGTGTGTGTGTATGTATGTATGTATGTATGTATGTATGTATGTATGTATGTGTGTGTATGTGTGTGTGTGTAAGAGCTATCAGAGATGTGTATGAAGGTGCAAATACTTATTTTCTAATGCAAAGTTTTTCTCAGTAGAAGTAGGTTTATACTAGGGATCAGCCCATACCTTTTTATTTTGATACTAAACGAGCTGTTGCGGGAAATAAAAAAGAGCATCTCAGGATGATTGATCTTTCAGATGTTATTATGATTCTATACGAGCTGTCGCAAGGAATACGGAAGGGCATCTCAGGGGGTTGGATTTTTCTAATGATATTGTGATTGTATTAGAGATCATGGAGGAGGTAAGTTAATAGAAGGCTTTAACAATGGGGTGAGGCCTTAGAACACAATGATTTAATGACAAGCCAATAAAAATGGTATACCAGTTATATGAATTCACACATGAACGAGGACTAGCATAACAATAATGTTGATATTCACATCGAGGATTAATCGTAAACTCAAAACTCTTTTAGATACCTAAATTCGGTGCTATACAAATAGGTGAGGGTAAATGAAGACACACCCACAACAACCATCTTTACAACCTCACAAAATGCTCTCAGCTCATTTTCCCCAGCCCAACGACTATTAACCTGAATTTTTCAAAAATTACTTTGCCTATATTTTCCCCTACCACAAACTACCACAACTCCTCCACATTCATTATATTTTCTTTTAACTGCGTTCTCCCGTACCTTTAAATGGCCCAAAATCATTTCCAAAATTCTTCCCACGCTCCATTTCCATTTCCTCAACTTCCTTTAACTTCAAAATCTTCCTTTCCAGCTGTCGATTTACCTTCTCCTCCGACGAATGCTCATAGGTTGCTTCCTGATAGAATTGATAAATCGTATTCTGACAACATGTGCAACATATAAGACTAAGAGTCCATCCTTATCTAAAACCAATTGGTGATAGAGGGACTTCCCCTTTGACTTATATGCATACATTTGTTTTTGTCCATGATCGATGTGGGATAACTTCCCAATACGCCATATCACATCGAGGCGTGGAACGGTTGTAGAGATGGCGGCAAGAAGAAGGCCTGACTCAATCTCTTTGTAGCGACGGCGGCACACTCATGGGGGCTTGACTCAGACTCGCTGTAGAACAAACCGCCCACCGGAGCTCTGATACCATGATAGAATTAATGAATCGTATAGTTCAACAACATGTTCAACATATAATTTCAAGAGTTCATCTGTCATAACCCGTCCTTAACCATAAGAACGAGTTAGATAACGTATGATTTCATTGCGAGGTATTGACCTCTATATGCGACATTTTTAAAAGAACAACTGCATTTATTTTACATTACAAACCATAACTCTTATTTTAATACAAGCTTTAGACAATAAAAAGATGATTATCGTTTAGCGATAATCTTAGACTTACAAACTTTACATGTGATGATAACAATACGATTTCTAGCATATTTTACATTACAATTCCTCGGATATGCAGTTTTATTTTTGACACAAATATGCATACTCAAGATCTTGCTTAAATTCAACATGTTGCAACGGAAGCTTTTAGTTATCACCTGAGAATAGACATGTTTAAAACGTCAACATAAAGTTGGTGAGATATAGGTTTAATGCCGGCAGCAATATATATATATAGACCACAAGATTTCATATATAAACGTTTTAATAAAAATATTCTAAGTGGTTGAGCACTTGGTAACCATACTTAACATTTAATCACGTCGCATATTCCCTTTATTATGAAATCTTACTACACCGTACCAAGTGTAGTCACAAAACGAAGTACTGTGCAACCGTTGAATACTGGTCGTCCAGTCCGGTTGGGGTTGTCAGGCCCGATAGATCTATCAACAGGATTCGCGTTTACAATACCGCTGTAAATAACAGTTACCAAGCTACAGGGAAGTATGCCAGTGGTACAACTCAACGTAGAATATATTTTTCAGTTACTTGTGTCCATAACGTAAAACATAAAATACATGTATTCTCATCCCGAAATACTTAGAGTTTTAAAAGTGGGACTATATACTCACTTTCGTCTTGAAGATATGTAATTTTGACTTGGTCTCCGATTGATATCACAAACCTAACCATATATAATATATCAATACCTTTTCTTTTTAAACAATCGTCACATATATATACTTATAATACTTTTAATACTTTTAATAATTCCTTAGTCCGTAGTTAGCAGTCCGATGTTAGTAATTCAATTTTAAATGGTTCATTTTTAGGTGTTTAATAAACCCCCAACGAAATAAATAAAACCCCCATCGTATATGTATTGGTCGAGATTAATCTTGACCCACGGTACCGGTGTTGTCAAATGACGTGTTGCGTACATAAAGTACCAGTGTTGTCAAATGACGTGTTGCGTACAATCATGGGAATCTTATGATTAATCTTCTCGTATTGTTTACGGGTGATCCTGAACCATATAAAATTAAATTATGAGTACATATATATGAAATATCATGTTATTTTAAAAATATGTGATTTATTTAATTTTCTCCAATTATTTTCGTAGCTAAACTAGTCTTAGATATCCGATCTCGTTTTGGTCATAGTTTCTTCGTTACAACTCCGTTTTCGTTGGTTCAACTTGCCACTTCCTTGGATCGAGTCCCTATTTAAGACTATGAACTGTAAATACCTTAGTTTGTATTCGAAATCACAGGTCATAGGTCAAACTTTAGTGAAACTTATGAAGTTAATCATTTTCCATCATGTAAACAACCTTAAATGATTATTTTTCTAAAAATACTTATACTTTGAGTTAAATCATGAAATTTTTATGTGTTATCATATTCATAGTAAAAATCATTTTTCCAGAAAATAAACCTCCAATTCAAAGTTTAAGATGGTTTTTAATTATCCAACCCAAAACAGCCCCCGGTTGCACTCCGACGTCGTAAAAACAGTTTTTAAGATGTTCTTTGAAAAACTAAGTTATACCTTGTTAAATTAGCATATATTTAAGTTATATTACAGGTCTTGAAGTATTTTAAAAGTTAAGTTAGAAGGATCTATTTAGTTTGCAAACAAGTTTGAAATCATTCAAACTATGTTCTTGTTGTTAAAATTGTATACCACAAAATAAGATAGCTATATATATATGAATCGAATAAGGTTATGAACAAAGTTACTACCTCAAGTTACTTGGACAAGATTGCTGTAAAAGAGGAGTAAGAACCTAGAACCAAAAGGGTGATGGAATTGGATGAAAGATTGGAAGTAAACTTGTGTTCTTGGAAGGATTCTTGAAGTGTTTTTGTAAGAGTTTTCTTATGGTGTTTAAGGCTTGTTTCTATGGCTAGATCTTCATGGTTTCTTGCTGAATGGTTATGGAGTTTAAGGCTCTTGAGAGTGTGTGTGTTTTTAGCTAAAGATTTGAAGTAAAAGTGAATCAAAAATGGAGTACTTCTTACTCCTTAAAAACGTGATCAAGGGGGGGGGGGGGACATGGACAAATTTCAAGCTTGTAATCTTATGTATTTAGTCAAGCAATCATACAAAGTAATTACCTTATACATAAGGCATTGAACAAGGGCTGGTTGGTGGTGATTTGATGTGTATATACCAATAGTAAATACGTATAGGAGCTAGGTATGATACGAGTACATATACTCTAGATATACGTATAGAAATTTTGTGAAAAATGGAATGAGGATTCAAATATAGCTATCTTTTGTGAATACACTTATATTGTTTTATGTATTTAAGTCCTTAAAAAGTGATTAAATACATTACTTATACGATATATGTATAAACATTATAGGTCATAAGTATTTGTCAATTAACGTTACGTATGGTTATCGTTTTGAAAACTTAAGTTAGTAGTTTCAAAATATACTTATAACTTATTGTTATTAATACAAAATAAGATATTATAACATTCTTAGATCATGTTAAATATGTATGTATACATATATATACACAAACGTATAATTATCATATATTGTATAGTTCGTGATATCATCGGTCAAACTAGACGGTCAAACGTTGTGTAAACTCTTTTCAAAAACATAAATCTCATCAATTTGGATTGCTTATCATGTTGGTAAGGTTTAATTTATGTAAATATTATTCTTATAAGTATAGAACGATCGAAAAAGTGCGGGTCATTACAGTACCTACCCGTTAAATAAATTTCGTCCCGAAAATTTAAAATTGTACCTATTTTGCGTCATCGAGAAACAAGTGTGGATACTTTTGTTTCATCTGATCCTCTCGTTCCCAAGTAAACTCGGGACCCCTTCGAGCATTCCAACGAACCTTAACGATCGGTATGTTGCTCTGCTTGAGCTGTTTAACTTCACGGTCCATGATTTCGATTGGTTCTTCGACGAATTGTAGTTTCTCGTCGACATGGATTTCTTCAAGAGGAATGGTGAAATCTTCCTTTGCAAGACACTTCTTAAGGTTTGAGACGTGAAAGGTATTATGTACTCCGGCGAGTTGTTGCGGTAACTCGAGTCGATAAGCTACCGGTCCAATGCGTTCCATAATCTTGAACGGGCCTACATACCTTGGGTTTAGTTTACCCCTTTTTCCAAAACGTATTACACCTTTCCAAGGTGACACCTTTAACATAACCATGTCACCGATCTGAAACTCTAATGGTTTCCTTCGGACATCGGCGTAGCTCTTTTGGCGACTACGGGCTGTTTTCAATCTCTCCTTGATTTGTACTATCTTTTCAGTAGTTTCATGTATGATCTCGGGACCAGTTAATTGTCAATCTCCTACTTCATTCCAACAGATAGGAGATCTACACTTCCTTCCATACAGTGCTTCGAATGGTGCAGCTTTAATGCTCGCATGATAACTATTATTATACGAGAATTCTGCTAATGGTAAATACTTATCCCATCCGTTTCCAAAATCGATCACACATGCCCTGAGCATGTCTTCAAGAGTCTGAATTGTTCTTTCACTCTGCCCGTCAGTTTGCGGATGATATGCGGTGCTCATATCCAAACGAGTTCCTAGGGCCTCCTGTAGTGATTGCCAGAACTTTGAGGTAAATCTACTATCACGATCGGATATAATGGAAATAGGTATTCCATGCCTTGAAACAATTTCCTTTATATACAATCGTAATAGTTTCTCCATTCTATCCGTTTCCTTTATAGGCAAGAAATGTGCAGACTTGGTGAGACGATCAACAATCACCCAAATGGTGTCGTATCCCCAGGCAGTCTTTGGTAACTTCGTGATGAAATCCATGGTAATACCATCCCATTTCCATTCTGGGATTTCTGGTTGTTGAAGTAACCCTGACGGCTTTTGGTGTTCTGCTTTGACTTTGGAACAAGTTAAACACTCCCCAACATATGTTGCAACGTCTGTCTTTAAATTAGGCCACCAATAATGTGTCTTAAGATCTTGGTACATCTTTCCAACTCCAGGATGTATCGAATATCTTGTCTTATGTGCCTCGTTCAATATCAACTTTCTTAATCCACCCAACTTCGGTACCCAAATACGATTTGCAAAATATCGAATTCCATCTTCCCGCATAACGAGTTGCTTCTCATACTTCTTCATTATTTCATTTCCTATATTTTCTTTAGTAAGTGCTTCTCGTTGAACTTCTTTGATTTGTGAGTTGAGATTCATGCGAATTTTTATGTTCATCGCTCGTACTCGAATTGGTTCTCGTTCCTTTCTGCTTAGAGCGTCGGCCACCACGTTCGCTTTCCCGGGATGATAACGAATTTCACAATCATAGTCATTTATTAACTCCACCCACCTACGTTGCCTCATGTTCAGCTATTTTTGATCGAAAATATGTTGAAGGCTTTTATGATCAGTAAACACAGTGCATTTAACCCCATACAAGTAGTGTCTCCATATCTTCAATGCAAACACGACTGCTCCCAGTTCTAGATCATGCGTCGTATAATTCCGCTCGTGAATCTTTAATTGTCGGGATGCGTATGCAATAACTTTCTTCCGTTGCATAAGAACGCAACCAAAACCTTGTCGCGAAGCGTCACAATATATTTCAAAATCATCGTTCCCTTCTGGTAACGATAAAATAGGCGCCGTAGTCAACTTCTTTTTCAGTAATTGAAATGCACTCTCCTGCTCAGAAGTCCATTCATATTTCTTCCCTTTTTGCGTTAACGCTGTCAACGGCTTAGCTATTCGGGAAAAATCTTGAATAAACCTTCTATAATAACCGGCTAAACCCAAAAATTGGCGTATCTGCGTTGGTGTCTTAGGAGTCTCCCATTTTTCAATGGCTTCAATTTTTGCTGGATCAACCTGAATTCCTTTGCTACTAACAACGTGGCCAAGAAATTGCACTTCTTTCAACCAGAAAGCACATTTAGAAAATTTAGCATATAGCTGTTCTTTTCTTAACAACTCTAATATCAACCTTAAATGCTGCTCATGCTCTTGCTCACTCTTGGAATAGATAAGAATGTCATCAATGAAAACAATAACAAACTTATCTAAATATGGACTACAAACTCGATTCATGAGGTCCATGAATACAGTTGGCGCATTCGTCAATCCAAACGGCATGACCAAAAATTCGTAATGACCGTAACGTGTCCGAAAAGCAGTTTTCGGTATATCTTCTTCTTTGACACATAATTGATGATAGCCCGATCTTAGGTCAATTTTCGAGTACACACATGATCCTTGGAGTTGATCAAATAAGTCGTCAATTCTCGGTAGTGGATACCGATTCTTGATAGTTAACTTATTTAATTCACGATAATCTATACACATTCGGAAAGATCCGTCTTTCTTCTTGACGAATAAAATTGGAGCTCCCCACGGTGAAGTACTTGGTCGTATGAATCCACGATCCAGTAATTCTTTTAACTGACTTTGAAGTTCTTTTAACTCGGACGGTGCAAGTCTATATGGAGCACGGGCAACCGGTGCAGCTCCTGGTACAAGATCTATTTGAAATTCTACAGATCTAAATGGAGGTAATCCCGGCAACTCTTCCGGAAATACTTCAGGAAAATCTCTTGCCACAGGCACGTCATTGATGCACTTCTCTTTTTCTTTCTTTTCGACTTTATTAACATGTGCTAAGATAGCATAGCACCCTTTTTTCAAGCACTTTTGAGCTTTCAAATAACTAATGAGTTTTAGCTTTGAGTTACCCTTCTCTCCATAAATCATTACTGGCGTTTTATCCTTACGAGGAATGCGAATTGCCTTCTTGGCGCACACAACCTCAGCTCCTATTTTGGACATCCAGTCCATGCCGACTATTACATCAAAACTTCCTAATTCTATGGGTATCAAATCAATCTTAAATGTTTCTCCGGCTAAATTTATTTTACAATCACGACAAATTTTATCGGCTTTAATTAGTTTACCATTAGCTAACTCAATCATGTACTTAGCATCTAGAGGTAATGATGAACAATTCAATTTAGCGTGAAAGTCTCTACACACGTAACTTCTATCAGCACCAGTATCAAATATAATAGATGCGGATAAGTTATTAATGGTAAACGTACCCGTAACAAGCTCCGGGTCTTCACACGCCTCTCTAGCATTAATAACAAATGCTCTCCCTCGTGCAGGTCCGATATTCTTCTCTGGATTCGGGCACTGGCTCTTATAATGACCCTGTTTCCCACATCCATAACAAGTAACAGTAGCCAAAGCAGTTCTATTTGCATTAGTGGCAGGAGTCTTGGTACCATTTGTATTTGTAACGAGAGCCCTACAATCTTCAGCAAGATAACCCTTTCGATTACATTTGTTGCATACCACATTACAGTAACCAGAGTGATGTTTGTGGCATCGGTTGCATAAAGGATTTTGTCCTTTATAACCAAAGCTTAAACCACTACCCGCACCTTGCGTGATTTCTTGTTTCTTAAAAGATTGTTGTTGGTTACCTCGATCATAATTTCCATTTCACTTTCTTTTGTTACCTGATACCTTCACATCAGTATTGGATACTTTCTTATCCATGATGACCTGATCCATTAGCTCGTTTGCCATGGTTATAGCTTCATGAATTGTCTTAGGTTTCGATGCTGTAACATTTGCCTTGACCTTTTTGGGCAAGCCATCTTTGTACATTTCAATCTTCCGTTCTTCGGTTGGAACCAATTCAGGACATAGCAAAACTAATTCCATGAATCGCTGATTGTAGTTGGTGATTTCAGTACCAACAACCTTCAGGCTTCGTAATTCATCTTCCAACTTCCTAACCTCGTTCCTTGGACAATACTCGTTGATTAACATTGTTTTGAATTCTTCCCAAGGAGTATCATAAGCTACATCTCCTCCTACAGCCTTCACATAATTTTTCCACCACGTGAGTGCACTATCTTGTAAAGTGCACGATGCATACTTGGTCATGTCCTTTTCAACACAACCACTTATTTTAAACACAGTCTCCATCTTTTCTATCCACCGGGTTAAACCGATCGGTCCTTCTGTTCCACTGAATGATGAGGGCTTGCAAGCTTGAAAAGTTTTGTAAGTGCACCCCACACGAGGATTTGGGTTAACTGCAGCACCTCTTGCAGCCTCGACCCATAACATTCTGTCGTTCACTCGCTGATTGATGAGTTCCTGGATTTCTTATTCCGTCATTCGATTCAATCGCGCCATATTCTTCTATAAGAATGAAAAGAAAATAATTATTCGCATGGAATATTATAGATGTAGTGTATATTTACAGTACATTATAGCTTATTAATTATATGAACCAGGTATTATTATAAAAGCCTTTTCTTCTTATTAGCGTTTTATAATTATATCTAGGGTAGTACCTACCCGTTAATGTCCATACTTAATAGCTTAGTACAGAATCAATTACTACCATCTAAATAATACTTAACCATGGAAAATTATTGCATTTCACACTTCACTATTTTACATATGCTTATCTTACATCGAACATTAAGCAAACCACACTAATAATATTATACAAAACATTATATGATCCCATGGTTTAATACGGCAGCGCATCGTTTGGTCTATTTTCTAAGACGTTTAGGTTCAATGAATCGCCTAACGCTTATCCTAGCTGTCTGCCTATATTTTGGCTGTGGGACTGAAGAACTGGATGCCGGGATAGAACGAATAGGAATAGCGGGAATAGGGGTGGTAGTGTCTAGTGGAGTTGGTGCCACATCATCCTTACTAAACTCGGGATTTGAATTTTCTAATTCATTAGCCTTTCGTTTCTTTCCTAGTTCGAACTTGTCTTTTGTAATTTCCTGTATTTCTTCCTCGGGTTCACTTTCCTCCTCGGGTTCACTTTCCTCCTCGGGTTCACTTTCCTCCTCGGGTTCACTTTCCGGGTTCTCTATAGTCGGTTCATCCGAAATTTGTGAGTCTTCCTCAAAGATATCATTTTCGTCATCGGATAGGTTAATGACTGGAACACCATCTGAAGATTCTGGTTCGGAGTCGCTGAATGTGATAACAAGTTTTGAGCCCGAAATCTATCACACAACAACTAACCCATTAGTACTACATAATATTTACATATAAATTTTAACCAACAATGATAAGCAATGGTTTTTAAATCAGACCCGGTCAAAGTCCAGACTTACTAATGTATCCTAACGACTTATCGGTTAGACACACTAATGCAAACCTGGTTCGCTAAGACCACCGCTCTGATACCACATGTCATAACCCGTCCTTAACCATAAGAACGAGTTAGATAACGTATGATTTCATTGCGAGGTATTGACCTCTATATGCGACATTTTTAAAAGAACAACTGCATTTATTTTACATTACAAACCATAACTCTTATTTTAATACAAGCTTTAGACAATAAAAAGATGATTATCGTTTAGCGATAATCTTAGACTTACGAACTTTACATGTGATGATAACAATACGATTTCTAGCATATTTTACATTACAATTCCTCGGATATGCAGTTTTATTTTTGACACAAATATGCATACTCAAGATCTTGCTTAAATTCAACATGTTGCAACGGAAGCTTTTAGTTATCACCTGAGAATAGACATGTTTAAAACGTCAACATAAAGTTGGTGAGATATAGGTTTAATGCCGGCAGCAATATATATATATATAGACCACAAGATTTCATATATAAACGTTTTAATAAAAATATTCTAAGTGGTTGAGCACTTGGTAACCATACTTAACATTTAATCACGTCGCATATTCCCTTTATTATGAAATCTTACTACACCGTACCAAGTGTAGTCACAAAACGAAGTACTGTGCAACCGTTGAATACTGGTCGTCCAGTCCGGTTGGGGTTGTCAGGCCCGATAGATCTATCAACAGGATTCGCGTTTACAATACCGCTGTAAATAACAGTTACCAAGCTACAGGGAAGTATGCCAGTGGTACAACTCAACGTAGAATATATTTTTCAGTTACTTGTGTCCATAACGTAAAACATAAAATACATGTATTCTCATCCCGAAATACTTAGAGTTTTAAAAGTGGGACTATATACTCACTTTCGTCTTGAAGATATGTAATTTTGACTTGGTCTCCGATTGATATCACAAACCTAACCATATATAATATATCAATACCTTTTCTTTTTAAACAATCGTCACATATATATACTTATAATACTTTTAATACTTTTAATAATTCCTTAGTCCGTAGTTAGCAGTCCGATGTTAGTAATTCAATTTTAAATGGTTCATTTTTAGGTGTTTAATAAACCCCCAACGAAATAAATAAAACCCCCATCGTATATGTATTGGTCAAGATTAATCTTGACCCACGGTACCGGTGTTGTCAAATGACGTGTTGCGTACATAAAGTACCGGTGTTGTCAAATGACGTGTTGCGTACAATCATGGGAATCTTATGATTAATCTTCTCGTATTGTTTACGGGTGATCCTGAACCATATAAAATTAAATTATGAGTACATATATATGAAATAGCATGTTATTTTAAAAATATGTGATTTATTTAATTTTCTCCAATTATTTTCGTAGCTAAACTAGTCTTAGATATCCGGTCTCGTTTTGGTCATAGTTTCTTCGTTACAACTCCGTTTTCGTTGGTTCAACTTGCCACTTCCTTGGATCGAGTCCCTCTTTAATACTATGAACTGTAAATACCTTAGTTTGTATTCGAAATCACAGGTCATAGGTCAAACTTTAGTGAAACTTATGAAGTTAATCATTTTCCATCATGTAAACAACCTTAAATGATTATTTTTCTAAAAATACTTATACTTTGAGTTAAATCATGAAATTTTTATGTGTTATCATATTCATAGTAAAAATCATTTTTCCAGAAAATAAACCTCCAATTCAAAGTTTAAGATGGTTTTTAATTATCCAACCCAAAACAGCCCCCGGTTGCACTCCGACGTCGTAAAAACAGTTTTTAAGATGTTCTTTGAAAAACCAAGTTATACCTTGTTAAATTAGCATATATTTAAGTTATATTACAGGTCTTGAAGTATTTTAAAAGTTAAGTTAGAAGGATCTATTTAGTTTGCAAACAAGTTTGAAATCATTCAAACTATGTTCTTGTTGTTAAAATTGTATACCACAAAATAAGATAGCTATATATATATGAATCGAATAAGGTTATGAACAAAGTTACTACCTCAAGTTACTTGGACAAGATTGCTGTAAAAGAGGAGTAAGAACCTAGAACCAAAAGGGTGATGGAATTGGATGAAATATTGGAAGTAAACTTGTGTTCTTGGAAGGATTCTTGAAGTGTTTTTGTAAGAGTTTTCTTATGGTGTTTAAGGCTTGTTTCTATGGCTAGATCTTCATGGTTTCTTTCTGAATGGTTATGGAGTTTAAGGCTCTTGAGATTGTGTGTGTTTTTAGCTAAAGATTTGAAGTAAAAGTGAATCAAAAATGGAGTACTTCTTACTCCTTAAAAACGTGATCAAGGGGGGGGGACATGGACAAATTTCAAGCTTGTAATCTTATGTATTTAGTCAAGCAATCATACAAAGTAATTACCTTATACATAAGGCATTGAACAAGGGCTGGTTGGTGGTGATTTGATGTGTATATACCAATAGTAAATACGTATAGGAGCTAGGTATGATACGAGTACATATACTCTAGATATACGTATAGAAATTTTGTGAAAAATGGAATGAGGATTCAAATATAGCTATCTTTTGTGAATACACTTATATTGTTTTATGTATTTAAGTCCTTAAAAAGTGATTAAATACATTACTTATACGATATATGTATAAACATTATAGGTCATAAGTATTTGTCAATTAACGTTACGTATGGTTATCGTTTTGAAAACTTAAGTTAGTAGTTTCAAAATATACTTATAACTTATTGTTATTAATACAAAATAAGATATTATAACATTCTTAGATCATGTTAAATATGTATGTATACATATATATACACAAACGTATAATTATCATATATTGTATAGTTCGTGATATCATCGGTCAAACTAGACGGTCAAACGTTGTGTAAACTCTTTTCAAAAACATAAATCTCATCAATTTGGATTGCTTATCATGTTGGTAAGGTTTAATTTATGTAAATATTATTCTTATAAGTATAGAACGATCGAAAAAGTGCGGGTCATTACACCATCCTTTTCTAAATCCAATTGGTGATAGAGGCACTTCCCCTTAGACTTATATGCATACATTTGTTTTTGTCCCATGGCCGATGTGGGATAACATCTCAACACGCCCCCTCACATCGAGGTGTGGAACGGTTGTAGAGATGGCGGCGCGATAGTGGTCTGACTCGATCTCTTTGTAGCGATGGCGGCACACACATGGGGGTCTGACTCGGATTCGCTTTGTAAAACCGCTTACATGAGCTCTGATACCATGACAGAATTGATAAATCGTATTCCGACAACATATACAACATATAAGAGCAAGAGTCCATCTTTTTTTAAAACCAATTGGTGATAGAGGGACTTCCCCTTTGACTTATATGCATACATTTGTTTTTGTCCATGACCGATATGGGATAACTTCCCAATACTTCCACTTCGTTACCTTCTTCTTCCTCATTTTCCTTTCTTCACATATCAGATGATGAGATCCTACATCAAGAAACGCTTTCAGCTGCCACAAATCTCAGTGGCTTATGTAAACCCTCTTCTCTGGTGGATCAAGTCAGTGACGGTTCATCTATTTTCATAGGAAAAATGGATAAATCTATTTCGAGGCATATGATTGAGTCTACTTTCGATAACATTGGCCCATTGTCGGAAATCAAAATTTGGCCAAGGCAGAGGCATTGTTTCGTTACTTTTTCTGACATATCGTATGCTACTATTCTTGTGAATACAATGAATGGATCCCATGTTTTGGGACATCCCATCTTTGTGGGTTGGCAGGTCCGGCAAGCCATCAGGTTTCACGTTCATTACACACATGTCACCCTATTTATTCTTCGGTTAAGCTCCAGTGTAAGATTGAAATTAACCATTTGGTGACAAAACTTTAGAGCTTAGCATATTGGTTATCGAATCGGTCTTTTTGGTGGATTCGAAGCTTCAAGCTTTCTTGATCAAGAACAACGTTACTATTATATGGTTTCAAAAATGGGTCATTTTGGTGCCATTATTTGTTGTGAGAATTTTCGTGGTTTTGAAAGCATACTTCTTTCTAAATTGGATGACTTTATGCTAGTGGCTCAGGATTTAGCTTGGAAATACTTTCAGATTACTTGGTAGGAATTCAAGTGCTTCGGCCAAGAGTGCCATTAAGATTGCTAAGTCTTTTTGGTGATGTTTCTAAAATTGTGAGTGTGTCAAATGCTTTAAGTAATGTTGCATCATTTTTTGTTTTTGTTAAAACTGAAAATCCGAAGCATTTGCACGAATTAGTTGAGGTGGATCTTGAAGATGACATGTTTTATGCGTGTAATGTTGGGTTAATGAGTATTGTACTTCATCGGAGCTTAAATTGGTCGAGTTTCCATCCGATTTGCTAGCCATTACAAATCCAATTATGCTTGCGGGTTAGCCGGTTTATTGGCATCAGACCGACATCGTGTCGGAGGCCCTGAATGAAAATGGTGTTATCGGGGTTCAAAGGATTGTTGATAAGAGTGTTCGTCAAGAGAATGAGACTAAGGATGCGGACAAAGACTTGAACGAATTTGGAAATGACGTAGCTACTGTAAATAACCTCTAATTCGACACTTTAGGTGTTATGGATGTTACGGGTTTGGAAGGCGCATCGTGCTCGACCGCTTCGGTTCCGCCTGATGAGGTTTATCCTGATTTTTTTGCTCCCGTGAGTGTTGATGTTCCTGTTGAAGGAAATCATCAATCTGTTTCAGTTGAGGTTGAACACAATAATGGTACTACACTTCTTGTTGTAGAGGTTGTAGTACCAAATGTTGCAAATGATGTTAGTGTTTCATGACGTGCAAGCATTAAAAAACAAGGATTAATGAATGAAGGAACATTTAAATCGATATAATCAATCCAAACATGAAATGGCTCCCTAAAAGTAATTTTGCTTTTAAATAAGGGCGGTAACACATGTCAAAGAACAAACAACTAGATCAAAACTAGCTTGAAGAAACCAATGAATCCTCTTCGACATCATTCATCCTTGGAATTTTCACCACCAGAAACAAATAACATCACTCAGATCTGTGACGACCCAGAAATTTCCGACCAAATTTAAACTTTATCTTTAAATGATTTAATGTTTCCGACATGATAAGCAAAGTCTGTAATGTTGAAATCTCAAAAACTTTGAACTGTGTTCATGTATTCATTTACCCTTCGACTGTTCTCAACGATTCACGAACGATTATGTGTAAATAGATATGTATGTATATATATGTGTGTGTATATTAAAATGAGAAATAATAATAAAACATTAAACGGTTTGGTTGCTATGAAAATAAGTTATGAAATCTATTATATGACTTGAAAATGTTAACAAAGTATTAAACATATAATCATATACTTATTCGTTTTAGATAAACATCTACGTAATAAAACTTGTTATGTGAAACGTATATATTTATATATAGATATATATATATATATATATATATATATATATATATATATATATATATATATATATATATATATATATAGACAAAGTATATCGAACATATATATAAGCGGTTTCAAATACAATTAATAGATATAGTAACACTTGATTGTTATTAAACAAGTTAATACAAACTTATAAGGATTTAAAATAAACATAAGTTCTAGTAATAGATTATGTGATCTGAATATAATTAATTTTAGAAGAATAAACGTTATAATAGTTAGTTGATTTAATTTCAAACCTAATTAAAGTTTTATAAATCACAAGTACATATAATTATCGTTTCAAAAATATAAAACATTTTGAATATATAAAGCTAGAAAATTTAATTAAAGCTTTATATTATAAATATAAAACGTACTACGATATATTTCAAAAGATTAACACATTTTACGATATGTCAAGAAGTAGATTATTAAAGTTATTATCATTATCTTTTATTGTTATAAATCTTAGGAATTATATATAACTATTAGATTGTCACGTCTTCTTTAAAAATGAATATAACTTTATAAATATCTAGAACTACTTTTGACAAATTGTTACCGAGCCATTTTAATAAAGATAAAGGTTTTAACGTTATCTTAAAATTTAGAATCTTTCTAGAAACTTTTTGACAAGTTATAAATAATAACGGTCCGTGATTTAATTGAATAAAAATATATAAATAACTAGCAACGTGTAATTAAAAAACGTGTTTATATATATTTCAAATTATTTAATAAACGATATTAGTATTCGATTAGTAATTAGAATATTTGACAAGTTAGAGTAAACGCTAGCACACAACTGATTCATACCAATTTATGTTATATTATGAAAACGATTTTTAATTATATAATAAACTTTAAAATATAATTAGTTTTGAAAAACTAAATATTATATTATTAAATAAATATTTTAATTATATATAATATGTACAAATTTATATTTTTAAATGAAGATATATATATATATATATATATATATATATATATATATATATATATATATATATATATATATATATATATATATATATATATATATATATATATATTTTTACAAAATGATTAAATATAATATTAACTAGATACAAAACATTTTGATTTAAATTACATATATGTAAATGACGAGAAGTTGAATTAAAGAAGCAAACGACCAAAACACTTGAACGTTAAAATTACATTTCGAGTGATATAGTTTATTGATAATTTAAGTCTATATTTTGACAAGGGTACGAGTCACGAAACATAAAGTACAAGTTTACTAGGCATACGAATCACCGTTCGAGAAATTGAAACCGGGACGCTAGTCGAGCGATAACGTACAAGTCATCGGAACTAAAATTTCAAGTTAGCTATACACATAAATATAATATAATAGATAATTAATTATATAGATTAAATATATATATATATGTGTGTATATATATATATATATATGTGTGTGTATATATATATATATATATATATATATATATTATATATATTATATATTAAAAACCGTCGGCAGAATAAAACAAACGATTATGAGCTGTAATTCGATCTCATGCGATCGCATGAGATTAACATATAAACTCCATGCGATCGCATGGAGTGTGATTTCAGGAGATGTCTATAAATTGAATTCGTTTCACTAGCTCGACACACACTTACATCTATATTACTCCCTCTGTTATTTATATTATTATTATTATTATTATTATTATTATTATTATCATTAGTATTATTATTAAGATTGATATTATTATTATTATTATTAGTAATAGTATTATTATTAGTAGTATTATACATAAAATACTACGACAAGGTTATGAGCGAGTTATTTCAAGACGGGTTTTTCGAGCCGGATAGGGCTAAGGAAATTATAGGTTATAGCTATGGAGGTTATGGGTAATGTTCGGGGGTATGCTCGTGAGGTCAATCTAGTGTTTATCATCTCCGTCACGTCTACGTACTTTTCTGCAATATTGAATTACAATATTGATACGTGAGCATTCATATCTTATCTTTTATATATTAATAGTGTATCCCTGACTAGTGCTCGAGTATATATGATTATGCATGCTTTTATGCTTAGTTTCGTCATTAAATAGTTTATGATAAATCATTAATTTGATACATATGCTACTGATATAAAGTATATGATATGCATGTCGTTGGAAAGCTGGCGAAAAATTAATAACTTTTCATTTAGAAAGCATATGGTTTCGATGAACAGATTAAAAGATATAGTCAACTGAATTATCATTAATTTTAGTATTATTATTAAAATGATTATTATTATTACTATCGTCGTTATTATTATTTAATAAATATTATTATTATTATTATTATTATTATCGTTATTAATATAAGTATTATCATTAAAAATTGTTATTGTTATTATTATTACTATCGTTATTATCATTAAGGTTATTATTATTATTATTATTATTATTATTATTATTATAATAATAATAATAATTATTATTATTATTATTATTATTATTATTATTATTATTATTATTATTATTATTATTATTATTATTATTATTAGTATTAGTATTATCATTAATATTACAATATTTATTATTATTAGTATCATTATCATTAAAACTAATATTAGTATCATCTAACTATTATGATTACTATTATTATCTTTACTAGTTGTTTACCCTCGCTTCGCGCCGGGGGTTCGGTTTTCAATGTATTTTATTGCGTTTAGTTTAACGATGATATCGTTGAAGCGCAACTCGAGTCGAACTAAAAGGTATAACCCGTCAAAGATTTAAATATTATTTTAAATTAATAATATAGGTGCATCTCTGCGGGTGGAGAAAAATATAAAGGAAACCAAAAAAGAAAAAATAGAAAAAATTGTTACAATGGGTAGAGAAAAATATAAAGGAAACAATCGGTAATATTCATATTTTTTGCCTAGTGGATATTTGCTACTGCTAATTATAAAGAAACCATCAGTACTATTCATATTTTTTGTCTAGTAGATATTTGCTGCGGGTGAAGAAAAATATAAGGGAAACCAAAAAAGAAAAAAATGGGAAAAAAAATTGTTACAAAAAATAAATAAATATTGCTACAGAATAGTACTGCTCACGTGAATAGTGACCGGTGTACAACTATTGTTGCGCGATGTACAAGTGATTAAAGCATGAGAATAGGACTATTCATAACTTTTGTCTATTAGTATATATGGTAATTATGAGTACGATGTAAAAGAGGACTAAAATCTATTAAACAAGTCAATTAGGAAATAATGAGTATAAGTATCATGATGAAATTAAAATATTTTAAGATATTGATTTAGATAAAATATCGTTTTCATTATTTTTATCATTATTATTATTATTAATAGTATCATTAATATTAAAACTATCATTTTTATTACAATTATCATTTTAATAGAAATATCATTGTTATTATAGAATATCATTATCATTATCATTTTAGTATTATTATTATTAAAAATTATCATTTTAAATAGAATTATTATTTTTATATTATTATTATTACAGTCAATATTAAAAAGTATCGTTATTATTAAAATTATCATGATTAGAATTATCAATTTATTATAATTAATATTATCATTTGTAAATAAATATTGTTATTATTATTTTTAGTAGAATAATAATAATAATTATTATTATTACAAAATAATACAACTTTTACTCAATATTATTATTATCAATATTATTGTATCAAATAAATATGTGATACAAAGATATTTTTACCACACGTAATATAATTGCATTAATAATACATATCACTATATTTTTATGATATTGGGTGAAGTGTATAAATTTTATTATTGGAGATATAAAAAGTATATTTTTATCATATATAAATTTTTATTTACTAATAAATGACTTGTATTATTTAATCTAATAAAATCTAGTAAATATATAAAACGACTATATTTAAGTTATATAATAAACATGTATAGATTTTGGAAGTCATTTAAGGTCAAGTTGACTTTTGTTGACTTTTGCATATCGGTCTCGAGCATTAGGATTGTGATACACTACGACTTGACCTAAATTGTTAGACAGATATTGACCGACATATAAATATATATACTTAATATAGGTTCGTGAATCCGAGGCCAACCCTACACTTGTTCAATGATGTCATATGTATTTTTACTACGAAATACAGTATTGTGAGTTTCATTACTCCCTTTTTTAAATGTTTTTGCAATATATTTTTTGGACTGAGAATACATGCGCTGCTTTTATAAATGTTTTACAAAATAGACACAAGTAATCGAAACTACAATCTATGGATGGATTATCGAATAGAATATGCCCCTTTTTAGCTTGGTAGCCTAAGAATTGGTGTTTATTATAATTGTCACCAATTGACGTGAATCCTAAAGATAGATCTTTCGGGCCCAACAAGCCCCATCCGGGTTACGGATGCTTTAGTACTTTGATTTATCATATCCGATGAGAGTCCCTGAATGATGGGGATATTCTATATGCATCTTGTTAAGGTCGGTTACCAGGTGTTCAATCCATATGAATGATTTTTATGCAGATTGCTATATGCATGCATGATGTTTATGAGAAATGGAAATATGAAATCTTGTGGTCTATTAAAATTATGGAAATGATTGATTACGGTAAACTAATGAACTCATCAACCTTTTGGTTGACACTTGTAAGCATGTTTATTCTCAGATATTAAAGAAATCTTCCGTTGTGCATTTGCTCATTTTAAAGATATTACTTGGAGTCATTCATGGCATATTTCAAAAGACGTTGCATTCAAGTTGTTGAGTTCAATAAAGATTATTATTAACTAAATGACAGATTAGGTCATATATAGTTGGATATTATGAAATGGTATGCATGCCTGTCAACTTTCGATGTAACGAAAGTTTGTCTTTTAAAAACGAATGCAATATTTGTAAAATGTATCATATAGAGGTCAAATACCTCGCAATGTAACCATATATTATTGTATTTGTCCTTTTGGATTAGGACGGGTCGTCTCATGTGGTATCAGAATGGTGGTCTTAGCGAATCAAGTCTTGCATTAGTGTGTCTAACGGATAGTTATTAAGATGCATTAATAAGTCTAGACTTCGACCTTAGCTGCATGTCAAAATGTCTTGCTTATCATTTCTTGTAGAAAATTATCTGCTTATCATTCTTAGTCTAAACACGTCTTACTGCATTAATTGCATGAATAGTGTACAGTCAAAATTCATATCTTAGCGTATCTGCTAATTCATATCTTAGCGTATCTGTTACTGTAAACTTTGCCTGACATATTCCGTAAATTCCTTCGTAATCTACGAAATCTTTTGTTCTATATATATTTTGATATTCTATGTAATTAGAATACTATCTGATAGCCGGAAATCATTTCATATCAAAAAATTATTTATTCAATCGTACGAAATGGAACTCGCCACTAGTTCAAGTCCCTCGGATTCCGATATGGAGTTTCACTCGAGCTCCAAAAGCAGTGTGACCGGAATGAATCAACCAATTAACCATCATCTATTCTGGTTGAATTGGGGATAGGTTCGTAGCCTACTTAATCATTGGAGACAAGAAGAAGGCGATCCCTTCCATCCACCAAATTTCCCTCTTGGCGAAGAACCTGAAGCACTTACCGGCGAACATGTTCGTAATATCATTTTCTCTCTCATTTTCAGAGTATCTCGTCATGACTATATACTATCTCGAATTTTAGATCTTATTCATCCGCTCGTCCGAATCGACAATCACCCCGGTGTAATAGAAGAAGTTAACAAACTTCGCGCTCGAGTAGTGGCTTTGGAGAATATGGTGCAAAGATTACAAGCACCATCAACAACACCAGTACCACCAACAACATTCACATCACAAGCCTCAGTAACATAAGCACCAGCAGCATCACTGACATCAACAGTACCACCATCAGCAACATCAATGGTACCATTACCACCAACAACAACAACATCCGCATCCCACACCTTAACATCACAATCAGTACCTCGAGCATCAAAGTCATACGCATTGTAGATACCAAGGAGTACCAATAACAATAACTGATGAAGTATTAATTTATAACTTCATTGGAGAGACATTCTGCAACGATTATGTAATCTCTAAAGTCGTAGAGATTATCTATTCTATCCTTAACCATGAATCAGATAAGTGGACCGAAATGATAAAAGGAAGAGTAGAAACCCTGACAAGGATGGTGCGTGATTTACAAGCTAGACTTGTTATACGAGCGCCACCATTAGTACAACCAGCATCACCATCAGTATCACCAACACCGGCAAAACCTGTAGCACTACAAACTCCACCAATTCCATAATCACCAATATCATCACAAATCAACAACGCGTATATTGTATCAACGAGTTATGAAGTATTAACTCATTCCCTCTGAAGATATATTATGTATATTTTATATATATATGAACTTTGAGATCAAAATAAATCTTTTTGTACTAAGCTATTATGTAAGAATTGAAAAAGGGTAGATACTACTCGGTTAAATTCATATTACTAATATGCGATGATGTACATCATTTGTTAACAACTTAACCATCGTTAACTACAATCTATGTTTCAATTCAATGAATTCCGTTTCATAATAAACCAAGTGTATTATTCAATTATATGTTTGATTTTACACTTTCATCTTCGATGTACTCGAAACTTTCTGAGAAAACATCATTCGTACCTGGCGAAGTTCACAAGAATTCCACGAACACCAATATCATTCACCGAGGAATATCAATAAAGTATTGATCACATTAGTGTAATATTCCGCGAAGATTATGTAATCTCTAAAGTTTTAGTGATTATTCATTTCTAGTTCCAGCCAAAAATCAAATGAGTTTAATTTAATATTAACTCATTAAATCTGTATTACATCTGAAGAAAATATACATATATTTTCATAAAAACTGTAATAAAATTCTCTGGTACAAAATATTACTTGTGAAACTTTTAACGGGTAGGTAATACTCGAGAGATATATAAATTCACAATTAATATGTTACATTCTTCGATTCTGATTCAACAAATCATCAATTATACTCACTACTTTCACAACGAGATACATTCTTTCATAGAAATCAAAACAACCATACTCATTCAAATTCAATTACATATTCTGATTTTAACATATCAGAATCCAAGTCGAGATATAACCGATATCATCACTCTTAGATCCCTACAGCTTTCAAAACTATACTTTGACTTCAAAACTGTGCTAGAACATCACTTCTATTCATAACATTCAGAAAAATATTCTTATCGTTCAAAATTCTAGAACATCATATGTATATTGACGATTACAATCTGCGTTCAAACCCTTCATGATTCTAGAAAACACCTCAATTAAGAAACAACCGAGAGGATGATTCAACCACACATTATCTACGAAAAGAAAAACTTATGCATATAGTCATGCACCTGGAAAACTCTTGGAATTTAGGTAGAAGTTTAACACACATCTATGATCCATTGGCATTGTTATTACCGAAAATAACTTTGCAATCTTTTTCCAAATTAGCCAATTTTATCACACCTCCACCAAATCAACTTTGACTTTTCACTCGGATTAACCTCATTGTAACCTTGATATATATGTTTGCCCTTTTCATCGGCGTTACCGGGGAACCGTTTATATCCTACCACATTAGCAGTAAAATTACCAACAGCTTCATTGATCTTTGAATTTCCAAAAAATCATTATATTCATTGAAACCCTATCATGTACTCATCTGTATCTTGAAACAGTAGTTGTCATACCAAAAAGCTTCAATTATTTTGCAGCAATTCTACGCCAACAGTTATATATGTATATATAACATCTATCTTCTAGACTTACATACTTCAATTGTGAACTTCTAAAAAGCACCCCAAACTACGAATTAGTTCTCCAAAACTTAGGAAAAAAATGCTGATGAAGCAGCAAAAACTGTAAACGACGTTAATAGTCAAAAGTTTGATGATAAAGAATAAGGGCTCAGAAAATGAGTAAATTGATACTGGAAAACGGATTGAGCAAACTATGAAGAAGGCTGTGGACAAATCACAAAGACTAAACCTGCCTTCAAAGAATCCAAATGATTCAGTATCGGCTGAAGTCATTAACGAATACTTTGCTCCTGACTCTAAACCTCTACGGACAAATCTTCTTTACCATCCTTCGATCTTAGATATTTTAAGATATCATCGTATCTTTCATTATAAATATCCTCGATATTTCTGAAGATATTTTCATAACTATTCTTATCTGAAATCATTTGTCCCTTCGCACTATCAGTGTTACATCATAAAGGAAACTGTTTATTTTCTATATTCTGTAAACCTTCGAGTTTAAATTATGAATGTTTTTGAAGTAGTGTTGGGAACTGAAGCATGAGTTAGTATAATATAATGACAATTGATCAACGTGATTATATTACAGTAAGTCATGCTGAGTTTCTAATGGAACATGACGATTCACAGACCATACCATCATCATGTGCCATGTTACACGACTCTTGTATTCTATTTAACTCTAAACATATCAAGAAAATATTTTCTTGATGATTCGGCCTTTTCCGTGATATTCTGGTAATTTGACAAATCAAGATCGTGCCATTACAATTTTTTTTTTTAAAAAAACATTAGTCATGTCTATTCGAAACTCCATACCTACGAATTCTGGACCATTACTTGCGAAGAGAAAATAAAAGCATGAAACTCTGAAATAGAAATGGGGGTATAAATCGCAGCAAATAGGAGAGAGCATTAACTGTGGATGTAGATGATTATAGAAAGACAGAAGCAGGGACATCGAAATATAAGGGAAGATATAAAACCCAACAACAACCCAGAAATTACAAACCGTGTATATCAATGCATATAGCAATATAAAGACACGGGACGACTAAAAACACTGTAAAACCAAAAGTATAGTAGAAGTAAATGTGACGACCCAGAAATTTCCGACCAAATTTAAACTTAATATTATGATCCCGACACGATAAGCAAAGTCTGTAATATTGAATCTCAAAATTCTTGAACTAGTTTTATATATTTAGTTACCCCTCGACTGTTATCGACGATTCACGAACCTATAATGGTAACCAGAAATGTAAATATAAATAATTATATATGTAAATAATTATATTAAATATATTAATGAACTATTAAGTAATTTAGTTTTTATGAAAAAATAACTTTAAATAACTAACGCTTTTTATTTAAAACATAATTATATATATAAGTTTGAATATACTCATGAAATCCATACTTAATTATTATTATATGTATATTAATATATACTAAAATATATAAAAATTAATACCTAAAATAAGAAATTATATATTACATAATCAATAATATGTAATACTAGTATATTAAGTTATAAGTATAGATGTTATACTAATAGTATTATTATTACTTCATTGTCATTATCAATATTAATATTAATATTCATATCGATATTATTAGTATCACTATATATAATATATAGATATAAAATTTGATACATTTAATTTGTTAGCATTAATAATATCATTATTATTATAATTAGTGATAAAATTATAATTTTAGTTATTATTATAAATATTATTATTATCGTTACTAAAAAAAATTATCATTTTTAGTTAAAATAATTATTTTTATTAATTTTATTACTTTTATCATTATTCATATTAGTATTAGTATTATTTTGATTAATATTATTATTATTTCTATTACTATCGTTATTAGTATATTATTTTTATTATTAATAAAATTATCCATACAATTATTATTAATATATTTATTAGTTAATAATATTAATTAATTAAATATAAATAATAAAAGTATAAGAATCGTACCAAGCTGTTAACTGTCTCCATCGAATTCTCTTTTAACTTGTTTGTATATCTTCTAAAAGATTCTCCATGACGATTTGAACTCACAGATCCAAACAAAATCTGTTTGGTGGTAATTTCAACTTTATTTATTTTATGTTATTTTTTCCTGTGTTCTTCTTTTAGTTGATTTTTCTACTGATATTGTCTCAGCTATAAATCAAATGAATATTGTTGTATTATCAACAACTCAATCGACCTTCCACACTCAATAACCCTTACAACAATTTCGGAACATAATGTAATTGTAAAAATTAAAACTGAGTTATTTTTTTTTGTTTAAGCCGTCCTATGTTCTTCACATTCTTAATCAAATCTCAATTTTGAATTTAACTTCCAAATCTAAAAATGCAGATAGATTAGGAATCCTCCATTGAATTTTTCTGCAAAGTTTCAAATACCAAATCATCTTATCGAGTCATAATTTTCTAGTCAAAGTTTTAAACTCAGAAAGTCAAACGTGTGTTCTTGGATCAAATTCGTGATACCTGTTGAAATTATGGTTCGATTGATGATTTTAAAAGTTTCTATGAGTGATTTAAAATGTAATTTATGTTATGGCTTTTAGCCAAAACGTTCTCCAATTCAAAATCATTATTAATTTTTTTGTACCGTCGCTAACAGCTATTGCTATGTTTGTTTATTTTTTTTCCTTTTTCAATTCACTTAAGAATAAAATTGGGTTGATTATATTACGTATAAAAGTCCTTAAAACAAATCCCTTTTGATTGCTGTTATGATTATTGTTAATTTCGGACGTGTAATATTAAAAAGAAGGAGAAGAGAAGAAACAGAAGCATAGACGGGCTATATTTATTAAATTGAGTATAATTACAGAAAAATTTAAATGGCTGGATGGTTTGGTGCGTTTCGGGTGAGCGAGTGGTCGCGGGTTCGAGTCCCGGCTCTGGCGGGTTATTTTTTTTAAAGCCTTCAAAGGTAGTTTCATAACTATTAATATTACTATCATTATCATTATTAAGATTATTATTATTATTAGTTATTGTTATTATTGTTATGTTTATTATTAGTAATTGTTATTATTACAAGTATTATTATTACTATTATTATTAGTATTATTTGTAACATCCCGCGTTTTTCCGTTAAATTATTTTAACACCGTCTTTTTTTTTTAAAATAACATCCCTCGTCACCTATACTCGTGCACTTCGTTAACTAGTGTTCATGATAATCCCGTTACTCGATTATAACATATCTCGTTAACTTGCGTTTTAAAAATATTCGTTTGGTTATTTCCCGCACCCGACAACAAACTTGGGGGACTAATCTCGCCACTCGGGTAAACTTGGCTAACTAGTGACTCCTCACCACCACACACTTCATTTCACCATCTTCTTCCTCTCTTTCTTTCTTTTTTTCTCTCAAGAACACAAACATAATTCATCATCTAAATTCGGGATTGGAAGCAAACTTCAAAACAAATTACATTTTCGTGATCCTCTCTTCATCCTCTACATTTTGATACCAATTTCATCAAGTTTGGGTAACTTTCTAAAAACTCTAGATTTCTATAAATTCGTGTTTTTGACTTGAAATTGTGTTAGTTAGTGTCTATGGCTCGTGTATAACATGAATATATGATTTGTTTGCTTGATTTGTTGATTTTGGTGTGACTAGCTTGAAAATGAAAATCGTATGCTTAATCTTTGATTTTGGATGATTAAATGTTGTTAGATTGTTAAAGTTCATGTTTTAAAAGTGTTACTAGCATCATTAGCTTCATGTTGATGTATAGATTGATCAAAGAAACTTCATAAACGCGATTATTGATTTTGTGAACTTTTGGTTAGGGTTTGATAGCCTTAAAGCGAACTTTTGATGCGTTGAATGCTTGTTAATGTTATTGATAAGTGCTTGGTTGTATTACATGCTTCATTACCTTCAAAACGGCATATCATATGTGTGAATTGAATTCCCGAAACTTAAAATGCAATTGATGAACTTGAAACTTTGAAAATGGACTTTTAAATGATCACTTGACGAGAAATCGGTTATGGAAAATGTTGTTTTTGTTTGATGAAACATGTTTAGTTGTGTTCCTTGTCAAAAGAGCTCTCCAACGGTATAAGATACGCTTTCTAATTGTTTACGGTTTGAGTTTTGCGTTTGTTTGAAATTTTACCAAGCCTTGAACAAGTGAAACAGGCCAGGGACCAGGCCACGGCCATTGTCGCGGCGCGACAGGCCTGGCCGCGGCGCGACATAAGCCGCGTCCAGATTCTGTTTCCCTTGACCTTTTTACTAAAAATGTTTGACATGTTCTAGACCTCCAATTTACATGCAACTTGTTTTAACATGCTTATATATGAATAACTAGCATAGAAAAATAGTTCGGGACCCGACCCGAACGTGTTGACTTTTTCGTTGACTTTGACCAAGTTTGACTTTTAGTCAAACTTAACCAAACTTTTATACAATCGTTCTAACATGCTTTTATACTTGATTCTTGCATGAAACTTGACAACGTGATTCACATGCTATACTATTCGAGTCGTAACGAGCCATAGGACTAATTGAACACATTTCACCCGACCTTGTGTCGTAACCGGTTAATTGATACAACTTACTTGTTTAGGTCAAGGCTGAGCAACTTTCATGCATACGTTACTTGTTGAAGTAATTTATTAACTCTTGCACTCAAGGTGAGATCATAGTCCCACTTTTACTCTTTTTGAACTTATATTTGGGATGAGAAAACATAAACGATTCTTTTGAACTAAGTGAACACAAGAACGGGAAAACAAACATTCTACATACGAGTTTAGAACAAAAATCCTCAATTCGATTATCATTAGTTACACTTGCCGGGTGTAAGCGAGAACTTATGTTATATGGCCATATGGGTTGACAACCCTCATCTTTGACGGTTCGCTACCGTCTACGGATGAAATATATTTTCGAGAATCAGTGTTTGTTCTAGCACTAAGTGATGGGGTATACAATGGAAGGAATGTTAAGCTTTGATAATTGGGTGCTCGTGAAACAAACTTTTGGAATGTATTACTATTATTTCATTGATGCAAATCTTGTGGTTCACTTGTACTTACTTACTTAAACCTATGATTTCACCAACGTTTTCGTTGACAGATTTCTATGTTTTTCTCAGGTCTTGCACGATATGTGAAACATGCTTCCGCTTACTATTTGATACTTGCATCCGATGTCGAGTATACATGCATTTCATGGAGCGTCTTTTGACTTTACTTTAAACCGTGTCGCCTAGATTTCAATCGTACTTATAACGTTGTAACTTAACTTTTGGTTGAACAATTCTTGTAAACTTTGAAACAATCTTTATTTTGAAATGAAGGCGACATATTTTGGTCAAACGTTATCTTAAAGACTTATAATCAGGTAATGGGACCCACGTAGCCGACGCCGTCACTTGACGATTTGTCGGGGTCGCTACAAGTGGTATCAGAGCCTTGGTTGTAGGGATTTAGAGTTCATTTGTGTCCACCCCGAGTCATAGGGTACATAGGTGAATCTAGACTACAACCGGCATATAGACTGAAGTAGGAATTACTTGACTAATTGTGCATTTATACTCGAACTCTTCTATCATATCTAACTCGTATTCGATCTTGATCTTACGTTGATAAATTTTGTTGATGCGCCACCTTGACTTTATGAAGTAATGTTAAATGCACATGAGAATCAGGGTAATATAATTTCCGGGATTATATTACGGTGATTCACATGGACGTTCCGACATTATGACGTAAAGAATTTAAGGCGAGTCAAGGAAAAATTTCCTCTCTATCCTATTTCCATACTCCGGTTAGTATTGTTGAAAATACTAACCAACGATATTCTTGTCTCATGAAGGAACAATGGCTCACCAAGGTCAACACAATACTCCTCTCGAAACTCTGGAACAAGCTCTTCAACGAATGATAACCACCGCCGTGGGTACGGCCGTGACCGATCACTTTTCTAACAACAACAATCATGGAGCCGGTAATTCAATCGAGGGTTGCTCCTACAAGAACTTCATGAAGTACAATCCTCCCACTTTCGATGGAACCGGAGGACCGGTTACTCTTACCCGATGGTTTGAACAAATGGAGACCGTTTTTAACACAAGCGGTTGTCGAGACCAAGATAAGGTCAAGTTTTCCACCCTCACCTTCACCGGCATTACTCTCTCGTGGTGGAACACGTATGTACAATTGGTGGGGAGCGATGAAGCCCACACACTCTCTTGGACCGAATTAAGAGAAAGAATGATCACCGAATACTTCCCACGCGACGAGACTCGAAGGCTCGAACAGGGTCTAAAGAATTTAAAAACGGACGGAAATGACCTCGAAGCTTATAATCAACGGTTTACCGAACTAGTCTCGATGTGTCCAAATCTCATGACTCCCGAATCCCTAAGAGTCGAACTTTACATGGATGGCCTCCCTAAGAGCATTCAACACAAGGTAATGACATCTCAACCCACTAACCTACGAGAAGCTTTAACAATGGCCCGCCAAGCCTTAGAAACGGTGAATGAAATGGAAGCACCGGCACCAATGGTCGAGAACCACCCGAGTAACAACAAAAGAACATGGGAAGCCTCTCAATAAAGCAACCACAACAATAACAACAACCCCGCCAAGAAGCCTTTTACCTCCAACGACAAGAAAAGCTATGCCGGAAAACTACCTTTTTGTAACGAATGCCACAAGCATCACTTTGAAGGATGTGGCAGGTTTCACCACCGGCGCCAAGGACCCGTCGCTCGAAAGATGCCCAACGCACACAGAACGGGTGCTTGCTTCGAATGTGGCCAACTGGGTCATTTTAGGAATGTGTGCCCAAATAAGAAAATCAACCCCAACGCACGCCGTTGAACCTTCAACATCGACACCTAGGATGCCCGGAACGACGATGGACTAGTAACGGGTACGTTTCTTCACAACAAAATGTATACTTCATACTTATTCGATTTCATTACCGTTAGACGTTTTATAACCAAGTCTTTGACTCGTGCTCTTTGCAATCCACTTTTTTTCCCTAGACACTACTTAGGCAATTTAAGCGACCAACGGAAAATATTGTGTGCCTATAAATATTATCGGAGGATATACGTTAAGAAATTTAACTCGACACCAATAGAACTAAGGAACTCAAAACCTATTCATTAAGGAGAAATTGTTGCCCTACATTTATGTATAGATTATTGTGAACTAAGAAATTTTCGGTTGTAAACCGATACCCTCTCCCTCGCATCCATGACCTCATGATTATTTGCACGAATCCCGTATATTCCAAATCGACCTCCGTTCCGGTTATCACCAATTGGGGGTTAAGGGAGACGATGTCTCCTAAGCCACTTTCCGAACTCGCTACGTTAGTTGTAAATCTCTCTTAGTACCGTTTGATTTATTTAGGGCTCGCCCGTATCCATAAACCTCTTGAACCGCGTATGCAAATTCATATAGACTAATCTGTATTTATAGATGACATCTTAACTAATTCAAGTAAAGAAGGAAAACGAACAACATCACCATCTTAAGCTCGAACTTTTGAGAAAAGAGCAGCTTTATACCAAATTCTCCGAGTGAGAATTTCTGTTGAACGAAGTCCAATTTTCTAGACCATGATGTTAAAGGTCAAGGCATTACAATCAATCTCGAAATCAAGCCACATGTAATCAGGAAACTCTCCCAACTCAGACTTGTATTCGTAAAATCTTAAATCTCGTCTATTTTTACCGAAGATTCATTTCTGACTTTTCTCGTGTTACACGACTTTTAAACTCGTTAACTCACTAAGGAAAACTTTAAACCTCTTCATGTCTGAGCCTTGAACGTGATTCTTCACACCAACCTTCCTAGCTAAATTCGTATAGCACTAGATGGAACTCAAACATGGAAATATTTCTACTTGAACGCCGAAAGGCATACTCTCTCGTCTCAAAAAAAAAAAAAAAAAAAAAAAAAAAAAAAAAACATAACTAAAATTCGTTATTTTACACGAAGAATTCGAATACTAAATTGTGGATCCGATCAAACTTCTCGTCATCACGTACCACACTACATACCTCTGTTATTTCACCGTCACCGTCTGATATTACTGGAATTTAAGATAACACACAATCCAACGATACTTCACTCTTCTTTGATTTAACGCCCTTGTGTTTCTGATAATCGGTCAACTATTATTCAACCCCGAACTATACAACTACGTGTACTACCTCGTTTCTCTTCCAGACTTCAACTTTTGACAACTAGAGGCACGTTATGGCAACCTCGAGATGCAAGCTCATCCTATTCTAAGTCCTCATTTCACTCCTATCTTTATCGCTCGCATTTCCGTTTAAAGAAATTCCTCATATTACCTAAGTATTCGCCACGAGGGTGAATAGTCCTAACGAACATTTTTTTTTTGAACCCTAACTAACTTGTTCAAACGTATCTTAAGAGATTCTATTCCAACACGGTGTATCTTTGTCAATTATTCCGTATCGAAATACTCGTTTCACCTCTAGTTTTACAAGAAACCTTGGAGACCCGCTTAGACATGAGTACCGCGTACCACCCATAAACATATGAACCGAACAAATGAACGATTTACGTCTTCGAAAGACATGTTTCAAACTTGCATGGTCGCTTTTAGTAGATCCCTCTTACAACAGTAGTTACCACTCGTGTGTTCACACGCACTTTCCGAAACCCTATATGACCGCTAATGTCATACCCCTATTCGTTGGACCAAAGCATGTGGCAAACAAAACACCGAATCTTAACTCATCCAAGAAACAACAATTGAGATAATCCAAGTCCGAGAAGGGCTCGAGACGACCCGTAGTCGCCCAAAAGAGTCATACCAAACTTAGATGAAAACCTCACAAATCCCAGTGTGTAACCGCGTAATATTGAGAAACCGCACCTTGGAAAGGTGTAATCCATTTTGGGAAATCGAGAAAGGCTATATCCGCAATATCGAACCTTTTGAAACCTTGGGGCGTATTGGAACCGCTTCCTATCGTTTAGAACTTCTGACTCAATTAAGTTTCCGTTTACCCTACATTTCGTGTAACAAACTTAGAAACGTGTCCTGCGGAACAGGAACGTGCAATCCTTCTAGATGCACCAACTATTGATGACAAACTCCTCCTCATAGGAAAAACCGGCTGAACTTGTGGATCGTAAAACCAAGCCCTAATACAACGTAACACCCCGACTATCCGGATTCGTGGAATGTCCAAGAAAGTACCTTCAATCATTCGTAGAGTTACTACACTAGGTCTCGAGTAAGACACATCGACTATTACTTCCAACTAAATTTCGGGACGAAATTTCTTTTAAGGTGTGGATAATGTAACATCCCGCGTTTTTCCGTTAAATTATTTTAACACCGTCTTTTTTTTTTTTAAAATAACATCCCTCGTCACCTATACTCGTGCACTTCGTTAACTAGTGTTCATGATAATCCCGTTACTCGATTATAACATATCTCGTTAACTTGCGTTTTAAAAATATTCGTTTGGTTATTTCCCGCACCCGACAACAAACTTGGGGAACTAATCTCGCCACTCGGGTAAACTTGGCTAACTAGTGACTCCTCACCACCACACACTTCATTTCACCATCTTCTTCCTCTCTTTCTTTCTTTTTTTCTCTCAAGAACACAAACATAATTCATCATCTAAATTCGGGATTGGAAGCAAACTTCAAAACAAATTACATTTTCGTGATCCTCTCTTCATCCTCTACATTTTGATACCAATTTCATCAAGTTTGGGTAACTTTCTAAAAACTCTAGATTTCTATAAATTCGTGTTTTTGACTTGAAATTGTGTTAGTTAGTGTCTATGGCTCGTGTATAACATGAATATATGATTTGTTTGCTTGATTTGTTGATTTTGGTGTGACTAGCTTGAAAATGAAAATCGTATGCTTAATCTTTGATTTTGGATGATTAAATGTTGTTAGATTGTTAAAGTTCATGTTTTAAAAGTGTTACTAGCATCATTAGCTTCATGTTGATGTATAGATTGATCAAAGAAACTTCATAAACGCGATTATTGATTTTGTGAACTTTTGGTTAGGGTTTGATAGCCTTAAAGCGAACTTTTGATGCGTTGAATGCTTGTTAATGTTATTGATAAGTGCTTGGTTGTATTACATGCTTCATTACCTTCAAAACGGCATATCATATGTGTGAATTGGATTCCCGAAACTTAAAATGCAATTGATGAACTTGAAACTTTGAAAATGGACTTTTAAATGATCACTTGACGAGAAATCGGTTATGGAAAATGTTGTTTTTGTTTGATGAAACATGTTTAGTTGTGTTCCTTGTCAAAAGAGCTCTCCAACGGTATAAGATACGCTTTCTAATTGTTTACGGTTTGAGTTTTGCGTTTGTTTGAAATTTTACCAAGCCTTGAACAAGTGAAACAGGCCAGGGACCAGGCCACGGCCATTGTCGCGGCGCGACAGGCCTGGCCGCGGCGCGACATAAGCCGCGTCCAGATTCTGTTTCTCTTGACCTTTTTACTAAAAATGTTTGACATGTTCTAGACCTCCAATTTACATGCAACTTGTTTTAACATGCTTATATATGAATAACTAGCATAGAAAAATAGTTCGGGACCCGACCCGAACGTGTTAACTTTTTCGTTGACTTTGACCAAGTTTGACTTTTAGTCAAACTTAACCAAACTTTTATACAATCGTTCTAACATGCTTTTATACTTGATTCTTGCATGAAACTTGACAACGTGATTCACATGCTATACTATTCGAGTCGTAACGAGCCATAGGACTAATTGAACACATTTCACCCGACCTTGTGTCGTAACCGGTTAATTGATACAACTTACTTGTTTAGGTCAAGGCTGAGCAACTTTCATGCATACGTTACTTGTTGAAGTACTTTATTAACTCTTGCACTCAAGGTGAGATCATAGTCCCACTTTTACTCTTTTTGAACTTATATTTGGGATGAGAAAACATAAACGATTCTTTTGAACTAAGTGAACACAAGAACGGGAAAACAAACATTCTACATACGAGTTTAGAACAAAAATCCTCAATTCGATTATCATTAGTTACACTTGCCGGGTGTAAGCGAGAACTTATGTTATATGGCCATATGGGTTGACAACCCTCATCTTTGACGGTTCGCTACCGTCTACGGATGAAATATATTTTCGAGAATCAGTGTTTGTTCTAGCACTAAGTGATGGGGTATACAATGGAAGGAATGTTAAGCTTTGATAATTGGGTGCTCGTGAAACAAACTTTTGGAATGTATTACTATTATTTCATTGATGCAAATCTTGTGGTTCACTTGTACTTACTTACTTAAACCTATGATTTCACCAACGTTTTCGTTGACAGATTTCTATGTTTTTCTCAGGTCTTGCACGATATGTGAAACATGCTTCCGCTTACTATTTGATACTTGCATCCGATGTCGAGTATACATGCATTTCATGGAGCGTCTTTTGACTTTACTTTAAACCGTGTCGCCTAGATTTCAATCGTACTTATAACGTTGTAACTTAACTTTTGGTTGAACAATTCTTGTAAACTTTGAAAAAATCTTTATTTTGAAATGAAGGCGACATATTTTGGTCAAACGTTATCTTAAAGACTTATAATCAGGTAATGGGACCCACGTAGCCGACGCCGTCACTTGACGATTTGTCGGGGTCGCTACATTATTGTTATTATCATTAACAATATTACTATTATTATTAATATTATCATTATTAATAACGTTATTATTATTATCACTAGTAAAACGATAATATTAAAACTATCATTTTTAACAAATAAATATTTTGTACCTAAAAACACACTTATTATATATATACTATAATTATATTGATAATCCATATATATAGATACTAATATAACTACAATAATCCTTTTAGATATATATACATAAATAACATAATCAATATTTTCATATACAAAAAGAATATAAGAGACATATATATATTAATATAAAAATGATATAATTAATAGAATAACTATATATGAACTTATCCGATTACAATAATGTGTATTAATAAATATACAAATGATATAGGTTCGTGAATCCGAGGCCATCCCTGCATTGTTCAATATAGTCATATGTATTTTTACTACGAAATACATTAGGTGAGTTTCATTTGCTCCCTTTTTAAATGCTTTTGCAATATATATTTTTGGGACTGAGAATACATGTGCTGCTTTTATAAATGCTTTATGAAATAGACACAAGTGATCGAAACTACATTCTATGGTTTGATTATCGAACCAAATATGCCCCTTTTTAGCTTGGTAGCCTAAGAATTGGTGTTTATTATAATTGCCACCAATTGACGAGAATCCTAAAGATAGATCTATGGACACTAACAAGCCCCAGTCAAAGAATTTGAACTGCTTTAGTACTTCGATTTATCATGTCCGATGAGAGTCCCGGAATGATGGGGATATTCTATATGCATCCTATTAAGGTCAGTTACCAGGTGTTCAATCCATATGAATGAATTTTAATTCGCGAGTTACGCGTGACAATATATGAGATTTTGTGGTCTATTAAAATGATGAAAATGATTGTTTATGTTAAACTAATGAACTCACCAACCTTTTGGTTAACACTTGAAAGCATGTTTATTCTTAGGTTTGAAAGAAATCTTCCGCTGTGCATTTGCTCATTTTAAAGATATTACTTGGAGTCATTCATGGCATATTTTAAAAGACGTTGCATTCTAGTCGTTGAGTTCATCAAGAATATTAATAAGCCATTTATAGTTGTATATATTATGAAATGGTATGCATATCGTCAACTTTTGATGAGAAGAAAGTTTGTCTTTTAAAAACGAATGAAATGTTTGTAAAACTTATCATATAGAGGTCAAATACCTCGCGATGTAATCATATGTTATTGTATTCGTCCTTATAGATTAGGACGGGTCGCTTCAGTAAATAGATTCTTTCGGCGGCAGATGAAAAAGAAGAATGACAGATATGAAAGTTAGGAGTATATCAAGAAGCAGAACTGGATGGAGCATATTGACGAATGCTTTAAGGTATGAATTAAGGGAGAAAGAATAGAAGGTGTAAGCTGTGGGAATAAGAAAACGAAGGGAGTGGATTTATAGTGAAATGTCAGACAGAGCAATCGAGACAGATTATCGCATTTAATCAAGGAGGATTCTAGTTTTCTTAATTACCGAAGCTTCAAATCTTAGTACGAAGATTTTCTCTAAATCCCTTGAACTCCGAAAATTAACCCTATTTACGTCAAAAGATATGACGAAACTTTATTTTCTCATTTCACCCTTTTGGCGATAGCTTCACTCATACTCTTCACATAATCGAGTTGTTTTATCCATATTACTTAATGACGATAAAACTCTAATTTTCAACTCACATGAGTCATGAAAACATACTTATTGTCAGCCATGACCATCCCAATCAAATTTCGAGATGAAATTTCTTTAGCGGGTAGGTACTGTGATGACCCAGAAATTTCTGACCAAATTTAAACTTTATCTTTAAATGATTTAATGTTTCCGATACGTTAAGCAAAGTCTGTAATGTTGAAATCTCAAAAACTTTGAACTGTGTTCATGTATTCATTTACCCTTCGACTGTTCTCGACGATTCACGAACGATTATGTATAAATAGATATGTATGTATATATATGTGTGTGTATATTAAATTGAGAAATAATAATAAAAAATTAAACGGTTTGGTTGATATGAAAATAAGTTATGAAATCTATTATATGACTTGAAAACGTTAATAAAGTATTAAACGTATAATGATATACTTATTCATTTTAGATAAACATCTACTTAATAAAACGTGTTATGTGAAACGTGTATATATATATATATATATATATATATATATATATATATATAGACAAAGTATATCGAACATATATATAAGAGGTTTCGAATACAATTAATAGATATAGTAACACTTGATTGTTATTAAACAAGTTAATACAAACTTATAAGGATTTAAAATAAACATAAGTTCTAGTAATAGATTATGTGATCTTAATATAATTAATTTTAGAAGAATAAATGTTATAATAGTTACTTGATTTAATTTCAAACGTACGAAAACATTTTCAGTCAAAAAAGAATTCTATTACTAAAATGTTTTATAATGTAATTTGAATATGCATATAAAACCTAATTAAAGTTTTATATATCACAAGTACATATAATTATCGTTTAAAAAATATAAAACATTTTGAATATATAAAGTTAGAAAATTTAATTAAAGCTTTATATTATAAATATAAAACATACTACGATATATTTTGAAAGATTAACACATTTTACGATATGTCAAGAAGTAGATTATTAAAGTTATTATCATTATCTTTTATTGTTATAAATCTTAGGAATTATATATAACTATTAGAGTGTCACGTCTTCTTTAAAAATGAATATAACTTTATAAATATCTAGAACCACTTTTGACAAATTGTTACCAAGCCATTTTAATAAAGATAAAGGTTTTAACGTTATCTTAAAATTTAGAATCTTTCTAGAAACTTTTTGACAAGTTATAAATAATAACGGTCCGTGATTTAATTGAATATAAATATATAAATAACTTGCAACGTGTAATTAAAAAACGTGTTTATATATATTTTGAATTATTTAATATACGATATTAGTATTCGATTAGTAATTAGAATATTTGACAAGTTAGAGTAAACGCTAGTACACAAATGATTCATACCAATTTATGTTATATTATGAAAATGATTTTTAATTATATAATAAACTTTGAAATATAATTAGTTTTAAAAAACTAAATATTATAATATTAAATAAATATTTTAATTATATATAATATGTACAAATTTATATTTTTAAATGA
The DNA here is from genome assembly GCF_046630445.1 of Rutidosis leptorrhynchoides. Classification (NCBI taxonomy): domain Eukaryota; kingdom Viridiplantae; phylum Streptophyta; class Magnoliopsida; order Asterales; family Asteraceae; genus Rutidosis; species Rutidosis leptorrhynchoides. The sequence continues at coordinate 36,487,678 of NC_092341.1, read as the reverse complement.
AGATATATATATATATATATATATATATATATATATATATATATATATATATATATATATATATATATATATTATATATTTTACAAAATGATTAAATATAATATTAACTAGATACAAAATATTTTGATTTAAATTACATATATGTAAATGACGAGAAGTTGAATTAAAGAAGCAAACGACCAAAACACTTGAACGTTAAAATTACATTTCGAATGATATAGTTTATTGATAATTTAAGTCTATATTTTGACAAGGGTACGAGTCAAGAAACGTAAAGTACAAGTTTACTAGGCGTACGAAACAACGTTCGAGAAACCGAAATCAGGACGCTAGTCAAGCGATAACGTACAAGTCATCGGAACTAAAATTTCAAGTTAGCTATAGACATAAATATAATATAATAGATAATTAATTATATAGATTAAATATATATATATATATATATATATATATATATATATATATATATATATATATATATATATATATATATATATATATATATATATATATATATATATATATATATATATATATATATTGTAATAACCCGTCCTTATCCTCCTGGACGAAGTCATCAACATTTGGTCCCATTGCGATGATTGACTCCAAGTAGTATCCTTAAATTGAGCAAATGCACAGCGGAAGACCTAATTCGTACCTGAGAATAAACATGCTTTAAAGTGTCAACCAAAAGGTTGGTGAGTTCATAGGTTTATCATAACAATCATTTCAATATTTTAATAGACCACAAGATTTCATAATCATAAACATAATACACTCGCAAGTGTATGTAAAGTATTCTAAGTGGTTGAGCACTTGGCAACCATACTTAACTATTAATCAACGTCGCATATTCCCTTTATTATGAAATCTCACTACACCGTACCAAGTGTAGTCTACAAAACGAAGTACTGTGCAACCGTTAAATACTGGTCGTCCAGTCCGGTTGGGGTTGTCAGGCCCGATAGATCTATCAACAGGATTTGCGTTTACAATACCCATGTAAATAGTAGTTATCAAGCTACAGGAAAGTATGCCAGTGGTACAACTCAACGTAGAATGTATTTTTAAGTACTTGTGTCTATTTCGTAAAACATTTATAAAAGCAGCGCATGTATTCTCAGCCCAAAAATATATATTGCTACAGTAATTAAAAAGGGAGCAAATGAAACTCACCATACTGTATTTTGTAGTAAAAATACATATAACGACCTTTAACAAGTGTAGGGTTGGTCTCGGATTCATGAACCTATATCAGTTATATATATTAAAACACATAATAACAATTAACAAGTTTGTATATATTAATATTATTAATATATTTCTTATATTAATAATTTATATGTTATATTAGTAATTAAATTAATAATTAATATTTATATAACAGATTTCTATTAAAGTATTTTAATTAGGATATATGTTATATTATAAATATTATATATAAATGCTTAAAAATATATTAGATTTCATATTTATATAGATAATTCAATTTAAAATATATTTATATATTATTTTTAACTTAATTATAGTAACATTTTATAAGAACAAAATATTATCTAATATTAATATAGATGTAAAAATATATTTTTACATAAATGTCTTTTAGTTTATATTAAAAAAATAATGATAATACTAAAATAATATTAATAATAATAATAATACTTATTTTGATAATAATAATTATAATAATAAAAAAAAATAATGATACTAAGGATGATAATACTTATAATAATAATAAAAATGCTAGTTTAAAAAAAATACTTTTGTTAATAATGATAATTTTAATGGTAATACTAATAATAATAATAATAATAATAATAATAATAATAATAATAATAATAATAATAATAATAATAATAATAATAGTAATGATAATCCTAATACTAATTTTAATGATAATGATATTATTAATAATAATAACAATAATAATAATAATAATAATAATAATAATAATAATAATAATAATAATAATAATAATAATAATAATAATAATAATAATAATATACCTTATAAATAAATAAAAGAAACAAAAACGTGTGGGATCAACCAACTATCAGTTGTCTTCCATTAAGCTATTATCTTCCATGATTATTATTTTTTAAACCGAAGCAATATAGATCGACATAAATCAAACAGATTTACATCATCATTTATCATCCATTAGTTATTATTATTCATCCTGTCGTCTTCCTTGCTGCTCACTATAACAGAAATTCGTATGTGGGTGTGTGGTTAAATGCATAGGATTTAATGGTGGGTTCCGGTTTGTGGTGGTTATCGGAGGTAGTGATATTCGGTTATAAACAGTAACAAAGCAGCTGTAGCTGCAGGCGTGATCAATTTAGTATTCACGGCTGAACGAATTATAAATCGTAGTTGGTTTTCTCGGCCATTATTAAGAGAGAGAAAAGAGAGATGTGGTGTTTGATCGAGTTTTTAACGATCAATATGGGTTCATTGTGATGGCAACGTGGTTTGTGATGATAGTGGTTATGGTGGTGTTGTAGGGTTAGTGAGCCGTAGGTGTTGGTTATTGTTTGGGCACGATCAAAACTAGTAACAGGAAGGAGGTGTTTTAGGGTTAGAACATGAGTTTACAAGTGTATGATGATGGTGACCGAAATAGTAGAACAACAACAACATGTCGTGTGGTGATTGATGGTTATTCGAATATAATAGGAACCGGTGATCAGACATTAGTGGTTGTAGGTTTATGATGGCATTTGAATTTGGGTTTCGAATAGTAGTAGCAATAGAATTAATTTCGATTAAGGGGTGATTGAGGGGGTTTTATGATGGGTTTGGGTGGAGACATGAACTAGTAACCGGAATAATAGCAGGAGTAACAATATTTGTTGATGGTTCATGAGTTGAACCCATAAACAGGAAGAAACGAAACAAAAATATAACTCGATGATTAAGGTGGTTGCTTGGTTGTAGCAGTAAAAGGAAAACACGATTACAGCAACTAATTAATTTGGTTCGATGGGTGTTTGTTTGTGTTGGTTTTGAGTTGTGGTGTGGACTGTTTTGGTGTTCAAAAACAGAAACGAAACATGCAGCAGGAATAGTGGTTGGTGGTTCTTCAATATTGATGGTGGTTTAAGCTTGTCTCACGGCTATAATAGAAAGATACTAGCGTACTGTTGCAGTAGCAGTCCAACGAATTTCTTCTTTAACGATAGAGAGAGATAGATGGTGGGTTATTCATCAACGGAGATGGTGGATGTTACGAATAAAAAAAATCAAGAACGTAAGTAGTGATGGGTATAGTGGTTTAACCGTGACCAAAGTGTTCTCGAATAGAATTTGAATCAGAAAAAGGATACCATGGTGATGATGTTAAATGATGAAGAATAAAAGTGGTGTGAAGTGGGTTTCCTCTCCTTACAATATATATCTATAATATATGTATAGAAATGATAGATTAATTGGAGTAGACAGAAAGTATAAAATTTCTAGAGATGTAAAAACAAATTTGGATAAATCATCTACAGGGATAATTAAATTTTTGTTCGTATTCTTACTAATTGGATTCTTGATTTGTACTATCGATTAAGATGGATAACCATTTTTATAGATTCAAACAAAGATCAAAATACAGGATTGATTTAGATAGGAACTGCTTTTTGGATCATATGATTTTAATTACTATATAATATCAATACCATTTTTATATAGTTAGTCAAAAAGAAACATAATAGTTCATTCAAAGTTCTCATTCAATTCACGGACAAAATAGAAGTATATATAATAATATAATAATAATATTTGATTCCCAAACGTACACCAGAAATAGTTTAAACTTTTTGAGACTCAACCTAACAGACTTTTCTTATTGTGTCAAAAATATTAAATCGTATCAAGAGTTTGGTTTAAAATTAGTCGAATTTTTCCGGGTCGTGACATATATTTATATATATATATATATATATATATATATATATATATATATATATATATATATATATATATATATATATATATATATATATATATATATATATATATATATATATATGTATATATATATATATATATATATTAAAAATCGTCGGCAGAATAAAACAAACTATTATGAGCTGTAATTCGATCTCATGCGATCGCATGAGATTAACATGTGTGTGTGTGTGTGTGCGTATATATATATATATATATATATGTATATATTATATATGTATATATATATGTATATGTATATGTATATATATATATATATATATATATATATATATATTAAAAATCGTCGGCAGAATAAAACAAACTATTATGAGCTGTAATTCGATCTCATACGATCGCATGAGATTAACATATAAACTCCATGCGATCGCATGGAGTGTGATTTCAGGAGATGTCTATAAATTGAATTCGTTTCAGTGGCTCGACACACACACTTACATCTATATTACTCCCTCTGTTATTTATATTATTATTATTATTTATAGTATTATTATTAAGATTAATATTATTATTAATCTTATTATTATTATTAGTAATAGTATTATCATTATTAGTAGTATTATACATAAAATACTACGATGAGGTTGTGAGCGAGTTATTTCAAGACGAGTTTTTCGAGCGGGATAGGGCTTAGGAAATTATGGGTTATAGCTATGGAGGTTATGGGTAATGTTCGGGGGTATGCTCGTGAGGTCAATCTAGTGTTTATCATCTCCGTCGCGTCTACGTACTTTCTTGCAATATTGAATCACAATATTGATACGTGAGCATTCATATCTTATCTTTTATATATTAATAGTGTATCCCTGACTAGTGCTCAAGTATATATGATTCTGCATGCTTGTATGCTTAGTTTCGTCATTAAATAGTTTATGATAAATCATTAATTTGATACATATACTACTGATATAAAGTATATGATATGCATGTCGTTGGAAAGCCGGCGAAAAATTAATAACTTTTCATTTAGAAAGTGTATGGTTTCGATGAACATATTAAAAGATATAGTCAACTGAATTATCATTAATTTTAGCATTATTATTAAAATGATTATTATTATTATTACTATCTTCGTTATTATCGTCGTTATTATTATTATTTAATAAATATTATTATTATTATTATCATTATCGTTATTAATATAAGTATTATCATTAAAAATTGTTATTGTTATTATTATTATTATTATTATTATTATCGTTATTATCATTAAGGTTATTATTATTATTATTATTATTATTATTATTATTATTATTATTATTATTATTATTATTATTAGTATTATCATTAATATTACAATATTTATTATTATTAGTATCATTATCCTTAAAACTAATATTAGTATCATCTAACTATTATGATTACTATTATTATCTTTATTATGAGTACGATATAAAAGAGGACTAAAAGTTATTAAACAAGTAAATTAGGAAATAATGAGTATAAGTATCATGATGAAATTAAAATATTGTAAGATATTGATTTAGATAAAATATCGTTTTCATTATTTTTATCATTATTATTATTATTAAAAGTATCATTAATATTAAAACTATCATTTTTATTAAAATTATCATTTTTAATAGAAATATCATTGTTATTATAAAATATCATTATCATTATTATTTTAGTATTTTTATTATTAAAAATTATCATTTTAAATAGAATTATTATTTTTATATTATTATTATTACAGTTAATATTAAAAAGTATCGTTATTATTAAAATTATCATGATTAGAATTATCATTTTATTATAATTAATATTATCATTTGTAAATAAATATAGTTATTATTATTGCTAGTAGAATAATAATAATAATTATTATTATTATTACAAAATAATACAACTTTTACTCAATATTATTATTATCAATATTATTGTATCAAATAAATATGTGATACAAAGATATTTTTACCACACATAATATAATTACATTAATAATACATACCACTATATTTTTATGATATTGGGTGAACTGTATAAATTTTATTATTAGAGATATAAAAAGTATATTTTTATCATATATAAATTTTAATATAAATTTTTATCTACTAATAAATGACTTGTATTATTTAATATAATAAAATCTAGTAAATATATAAAACGACTATATTTAAGTTATATAATAAACATGTATAGATTTTGGAAGTCATTTAAGGTCAAGTTGACTTTTGTTGACTTTTGCATATCGGTCTCGAGCATTAGGATTGTGATACACTACGACTTGATCTAAATTGTTAGACAGATATTGACCGACATATAAATATATATACTTAATATAGGTTCGTGAATCCGAGGCTAACCCTACACTTGTTCAATGACGTCATATGTATTTTTACTACGAAATACAGTATTGTGAGTTTCATTACTCCCTCTTTTAAATGCTTTTGCAATATATTTTTGGGACTGAGAATACATGCGCTGCTTTTATAAATGTTTTACGAAATAGACACAAGTAATCGAAACTACATTCTATGGTTGGATTATCGAATCGAATATGCCCCTTTTTAGCTTAGTTGCCTAAGAATTGGTGTTTATTATAATTGTCACCAATTGACGTGAATCCTAAAGATAGATCTATCGGGCCCAACAAGCCCTATCCGGGTTACGGATGCTTTAGTACTTCGATTTATCATATCCGATGAGAGTCCCGGAATGATGGGGATATTCTATATACGTCTTGTTAAGGTCGGTTACCAGGTGTTCAATTCATATGAATGATTTTTATGCAGATTGCTATATGCATGCATGATTTTTATGAGAAATGGAAATATGAAATCTTGTGGTCTATTAAAATTATAGAAATGATTGATTACGATAAACTAATAAACTCACCAACCTTTTGGTTGACACTTGTAAGCATGTTTATTCTCAGGTATTAAAGAAATCTTCCGCTGTGCATTTGCTCATTTTAAAGATATTACTTGGAGTCATTCATGGCATATTTCAAAAGACGTTGCATTCAAGTTGTTGAGTTCAATAATGATTATTATTAACTAAATGACAGATTAGGTCATTTATAGTTGGATATTATGAAATGGTATGCATGACAGATTAGGTCATTTATAGTTGGATATTATGAAATGGTATGCATGCCTGTCAACTTCTGATGTAACGAAAGTTTGTCTTTTAAAAATGAATGCAATGTTTGTAAAATGTATCATATAGAGGTCAAATCCCTCGCAATGTAACCATATGTTATTGTATTCGTCCTTTTGGATTAGGACGGGTCGTCTCAAGATCGATTATGATGAGGGATTTTCTTAAAATATTTTCAACTAATGTAATTTAAAGATTGGTATTTGTTAGCTTCTTTTAAATTTATTAGTATAAAAACGTTTAAATAAACTCCGCATAACAACTTTAACTTATGCTATAGTTTTTTGTTTACTACATATGTCCATTGTTTCATTTTAGTGTGGTCTTTCTTGCATTTTTCTTGAGCTCCGTATACCATACCCATATATGTAACAATTTTATTTTATTTTATTTAATTATTGGCCGGAGGTCCTCCCGGAAGCAAACTCCCTGTCCTAGAGTTGAGAGATGAATGACTTTCTCTTCCCGTGGGTAGAGAACTCTTTCGCTACACGTGGGCGCATAAACGACTTTTCTTCTATTATAGAGTAGATGAAGGATTATCTACATATCACACTTACCTTACATCGCAAGCGCGCGATTCAATATTGTTATTGTTGTATATAATTTGTTAACAACATTATTATTATTATTATTATTATTATTATTATTATTATTATTATCACCACCCTATATACTAAAATACACGCGAGTTTTGGTCATTTTGTCCCTTCCCCCACCCAATTTTTGGTCAAAACGACATTGACTCAAAATTCCCCCCAAAAAATGCAAAAAAACCCTTTACTATAACCAACTTACAAAAAACACCCTGAACTCCAGGGGGTAAACGTCAATTCCCTAAATTAAAATAAAAACTCCACCCCAACACTTCGACATCCCCTATCTTCCTCTTCACTCCGAGTTAAATTTCACCGACCACACCGTTAAACTCGAAATATTTTGGTGAACAAAACGAAACTAACAACATTCAAAACGGACATTTTAAAAAAAAACTAAACATAACGACAGCCCGTATCTTTCCGCTCGCCGCAGTTTAAATTTTTTAGACGGAAACATCTTACTCGAAATAATTTTATGAACAAAACGATATAAATTACGTTTGAAACAGACACTTCTTAAAAAACACTAAACACAACGACAACCCATATCTTTCCGCTCGGCGCGAGTTAATTTTTTTCGCCGGCACCGTTAAACTTGAAATATCTTTATGAACAAAACGAAACTAACTACATTCGAAACGGACACTTTTTAAAAAACGTTAAACACAACGACAACCAATATCTTCCTGCTCGCTGCGAGTTAAAATTTTTCGATAGCACTGTCTTACTCGAAATAATTTTATGAACAAAACGATGAAAATTACGTTCAATATGGACACTTTTTAGAAAACACAACGACAGCCCGTATCTTCTTTCTCACTGCGAGTTAAAAAATTTTGCTACCACCGTCCGACTCGGAATAATTTTATCAACAAAACAAAACTAATTACGTTCAGACACTTCTAAAAAGAATGCTAACGTATATCCAAATTTGACCGCGCGTTGAATACAACCGCAGCAACGCGCGGTCGAATTTTTTTCTAGTTATTATTATTTATATATATATATATATATATATATATATATATATATATATATATATATATATATATATATATATATATATATATATATATATATATATATATATATATATATATATATAACTAGGGGCGGACTTAAGTGGGGGCAGGGTGGGGCGCCCGCCTCCAGTCGATTTTGAAATTTTAATGAAAATTTTTTGAATTTTTCGATTTGGCCTGGGTGAATTTTTTTTTGCCCCCAAACCTATATATTTTTGCCAAAAAACTTCAAATTTTGCCTAAAAATTTTCAAGTTTTTGCCCTAAAACCTTCAAATTTTGCCCAAAAACTTTCATATTTTGCCAAAAAAATTGCGACAGTTTTAATTTTTTTTGCCCCCTGTGAAAAAGAATATTGGTTCCGCCAATATATATATATATATATATATATATATATATATATATATATATATATAGTAGAGGGATTAAATGAGAATTTTTTTGTGTGAGACCCTTGAGAACTCCAAAATACACTGAAATTCAAGCAAAAAAAGTGGCGAGCGAGCAAAAAACATGATACTCGAGCAAAAATGGAGAAAGTCGAACAAAAAAAAGGCGAACAAAAAAGTCGAACAAAAATGTGTTCTACATTTTTGAAATTCGAACAAAAAATGTAGAACACATCATAGTCGAACAAAAATGTGTTCTACATTTTTGTAATTCGAACAAAAAAAGGCGGCCGAACAAATATGTGAAATTCGAACAAATTTGTGTTTTACTTTTTTGAAAGCCGAACAAAAAATGTAGAACACGTTGATATTCGAACAAAAAACATGATAGTCGGACAAAAATGTGTTCTACAATTTGGTAATTCGAACAAAAATAAAATAAAATAAAAATTTCGTTCGTCCATGTTTTTTTTTGCTCGAATTTCGTGATTTTTGCTCGAATTCTGTGACTTTTGCTCGTCCGCTACTTTTTTTGCTCGAATTTTAGTGTATTTTTTAGTTCCTAGAGTTCTCAGACTAAAAAAGTTTCACTAGATCCTCTCCCTATATATATATGTGTGTGTGTGTGTGTGTGTATATGTGATGACCCGTCCAAATCCACTTGGACGAATACATCATTCATTGATTTCATAGTGAGGTTTTGACCTGAAATACCCCGTTCATATTGATTATAAATGTTCCATATTAATTGATTTCGTTGCGAGGTTTTGACCTCTATATGAGACGTTTTTCAAAGACTGCATTCATTTTTAAAACAAACCATAACCTTTATTTTATCGACAAGGTTAACAAGACACCACTTAGATTATCCAGAAATGATAATCTAACAAATATCACACTTACACACTACCAATACATATTGGTTTATAAATATTAATATGTTACAACAAAATAAATCTCGAATGCAGTTTTAAACAATATTATACAAGCATGCTGACACCAAATATTGTCCATATAATAGCATGCAACAGCGAAAGCTCTTAATAATCACCTGAGAATAAACATGCTTTAAACGTCAACAAAAATGTTGGTGAGTTATAGGTTTAACCTATATTTATCAAATCGCAATAATAGACCACAAGATTTCATATTTCAATATACATCCCATACATAGAGATAAAAATCATTCATATGGTGAACACCTGGTAACCGACCTTAACAAGATGCATATAGAATATCCCCTATCATTCTGGGACTCCCTTTGGACATGATGAATTTGAAGTACTAAAGCATCCGGTACTTTGGATGGGGCTCGTTGGGCCCAATAGATCTATCTTTAGGATTCGCGTCAATTAGGGTGTCTGTTCCCTAATTCTTAGATTACCAGACTAAAAAGGGGCATATTCGGTTTAATAATCCAGCCATAGAATGTAGTTTCATTTACTTGTGTCTATTTTGTAAAACATTTATAAAACTGCATGTATTCTCATCCCAAAATATTAGATTTTAAAAGTGGGACTATAACTCACTTTCACAGATTTTTACTTCATCGGGAAGTAAGACTTGGCCACTAGTCGATTCAAGAACCTATAAAAAATATGTACATATATATCAAAGTATGTTCAAAATATATTTACAACATTTTTAATACGTTTTGCTGTTTTAAGTTTATTAAGTCAGCTGTCCTCGTTAGTAACCTACAACTAGTTGTCCACAGTTAGATGTACAGAAAATAAAGCAATATATATTATCTTGAATCAATCCACGACCTCGTGTATACAAGCCTCAGGCTAGATCACAACTCAAAGTATATATAATTTTTTGGAATCAACCTCAACCCTGTATAGCTAACTCCAACATTGCTGCATATAGAGTGTCTATGGTTGTTCCGAAATATATATATATATATATATATATATATATATATATATATATATATATATATATATATATATATATATATATATATATATATATATATATAGGTCGATATGATATGTCAAAATATTGTATTCGTGTCTATGGTATCCCAAGATTACATAATATATTAGAATACATGTATAATACAATATGAGTTAGCTAGGATATGATTAATATAAATTTGTTACCAATTTTCACGTAGCTACAACAAGAAAAATTATCCAATCTTATTTTACCCATAACTTCTTCGTTTTAAATCCGTTTTGAGTGTTTCAAGTTGCTATGGTTTCATATTGAACTTAAGTTTATGAATATAAACAGAAAAAGTATAAGTTTATAGTCGGAAATACAGGTTACAAGTCGTTTTTGTAAAGGTAGTCATTTCAGTTGAAAGAACGACGTCTAGATGACCATTTTGAAAAACATACTTCCACTTTGAGTTTAACCATGATTTTTAGATATAGTTTCATGTTCATAAGAAAAATTATTTTCCCAAAAGAACAACTTTTAAATCAAAGTTTATCATAGTTATTAATTAACTAACCCAAAACAGCCCGCGGTGTTACTACTACGGCGTATATCCGGTTTTACGGTGTTTTTCGTGTTTCCAGGTTTTAAATCATTAAGTTAGCATATCATATAGATATAGAACATGTGTTTATTTGATTTTAAAAGTCAAGTTAGAAGGATTAACTTTATTTGCAAACAAGTTTAGAGTTAACTAAACTATGTTCTAGTGATTACAAGTTTAAATCTTCGAATAAGATAGTTTTATATGTATGAATCGAATGATGTTATGAACATCATTACTACCTTAATTTTAGTAGGTAAACCTACTGGAAATGAAAAAAATAGATCTAGCTTCAAAGGATCCTTGGATGGCTTGAAAGTTCTTGAAGCAGAATCATGACACGAAAACAAGTTCAAGTAAGATTTTCACTCGAAATAAGATTGTTATAGTTATAGAAATTGAATCAAAGTTTGAATATGAGTATTACCTTGTATTAGAAAGATATCTTACTGTAAATAAGAAAGATTTCTTGAGGTTGGATGATCACTTTACAAGATTGGAAGTAAGCTAGCAAACTTGGAAGTATTCTTGATTTTATGAAACTAGAACTTATAGAATTTATGAAGAGCACTTAGAACTTAAAGATAGAACTTGAGAGAGATCAATTAGATGAAGAAAATTGAAGAATGAAAGTATTTTTAGGTGTTTTTGGTCATTGGTATATGGATTAGATATAAAGGATGTGTAATTTTGTTTACTTGTAAATAAGTCATGAATGATTACTAATATTTTTGTAATTTTATGAGATATTTTATGCTAGTTGCCAAATTATGGTTCTCACATGTGTTAGGTGACTCACAAGGGTTACTAAGAGCTAATCATTGGAGTGTATATACCAATAGTAAATACATTTAGAAGCTGGGTATTGTACGAGTACGAATACGAGTGCATACGAGTAGAATTGTTGATGAAAATGAATGAGGATGTAATTGTAAGAATTTTTGTTAAGTAGAAGTACTTTGATAAGTGTCTTGAAGTCTTTCAAAAGTGTATGAATACATATTAAAACACTACATGTATATACATTTTAACTGAGTCGTTAAGTCATCGTTAGACGTTACATGTAAGTGTTGTTTTGAAACCTTTAGGTTAACGATCTTGTTAAATGTTGTTAACCCATTGTTTATTATATCTAAAGAGATGTTAAATTATTACATTATCATGATATTATGATGTATTAATATATCTTAATATGATATATATACAATTAAATGTCGTTACAACGATAATCGTTACATATATGCCTCGTTTCGAAATCTTTAAGTTAGTAGTCTTGTTTTTACATATGTAGTTCATTGTTAATATACTTAATGATATGTTTACTTATCATAATACCATGTTAACTATATATATATATATATATAAATATATATATATATATATATATATATATATATATATATATATCCATATATATGACATCATATAGTTTTTACAAGTTTTAACGTTCGTGAATCACCGGTCAACTTGGGTGGTCAATTGTCTATACGAAACCTATTTCAATTAATCAAGTCTTAACAAGTTTGATTGCTTAACATGTTGGAAACACTTAATCATGTAAATAACAATTTCATTTAATATATATAAACATGGAAAAGTTTGGGTCACTACAGTACCTACCCGTTAAATAAATTTCGTCCCAAAATTTTAAGCAGTTGGAGGTGTTGACGTATCTTATGGAAATAAGTGCGGGTATTTCTTCATCTGATCTTCTCGTTCCCAGGTGAACTCGGGTCCTCTATGAGCATTCCATCGAACCTTAATAATTGGTATCTTGTTTTGCTTAAGTCTTTTAACTTCACGGTCCATTATTTCGACGGGTTCTTCGATGAATTGAAGTTTTTCGTTGATTTGGATTTCGTCTAACGGAATAGTGAGATCTTCTTTAGCAAAAAATTTCTTCAAATTCGAGATGTGGAAAGTGTTATGTACAGTCGCGAGTTGTTGAGGTAACTCAAGTCGGTAAGCTACTGGTCCGACATGATCAATAATCTTGAATGGTCTAATATACCTTGGATTTAATTTTCCTCTTTTACCAAATCGAATAACGCCTTTCCAAGGTGCAACTTTAAGCATGACCATATCTCCAATTTCAAATTCTATATCTTTTCTTTTAATGTCAGCGTAGCTCTTTTGTCGACTTTGGGCGGTTTTCAACCGTTGTTGAATTTGGATGATCTTCTCGGTAGTTTCTTGTATTTTCTCCGGAATCGTAATCTATCTATCCCCCAATTCACTCCAACAAATCGAAGACCTGCACTTTCTACCATAAAGTGCTTCAAACGGTGCCATCTCAATGCTTGAATGGTAGTTGTTGTTGTAGAAAAATTCTGCTAACGGTAGATGTCGATCCCAACTGTTTCTGAAATCAATAACACATGCTCGTAGCATGTATTTAAGTGTTTGTATCGTCCTTTCGCTCTGCCCATCAGTTTGTGGATGATAGGCAGTACTCATGTCTAGACGAGTTCCTAATGCTTGCTGTAATGTCTGCCAGAATCTTGAAATAAATCTTCCATCCCTATCAGAGATAATAGAGATTGGTATTCCATGTCTGGAGACGACTTTCTTCAAATACAGTCGTGCTAACTTCTTCATCTTGTCATCTTCTCTTATTGGCAGGAAGTGTGCTGATTTGGTGAGACGATCAACTATTACCCAAATAGTATCAAAATCACTTGCAGTCCTTGGCAATTTAGTGATGAAATCCATGGTAATGTTTTTCCATTTCCATTCCGGGATTTCGGGTTGTTGAAGTAGACCTGATGGTTTCTGATGCTCAGCTTTGACCTTAGAACACGTCAAACATTCTCCTACATATTTAGCAACATCGGCTTTCATACCCGGCCACCAAAAATGTTTCTTGAGGTCCTTGTACATCTTTCCCGCTCCGGGATGTATTGAGTATCTGGTTTTATGTGCTTCCCCAAGTACCATTTCTCTCACATCTCCAAACTTTAGTACCCAAATTCTTTCAGCTCTATACCAGGTTTCGTCTTCTCGAATATTAAGGTGTTTCTCCGATCCTTTGGGTATTTCATCCTTTAAATTTTCTTCTTTTAAAACTCCTTGTTGCGCCTCCTTTATTTGAGTAGTAAGGTTATTGTGAATCATTATATTCATAGCTTTTACTCGAATGGGTTCACTGTCCTTTCTGCTCAAGGCGTCGGCTACTACATTTGCCTTCCCCGGGTGGTAACGAATCTCAAAGTCGTAATCATTCAACAATTCAATCCACCTGCGCTGCCTCATGTTCAGTTGTTTCTGATTAAATATGTGTTGAAGACTTTTGTGGTAGGTATATATAATACTTTTGACCCCATATAAGTAGTGCCTCCAAGTCTTTAATGCAAAAACAACTGTGCCTAATTCCAAATCATGCGTCGTATAATTCTGCTCGTAAATCTTCAATTGTCTAGACGCATAAGCAATTACTTTCGTTCGTTGCATTAATACACATCCGAGACCTTGCTTTGAGGCGTCACAATATATCACAAAATCATCATTCCCTTCAGGTAATGACAATATAGGTTCCGTAGTTAACTTTTTCTTTAACAATTGAAACGCTTTTTCTTGTTCATCTTTCCATTCAAATTTCTTCCCTTTATGCGTTAATGCAGTCAAGGGTTTTGCTATTCTGGAAAAGTCTTGGATGAACCTTCTGTAGTAACCAGTCAGTCCTAAAAATTGGCGTATATGCTTCAGAGTTTTTGGGGTTTCCCACTTTTCAAAGGTTTCAATCTTTGCTGGATCCACCTGAATACCTTCTTTGTTCACTATGTGACCGATAAATTGAACTTCTTCCAACTAAAATGCACACTTTGAAAAATTAGCTTACAGTTTTTCCTTCCTTAACAACTCTAGTACTTTTCTCAAATGTTCTTCATGCTCTTGGTCATTCTTTGAGTAAATAAGTATGTCATCGATGAAAACAATGGCAAACTTGTCAAGGTATGGTCCACACACTCGGTTCATGAGGTCCATGAACACAGCTGGTGCGTCGGTCAACCCAAACGGCATAACCATAAACTCGTAATGACCGTAACGCGTCCTAAAAGCAGTCTTTGGAATATCATCCTCCTTCACCCACATTTGATGATACCCAGAACGTAAATCAATCTTCGAATAAACCGACGAGCCTTGTAGTTGATCAAATAAGTCGTCGATTCTCGGTAGTGGGTAGCGGTTCTTGATGGTAATTTTGTTCAACTCTCAGTAGTCGATACACAACCTAAATGTACCATCCTTCTTCTTGACAAACAAAACAGGAGCTCCCCATGGTGATGTACTTGGTCGAATGAAACCACGCTCTAAAAGTTCTTGTAACTAACTTTGTAATTCTTTCATTTCGCTGGGTGCGAGTCTGTATGAAGTACGAGCTATTGGTGCAGCTCCTGGTACAAGATCTATTTGAAATTCAACGGATTGATGTGGGGGTAATCCCGGTAATTCTTTCAGAAATACATCGGGAAATTCTTTTGCGACGGGAACATCACTGATGTTCTTTTCTTCAGGTTTAACTTCCTTGATATGTGCTAGAATGACATAACAACCTTTTCTTATTAGTTTTTGAGCATTTAAACTACTAATAAGATTTAATTTCGCATTGTTCTTTTCTCCGTACACCATTAAAGGTTTTCCCTTTTCACGCATAATGCGAATCGCATTTTTGTAACAAACGACCTCTGCTCTCACCTTTTTCAACCAGTCCATGCCAATTATTACATCAAAACTCCCTAACTCGACTGGTATTAAATCAATTTTAAATGTTTCATCCCCCAGTTTAATTTCTCTATCCCGACATATATTATCTGCTGAAATTAATTTACCGTTTGTTAATTCGAGTAAAAATTTACTATCCAAAGGCATCAATGGGCAACTTAATTTAGCACAAAAATCTCTATTCATATAGCTTCTATCCGCACCCGAATCAAATAAAACATAAGCAGATTTATTATCAATAAGAAACGTACCCGTAACAAGCTCCGGGTCTTCCTGCGCTTCTGCCGCATTAATATTGAAAACTCTTCCGTGGCCTTACCCATTAGTATTCCCTTGGTTTGGGAAATTTCTAATAATGTGGCCTGGTTTTCCACATTGATAACAAACTACGTCAGCATTATTTGTTTCGACCTTATTTGTTTCTTTATTTTTGTTGTTCTTTGGTCCGTGAATCTCAGATTTTGCCGCGCCATGACCACTTCTCTTACACTTGGTGAAAAATGTTGTGCAAAACACATTCGGATGGTACTCTGCACACCTGAAGCATGGTTGTTTCTGTTGTTTGTTGTTATTGAGGTTGTTGTTTGGATTGTTATTGTTGTTGAAACGGTTGTTGTAGTTGTTGTTGTTGTTGTTGTTGTTGGGACGTTTGTTGTAGTTATTGTTAGGATTGTGGTTATTGTTGTGATTGTTGTTGGGGTTGTGATTGTAATTGTTATTGTTGTTGTACTGGTGACTCTTGTCACCGTTTTCCTCCCACTTCCTCTTGAGTTGTTTCGTGTTGGCTTCTTCGGCCGCATGTTCTTTAATTCTCTCCTCAATCTGATTTATGAGTTTATGAGCCATTCGACTTGCCTTCTGTATGGAAGCGGGCTCGTGTGAACTCACATCTTCTTGAATCCTTACTGGTAACCCTTTTACAAACGCGTCGATCTTCTCTTCTTCATCTTCGAACGCTCCCGGACACAATAGGCACAACTCTGTGAATCATCGTTCATATGTGGTAATGTCGAATCCTTGTGTTCGTAACTCTCTAAGTTCTACCTTGAGCTTATTGACTTCGTTTCTAGGACGGTACTGTTTGTTCATCAATTGCTTGAATGCCGACCACGGTAGTGCGTAAGCAGCATTTTGTCCTACCTGTTCAAGATAGGTGTTCCACCACGTTAACGCAGTACCTGTGAAGGTATGCGTAGCGTACTTAACTTTGTCCTCTTCAGTACACTTACTTATGGCAAACACCGATTTGACCTTCTCGGCCCACCGTTTCAATTCAATTGGTCCTTCGGTTCCATCAAATTCCAAAGGTTTACAGGCAGTGAATTCTTTGTAGGAGCATCCTACACGATTTCTTGTGGAATTAGTTCCACTGCTAGATCCAGAGTTATTGTTATTTTGCATCGCAGCCTGTACTGCGGCTATGTTTGCTGCAAGGAAAACACGAAAGTCTTCCTCGCTCATGTTCAAATTCTGACGAGTCGTCGGTGCCATTTCCTTCAAAAATAGCCCAAAAGAATTGAGTTAATAGTATAGAATTTAAGAGTAGTCAATAGTATTTCGTAGCATAATATGAACTTATTTATAAACGCTTTTTCTTCATATTAGCATTTTATAGTTTTAATTCGGGTAGTACCTACCCATTAAGTTCATACTTAGTAGCTATTATACAATTCAACTACTACGATTCTATATGAAAAACTTATTACAATAATATTTCGCGTTCAAACTTTTATACAATATTTTACAAACATACAATACCACAATTATACATATAGGATGAAATACAGCACATAATAACTTGCTACACAACAGCTATAAAGGTAATTCTAATTAATACGCAAGTTGTTCAGCAAAGGCAATAAAGACACGTAATTCATAAGTCCAGAAACAGGTCATGCATTCTGGTTTTACTAAAACGACTTCTCATCCTTGATCTTGTGGATAGTAACCGTTATGACCATTGGCTAGGCAGCATATTGTAATGTCGTCAAAAGGACGAGGGTTTCGTAATGCCCAAAAGCCTCGTAGCAATCTAAAAACCCTTATTTCTTACCCCAACTACTGAGTCCGTCACTTGTGGTAATGTTTCATTTAATAGTTATAATCCGATGTTCTTTTTTTCACTTTGGTGAGAAGCGAATATCACTAACCCGTAAGTATAACATGCTTCTTTATGTTGCATGTTAGAAGATCTTTCTAATTCACGAAATCCTATGTTGGGATATGTTGAGTCAAAATAGGTTCTTAACCCGTAGCGAAAAATTGCATTTGGGTTCCCCGCATTTAACGCTTTAAAGAAAACACGGCGTAACTTACGGTCTCCCCAATGTGATATACCCCACCAATCAAAGGAAAGCCTTTTATAAACTAAGGCATTTCTGGAAAGCCTTTCAAATGTTTGACAAGTTAATTTCGCCATAACTAATTGTGCTGATGAATTCTGACCGACTCTAGACAAGATTTCATCAATCATATCCTCTGGTAGGTCTTCTAAAATACTCGGTTGTTTACCCTTAACGTCCATTTTATGTTTTTATAATGTAAAAATAGACGAGGGTTAAATTCATAAAAGATAATTAACAAACAAAACAAGCAATTTTATATTTATCAAAAAAGCACAAGCACACTATATTACATATATTACACAACATGATTACAACTCTCTAATCCGACTCACTCGTTTCTTCTTCTTCGGACTTGGTTCGTTTTGCTAATTTCCTAGGGATATATGATGCTCCCCTAATACGAGCTGTCGTTTTCCACAATGGTTTAGAAAAACCTGGTGGTTTAGAGGTTCCCGGGTTATTGTTACATTTTAGGAAATACGGACGTTGCCGATACATATAAAGTTCATCGGGGTTGGAATCAGGTTTCTCTATTTGTATACCTTTTCCCTTATTATTTTCTTTTGCTTTATTAAATTGGGTCGAGGTAATTTCTATAACATCATCGGAATCCTCATCGGGATCCGATTCATCGGAAAATTGGTAATCTTCCCAATATTTTGCTTCCTCGGCGGAAACACCATTGACCATTATTGACTTTGGTCCGTTGGTTGGGGATTTTCTTTTATTTAACCGATTTACTGTAGGTATCAATATTTCTTCCTCCAGAACCTCTTCTTCTTCCGGTTCTTCCTCTTCCGGTTCCTCCTCTTCCGGTTCCTCTTCTTCCGGTTCCTCCTCTTCCGGTTCCTCTTCTTCCGGTTCCTCTTCTTCCGGTTCCTCTTCGGGAATTTGTGAATCTTCCCAAAGTATATTCGACTCTTCATTATTATTAGGTGAGTCGATGGGATTTGTACTAGAGGTAGACATCTATCACACAATATCAAACACATTAAGAGATTAATATATCACATAATATTTACATGTTAATAATATATAGTTTCCAACAAAAAAAATTAAGCAATCGTTTTTTGAAGAAAAACACGGTCGAAGTCCAGACTCACTAATGCATCCTAACAAACTTGGTAAGACACACTAATGCAAAAATTCTGGTTCTCTAAGACCAACGCTCGGATACCAACTGAAATACCTCGTTCATATTGATTATAAACGTTCCATATTAATTGATTTCGTTGCGAGATTTTGACCTCTATATGAGACGTTTTTCAAAGACTGCATTCATTTTTAAAATAAACCATAACCTTTATTTTATCGACAAGGTTAACAAGACACCACTTAGATTATCCATAAATGATAATCTAACAAATATCACACTTACACACTACCAATACATATTGGTTTACAAATATTAATATGTTACAACAAAATAAATCTCGAATGCAGTTTTAAACAATATTATACAAGCATGCTGACACCAAATCTTGTCCATATAATAGCATGCAACAGCGGAAGCTCTTAATAATTACCTGAGAATAAACATGCTTTAAACGTCAACAAAAATGTTGGTGAGTTATAGGTTTAACCTATATTTATCAAATCGCAATAATAGACCACAAGATTTCATATTTCAATATACATCTCATACATAGAGATAAAAATCATTCATATGGTGAATACCTGGTAACCGACCTTAACAAGATGCATATAGAATATCCCCTATCATTCCAGGACTCCCTTAGGACATGATGAATTCGAAGCACTAAAGCATCCGGTACTTTGGATGGGGCTCGTTGGGCCCAATAGATCTATCTTTAGGATTCGCGTCAATTAGGGTGTTTTTTCCCTAATTCTTAGATTACCAGACTAAAAAGGGGCATATTCGGTTTAATAATCCAGCCATAAAATGTAGTTTCATTTACTTGTGTCTATTTTGTAAAACATTTATAAAACTGCATGTATTCTCATCCCAAAATATTAGATTTTAAAAGTGGGACTATAACTCACTTTCACAGATTTTTACTTCGTCGGGAAATAAGACTTGGCCACTAGTCGATTCACAAACCTATAACAAATATGTACATATATATCAAAGTATGTTCAAAATATATTTACAACATTTTTAATACATTTTGCTGTTTTAAGTTTATTAAGTCAGTTGTCCTCGTTAGTAACCTATAACTAGTTGTCCACAGTTAGATGTACATAAAATAAAGCAATATATATTATCTTGAATCAATCCACGACCTCGTGTATATAAGCCTCAGGCTAGATCACAACTCAAAGTATATATAATATTTTGGAATCAATCTCAACACTTTATAGCTAACTCCAACATTACTGCAAATAGAGTGTGTATGGTTGTTCCGAAATATATATATATATATATATGGGTCGATATGATATGTCAAAACATTGTATTCGTGTCTATGGTATCCCAAGATTACATAATATATTAGAATACATGTATAATACAATATGAGTTAGCTAGGATATAATTAATATAAATTTGTTACCAATTTTCACGTAGCTACAACAAGAAAAATTATCCAATCTTGTTTTACCCATAACTTCTTCGTTTTAAATCCGTTTTGAGTGTTTCAAGTTGCTATGGTTTTACATTGAACTTAAGTTTATGAATCTAAACAGAAAAAGTATAAGTTTATAGTCGGAAATAAAGGTTACAAGTCATTTTTGTAAAGGTATTCATTTCAGTCTAAAGAACGATGTCTAGATGACCATTTTGGAAAACATACTTCCACTTTGAGTTTAACCATCATTTTTGGATAAAGTTTCATGTTCATAAGAAAAATTATTTTCCCAAAAGAACAACTTTTAAATCAAAGTTTATCATAGTTTTTAATTAACTAACCCAAAACAGCCCGCTGTGTTACTACTACGGCGTATATCCTGTTTTACGGTATTTTTCGTGTTTACAGGTTTTAAATCATTAAGTTAGAATATCATATAGATGTAGAACATGTGTTTAGTTGATTTTAAAAGTCAAGTTAGAAGGATTAACTTTATTTGCGAACAAGTTTGGAATTAACTAAACTATGTTCTAGTGATTACAAGTTTAAATCTTCGAATAAGATAGTTTTATATGTATGAATCGAATGATGTTATGAACATCATTACTACCTTAATTTTAGTAGGTAAACCTACTATAAATGAGAAAAATAGATCTAGCTTCAAAGGATCCTTGGATGGCTTGAAAGTTCTTGAAGCAGAATCATGACACGAAAACAAGTTCAAGTAAGATTTTCACTCGAAATAAGATTGTTATAGTTATAGAAATTGAATCAAAGTTTGAATATGAGTATTACCTTGTATTAGAAAGATATCTTACTGTAAATAAGAAAGATTTCTTGAGGTTGGATGATCACTTTACAAGATTGGAAGTAAGCTAGCAAACTTGGAAGTATTCTTGATTTTATGAAACTAGAACTTATAGAATTTATGAAGAACACTTAGAACTTGAAGATAGAACTTGAGAGAGATCAGTTAGATGAAGAAAATTGAAGAATGAAAGTGTTTGTAGGTGTTTTTGGTCGTTGGTATATGGATTAGATATAAAGGATGTGTAATTTTGTTTACTTGTAAATAAGTCATGAATGATTACTAATATTTTTATAATTTTATGAGATATTTCATGCTAGTTGCCAAATGATGGTTCCCACATGTGTTAGGTGACTCATAAGGGCTGCTAAGATCTGATCATTGGAGTGTATATTCCAATAGTAAATACATTTAGAAGCTGGGTATTGTACGAGTACGAATACGAGTGAATACGAGTAGAATTGTTGATGAAAATGAATGAGGATGTAATTGTAAGCATTTTTGTTAAGTAGAAGTACTTTGATAAGTGTCTTGTGTAAAGACCCGTCCTAATCCATAAGAACGAATACAATAACATTTGGTTACATCGCGAGGTACTTGACCTCTATATGATACATTTTACAAACATTGCATTCGTTTTTAAAAGACAAACTTTCATTACATCGAATGTTGACGGCATGCATACCATTTCATAATATATCCAACTATAATTGACTTAATAATAATCTTGATGAACTCAACGACTTGAATACAACTCCTTTTGAAATATGTCATGAATGACTCCAAGTAATATCTTTAAAATGAGCAAATGCACAGCGGAAGATTTCTTTCATACCTGAGAATAAACATGCTTTAAAGTGTCAACCAAAAGGTTGGTGAGTTCATTAGTTTAACATAAATAATCATTTCCATCATTTTAATAGACCACAAGAATTTCATTTCCAGTTCTCATAAATATACGTCCCATGCATAGAGACAAAAATCATTCATATGGTGAAAACCTGGTAACCGACATTAACAAGATGCATATAAGAATATCCCCTATCATTCCGAGAAATCCTTCAGACATGATAAAAACGAATTCGAAGTACTAAAGCATCCGGTACTTTGGATGGGGTTCGTTAGGCCCAATAGATTTATAAAACATTTTATAAAATTATTCTACATTGAGGTGTAACAAAAATATTTAATGATACAACTCAGCTTAGAATTTAAAATCAATGCTAAATAGCATATAATAATCCATGCTAAACAGCATATAGTAATCTATAGTTCTATTCCACAGCCTGAGGTGTAACCAAAAATATTTGTTGATACAACTCTACATAGAATTTAGTTTTTGACGGAACTATTTTGTAAATCAAAAAGCTCATTTATTCATTCCAAAACATTTAAAGAGTTTTAAAAATGGGATTAGTTTTTGTGTCTATTTCGTCAAACATTTATAAAACAGCGCATGTATTCTCAGCTCAAAAATATATAATACAAAAGCAATTAAAAAGGGAGCAAATGAAACTCACAATACTGTATTTTGTAGTAAAAAATACATATGATGACATTGAACAATGCAGGGTTGGCCTCGGATTCACGAACCTATATCATTCATATATGTATTAAAACATATTCTTGTAATCGAACAAATATTCATATTATTATTAGTGAAAATTTTTATATTAATAACTTATATATTTTATTATATTTTCATTTTGTATATTTTAGATAAATAATAATATTAATATATTTAATTTATGGGTGTTAAATATATTTTTATGTGATTACTCTTTTTGTTTACAAAATACTAGTTATAATAATACTAGATTAATTATAATGATAATAATAATAATTTTCATACTACTACTAATAATGATAGTATTAATAATAGTTTCTTTAAAATATATATATATATATATATATATATATATATATATATATATATATATATATATATATATATATATATATATATATATATATATATATATATATATATATATATATAAGGTAATGATACTTTTAGTAGTAATTATATTAATTTTTAATAATAACATTGCTCATTAATGATAATCATATTAATGAAAATAATAATATTAATAATAATACTTGTGTCAATATTAATAATACTAATAATTATAAAATGATACAAGTACTAATATTAATGAAAATTATAATAATTTGTATCATTCTCATAATAATAATAATAATAATAATAATAATAATAATAATAATAATAATAATAATAATAATAATAATAATAATAATAATAATAATAATAATAATAATAATAATAATCATAATAATAATAATCATAATAATAATCATAATCATATTAATAATAGTAATACCTATATTGATAGTACTAATAATTATAAGGTTTTTAAATAATTCTACATTTATTGATTTTGATATAGATCACAATAATAATAATAATATTAATGAATATATAATAACAATAATCTTAATCATAATTATAATAACAATAATAATACTTATTCTATTAATAATAACTAAGTAAATGAAAATATTTAAGATAATGATAATAATAATTACATTTAATAATAATACTAATTATTAATAATACTAATTAATAATAATAATTTTAATACTTCATGATAATAATAGTAATAACAATAATGATAAGTGTAATAATAACAATAATAATAATAATCATAATAACAATACTAATAATAATAATAATAATAATAATAATAATAATAATAATAATAATAATAATAATAATAATAATAATAGTAAAAATAATAAAAATGGAGTGTATACCCTTTCAAAAGCCATTCTAAAATCAGTTGTCCAAGACCGGGCTCGAACCCGTGACCCCTCGTAACCCAAAATACCCTCTAACTATTCTGCTGCTTTAGCTTTTCAGATTTTTATATCTAACCTATATGTTTATATCTTATCTATCTGTTTATCCTTTCTTCTTCCTCATACCATAATCGACCAGGGACCAATCTTCACCAAAGCTTTGAATTCGTTTTAGGATGTGGGGTTAAAACAGAAAATAAAAGGTTTATAACCGTTTAGAATTAACAGAAAGCAGATACACAAAAAAAATTAAATAAATTCATACAGCTTTGCTGTTTATCACGAAAACAAATATAACATAAATCATGATTTCGAATTCTAGACACTTACAGGTTGTAATTACAACATGACATAGGTTTTAAATCCATCCTATAACTTTCTGAAATCCTCAATTTAACTTGAAGTATAACAGATAACTCAAATTCGTTCAAAGAGTAATCGATTGACTTTTAAATCAAAAAATTCGACTTCTCAAATTCAAAATCGATAAAACAAATTGGACCCTGGAAACTTACAGATAGTTTGAGTATAAGTTTTAAAACATAACCACATTTATAGATTTTCAAAATTCATTCGAAATCAAATCTTTGTAATTTTGGGTCAAGAACAGGGGTCAGCTTATTTTCTTCTGTTTTAATTTGGAATTTCAGTGGAAAAGGGTTGTATGAGTGGTTGAATGAATTGATGTAACTCTGTGAATGATTTGTAGTGATAATTAAATGACAAATGCATCGGTCTATATATCTTTTAATCGACACACAGAATCAAAGAACAGAAAGGAAAAGTTAAAATATATATATATATATATATATATATATATATATATATATATATATATATATATATATATATATATATATATATATATATATATATATATATATAAGAATTTTGTATCATTCTGTAACATATTTTTGTATTGAAATCTGATATTGATTCTATTTTATAATCGAATCAGGGACAAGAAACAATTTTATACACAGTTTGATAGGAACGTAAAAGTGAGTGGAATCCCTTTCTCAATTTATATATATAATAAATACATTAATATTAATAATAATTATTATATTAATAATAATAATTATATTAGTAATAAGAATATAATAATAATAATAAATAATAAATAACAATAGTGATTTCCTTATATATATTTATATTTGTATTTAACGCATATATATATATATATATATATATATATATATATATATATATATATATATATATATATATATATATATATATATATATATATCTTTGTATATTAGTTATATAAAAGAACATAATAATGTTAATTATATGTAGACATTAATAGTTAATATTAATTTTATTAATAATAATAATAGGATTAATAATGATAATAATATCAATAATACTAATGATAATAGCTGATGACGATTGTAATTGTGAATATAGTAATGATCATATTATTAATGATAATAATAATACTAATAATAATAATATTTATAATAATATAACAACTTATACATATTAATTTTCGTACGTACCTATGATTTTATACAAATATTAAGATTAATATTTACATTAATAATAATTCTGAAAGTAATGATCATAACATTTATATTTTAACTTGCATTTTCATATATAGATATATTTTAAATAATAGTTATTATACATTATTTTATTTTACATTATTAATTATAACAATTACGTCATATAATATTTCAATTTATATTTCAAATTCATATATTTAAATATATATGTATCTATTTACAAATAGTGGTTCGTGAATCGTTGAGAGCGGTCAAATGTCAATTGAATATATGAACATCGTTTCAAAATTTTTCTAGACTCAACATTACATACTTTGCTTATCGTATCGAAATCATATAAAGATTAAGTTTAAATTTAGTCGGAAATTCCCGGGTCGTCACAGTACCTACCCGTTAAAGAAATTTCGTCCCGAAATTTGAGTGAGGTCGTCATTGTTAACAATAAAAATGTTTTCATGACGAATATGAGTTGATGAATAGAGTTTTATCATCATTGAGTAATAAGGATAAAACAATTTGATTATTCAGAGAGCACGAATGAAGCTATCACAAAAGAGTGAAATGAATAAAATAAAGTTTCGTCTTAACTTTTGACAGAGTCAAGATTGAATTCCGGAATTCAAGGGATTTAGAGGAAATCTTCGTAATAAGGTTTTGTTCTCCGGTAATTAAGAAAATTAGAATCTTCTTTGGTTAAATGCGATGACCTGTTTCGATTGCTCTGTCGGATATTTCACTATAAATTCTCTCCCTTCTTTTCCTTATTTTCATAGTTCACACCTTCTATTCTTTCTCCCTCAATTCAAGTTTTTGTTTTCTTTTCTCGACTTTAAGTCAAACGAATAATGATCTAGAATTAGTAGGTATGGAGTTTCGAATGAACATGACTAATGTTCTAAGAGAGAAATTGTGATAGCACGATCTTGATTGGTTAAATTACCAGAATTCAAGAGAAAAGATAGAATTATCTGGAATTTATGTTCTTGATATGTTTAGAGATTAGGTAGAATGTAAAAGTCGTGTAACATGGCACATGATGACGTTATAGTCTGTGAATCATCATGTTTCATTAGAAACTCAGCATAACTTACTGTAATATAATCACGTTGATCAAGTGTCATTATATTATACTAACTCATGCATCAGTTCCCAACACTACTTCAAAACATTCATACTTTAAATTCGAATTTTTCAGAATTTAGAAACTAAAATAGTTTCCTTTTATGATATATCACAGATAGCGCGGAGAGATAATTAATTTCGGACGAGAACATTTATGAAAATATCCTCAGAAATATCGAAGATATTTATGATGATATTTTGGAATTTCTAAGATCGAAGGTTGATGAAGAAAGATTTTTCCATAAGATTTAACATGAGTACGGAGCAAGATATTTTCTAAAGATTTCATCGGATACTGAATCATCTGGATTCTTTAAAGGCAGGTTTAATTTTTGTGATTTGTTCACAGGCTCCTTCATAGTTTCGCATAATTCGCTTTTTGGCACTAAATTTCCAATTGAGCGTTTCCAACACTTCATTCTTTATCACCATACTTTCGACGATCAAAGTCGTTTAAGGTTGTCTACAGTTTCTACTACTTCATTCAGCTTTTTCAAAAGTCGGGGTATCGATTTGTAAACTGTGTGCTTTTCAGAATTTCAGAATGGAAGATCATAATTATAAGAGATAAGGATTATATGTATACTTGTAACTGTTGATGTAGAAATGCTGTGAGATTCAAAATACTGATTACTGATTTCTAGGTACTTGGTATGGAAATTCCCGTTACAAGATGCGGGTGAGTATATGATAGGGTTTTAATGAACAAATATAATGGTTTTTCGGAGAGACTTAAGCTGATGAGTAATGAAGTTGCTGGTAAGTTTGCTGCTAATGTGGTGGAATATAAACGGTTCTCCGGTAACGATGACGAAAGGTAAACTTATATATCAAGGTTATAATAAAGTTAATCCGAATGAAAAGTCGAAGTTGACTTGCTGAAGCTGTGACAAAATTGGCTAATTTGGAAAGGAATTGCAAAGTGATTTTCGGTAATAACAACGCCAAAGGAGCTAGCACAGATACGTGTTAAACGTTTACTCAGGTTCCGAGAGTTTTTCAGGTGCATAACTATATGTATCAATCTTTTCTTCCGTAGATGAAGTTCGGTTGGTTCATCCTCTCGATTGAGGTGTTTTCAAGAATCATGAAAGGTTTGAACGCAGATTGTAATCGTCAAGATACAAATGAGGGTTAAGATGAAATCAAGTGGCAAACTTGAAGAAATGTTTAGTTTTATATGTTATAATCAATATTTT
This sequence comes from Rutidosis leptorrhynchoides, assembly GCF_046630445.1. NCBI lineage: Eukaryota > Viridiplantae > Streptophyta > Magnoliopsida > Asterales > Asteraceae > Rutidosis > Rutidosis leptorrhynchoides. The sequence continues at coordinate 36,459,058 of NC_092341.1, read as the reverse complement.
AATTCATTTTAATTGTCCAATGTTATTAATCCACAGTCGATAGTCCACAGTTAACAGTCCAATAATTCATATATAGTTTAATATATAATATTCGAATTAATTAATACGTATCGTGACCCATGTACATGTCTCAGACTCGATCACAACTCAAAGTATATATATTATTATAGAATCAACCCCAACCATGTATAGCGAACACTAGCATTACAGCATATTGTTACACCCTGTTTCTGTTTCTGAATCTGCAGTAGATCGGGACGCCGTCCAAGGTTTGGGACGCCGTCCAGCCGTGAAATGTGGGACGCCGTCCAGTATGTTGGACGCCGTCCAATTTGTCTAACGGGCCAGCTGTTATTTTATTTTAAAAAGGGGGTATTTTGGTAAATTCACATGGGTACCGGTTTGGAGCCTTCAAGGCTGATTCATTGATCACTTTGGATCATATTTCACCCACCAAAAACACTCTCAACCTTATCTAGAGAGAGAGGTTGATTTGGAGAAGAAGGAGTCGGATTCTCGCAAAAGCTCGGGTTCTAAAGTTGTTTATCTCGCTCCTAGCTACGTTGTGGTAGTATTGGTAGGCTCAAACTCCGAATTTCATTGTTTAGATTTGATATTCAAGTTAGGGTTTTGAGCTAGATTGTTGTAAAACCCTTTTAGATGATGAAGTAGGTTCATGGTGACTAGTTATCTTTGTCACTTGGCGGGTTTTGGGTCAGTTGACGATTTGGCCTTGATTAGGGTTTGATAATGAGTTTAATCACTAGGATTAGTGATTATGGATGTGTTGGAACCCTTTTGGGTGAGTTCGGGTAACTAATTTTCAAATGGGTCAAAATTAGGGTTTTGGTGTCAAAATGGGTATGACACGTGTTTAACACTTATGTTCGGGTTTTATTAGTGTGTTAGGACCATTTTCACTCGTGTTAGTGATTATTGGTTAGTTTGGGCGCGGTTTGTGCTTGGAAGTGCATTTGGGTCGAAATTGCACTAAGTGTCATATGGGTTGGTTTGTAAGTCAACCCTAATCGTGTTGTTGTATTATGAAAATGGAATAGGTACATTTCATCAGCGAGTTGCGGATTATTCAGAAGCATTCATCAAGATGACAAGGTGAGTGTTAATATCCTATGTGCATATGTATGTGTAGGATGGGTGCGGGTCGGGGTGAAAAGTTTCTCGGTTATAGAGCTCACTTCACAAATAGGTAGATTTGATGGACTTGTGTATAGATCCAATTGGCACGGTTGTGCGTTTTGGTTGGCCACCTTTGGCGAGGTACACATTTTGTGTGTACATTATCACACGCTGTGTGATGTGGATTATATAACCCCAATGGCGAAGGGTTAGTATTGTGATGTGGACTTATATAACCCCAATGACGAAGGGTTAATATAGTGAGTGGAATAATTATATGCGTAGATATATAATGTATTTATTTGTTGTAGCGTGAGATGTGAAGTGTCGATGTGCTAAGACACCACATTTCACGTGACGAGTGAAGTGTCGATGTGCTAAGACACCACTCAAAGTAATGTGACGGGTGAAGTGTCGATGTATTAAGACGTCACCCAAGGTGAAGTGTCGATGTGTTAAGACACCACCCGGAGTGAAGTATCGATGTGCTAAGATGCCACTCCAAGAGAATAACGGGTGAAGTGCCGATGTGTTAAGGCGCCACTCGAGGTGAAGTATCGACGTGCTAAGATGCCACTTCAAGTAAAATGAAGAGTGAAGTGTCAAAGTGTTAAGACACTACTCGGGGTGAAGTGTCGACGTGTTAAGACACCACCCGGGGTGAAGTATCGAAGTGTTAAGATGCCACCCGTGGGGTTAGTGTACGAAGTGTTAAGTGCACTAATGGTTGTTATGAACATCGATGACTTGTTTCGCGAAGTCATTCCCTTGCGAAGATTTGGTTAACCATGATTATTGTGTTTTAAGCGTAAGCAAATTATGTTATTCGAGATATATATATATATATACATATATTGTATACATATAATGTTGTATTGTCGTGATGTAGCTAACCCTCCGGGTGTAGCTTATTGGCATTGTTCGCATCGTTGTTGGTGAACTTATATTTTGTTGATGTATCTTTAGCTCGTTGTTTAGTGATCTTACGGTATGCTTAGACTAGCTTGCCTTTATGCTTGGATGCTCCGGTATGCGGTATTTGGTTTTGTGTGGCGTGTCCATTTTATGCATATATATGTATGTAGTATATTCTCACTCACTAAGCGTTAGCTTACCCTCTCGTTGTTTACATTTTTATAGATTGCATGGATGCGGTGGCTCGGGTAAGTGTGGGGACTAGTGGACTTGTGTAGTTACTTTAGAAGACTCGCTTTTGGATTCGTTTAGGATTGGGTAGCGTGACCCCAATCCCATGCTCGGTCTATGTTTTGTATAAACTAATGGGTCGAAATGGTCACGTGTGGTAAATTGGGTCGATGTGGGCCCGGTGTCGTAAAACTCGGTTTTTATTGGGAAAAACTCTTAGTTTAAACTATTGTAATATATTGTGAAAGTGTTTTGGTTTAAAAGTGTCGGGAAGCGGGTTTTTCGCCCGTGTGTAAAAGTTTAGCAAATCAGAATCTGGTAGGCAATTGGGATGCCGTCCAAAGGGCTTGGACGCCATCCAGTTCTTCATAGCTGGAGGCCGTCCAGAAATCTGGACGCCGTCCAGATGGGCTGCTCCATAATTTTTTTTTTGGCACATTTTCGGATGGTTATCGGGTTGGGTTGTTACAAGTGGTATCAGAGCATGGTCTAAGGGATTTAGGTGACTTGAGATAAGTGCCTAGACTTAAACTTATGTGTGTGCTTATTTGCTGCGGGACTTGTAGGTGAATGGGTCGGACGGGGACTCGGTTAGTGCCTTAGTGTGTAGGTGAGCTAACTAGGATTTTGGATTGTGTTGTGATGTTATTCCTTGCGTACGTTTATATCGTGTAGGAATTTTGGTTGCGTTGGTTATTATCATCGAGCGAGGCGGTCGTTGTACTAACAAGTCGATACGGTGTGTGTGCGTAATAAGGACTTGCAAACCTTATTACAGGTGCAAATCGTGTCTAACAAGTGATATACGACGAGTGTTGAGCAAGATGGGGCGGTGTTATGCGTGTTGTTTTATACGTTCGTGGACTAATCGTTTTGCATTCTTTAGAATGACGACGCGAAACGAGATCGAGACGAATGACGAGGAGTTTAACTCTAGAGTTGCGGCCGCCGTTGCAGAGCAAATGAGTGCATTTCGAAAAGAAATGGATAGGAAGTATTCCGAATTTTGGGGTAGTAGTGAAATGGAGCGTTGTCTTAAGAGCTTCATGAGGACTAAACCCCCGATGTATGACGGGAAACCGGATCCTTTGGTAAGCACAACTTGGATCTTGGATGTCGAAGGGTGTTTTCGTACTATTGAATGCCCTCCTTAGAAGAAGACGAGACTCGCTACTAGTTTGTTTAGGGGTAGGGCAAAGGATTGGTTGGATGGTAAGTTTGATCTTGTCGGTGGTGAGCCGTTTATGGCTTTATCGTGGGACGAGTTTAAGAAGGAATTCTTCGAGGAGTTCCGGACTTCAGCCGATTTTTCGAAAATGTGTAATGAGTTGCGAAATTTGTAACAGGGTTCTATGGATCTGAATACTCTCAAGACAACCTTTATGGCGAAGGCTCATTTTTTTTGCCCGGAGTATTTGGGGAATGATAATTTATGATGCAAGATTTCTATCGGACCTTGAATGATGACTTGAAGAGTAAAATTAGCCGGGATCAAGCGAAATCTTTTGCGGAATTATTCGACTTGGCTAGAGGTTTCGAGTCGTATTCGCGATCGAAGGTTCGTGAATGTAACGTCCTCCCAATAGGGTCTGGAAGGAACGTCACTAATATCAAAACATACCAACATATTATAAATAATGAGAACAATACTAAATGATGAATTTAACTTTAATGAGTACGCAGCGGAAAATGAAATGTCGTTAAAATGACATGAATAACAATAACGTAAATGTTCACATGCAGAAGTAATAAATGCGATATCTCTTGATCCTATGTCCAAGTAGCATCACATAAGCAGTAAGTATAAGAGCTTGAATCAAACAGCACCTGAGACAAAACATGCTAAAGTGTCAACCAAAAAGGTTGAGTGAAGTTCATAGGTTTAACAAAAAGTTTAACCGTTGTTTTAGACCACAAGATTTAATTTGTAAAGTTGATCTCCTGCAGGATCAAAAAGTTATGCCAATGCGTGATATTTAGACAAAACGTTCAAGTTTACCCCATGACAAGTTGTGTCTGTCCTTGTCAGTTTAATTTCATTATTAAGTAATACAATGACTTGGTCAAATGTATCGGGGACGTTACTCCCGATAGGCCTACCCCCAATAATTAAGCATGCAACAGCAATTAAAAATATCACTGTAGGGACTTAGTCGGACATAACCGGGTATAGCATAGTTTAACAGTTTGGTACTTGTGTCTAAATTGTAAAAAGTAAAAACAGCATCTGTCTCACCCCAAGTAAAGTAAGTAAGTTTGCTAGCAATAAAGAGGGGCTATGAATTCACCTTAGTAAGTAGAGAGAGAGTTATTCCTCGGAATAAAGAGTTAAACGAGTGAGCAGGAAAGTTAACCTATGACATTTAAGAGTAGTTAAGTGTTTTGCCCATGTTTAAGTTTAAGTATGTGTTTAAGTATAGTTTGTTTTACTAAGTTTCTATTCCTAGTACGTTACTATTATTATAAAGTTTCCATTTTTAGAAAGTTTCTTATTTTACTAAGTTTCTATGACTAGAGAGTTTCTACTTTTATGAGTGTTTTTCATTTTAGGATACTTGCCGTATTAGATAAGCTTCCAATCACCCCTTTCCCTTCGAATGGCTAATTTAGATCTAGGGGCTTGAGCCATAGGACCCTTTAAATCGGAAATCCAAACCCTCTGCCTAGAATCTCGTAGAAGCCATTCGTCAAGAAAGTTCGAAGATCTATACATCTCTAATACATATCCCAAAATGTTTTTATGTTACAATATAAGTAGTAGGTTATAGGTGCTAGTAATAGTAATAGTGTATACATGTTATTTATTTTATTTTTAATTGCATATAATTTATAACATTATTTACATATTTCGGAAAAAAATAACTGAAGTAAAAAGTAAAAGTAAAAAGTAAAAAGTAAAAATAAAAAGTAAGAAAAGAATACTTACTAGTACTAATTCTTCAAAGAGAGAATGAGAGAAATTTTGGTGAGTTTGAATAGAAATGAGGGGTATTTATTGTGACGATTGCTCCAAATCCATATGGACGAACACGTCATTCATCGATTTCATTGCGAGGTATTTGACCTCTATATGATACGTTTTGTAAACATTGCATTCTTTTGAAAAGGCACACCATAAATGAATATTTAAATCAAAGGTTTTCGACATCTGATGATTTCTACATATAGACAATTACCGTAATATAATAATTTACAATAATACTTCCATTGGCAATGCAGTCAAAATAAGATACATGGTGATGATTTGGTGAATGCAACATTTCCTTGAAAAATATGCCATGTATGACTCCATGCACATAGCTTGTCTAACATATAAGCAAACAGCGGAAGACTTCTAGGGAACCTGAGAATAAACATACTAACAAGTGTCAACACAAAGGTTGGTGAGTTCATAGTTTTAATGTTGCGCATAATCTTTATATAAAGGTAGATCACAAGATTTCAGTTGTTCAATCCAGAAACGTTTATCAAAATATTCTACGAAATTGAGCACCCTGGTAACTAAACTTAACGTATATATAATTTATACCCTTTGTATAATCATCTTAATAATACACGCAAACCAACGTGTACGCTTCTCAAATAGCATACGTCCATTAAAAGGCTAGTGCTCTAGCTCGGACGGGGATATCAAGCCCTATGGATCCATATACTACTACTCGCGCCCACCAGTTCTTATAACCGGCAGTTACTAGTTACCAAAGCTAAGGGATTTTCGGTTCAAACTCAGTATAGAATTTAGTATGTACTTGTGTCCATTGTTTTTAAAATAAAGTGCATGTATTCTCAGCCCAAAAATATATATTGCAAAATCATTTAAAAAGGGAGCAAATGAAACTCACGTATCAATATTGTGATTCAATATTGCAGGAAAGTACGTAGACGCAACAGAGATGATAAACACTAGGTTTGATTTGCAAACAATACTCATGAACATTACCCATAACCTCCATAGCTATAACCCATAATTTTCTTAACTCTATCCCGCTCAAAAACCCATTTTGAAAGTGACATGCTCATGACCTCGTCGTAGTATTTTATGTATAATACTAATTAATAATATTACTACTAATAATATTAAGATTAATAATAATATTAATCTTAATACTAATAATAATAATAATAATAATAATAATAATAATAATAATAATAATAATAATAATAATAATAATAATAATAATAATAAATATAATTGAGAGACAGAGAGATTTGAGAAGAAAAAAATAAATAAATTCGAACAAAACTGCAAGCTTTATAGACCTGGCCTGATTTCCACTGTCATGCGATCGCATGGCTGGGCAGTGTAATTCCCATGCGATCGCATGGGAAACTTTTCCAGCTCACAATGTTTTGGCAACTAGCTCGTCGACATATTTTTATAATATATATTATATATAATTTAAATTAATTAATTATATATTATATTTTATTCTCGTGCATAGTTGATTTGTAATTTTTGTTTCGATAAGTCGTACGTCGTCACTCGACTTATGTCCCGGTTTCGGTTTTTCGAATGTCCCTTCGTACGCTGAGAAAACTTGTACATTACATTTTGGGACACGTACCTTAGTCAAAATATAGCCTTAAATTATCCCTAAATTATATCACTCAAAATATAACTTATACATTTGAGTGTTTTGGTCATTTACTTCTATAAATCATCGTCTCACTATTTGTTAAAATACATTTTAAAATAGTGTTTACTGTAGCAATTCACTGTAGCAAAGTCAATTTCACTGTAGCAAATAGTAATTTTCGAAAACACTGTAGCATTTTGGGTACTGTAGCAATTTGAAAATACTGTAGCAAATTAGTGTTTTACTGGTTCATCTTAAATGCTTTAGTTAACTTATCTGAATATCAATCGAATCAATAAACGAATGTTACTATCGTTTACTAAATAACTTGAAATTATATATATGTATATTTTTTTTTAATATACATAAATCAGTTTTTTTTAAATACACATTGGAAGTTATTTATAAATAAATTTTAATAATAAATATTTCAACTTATCATATATATTCAAATAGATATTTAAACCAATAAGTTTAATGTACGATATCAAACAATTAATACATTGTTACCTTTTCAAGTTATAGTATATATGTATCTATTTACATATAATTGTTCGCGAATCGTCAAAAACAACCGAAGGGTATTTAAATATATAAAAGTAGTTCAAAAATTTTGAGATTCAGTTTTACAGACTTTGCTTATCGTGTCAAAAATGTTAATCATACAAAGATTAAGTTTAAATTTGGTCAGAAATTTCCGGGTCATCACATTTATACTTGAAAAAAATTAGGTAAAAAGAATAAAATAATTAAAAGAAAAAATATTTTAATTCTTAATGGGATTTTTAAAATTTAAAAGTATTAATTGTTAGGTCATGGGATAATGCACAAAATAAAATAATAAAAGTAGTTTTTCCATTATCATTTTTTAATTAAAAGTAATTTATTTATTTATTTATTTATTTATTTTTTAAATTCATTTATTTTAAGGATTTTTTTTATATAAATAAACAAATTGATTTAATGTTTTTCCAAGAATATTTGTCTATAATATTTTTTTTACTTAATTAATAAATATAAATTTTGCATAAAAATAATAAATAATTCGGTATTTTGTATTTTTAATAATAATTATGATTTTAATTATTAAATTATAGTTTTAGTAAGTTTGTAAATATTATTATATTTATATATAATTGGATTTATTATATAGTTAAATATGTAATACATTAACTAAATAGTAAAAGTGATACAAAGTTTATATACTTGGTTAAATTATGTCAAATTATATAAATTAATAATATATTATTTATTTAAGCGTACATTGTTGACTAAAAATTACTATTCGGTCAATATTTATTTGTATATAACAACCCTTAATACATATAATCAGGCAGATAACCCTAGGGTTATTTCAGTAAATTTAGAAGTCGAAAAGTGAGGGTTGTCACAGTACCTCCCCGTTAATAAAAACTTCGTCCCGAAGTTTTAGGTAGACTTCTCGGATGCATCAGCGGTTGAGAAGACATGGGGATATTTCTGTTTCATTTGGTCTTCACGTTCCCAGGTATACTCGGGACCACGTCGTGAATTCCAACGGATCTTAACAATAGGTATGGTGCTTTGTTTTAAGCGTTTAGCAGATCGGTCCATGACTTCTACGGGTTCCTCTATGAAGTGCATTTTATCATCAATGCGAATGTCATCCAAAGGAATAACGAGAGTGTCATCAGCGAGACACTTTTTAAGATTCGAGACATGAAATATGTCGTGTACACTGCTAAGTTCAGCAGGTAATTCTAATCGATAAGCTATGGGTCCGATCCTTTCAGTAATCTTGAAGGGTCCAACAAAAAGCGGACTTAGTTTGCTTCATTTACCAAAACGAACGACGCCTTTCCAAGGGGATACTTTCAACATGACTTTGTCACCAACTTGGAATTCCAAATCTTTCCGACCTTTATTAGCATAGCTCTTCTGTCGGCTGCGGGCAGTTTCTATTCGTTTCTTAATCTGAACTATCTTTTCGGTTGTCTCATGTATGATTTCAGGACCAGTTAACTGTCTGTCCTCTAATTCATCCCAGCACAGTGGGGATCTACATTTTCGTCCGTATAAGGCCTCAAAAGGTGCAGCCTTAATACTTGAGTGGTAACTATTATTGTAAGAGAATTCAACCAAAGGCAAATGTCTATCCCAGCCTTTGCCGAAGTCAATAACACAAGCGCGAAGCATATCTTCCAATGTTTGAATGGTTCGTTCACTTTGACCATCGGTTTGCCGATGATAAGCAGTACTCATGTCGAGTTGAGTTCCAAGAGCAGTTTGTAAGGATTTCCAGAATCTGGAAGTGAATCTACTATCGCGATCGGATATGATTGATATAAGAACACCATGACGAGAGACAATTTCTTTAATATACAGTTGTGACAATCTCTCCATTTTGTCGGTCTCCTTGATCGGTAAGAAATGAGCAGATTTAGTAAGACGATCTACTATGACCCATATAGTATCATTCCCACTAGAAGTCTTGGGCAATTTAGTAATAAAGTCCATAGTGATACATTCCCACTTCCACTGCGAAATATCGGGTTGTGTCAACAGACCAGAAGGCTTTTGATGTTCAGCCTTGACTTTCAAACAAGTGAGACACTTACTAACATAAGTAGCAATGTCGGCTTTCATATTAGGCCACCAGTAGAATTCCTTCACATCGTGGTATATCTTACTGGAACCCGGATGAATAGAATACCTAGTCTTATGCGCTTCATCCAAGACTAGTTCACGGAGATTACTGAAGCGAGGAACCCAAATTCTATTGCTAAAAGTACCGTGTACCATTAGCTTTCACTTGGAGTTGGTTCTCGAAACCGATAGGTCCTTCACCTTCGATAAGTGTTGGTTTAATAGCTTCCAGTTGAGCTTCGCAGATTCGTGAAATAAGATTTGATTTGATTTTCAGGTTTAAGGCACGAACACGTTTAACATCGTCTGTTCGACTGAGGGCATCGGCAACTACGTTTGCCTTGCCAGGATGATATTCCATCTTACAGTCATAATCGTTCAATAACTCGAGCCATCGGCTTTGCCTCATATTCAAGTGTTTTTGATCAAAGATGTGTCGAAGACTTTTATGGTTAGTGTACACTGTAAACTGGGTACCATATAGATAATGTCTCCATATCTTTAATGCAAATACCACGGCACCTAACTCAAGGTCGTGTGTGGTATAGTTCTCCTCGTGTTTCTTCAACTGTCTAGATGCGTAGGCAATAACCTTTTCACGTTACATTAAAACACAACCAAAGCCTTGCTTTGAGGCATCGCAGTAAACAACAAAATCGTCAGTACCTTCAGGTAAAGATAGAATCGGGGCTGTGGTCAACTTCTCTTTCAGAATCTTGAAAGCAGATTCCTGTTCTTCGGACCACTAAAACTTCTTCCCTTTTTGAGTTAGCTTCGTAAGAGGTTTGGCAAGAAGGGAAAAATCCTTTATGAATCTCCGATAATAACCGGCAAGTCCCAAAAATTGACGAATATGCTTCACAGTCTTTGGTATCTCCCAGTTCTGGATAGCGGTAATCTTAGCTGGATCGACATGTATTCCATTACTATCAACAACGTGTCCGAGGAATTGTACGGTTTTGAGCCAAAACTCGCACTTAGAAAACTTAGCGTAGAGTTGTTCCTTTCGTAAGTGTTCAAAAATCACGCGCAGATGTTGCTCATGTTCCTTCTCACTCTTGGAGTAGATCAAAATGTCATCAATGAAAACAATGATGAATTTATCGAGATAAGGTTTGCAGACACGGTTCATGAGATCCATGAAAACGGCAGGAGCATTGGTCAAACCAAAAGGCATGACACAGAATTCATAGTGCCCATAACGAGTGCGAAAAGCAGTCTTAGGAATATCAGATTCCTTAACTCTAAGTTGGTGATATCCGGACCTCAAATCAATCTTTTAATAAACACTTGACCCTTGAAGTTGGTCGAATAGATCATCAATACTTGGTAACGGATAACGGTTCTTGATAGTAAGCTTGTTAAGTTCGGGGTAATCAATGCACATCCTTAACGTACCATCCTTCTTTTTAACAAATAGAATAGGAGCTCCCCATGGGGACGAGCTTGGAAGAATGAAACCTTTATCCAATAGTTCTTGGAGCTGGTTGAAAAGTTCCTTCATTTCGGAAGGTGCTAAACGGTATGGTGCTTTAGCAATAGGAGCAGCACCGGGAGCTAAATCAATTTGAAATTCAACTTGTCGAGGAGGTGGAAGACCAGGAAGATCTTCGGGAAACACATCGGGATAGTCTCTAACCACTGGTACATCTTCAATACGCTTCTCTTCCGATTCGATCAGCTTAACGTGGGCTAGAATGGCTGGATAACCTTTCGTAAGGTATTTGCGGGTTTTGATATAGGAGATGATATTGAGATTGGAACCACTCTTTTCACCTTGGATGATGAGAGTATCTCCATTCCCCAATGGAACATTAACAGTTTTATTGTAACACATGATAGCATCATGTAATGGATGTAACCAATCCATACCAACTACGACGTCAAAACTTCCGAGTTTGACCGGCAAAAGGTCTATCTTAAATTCTTTATCGGCTAAGATTAGGTTGCAGTTTTTATAGATTTTATCGATTTGCATGACCTTTCCATTGGCTACTTCTACTAATCTTTTAGTTTCTAAGGGTTGAGGCTTTTCAGCAAATAGGGTACAAAAATTACTAGACATGTAACTTCTGTCGGCACCAGTATCGAATAAAATAGTTACATAGAAATTATTGACAGGATATGTACCCGTGATAACTTCATCTTCATCTCGGGCTTCAGCAGCAGTAATAACAAACACACGACCCTTCGCAGCAGTAGCATTAGCTCCAGTAGCGGGATTATCTTTCTTCTTAGGACAATTCGGACTAATGTGTCCCTTCTCTCCACAAGTATAGCATGTAGGAGGAGCTTTGGCCGGAACAATAGCCTTATCCTTCAGAGGAGTCTTACACATCTTAGCAACGTGTCCCACTTTCTTACACAAAGCACAAACCGCAGTACACTTCCCCGGGTGATGCCTCTCACAACGAATACAGAAAGGATAACTACCCTTATAATTCGACCTTGTACCATCCGCAGGCTTCTTATTATCATTCTGAGCTGAACCTTGAGATGGCTCAAACTTCCTCTTACCATTATTACCCTTGGTTTCAACTTGCTTATTGGTCGACGCCCTTCTTCTCTTGGCCAACATGAGATTTTGTGCCATGAGAATCACAGCATCCAAAGTAACCTTCTCAGCAGCAATAACATTCCCTTGAACATCCTCGGGAAGACCTTCAATATACCGCTCAATTCTTCTAGCTTCAGTAGGAAACATTTCAGGACATAGAGTAGAAAGCTCCAGATAACGATTGGTATAGTTCTCAATGTCAGTACCCTTGACCTTGAGTTCCCAGAACTCAGCTTCAAGTTTCTGAACTTGACTTCGAGGACAGAATTTGTTGACCATCATGCTTTTGAGTTCATCCCATGGAATTGCATTAGCATTATCAATTCCTACGGACTTGGCATGAGCAGTCCACCAAGTTAAAGCATTGCCACCCAATGAGCTAGTGGCATACTTTACCCGATCGTTATCACCACAGTTGCAAATACGGAAAATAGATTCCATCTTCTCGAACCAACGGACTAGTTCGACAGCTTCTTCAGTCCCCTTAAATGCAGGAGGATGACAGTTTGAAAAATCCTTGTAGGAACAAGGTTTCGGTTGTGGATTAGCATGGTTAGCTTGGGCGTTGCCTTGGGTGGCAGCGAGTAACTGTTGGAATTGCTCAGTAGTTAACACAACATTGTTAACGGTAGGTGCAGCTGAACGAACCATGATGTCACTACATAAAAGTGAACATAAGTCGGATAAGTTAACAAATTTGAGCAATTACAAGTAGGAATAAGATAAAGTATTAATATCACATAAAATAAATAAAACACTTTATTTTATTAAGGAACTAGGCATTAAATAAGCCTTTTAATATATGATTCGGAAATAGAAATAGTTTTAAGGCATAGCCTTTACATAGATGGAAAATAGAAAGATAACTAAAGAATATTAAGATTCATATTCCTTCTTCTCGTCCTCAACCTTCTTCATAAACTTCTCAACTATCTCATTCTTCGCCTTTTGTTTCTCATGCAGGAACTCGAGATTATCATAAAGGTTAGAAACTTCATTGCTGATTACATGGTACTTGTGGTCCCTTATAGAAAGTTGATTATTCACGTGGTTTTCCTCCATTTTCAATCTAAGGTCAACATCTTCTCTTAGGCAAGAGAGAGATTGCTTCCCCCATCGGGTATTTCTATCACCTTCATACTTCACCAACTTTATCTCTTTCTTTAGTTCAGCATTTTCCTCCATGAGCTTCTTGATCGCTAGGTCTTTTTTCCTTCATTTGAAAATCGATCCTTGCAATATGGCGAATTAGGTCATCGGTATTTTTTCGCAGATTCATGAGCTCGTACTTGGCATCAACTTCATCGTAGAAAGGAGATCGGGATCTTTTCTTTGACGGCCCAGTTTCTTCAAGACATTTCCTCTTGTCTTTATTCCTCGGGGTTGGATAGTATTCAGGAGACCCATGTAATTTTAGAGTAGTATTTGAGCTATAATTTGGTGAGGGAGGACCACCAAAGCCATAAGGTGGACTTTGGACTGGTCTTTCTGTGGAAGACCTTTCAGTATCTTTTTCGGTTGGCTTGAAAAGATTCATTTTGGTCGTTTGATGATAATTGGACATCCTAACATTAGGAAGGATATTTTGATTAGAATCTTTAAGTCAAGTTTATTAAAGCATAATCGTTAAGATTATGGGGCAATCCTAAGTGCTTAAATTCTAAGGCAGGAAAGGTTATAGTTTCCTAGATTGCTAAGGCACCCTAGCTAGCAAGTAAGGCAAACATAAAGATGCAATCCTGGTTCTCTATAACAGCCTGGTTATGCTCTGATACCAATCTGTAACGTCCTCCCAATAGGGTCTGGAAGGAACGTCACTAATATCAAAACATACCAACATATTATAAATAACGAGAACAATACTAAATGATGAATTTAACTTTAATGAGTACGCAGCGGAAAATGAAATATCGTTAAAATGACATGAATAACAATAACGTAAATGTTCACATGCAGAAGTAATAAATGCAATATCTCTTGATCTATGTCCAAGTAGCATCACATAAGCAGTAAGTATAAGAGCTTGAATCAAACAGCACCTGAGACAAAACATGCTAAAGTGTCAACCAAAAAGGTTGAGTGAAGTTCATAGGTTTAACAAAAACTTTGATCGTTATTTTAGACCACAAGATTTAATTTGTAAAGTTGATCTCCTGCAGGATCAAAAAGTTATGCCAATGCGTGATATTTAGACTAAACGTTCAAGTTTGTCCCATGACAAGTTGTGTCTGTCCTTGTCGGTTTAATTTCATTATTAAGTAATACAATGACTTGGTCAAATGTATCGGGGACGTTACTCCCGATAGGCCTACCCCCAATAATTAAGCATGCAACAGCAATTAAAAATATCACTGTAGGGACTTAGTCGGACATAGCCGGGTATAGCATAGTTTAACAGTTTGGTACTTGTGTCTAAATTGTAAAAAGTAAAAACAGCATGTGTCTCACCCCAAGTAAAGTAAGTAAGTTTGCTAGCAATAAAGAGGGGCTATGAATTCACCTTAGTAAGTAGAGAAAGAGTTATTCCTCGGAATAGAGAGTTGAACGAGTGAGCAGGAAAGTTAACCTATGACATTTAAGAGTAGTTAAGTGTTTTACCCATGTTTAAGTTTAAGTATGTGTTTAAGTATAGTTTGTTTTACTAAGTTTCTATTCCTAGTACGTTACTATTATTATAAAGTTTCCATTTTTAGAAAGTTTCTTATTTTACTAAGTTTCTATGACTAGAGAGTTTCTACTTTTATGAGTGTTTTTCATTTTAGGATACTTGCCGTATTAGATAAGCTTCCAATCACCCCTTTCCCTTCGAATGGCTAATTTAGATCTAGGGGCTTGAGCCATAGGGCCCTTTAAATCGGAAATCCAAACCCTCTGCCTAGAATCTCGTAGAAGCCATTCGTCAAGAAAGTTCGAAGATCTATACATCTCTAATACATATCCCAAAATGTTTTTATGTTACAATATAAGTAGTAGGTTATAGGTGCTAGTAATAGTAATAGTGTAGACATGTTATTTATTTTATTTTTAATTGCACATAATTTATAACATTATTTACATATTTTGGAAAAAAATAACTGAAGTAAAAAGTAAAAGTAAAAAGTAAAAAGTAAAAATAAAAAGTAAGAAAAGAATACTTACTAGTACTAATTCTTCAAAGAGAGAATGAGAGAAATTTTGGTGTGAGTTTGAATAGAAATGAGGGGTATTTATACTTGAAAAAAATTAGGTAAAAAGAATAAAATAATTAAAAGAAAAAATATTTTAATTCTTAATGGGATTTTTAAAATTTAAAAGTATTAAATGTTAGGTCATGGGATAATGCACAAAATAAAATAATAAAAATAGTTTTTCCATTATCATTTTTTAATTAAAAGTAATTTATTTATTTATTTATTTATTTATTTATTTTTTAAATTCATTTATTTTAAGGATTTTTTTATATAAATAAACAAATTGATTTAATGTTTTTCCAAGAATATTTGTCTATAATATTTTTTTACTTAATTAATAAATACAAATTTTGCATAAAAATAATAAATAATTCGGTATTTTGTATTTTTAATAATAATTATGATTTTAATTATTAAACTATAGTTTTAGTAAGTTTGTAAATATTATTACATTTATATATAATTGGATTTATTATATAGTTAAATATGTAATACATTAACTAAATAGTAAAAGTGATACAAAGTTTATATACTTGGTTAAATTATGTCAAATTATATAAATTAATAATATATTATTTATTTAAGCGTACATTGTTGACTAAAAATTACTATTCGGTCAATATTTATTTGTATATAACAACCCTTAATACATATAGTCAGGCAGATAACCCTAGGGTTATTTCAGTAAATTTAGAAGTCGAAAAGTGAGGGTTGTTACAGTGAACCTTCAAGTGAGAGAATGGTTGTTTCTTTTGGTGCTCCAAGTAAGAGGACTAAGGGTCCGAGTGTGAGCACGGGTGGTACACAGACTGGTATAGCAAATTCTAGTGCATCTAGATGTTACTATTGTGGCATGAGGGGTCACAAGTCTTGGGAATGTTCGGTACCAAAGAGTGATGGCATGGTGTGCTTCAATTGCCAAGAAGAAGGACATCGTAAGTCGGAATGTCCCAAGTTAGCGGGGACGGGTGCGGCAAGGAGACGTTAAGGTATGTTTCGTTTTAATAAATATGCCCTTTGATTATTTATTAAGTGCCGTTTGAGTTTGAGTTGTTAAATGCCTTGTGTTGTGCATGTTTTCGTCATGGGTGACGTTCCTAATGGAAGTACCCTATGGTGACGTTTTGATTGTTGGGCGAAGGGCGTAAGACTTGGCGTAACCAAGCATTCCTTAGTATTTGGGAAATGTTTCTACCAAGCCATGGAAATGAGTTTTGGTGTTCGATTGTTAAGCGCGTGTTCGCTATAGTGTAGAAGTTGATGAACTATGAGGTTCGTCGGGTGGTTGGAACCCTTGAGATCGAGTGTTTTGAATCTCGATGTATGTTGGTAATGGAGTTTATATGACGCGACATTAGGTGCCTCTTTTATACCTACTAGCGTGGTGTTCGACTCCGATTGTGTTGTGGTTACATTGTACTTAGGGTACCGGAGTGAAACCCTTAGGTGCATGAGTGACTAGGTGAAATTTAACAAACTAAAGCAATTGGATGATTGCGAGGGTATGGTTTGTGAAATCGTGGTACACTTTTCGTTCGAAGTGTTTAAGGATGGTTTGAAATCCATCGTGTGCTCAAGATTGGAGCAAGATATGGTGATGGGTCGTGTGAGCCCAATCGTTTGTAAAGTCTACCTTTGGTAGCATTGTACGGTTGTACGAGTTGTGGATATGGGACGTAGTTCCAAGTGGGGGAGTTACACTCCCGCACGAGGAAGTTTTAGTGTGAGATTTCGGATGATGCTTTTGGTAGATCCGAAAAATGTTGTCGAGACCTGGTTTTGGTCGATTTGTGGTAGATTACAATTTTGGATAAATTGTACTTATGGTTTGGATTTGAATTATCACCAAGGTGGTAATGTGGTAAATCTCGTTGAGAGGTAATGGACGTGTTTGGTGAGCAAGGTGAAATCCTTCGGTTAAGGGAGGTGTGTGTCGGATTCTCTTCTAGAGAATTATTGTTTTGTGCCTATGTTTGATATAGGTGGTTCTTGCTCGAGTGTGTGAATGGTTAGTGGTATCCGTTAGGATTCACTATGGCGTAGCAGAGCGCGATGTTACGCTACTCGTCGTTCGAGGCCAAAAGGGCATTGATTGATGAAGCATGACTTTCGGAGTCCGATGACTTCATCATGGTATTGGTGATTGATGAAGCATGGCCTTTAGGGTCCGCTGACTTCATCATGGGAGTATGCGATTGGTGGAGCATGACCTTCGGGGTCCGCTGACTTCATCATGAGCGAGGTGTTATATCGGTGAAGCATGACCGTTGACGGGGTCCGCAGACTTCATCCGGTGTTGAGTGATCTATCAGTTGTTATGCACCGATGGTGGGGTCGTGAGGACCGTGTTGTGTGATTAGTGATGCGATAGCCGTGATTCGCTCACATGCTGTTACGGGTGTGACAATAGTCGATTTTGTACACCCTAGGATTTGCGTTGCCATAGTCATTTTGGGCGCTTTTGGTTTTAGCCGTTTGATTATGATGTTAAGGTAGTTGCGTATTGGTCGTATTGCGCACTACAAGGGATGTTTAGTGATCGGTGTTATCCATAAGGATTAGTTTGGTTCGGTCTTCATCGTTCGGGTTGTTGACCTTAGATTGAGACTTAGTCGCTTTTAGCATTGTACTTAGTAATGGTACGCTAGAGTGTTGATATCTCGGTAAGAGATTGGTTGAGTTTTTCCCGATGTGAGGGAACGGACAAGGTTTTAGTGATCGGATTGGTGGATGTAATAAATCGCGAGGGACGATATCGGTTGGTAAAGGTGATTCGTTGGGAAGAGTTGCCTAGGAAAGTCGGATTGGGACTTATGCTGAGGACCGTGGAGTGTGGTCCGTTTGGTTAAGTGACGAGGATCACGAGGACGTGATCGATTCTAAGTGAGGGAGAGTTGTAACACCCTATTTCTGTTTCTGAATCTGCAGTAGATCGGGACGCCGTCCAAGGTTTGGGATGTCGTCCAGCCGTGAAATGTGGGACGCCGTCCAGTATGTTGGACGCCGTCCAATTTGTCTAACGGGCCAGCTGTTATTTTATTTTAAAAAGGGGGTATTTTGGTAAATTCACATGGGTGCCGGTTTGAAGCCTTCAAGGCTGATTCATTGATCACTTTGGATCATATTTCACCCACCAAAAACACTCTCAACCTTATCTAGAGAGAGAGAGGAAGAGTTTAGAGAGAGAGAGAGAGGTTGATTTGGAGAAGAAGGAGTCGGATTCTCGCAAAAGCTCGGGTTCTAAAGTTGTTCATCTCGCTCCTAGCTACGTTGTGGTAGTATTGGTAAGCTCAAACTCCGAATTTCATTGTTTAGATTTGATATTCAAGTTAGGGTTTTGAGCTAGATTGTTGTAAAACCCTTTTAGATGATGAAGTAGGTTCATGGTGACTAGTTATCTTTGTCACTTGGCGGGTTTTGGGTCGGTTGATGATTTGGCCTTGATTAGGGTTTGATAATGAATTTAATCACTAGGATTAGTGATTATGGATGTGTTGGAACCCTTTTGGGTGAGTTCGGGTAACTAATTTTGAAATGGGTCAAAATTAGGGTTTTGGTGTCAAAATGGGTATGACACGTGTTTAACACTTGTGTTCGGGTTTTATTGGTGTGTTAGGACCATTTTCACTCGTGTTAGTGATTATTGGTTAGTTTGGGCACGGTTTGTGCTTGGAAGACCAGTTGGGTCGAAATTGCACTAAGTGTCATATGGGTTGGTTTGTAAGTCAACCCTAATCGTGTTGTTGTATTGTGAAAATGGAATAGGTACATTTCATCGGCGAGTTGCGGATTATTCGGAAGCATTCATCAAGACGACAAGGTGAGTGTTAATATCTTATGTGCATATGTATGTGTAGGATGGGTGCGGGTCGGGGTGAAGTGTTTCTCGGTTATAGAGCTCACTTCACATATAGGTGGATTTGATGGACTTGTGTATAGGTCCAATTGGGACGGTTGTGCGTTTTGGTTGGCCACCTTTGGCGAGGTACACATTTTGTGTGTACATTATCACACGTTGTGTGATGTGGATTATATAACCCCAATGGCGAAGGGTTAATATTGTGATGTGGATTTATATAACCCCAATGACGAAGGGTTAATATAGTGAGTGGAATAATTATATGCGTAGGTATATAATGTATTTATTTGTTGTAGCGTGAGATGTGAAGTGTCGATGTGCTAAGACACCACATTTCACGTGATGAGTGAAGTGTCGATGTGCTAAGACACCACTCAAAGTAATGTGACGGGTGAAGTGTCGATGTGTTAAGACGTCACCCGGGGTGAAGTGTCGATGTGTTAAGACACCACCCGGAGTGAAGTATCGATGTGCTAAGATGCCACTCCAAGAGAATAACGGGTGAAGTGCCGATGTGTTAAGGCGCCTGATGGTTAAAGCTAAGGGGTATAAAATACTATTAAATTTTAGCAGGAGATACTATTAAATACGATACAATTTTACTCAAGATATTTATTTATTTATTGAATGGATATACTTAAACCTTGCTACAACACTTATAGGCAGTGTACCTAATCGTACAGTAGTGTAGTTTTTAGTAAGTCCGGTTCGTTCCACAGGGAAAATCTTTTAATCAAAGCTTAACGCTATATTAGTTTTATTTTATAAAAATACAAATATATATATATATAAGTAATATTATTATTATAAAGGGGAGTTTTTACCGTTTAATGACCGGTTTGTCGATTTTAAAACTTTAGTCGCAGTTAAAACAAAATGTAAAATATTAAATAAATAAAAGACTTCATTTAAAGCGTAAAGTAAATAACGATAATGAAATTGCGATATATAAAAATGCGATAAAATAAATTTGCGATAATTAAAAAGTACGATAATTAAAAGTGCAATTAAATACAATAACAATAAATAAAAGTGCTATAATTAGAAGTGCAATTAAATATAAAATAAAGGAAATTAAATATGAAATAAAAGAATTATGCTTATTTAAACTTCCGTAATCATGATGTTTGACGTGTTGATTTTAGTTTTATGCCCATGGGTTAATTGTCCTTTGTCCTGGATTATTTAATATGTCCGTCTGGTTTTTGTCCATAACAGTCCATCAGTCATAAATATAAAGTGCGAGTGTCCTCGTCAAATTATCCTTATACCCGAAGTCAAATATTCCAACTAATTGGGGACTTAAACTGTAACAAGGTTTTATTACTTTGTTTAATAATTACACCAGGATGTCGACTGAGTGTAACCCAAGGTTTTAATACTTTGTTATCAATTATGCCAAGTGTCCTTGTACATAATTTCACCCCTGTTTTAATAATTCTAGTGACTATTAATCCATTCCCGTGTCCGGTTAAATGAACGATTATTCGTACATATAAATACCTCGCCCATCGTGTCCGGTCGAGTGTATATGGTTATTTATAGGGACGTTCAATTGTAAATCTTTATATTAAAATTAACAAACTATCATTTAGTTAAACAAATATAAAGCCCATTAATAGCCCATAGTCTAATTTCCACAAGTGTCGTTCTTTTGTCCAAATCTAAATTATGGTACAAAGCCCAATTACCCAATTTTAGTAATTAGCCCAACATCATGATTACTTCATTTTAAATAAGCATAATAATAACTTAGCTACGAGACATTAATGTAAAAAGGTTGAACATAACTTACAATGTTTAAAAATAGCGTAGCGTTACACGGACAGAATTTCGACTTACACCCTTACAACATTCGCTAACATACCCTTATTATTAGAATTAAAATTAAAATTAAAATTAAAATATAAATATAAATATATACTACGTATGAATGAGGAGAAGAAAAAGATGTGTTTTGATGTTCACCAAGCTGCGAATTTTATAGGCATGTGGGCTGGAAAAGTGGCTCATGCGATCGCATGAGCTTTACCCTTCAAGGCCATGCGATCGCATGGCCAGCTGGGGAGACTCACATGCCTTTGTTTTTTCTGCCGACGGTTTTTAATAATATAATATATAATATATAAATAATTATAAGAATTATTTAAATATTATATTAGATTTATGTGCATAGTTGACTTGTAATTTTTAGTCCGTTGCGTCAAGTGTTGAGAGTTGACTCTGGTCCCGGTTCCGGATTTTTGAACGTCCTTACGTACAATTAAATATCTTGTACTTTGCGTTTTGAATCTCGTACGCTTGTAATTTTGAGACGTTTCTTATCAATAATTGGAACCTCTTTGATTGTCTTTTGTACTTTTGAGCTTTTTGGTCGTTTGCGTCTTCAATTCGTCGAATCTGCCTTTTGTCTTCACCTTTTATTATTTAAACGAATATCACTTGTAAATAGGACAATTGCAACTAAAAGCTTGTCTTTCTTGAGGAATAATGCTATGAAATATATGTTCGTTTTTAGCATTATCAAATATTCCCATACTTGAGCGTTGCTTGTCCTCAAGCAATATAGTCTTGAAATACTAGAATCACTTCTTTATTCTTCACACTTTGTACATCAGTGATTTCTTTACGGCGGTATAAACAATGGTAGTAACGATGTGGTTTACAGTCCCACATGACTATAAAATTTAGATCCTTTAAGGAAATTGGATCTTTATGAAAACATTTGATTTTTTTGAAAATTAAATCTAGCTTTTACCCTAGATAAGTTTTCCGGAATAACCCTTCACCGGTGTTTGCAAAATTTTTTTTTTTTTGTGGGTTTGGTGGGTTTCAGATTTGAAAATTTTAGCTCAAAACTTGCGGTTTTGTGTCACCCACTTGCTAACCTTGTATTGGGAAAGCAACACGTCCAGTTTACTTGCTCCGTATATTACCTTTTGATAAACTACTGTCCGGTTGTAAAGAAAAGCGTTGAACAAGCAACTGTTAAGGCAATGTCCCCTGACATGCTTTTAATTATGGTCTATAACGTGTCGAACGCAATTACTATCCTTGGTAGGAGCAATAGTAAAGCTCACCCTTATGATTTTTCGGTCTGGCACAAGGTCCTGTCTTTGACCATGCTATGCAACCACCGTTCTTACGGTTGACACCCGATTTGGTTCAGATGACCTAATGAATTCCAGGTGAATTCCTAGGATTTTACGTTCAATGGTAATGAACGCATTGAAAATGGGTTTTCAGAAAACAAATCGGTTTATAATCTGATCAAAATATTTTCTCGTTCAAGCTCGAGTTTAGATATCATTGAATTCCATGAGTTTGTAATTCTCAATCTTTAAGGTCAATCTCTAGGATTGAGTAATATCAGTCTTAAAAGCTGATTTTTGATCTTTAAAGGAGATTATCCTTTCTGGGGATCTGATTCATTAGTCTTATCAAGCTAATTTGCACGGTGCCCCCCATTGTACGAGATAAATCCTTCTCATGGTTAGGATAAATCTGACCACTTGGCGACCCTGTTTGATGCTGAGGTCCGTGGATTTCCTGCTAATTTTAGAGATGACTTTTCTAGATTTTTCATCAACCTACAGCTGGTCTGGACGACAACTTCATGACCTAAATCAAGAAGCGAGTTTCTTTTTCGAAAGACTTTACTTCCTTTTAACGATGGAATTGATTTATCGTGTAGATCCATCTCTTATTTTCTTTCATCGGGTAAAACAGTTAATTATCGTCCAAAACAAAAGTATTTTCAATTATTTGTACAAAAATATGTGATATATATTTTGAATAACTCGGTGAAAATTTCCCACACTTGGCTTTTATTTTCCTTTTTATTGTCCTCTATTCCATTTTAAATGAATTCTAACATTTTGGTTTGTTTCTCAATTTATGTCCTTTCCGAGGTAACAATAATTTCGGTGTTAACACCTAGTTTTATCGTTCATAAATATGTATAAACATGATTTTGAGTTCATTTAGTTGAAAATTTTGAAAATTTTTACTAGAATTGGGTAGTCAGTATATAAGACTAGGGCTGTTCTTTATTATCAGAGAGCACTAGATTCTAATACAACTACTACTTTACTAGTATTTCTAATGGTAACCAAGTGTATAAAGTAAAAATTTTAAAATCTGAAAGAATTTAACTCCTTCCCACACTTAAGATCTTGCAATGCCCTCATTTGCAAGAAATCAGTAACAATTTAAATTATTGATGGTGATTAGCGTAGAAAAATGATTAAATTTTACCAAAGTTTCCAAACATATTGGCGTTTGTTTGCTGAATGATAAATGGTGCATATCATTTGTTCATTCCGTCTGTTGTTACATCACATTTATTTTTCATCTTGTCGTCAAAATTAGTAGCTTTTGCTGAACTTAATGCCAGTCTTTGAAAATGCGCTGTTTTACCCTGTTTTGTACAATTTACAATATACATACATACAAATATAAACATGCATGACAATTTGAAATGGGACTTAATATCCCACTTTCAAATCCTAAATGTGAAATATTAGTACACAATAATAATAAAAATGATAAAGATTACATAAGTATATTCAATAACATAAGTTTAAACATGAATAAGTAAAAAGATAAAAACATAAAAATCATATAAATAACCAAATAGAACCAAATCAGTCTGGATAGGGATTTCAGTTCATCTCATCAGGTGGGTTCCATTGTTGGTTATAGGTGTTCTGACAGGCTTTGTTATAGTCATACCGGTTAAAGGGTGGTCGGATATCGGGGCTGTGTGGCGGAAAATGAGCAGGTCGAGTAGGTACATAGTTATTTGGTACCTGATATGATAGCTGGCTCATGATTTGTTGCTGATGAACTAACCAACTATCGTGTTGGCGTCGCCTATAATCCTCGTATACTCGCTCGGAGTTCCACTGCTTATACATACTATGTCTGGCCGCGTTCGTCATTGCTTCCTCATCTATACGAACGTGGACGTCAAGAATAGCATCTCGAAAGACATCCCTAATGTCTTCCGCCTCCTCCATTTCCTCGTCTGAGCCTCTCTCTACCTGAGGATGAGATCCCTCAGAGGGTACTGCCTGGTTACGTCTACTTTTCAATACCTTAGCACCCACATAAACTTTCAATCCTAAGGGCTCAACCTGTTCTCTACAAAGCTGTAATGGACCCCCTTGGTTCCTATCAACACCTAAATACTCTCCAATGAGAGTAACAAAAATACCTCCTCCTATTATACTCCCGTCCTGCATTCCCTCTACCATTTTAGATAAATAAAAAACAACACAGTAAGGAATATTGACAAAGCTTCTAGGATCCTGAATACACTTTAGGTAGAATAAATCATGTAAGGTAATTTTTTCTTTATTGTGACCTCTCTGTGTAATCGAGTTAGCCAAAAATCTATGAATAATACGAAGCTCGGCTCTGTCAATATGTGTATAGGAGTGTCCTCCTGCTCGTGTAAAAATATCAAAATGTGACATACGCCTCCAAATGGCGTCAGCGTCAAAGTTACTATCTACCCTTTCACCATAATGAATCAAATTTGTACAATCGGGTAATAGCAACTCACCAGGAGTATATATCTGTAAGGCCCTGGCCATGTCCAGCATGGACATTCTGTACATCCTACCGCCAAGGATAAACCTAAGAAATCTTCTGTCATCTATTCTAACTATATTTGTATCAAGTGATACAGTACTCATCAACTCAACACACCATTCCTTATATACAGGTCTACGAATGGTGAAAAGACGTTCCCAATCTGTAAAAGAAGAACTGCCATACCTTTGTACCAAAAGCTGTCTAACACGGTCAGCTAGATGGACCGTTTCCAAAGGGGCCCAATCGATTACCCTTGGCACCTCTACATTTTTTGTTACCAATTTGAATTTGTTCCTTTGATATGTCTCGTAATCTCTCCATCTCCTATCAAATCTTAGATTAGGATGCAGAGTGTGCTCAGGAGTCGTTGGGAATTCTACTGGCGGCCTCATTGGGAATACTATGAATTCATCAACAAAATGTACCGGATCATAATAAGGTACGTGCTGATCAGGCTGTTGTTGTTGTTCCTGTTGTGGTTGTTGTTCGTGTTGCATTTCTGGTTCTGGTTCTGGTGCTGGTGCTGGTCGTCTAGATGATGATGCTCCTGAACCTCCAGTATCGGCTTTCTGCAAAACACATTAAACACAAAATTTGTGCATCCAAATATGCATTAGTGTTAGCAAAATAACAACTTAAAACAATCACTATAACATGTTAAATCAAAATTAAACTTATACACATTTTCACAATTTTTCACAATTCTACACTTTTCAAATAAGCACATATGAAAATGTATACAAAATTCATAAGCATTTAACTCAAATAACATGTCAAAATAGTCATTACTAATAATTAAACAAGTCTCAAATGGCAATTACATCAAATTAATCAAGTTCATGAATTTTGGACTTAAAAAGTCCACTTTAATCTTCAAAAATCATGTTTAGGATCAATGTTTGGATCATTTAACTATCTAAATATGTTACACTACTTAATTTAGCAATAATTCATGACAAAAATTGGCCATAACCTATTTATATCAAAAAGCCCCAAATTGCTCAAGAACACAAACCCTAGATTTCTAAAAATTTTGAAGTTTTTGGCTTCAAATCATGTTAAATAGCATCAATATAGGTTATACATGCATAAAATACTAACAATTTAACACTAATTACACTAGAAATTAACAAAATTGCATTAGGTAAAAAATTAGAATTTATCACAAAAACTAGCAAATTTATGAGTTTAGGGGTGTAATTTTTACCATTTTGCTGAAGAATGAGAATCTAGGCATGATTAGAGCAAGAAAAATAATGAATTAAGGTGGAAAAATGATGAAATTTGGTGAAGATTTGAGAGTATTTTCGTATGTGTTGTGTGTGTGTTGGTGTGAAAAAGACAGACCTGCTGTCTGTTTTGAGTCTGGCCTGCATTTGGTCCCCATGCGATCGCATGGCACTAAAGGCCAAACTCCATGCGATCGCATGGAGTCCCGGGTACAGTGTTTTGGCTTTTTTATTTTTTTTTAAGTTATACTTTATAAAACATAAAATTAATAAAATTTTAAAAATTTGTTTCTTTTTAGGATGAGGGCGTTTCGGATCGATGTCCTAGTCTGTCCCTCGACAAATTTTTTTTTAAAATTTGTCAAATCAAAGCGCGGTTTTAAATGTAAAGATTTTTGGATTTTTTAATGTTTTTGGCATACTTTAATTCAATAAGATTAAAAATAATGATAATAAAAGTTCTCGTCCCTCCCTCGGGTAAAGCAATTTCGGTTCAACGACCTAGTCTTCAACTCACGACGAATTTTAAAAATCATATTTTTAACTTAGCGAAATAAA
Source organism: Rutidosis leptorrhynchoides (assembly GCF_046630445.1). NCBI lineage: Eukaryota > Viridiplantae > Streptophyta > Magnoliopsida > Asterales > Asteraceae > Rutidosis > Rutidosis leptorrhynchoides. Next base: position 36,432,599 of record NC_092341.1, on the reverse strand, counting down.
GTAAATTTTTGTTTTTAAATTCACACAACTTAAATTTAAAATATGCATAAAATTAAAAATTCACATTTTTTTTAAAAAATTAAAAATTCACACCAAACTTATATTATATTTTTGTTTTTATACATACAAACTTAAAAATATCAATTGTTCAAATATTTACAATTTTAAATATATTAATTTAAAAAGTTTACAATATTAATTTAAGATTTATATATTAATTTTAAAAACATGGTAAAAATAAAATTAAAAATCTTTTTCACTTTTATCCCACTTTAATCAATCAAATATTATCAAAAATATGCGCCCCTCTTTTCGGTAAAGTAATTTCAGTTCCATGACCTAATTTAACTCATGACGAATTTTTAAAATATTTTGGGTTGATTGATTAAAGATATTTATACCTTAAGAATAAACGTTAAATTTCGCAGTGATGTAATAAATTTTTGTATGATATCAATAATTTCGGTCGCCAAACCTAATTTTATTCAATACCAATTTAATACTTTATAGCGAACAAATTAGCGTTTATTATCAAAAGGTTAAAAAAATAAATAAATAAAAACTTTACAGACTTACCTGTGAGATAGTATTCTTAGTGATACGATCTATCCCATTCATAAGATAGTCGGTTTAATTGGTTTTCCATAGCTACATAGGCGTAACCTCGAGCATTCAGTGTTTTTTCTTCTAAACATATGAACGGTCCATCTCTGCATAAAGTAACAAATTCGGTATTTGAATAGGTTTGATTATTTGAACATTTACCTCCATGTGACCATTTTCCGCATTTATGACATCTTTCTAGGTGTCGTGCTCTTCTTTTCGCTGCGGATTTTGATTTTCCTTTACCAAATTGTAACTTATTATCTTCGCATCTGGATTCTTTTCTTACTCCGTCCAATCTTTCTCTGATTACTGATACTATTTCACTCGGAAGTGTGTCATTATTACGTTTAGTGATTAAAGCATGTAGCATTAGACCATGGTTTAGTTCACAGGCAGTCTTCATTTCGTAAAAACCTAAAAAAATAAAAATTCAGAATGGGGGGAGAAGACTAGTTCTTTAGGGTCTGCTAGGGAAAGACCATTCGGGTTCCATTTTCGAGAACTACACGAAAACAGACAATCTAACTCTAACAGAAATACATATTATCCTTTAAATACTTGATTCTCCCCACACTTAGTTAGCTGTGGTATCGAAATTGTGATTAACTTCGTTGTCGACTTCCATCGGACAATCTATGTAATGTTTAACTCTGTGACCATTAACCTTAAATTCAATCCCATTTGAATTTATCAATTCTACTGTTCCGTATGGGAAAACTCTTTTGACTATGAATGGTCCAGACCATCTCGATTTCAATTTTACAGGAAATAGGTTGAATCGTGAATTGAAAAGAAGAACTCTGTCTCCTTCTTTAAATTCTTTTGAACTTCTGATTCTTTTATCATGCCATTTCTTCGTTCTTTCTTTATAGATTAACGAAGACGTCCGGCTTCATGTAAATCAAGATTAATCGTAGACGTCCGGCTTCATGTAAATCTGATTCTTTTATAGATTAATCGTAGACGTCCGGCTTCATGTAAATCAAGATTACATGTCTTCAAAGCCCAAAATGCTTTGTGTTCAATTTCTACTGGAAGATGACATGCTTTTCCATAAACGAGTCTAAAAGGTGTGGTTCCAATTGGAGTTTTGTAGGCTGTTCTAAAAGCCCAGAGTGCATCCTCCAATTTAATGGACCATTCCTTCGGATTTGATCCTACGGTTTTTTGAATACGTTTTAAAGCTCAGTTGGTATTTTCAACTTGTCCACTTGTTTGTGGATGATATGCGGTGGAGATTTTATGAGTTACTCCATATCTTTTGAGAACTTTCTCAAGTTGATTATTACAGAAATGAGTACCCCGATCACTTATTAAAGCTTTCGGCGTTCCAAACCTTGCAAAAAGACGTTTTAAAAAGTTGACTACAACTCGTGCATCGTTAGTTGGGAGAGCTTGTGCTTCCGCCCATTTAGATACATAATCAATGGCTACGAGAATGTAGAGATTATTATGAGATTTTGGAAATGGACCCATAAAGTCAATACCCCAAATGTCAAATACTTCGCATACTTGAATGACATTTTGTGGCATTTCATCACGTTGACTTATTTTTTCGGCCCTTTGATAAGCATCACAGGATTTGCAAAGAAGGTGTGCGTCTTTGTAAATTGTAGGCCAATAGAATCCAGCATCATAAACTTTTCTTGCTGTTAGTTGAGGCCCATAGTGCCCTCCTGTTGGTCCTGTGTGACAATGGTTTAAAATTTTACTAGCTTCATCTCCAAATACACATCGGCGTATTATTCCATCTGGACAACTTTTAAACAGATGTGGATCTTCCCAGAAATAGTGTTTTATATCATTAAAGAATTTCTTTCGTTTTTGGTACGATAATCCTTTTTCAAGGAATCCACATACTAAGTAGTTTGCATAGTCTGCAAACCATGGAATTTCATTATAATCTATCTTCAATAGATATTCATCAGGAAAGTTGTCTTGTATGGCCGATTCATTTAGAACTTCTAATTCAGGATTTTCAAGACGAGAAAGATGATCAGCGGCGAGATTTTCTGCTCCTCTTTTATCTCGGATTTCAATATCGAACTCTTGTAAGAGTAAGATCCAACGGATTAATCTTGGTTTGACATCTTGTTTCGAAAATAGGAATCTAAGAGCAGAATGGTCAGTATAGACCACCGTTTTTGCTAGAACGATATATGAACGAAATTTGTCAAAAGCAAAGACAATAGCAAGGAGTTCTTTTTCAGTAGTTGTGTAATTCGTTTGTGCTCCTTGTAACGTCTTACTAGCATAATATATAGGTTGAAATCGTTTTTCAATCCTTTGTCCTAAAACGGCTCCCATTGCAAAATCACTTGCATCGCACATTAGTTCAAACGGTAAATTAAAATTCGGTTTTATCATTATCGGCGCATTAGTGAGTTTCACTTTAAGAATATTAAAAGATTTGATGCATTCATCTGAAAAGATGAATGGAGCATCCTTTTCTAGGAGTTTATTCATAGGAGTGACAATTTTAGAAAAATCTTTTATGAAACGTCGGTAAAAACCGGCATGCCCTAGAAAACTCCTAACTCCTCTAACATTGGTGGGATGTGGAAGTTTAGCAATTACATCTACTTTAGCTCTATCCACTTCAATTCCTTCTTTTGAAATTTTATGTCCAAGAACGATGCCTTCTTTAACCATGAAATAGCATTTCTCCCAATTAAGAACTAGATTTGATTGTTCGCATCTAATAAGCATTCGTTCAAGATTAGCTAGACATGATTCAAAAGTATCACCGAAGACTGAAAAGTCATCCATGAAAACTTCCATGCATTCTTCTATCATGTCGTGAAAAATCGCCATCATGCACCTTTGAAAGGTTGCAGGGGCGTTGCAATGTCCAAATGGCATGCGTTTGTAAGCAAAAATATCATAAGGGCACGTGAACGTGGTTTTCTATTGATCTTCGGGTGCTATTGGAATTTGAAAATATCCGGAAAATCCATCAAGAAAACAATAGTAACTGTTTTCGGCTAATCTTTCCAATATTTGATCAATAAAAGGTAAGGGAAAGTGATCTTTTCTAGTGGCGTCATTTAATTTTCTATAATCAATACACACACGCCATCCTGTTACAGTTCTAGTAGGAATAAGCTCATTTTTTTCATTTGTAATGACAGTCATGCCACCCTTATTAGGCACGCATTGAACTGGGCTTACCCATAGACTATCAGAAATTGGATAAATTAAACCTGCATCTAGCAGTTTAATTATTTCTTTTTTAACAACATCTTGCATATTAGGATTTAGTCTTCGTTGGCGTTTCACATACGTTTTATGACCTTCTTCCATAAGGATTTTATGTGTGCAATACGAAGGACTTATTCCTTTTATATCATGAATCTTCCATGCAATGGCTGGTTTATGAACTTTCAACATAGAAATGAGTTGTGGTTTCTCATTTTCAGTAAGAGAAGACGATATTATTACAGGTAATTCAGATTCACCATGTAAATAAGCGTATTCCAAATGGTTTGGAAGTGGCTTTAACTCTAATGTCGGAGGTTCTTCTATCGATGATTTATATCGATATCTGTCTTCTTCTTTTAGCATTTGAATTTCTTCTGTTGTTGGTTCATATCCATTAGCTATTAGTGTAGCTAACATTTCAGCTTCATCAATTGGTTCATTACCTTCTCCTAAAGAACATTCTCCTGTTCCTTGTAATTCTGGAAATTCTTCTAACAATTCTGCATGTGAATCTATAGTTTGAATATAATAACATGTATCATCTGCAGATTGCGGTTGTTGTATTGCTCTATGAACTGAAAAGGTAACACTCTCGTCCTCTATACTTAGGGTCAATTTCTTACCGAACACGTCTATCATTGCTTTCGCCGTGTTTAAGAATGGTCTTCCTAATATGAGAGGAACTTGAGAATCTTCTTCCATGTGCAGAACAATAAAATCTACTGGAAATACTAAAGTACCAATTTTAACTAGCATGTTCTCCATTATCCCTCTAGGATATTTTATTGATCGATCGGCTAGTTGTATACTTATTCTGGTTGGTTTCAATTCTCCAAGGTCTAGTTTAGCGTATAGTGAATACGGCATTAAATTTATACTAGCACCTAAGTCTGCCAATGCTTCTATTGAACTAAGACTACCCAGAAAACATGGAATTGTGAAACTTCCTGGATCAGATAGTTTTTCTGGTATCTTATTCAACAGCACTGCTGAACAATTAGCATTCATAGTAGCAGCCGAGAGTTCTTCCATTTTCTTTCTATTTGAGATTAGATCTTTCAATAATTTAGTATATCTAGGCATTCCTGAAATCACATCAATGAAAGGAAGATTTACATTTATCTGTTTAAACATATCCAAGAATTTGGATTGCTCGGCTTCAAGTTTTTCTTTTTTCATTTTACTCGGGTAAGGAAGTGGTGGTTGGTATGGTTTAACATAAGGTTTAGCCTTAACTGTGTTATCCTCATTAACCTTTTCAACTTCCGGTTCTTTTTCCTTATCTTGATCAGGTTGTGGTTCTTTTGGAATAGGAATAGCTTCTTCAGAATTTACAGGTATTTCAGGTGGTTTAAGTGTTGTACCACTTCTTGTGGTGATAGCTTTAGCTGTTTCATTCCGGGGGTTAGCATTTGTATCACTAGGTAAACTTCCCGGTTTTCTTTCACCTATTAATCTTTCTAGGTTACTTACTTCTTGTTCCAAATTTTGAATAGAAGTTTGTTGATTTCTAAATGCTTGAGCATTTTGTTCATTAGTTTGTTTCTGAGATGTGAAAAACTGCGTTTGAGTTTCAACCAGCTTCGTCATCATATCTTCTAAATTCGGCTTTTTATCATCGGTTTGTGGTGGTTTGTTTTGAAAATTAGGTCTTTGCTGATTGTAAGTATTATTGGATACTTGTTGATTGTTAGGACCTTGTTGGTTGTTGTATGGAATATTTCGATTATAATTCTGGTTTTGATTGTAAATTGGTCTTGGCGGTTGATAATTATTCTGATAATTATTTTCAGGCCTTTGGTTTAGATATGAAACATTCTCTCTTTGTTCCATTGTTAATTCAATACTGAGACAATCTTTTGTCAAATGTGGTCCTCCACACTGCTCACAACTAATTCGTATTGAGTGGATATCTTTAGTCATCTTTTCCATTCGTCTCTCGACAGCATCTATCTTTGCGGAAATGGAATCTAAGTCATGGCTAGAATCGGCTCTATCTGCTTTAGATGATCTAACGATATCTTTTTCTTGGTGCCACTCATGTGAGTGGGAAGCAGTGTTATCAATAATTTTGTAAGCATCAGTTTCGGTTTTCTTCATAATAGAACCACCAGCTGCTATATCGATGTCTTTTCTTGTAGTGATGTCTCATCCTTGGTAGAATATTTGTACTATTTGACAGGTGTCTAAACCATGTTGCGGACATCCTCTTAATAACTTTCTAAATCTTGTCCACGCCTCATATAGAGTTTCATTTTGCTTCTGTGTGAACGTAACAATTTCTCCTTGAAGTCTTACGGCTTTAGATGCTGGAAAGAATTGTTTAAGAAATTTTTTAACTAAAACGTCCCATGTATCAATCGCCCCTTCAGGTAACGATTCCAACCAATCTTTGGCTTCTCCCTTTAAAGTCCAGGGAAATAACATGAGATATATCTGTTCATCCTCCACTTCTCGAATTTTAAATAGAGTGCAGATCCTATTAAAGGTACGAAGATGTTCATTTGGATCTTCCTTCGGCGCACCACTAAATTGGCATTGATTAGTCACCATGTGTAGAATTTGTCCTTTGATTTCATAATCTGGCGCATTAATGTCTGGATGAGTAATTGCGTGACCTTGGCCAGTTTGTTTAGCTCTCATTCGGTCTTCCATACTTAAAGGTTCCAGATTCTCCATAATTGAATTTGTTGAATCGGAATCACTAGAGGATTCTGATTTAATGGTTCGTTCCTCAACAATCTCTGTTTGAATGATTGGTGGTTCCGGAGGAAAAATTAATGGTTCAGGATCTACGAATTGTCCCTGAATATTCTCTGGATTCTCAATTGTGAGGCCGGGTTCAAAAAATGGATTATCGGAAATTTGAATTGGAGTACTTGGTCGACTGGATGACGATTCTAAAGAAAAATCAACGGCGGTAATATTAGCTAGATGTCTTGATCGAGCTACAGGTGGTGAACGTACAAAAGGTGGTGAACGTCTTGCTCAGTGCATTCACTGAATATCCTATTAGTTTTTTAAAAGGAAAGAAAAATTATATAAGTTATCCAATTAATAGACTTTTCTGATTTTGCCCACGTTTCGAATAGCCAAAAGATGCAGCAGAGGGGCAGGATTCATTTGGTCTCAATATAATTGAGGACTGTTTGGCTCCAATAACCCGGTCCACGTACAAATCCAACTATTACTACAAACCAGAAAATTTTGATGTCTATCAATTTAACCACTTAAAATAAATTTTCGTAATTTTAAGAAGTATAGATAAGAAGTAGAAAAAAAATCTATGTCCTAAAACTAGAATAGCGAGAAATAAGAAAGAAAAAGAGTGCGTCGAAAAAGGTCGAAAAAGAAAAGATCGAAAAAATAAAAGGCGTCGAAAAATAAGAAATAATAAAAAAAATGACTTATAGAACTTAAAAACACTCGACTAACCCAACCTTATTACTATCACTAACTTAAAATTATAATCGCAAATTGAGATTACTAATTGGAATGATAATTGATACATAGGTAAAAGGCGTCTAAAAATATTAAAGCTTACAAGTAAAACTATATCCCAAATGACAATATCTTAAAAAGGTACTAAAACTTAAAAAAAAAGGCGTCGCAAAATTCTAAATCACCTAAATCTTAGTCTAAAAAAAAAAACACTTAAGGGATTTTACGGCAAAGCCTAAAAATCTAGAAATAAAAATAACTATGGCAAAAACTATGAATTAAAACTAAATACGAGCGAAAAATACAAAAAATTACGCTAAAACAATTAAAAAGGGACAAAATATAAAAATATACTAAAAGTTGTAAAAATTACAATTTTTTATAAAAATATTATTTTTATATTATTTATTTAATAAAACTATTAATTTTACAATTTAAATAAACTAATTTAACTAAATATAAAATAAATTAAAAACTAAAATTAAACTAAATAATAAAATATTAAAACCTAATTAGGGTTTATTAAATAATAATAATAATAATACACCGTAATTAATGCAGTTAGGGTTTCCTGTTGGCGTGTCAGACACTCTCATGCGATCGCATGAGTTTATGCCTTCGGGCTCATGCGATCGCATGAGCCAGGATTTTGGGCCAGGTTACGGGCTGCTACAGTAGCAGGCCCGAGAGTTTATTTTTTATTTTTTATTTTGCTGTGTTTATTTTTTTCTGTTTTAAATATTTATATAATATATTTTTATAAATTAAATAAAACTTATATTTTTATAAAATAAATATAAAGAAACTTTTATAGAACTTAAATATTTAACAAACTCTTAAAAATATTTATATTTTTGTTTTTCTTTTTATATTTTCGAATATATTAAAACGTATTTTTACAAAAGCGTATTTTAATAAAATTAAACTAAAAATAAAATTTTTTTTTTTTATTTAGCGTTGCGCTTCCGGCTTTTAAGCAAGAAAAATCCCCGGCAGCGGCGCCAAAAATACTTGATGTTAAAGATAAAGGGGTATAAAATACTATTAAATTTTACAAGGAAATACTATTAAATACGATACAATTTTACACAAGATATTTATTTATTTAGAGAATGGATATACTTAAACCTTGCTACAACACTTATAGGCAGTGTACCTAATCATACAGTAGTGTAGTTTTTAGTAAGTCCGGTTCGTTCCACAGGGAATCTTTTAATCAAAGCTTAACGCTATATTAGTTTTATTTTATAAAAATACAAATATATATAAGTAATATTATTATTATAAAGGGGGGTTTTTACCGTTTAATGACCGGTTTGTCGATTTTAAAAACTTTAGTCGCAGTTAAAACAAAATGTAAAATATTAAATAAATAAAAGACTTAATTTAAAGCGTAAAGTAAATAATGATAATGAAATTGCGATAAATAAAAGTGCGATAAAATAAACTTGCGATAATTAAAAAGTACGATAATTAAAAGTGCAATTAAATACAATAACAAAAAATAAAAGTGCGATAATTAGAAGTGCAATTAAATATAAAATAAAGGAAATTAAATATGAAATAAAAGAATTATGCTTATTTAAACTTCCGTAATCATGATGTTTGACGTGTTGATTTTAGTTTTATGCCCATGGGTTAATTGTCCTTTGTCCTGGATTATTTAATATGTCCGTCTGGTTTTTGTCCATAACAGTCTATCAGTCATAAATATAAAGTGCGATTGTCCTCGTCAAATTATCCTTATACCCGAAGTTAAATATTCCAACTAATTGGGGACTTAAACTGTAACAAGATTTTAATACTTTGTTTAATAATTACACCAGGATGTCGACTGAATGTAACCCAAGGTTTTAATACTTTGTTATCAATTATGCCAAGTGTCCTTGTACATAATTTCACCCCTGTTTTAATAATTCTAGTGGCTATTAATCCATTCCCGTGTCCGGTTAAATGAACGATTATTCGTACATATAAATATCTCGCCCATCGTGTCCGATTGAGTGTATATGGTTATTTATAGGGACGTCCAATTCTAAATCTTTATATTAAAATTAACAAACTATCATTTAGTTAAACAAATATAAAGCCCATTAATAGCCCATAGTCTAATTTCCACAAGTGTCGTTCTTTTGTCCAAACCCCAATTATGGTACAAAGCCCAATTACCCAATTTTAGTAATTAGCCCAACATCATGATTACTTCGTTTTAAATAAGCATAATAGTAGCTTAGCTACGAGACATTAAATTAAAAAGGTTGAACATAACTTACAATGATTAAAAATAGCGTAGCGTTACCCGGACAGAATTTCGACTTACACCCTTACAACATTCGCTAACACACCCTTATTATTAGGATTTAAAATTAAAATTAAAATTAAAATATAAATTATATATACATATACTACGTTTGAGTGAAGAAGAAAAAGATGATTTTTTACGTTCACCAAACTGCGAATTTATAGGCCTGTGGGCTGGAAAATATGCTCATGCGATCGCATGGAGTTTCTTCCTCCAGGCCATGCGATCGCATGGCCAGCTGGGGAGACTCAAAAGTCTTTATTTTTTTATGCCGACGGTTTTTAAATATAATATAATATATATATTAATTTTAAGAATTAATTATATATTATATTATATTCATGTGCATAGTTGACTTGAAATTTTTAGTCCGGTGCGTCGAGCGTTGAGAGTTGACTCTGGTCCCGCATCCGGATTTTCGAACGTCCTTGCGTACAATTTAATATCTTGTACTTTGCGTTTTGAATCTTGTACTCTTGTAATTTCGAGACGTTTCTTATCAATAATTGGAACCTCTTTGATTGTAATTTGTTCTTTTGAGCTTTTTGGTCATTTGCGTCTTTAATTCGTCGAATCTGTCTTTTGTCTTCACCTTTTATTATTTAAACGAATATCACTTGTAAATAGAATAATTGCAACTAAAAGCTTGTCTTTCTTGAGGAATAATGATATTAAATATATGTTCGTTTTTAGCATTATCAATAAGTAAATAATTTTCGACACTAAATGATAAACAAAACTTATGACATGCAGACACGGTCGAAGTCCAGACCCACTAATGCATCTAAACAACTATCAATTAGACACACTAATGCAAGGCCTGGTTCGCTAAGACCACCGCTCTGATACCACATGTAAAGACCCGTCCTAATCCATAAGAACGAATACAATAACATTTGGTTACATCGCGAGGTACTTGACCTCTATATGATACATTTTACAAATATTGCATTCGTTTTTAAAAGACAAACTTTCATTACATCGAATGTTGATGGCATGCATACCATTTCATAATATATCCAACTATAATTGACTTAATAATAATCTTGATGAACTCAACGACTCGAATGTAACTCCTTTTGAAATATGTCATGAATGACTCCAAGTCATATCTTTAAAATGAGCAAATGCACATCGGAAGATTTCTTTCATACTTGAGAATAAACATGATTTAAAGTGTCAACCAAAAGGTTGGTGAGTTCATTAGTTTAACATAAATAATCATTTCCATCATTTTAATAGACCAAAAGAATTTCATTTCCAGTTCTCATAAATATACGTCCCATGCATAGAGACAATAATCATTCATATGGTGAACACCTGGTAACCGACATTAACAAGATACATATAAGAATATCCCCTATCATTCTGGGAAATCCTTCGAACATGATAAAAACGAACTCGAAGTACTAAAGCATTCGGTACTTTGGATGGGGTTCGTTAGGCCCAATAGATTTATAAAACATTTTATAAAATTATTCTACATTGAGGTGTACCAAAAATATTTAATGATACAACTCAGCTTAGAATTTAAAATCAATGCTAAACAGCATATAATAATCCATGCTAAATAGCATATAGTAATCTATAGTTCTATTCCACAGCCTGAGGTGTAACCAAAAATATTTGTTGATACAACTCTACATAGAATTTAGTTTTTGACGAAACTATTTTGTAAACCAAAAAGCTCATTTATTCATCCCAAAACATTTAAAGAGTTTTAAAAATGGGATTAGTTTTTGTGTCTATTTTGTCAAACATTTATAAAACAGCGCATTTATTCTCAGCCCAAAAATATATAATGCAAAAGCAATTAAAAATGGAGCAAATGAAACTCACAATACTGTATTTTGTAGTAAAAAATACATATGACGACATTGAACAATGCAGGGTTGGCCTCAGATTCACGAACCTATATCATTCATATATGTACTAAAACATATTCTTGTAATTGAACAAATATTCATATTATTATTAGTGAAAATTTTTATATTAATAACTTATATATTTTATTATATTTTCATTTTGTATATTTTAGATAAATAATAATATTAATATATTTAATTTATGGGTGTTAAATATATTTTTATATGATTACTCTTTTTGTTTACAAAATACTAGTTATAATAACACTAGATTAATTATAATGATAATAATAATAATTTTCATACTACTACTAATAATGATAGTATTAATAATAGTTTCTTTATATATATATATATATATATATATATATATATATATATATATATATATATATATATATATATATATATATATATATATATATATATATAGATTTAAGGTAATGATACTTTTAGTAGTAATTATATTAATTTTTAATAATAACAGTGCTCATTAATGATAATCATATTAATGAAAATAATAATATTAATAATAATACTTGTGTCAATATTAATAATACTAATAATTATAAAATGATACAAGTACTAATATTAATGAAAATTATAATAATTTGTATCATTCTCATAATAATAATAATAATAATAATAATAATAATAATAATAATAATAATAATAATCATATTAATAATAGTAATACCTATATTGATAGTACTAATAATTATAAGGTTTTTAAATAATTCTACATTTATTGATTTTGATATAGATCACAACAATAATAATAATATTAATGAATATATAATAACAATAATCTTAATCGTAATTATAATAACAATAATAATACTTATTCTATTAATAATAACTAAGTAAATGATAATATTTAAGATAATGATAATAATAATTACATTTAATAATAATATTAATTATTAATAATACTAATTAATAATAATAATTTTAATACTTCATGATAATAATAGTAATAACAATAATGATAAGTGTAATAATAACAATAATAATAATAATAATCATAATAACAATACTAATAATAATAATAATAATAATAATAATAATAATAATAATAATAATAATAATAATAATAATAATAATAATAATAATAATAATAATAATAATAATAAAAATGGAGTGTATACCCTTTCAAAAGCCATTCTAAAAACAGTTGCCCAAGACCGGGCTCGAACCCGTAACCCCTCGTAACCCAAAATACCCTCTAACCATTCTGCTGCTTTAGCTTTTCTGATTTTATATTTAACCTATATGTTTATATCTTATCTATCTGTTTATCCTTTCTTCTTCCTCATACCATAATCGACCAGGGACCAATCTTCACCAAAGCTTTGAATTCGTTTTAGGATGTGGGGTTAAAACAGAAAATAAAAGGTTTATGACTGTTTAGAATTAACAGAAAGCAGATACAAAAAAAAATTAAAAAAATTCATACAGCTTTGCTGTTTATCACGAAAAAAAGTATAACATAAATCATGATTTCGAATTCTAGACACTTACAAGTTGTAATTACAACATGACATAGGTTTTAAATCCATCCTATAACTTTCTGAAATCCTCAATTTAACTTGAAGTATAACAGATAACTAAAATTCGTTCAAAGAGTAATCGATTGACTTTTAAATCAAAAGCTTTGACTTCTCAAATTCAAACTCGATAGAACAAATTGGACCCTGGAAACTTACAGATAGTTTGAGTATAAGTTTTAAAACACAACCACATTTATAGATTTTCAAAATTCGTTCAAAATCAAATCTTTGTGATTTTGGGTCAAGAACAGGGGTCGGCTTATTTTCTTCTGTTTTAATTTCGAATTTCAGTGGAAAAGGGTTGTATGAGTAGTTGAATGAATTGATGTAACTCTGTGAATGATTTGTAGTGTTAATTAAATGACAAATGCATCGGTCTATATATCTTTTAATCGACACACAGAATCAAAGAACAGAAAGGAAAAGTTAAAAATATATATATATATATATATATATATATATATATATATATATATATATATATATATATAAGAATTTTGTATCGTTCTGTAACAGATTTTTGTATTGAAATCTTATATTGATTCTGTTTTATAATCGAATCAGGGACAAGAAACAATTTTATACACAGTTTGATAGGAACGTAAAAGTGAGTGGAATCCCTTTCTCAATTTATATATATAATAAATACATTAATATTAATAATAATAATTATATTAATAATAATAATTATATTAGTAATAAGAATATAATAATAATAATAATAAATAATAAATAACAATACTGATTTCCTTATATATATTAATATTTGTATTTAACGCATATATATATATATATATATATATATATATATATATATATATATATATATATATATATATATATATATATATATATATATATATATATATATATATATATATATATATATATATATATATATATATATATATATATATATATATCTTTGTATATTAGTTATATAAAAGAACATAGTAATGTTAATTATATGTAGACATTAATAGTTAATATTAATTTTATTAATAATAATAAAACTAATAATAATAACAGGATTAATAATGATAATAATATCAATAATACTAATGATAATAGCTGATGACGATTGTAATTGTGAATATAATAATGATCATATTATTAATGATAATAATAATAATAATAATAATATTAATAATAATATAACAACTTATACATATTAATTTTCGTACGTACCTATGATTTTATAAAAATATTAAGATTAATATTTACATTAATAATAATACTGAAAGTAATGATCATAACATTTATATTTTAACTTGCATTTTCATATATAGATATATTTTAAATAATAGTTATTATACATTATTTTATTTTACATTATTAATTATAACAATTACGTCATATAATATTTCAATTTATATTTCAAATTCATATATTTAAATATATATATGTATCTATTTACAAATAGTGGATTCGTGAATCGTCGAGAGCAGTCGAATGTCAATTGAATATATGAACATCGTTTCAAAATTTTTCTAGACTCAATATTACATACTTTGCTTATCGTATCGAAATCATATAAAGATTAAGTTTAAATTTAGTCAGAAATTCCCGGGTCGTCACATCTTGAAGTCTTTCAAAAGTGTATGAATACATATTAAAACACTGTATGTATATATATTTTAACTGAGTCGTTAAGTCATCGTTAGTCGTTACATGTAAGTGTTGTTTTGAAACCTTTAGGTTAACAATTTTGTTAAATGTTGTTAACCCATTGTTTATTATATCTAAAGAGATGTTAAATTATTACATTATCATGATATTATGATGTATTAATATATCTTAATATAATATATATACAATTAAATGTCGTTACAACGATAATCGTTACATATATGCCTCGTTTCGAAATCCTTAAGTTAGTAGTCTTGTTTTTACATATGTAGTTCATTGTTAATATACTTAATGATATGTTTACTTATCATAATACAATGTTAACTATATATATATATATATATATATATATATATATATATATATATATATATATATATATATATATATATATATATATATATATATATATATATATATATATATATATATGACATCATATAGTTTTTACAAGTTTTAACGTTCGTGAATCACCGGTCAACTTGGGTGGTCAATTGTCTATATGAAACCTATTTCAATTAATCAAGTCTTAACAAGTTTGATTGCTTAACATGTTGGAAACACTTAATCATGTAAATAACAATTTCATTTAATATATATAAACATGGAAAAGTTCGGGTCACTACATCTATATGATACGTTTTGTAAACATTGCATTCTTTTGAAAAGGTACACCATAAATGAATATATAAATCCAAGGTTTTCGACGTCTGATGATTTCTACGTATAGACAATCACCGTATATAATAGTTTTTAACAATACATCCGTTGATAATACAATCAAATAAGATACATGGTGATGATTTTGTGAATGCAAAGTTTTCTCGAATAAAGCATGTATGACTCCATGCACATAGCTTGTATAACATATAAGCAAACAGCGGAAGACTTCTGGGAACCTGAGAATAAACATGCTTAAAAGTGTCAACACAAAGGTTGGTGAGTTCATAGTTTTAATGTTGCGCATAATCTGTATATAAAGGTGGATCACAAGATTTCAGTTGTTTCATCTAGAAACGTTTATCAAAATATTCTACGAAATTGAGCACCCTGGTAACTAAGCTTTAACGTTATAATAAGTATCTCTATTTTAACATACATGCAACCAACATGTACAATACACGCAATCCAACGTGTACTAAACTCAAATAGCATACGTCTGTTTTATAGATTAGGCTAGGGTTTCTATACCTGGAACAGACGAGGATGTCAAGCCCTATGGATCCATATATAACTACTCGCGCCCACCAGTTCTTATAATCGGCAGTTACTAGTTACCAAAGCTAAGGGATTTTCGGTTCAAACTCGGTGTAGAATTTAGTATGTACTTGTATCCATTGCGTATAAAATAAAGTGCATGTATTCTCAGCCCAAAAATATATATTGCAAAAGCAATTAAAAAGGGATCAAATGAAACTCACCTTAGCAGCACATAAGGTCATTCATCGAAATGTGACCAAAACTAGGAATGCAAAATAACCGTAGATCTCAACCTAGAGAACATATGTTGGTCAATACATGTCTAACAAGCTAGGTCGGGTCATGGTGTATCACAATCCTAATGCTCGAGACCGACATGCAAAAGTTAACAAAAGTCATCTCAAAAGTCAACCTGACCCAATATGATCTTTAAATCTATACATGTTTATTATATTAACATAGTTTAAGTCTTGATAATTGAACGAATTTATAGTTTATCAAACTCAAAATATTATTTATTTCAGGAGATATATTATATTTGAATTATCATGGCAATCGAAAATATTTTATTATTTCACATAGTTTTTCAATACTTGTAAAATCAGATTATAGTTTTTATAAAGCTTTAAAACATGATAAGACAGTCAACTTTGACAATTGTTCAACAAAACGAGACGTGTCTTATATAAGAATTCATTTACTCGACTAGTAGTATCCAAAAATCTAATTTATTAATCTTATAAATAAGTTGTTTAAATATTAATTTACAGTTTCCAACACAATTTTAATTAACGTCAAACATAATTCAGTTGACCATATATTTTAACCCGTTCATCGAAATCACGCGATTTCTAAACGAAAAGTTATTAATTTTTCGATAGCTTTCCAACGACATGCATATCATATACTTTATATCAGTAGCATATGTATCAAATTTGTGATTTATCATAAACTATCTAACGACAAAATTAAAGCATACAAGCATACATAAACATATATACTCGAGCACTAGACATGGATACACTATTAATATATAAAAGATAAGATATGAATGCCCACGTATCAATATTGTGATTCAATATTGCAGGAAAGTACGTAGACGCAACGGAAATGATAAATGCTAGGTTGACCTTTGACTCATGATCATAACCCCCAAGTAATACCCATAACCTCCATAGCTATAACCCATAATTTTCTTAGCTCTATCCCGCTCGAAAAGCTTGTTTTGAAATCGTTTGGGCATAACCTCGTCGTAATATTTTATGTATAATAATACTAATAATAATACTCCTAACTATAAGATTAATAATAACATTAATCTTAATTATAATAATAATAATAATAATAATAATAATAATAATAATAATAATAATAATAATAATAATAATAATAATAATAATAATAATAATAATAATAATAATAATAATAATAATAATAATAATATAAATATAAATATAAATATATTTGTATGCAGAAAGATAGAGAGGGATGAAATTGTGTAAAAAACTCGAGCAGAAACTGGCCTTTTATAGGCAAATTTTTGGAATCTGATGCCCATGCGAGTGCATGGGTTTTTAGTGCATTTCTCATGCACTCGCATGGCCAGCTGGTCCAGCTCATTTTATTTTGTTTTCTTGTTTGTCGACATATTATTATATATATAATATATATAATTTATATTAATTATATATATATATTATATTATATTCATGTGCATAGTTGACTTGCAATTTTAGGTCCGTTGACTCGCGCGTTGATGCTCGGTTTATGTCTCGGCTCCGGATTTTCGAACGTTACTTCGTATGCTTTAATAACTTGCATTCTACGTTTCGTGACTCGTACCTTTGTCACAATATAGACTTACATTACCAAAAACTATATTACCCGAAGTGTATCTTGTACGTTCGAGTGTTTTGGTCATTTGCTTCTTTAAATTACATTCTCGTTACTTATTAAAATACATTTAATAATATATTAAGTCTTTATAACAAATCGTTGTAAATCTAAGTTTATATTATATTTTATCATGTTATAAAACATATATATTATCATTCAGGAACGTATAATCTGTACGTTGAACGTGTTGGTTATTTACGTCTTCGAATCTTCGTATTTAACTTTATCTAATCATAGTCTAATGTCAAACGAATGTGTTCTCGTTGTTTACTAAATAAATTTGAAACCTCATATATATCCTTATATTAAAAGTTAATAATATTTTTATTAATCTTAAAGTTTTAAAACACGTTTTACATAACACATTTTATTACTTAGATATTTATCTGAAACAAATAAGTATAACGTTATACGTTTAACATTTCGTTAATATTTCTAAATCATAATGTATTTCATTATTTTCATATCAATCAAATCATTTAATGTTTTATTAACATTTCTTAATTTATTACACACACACACACACACACACACACACACACACACACATATATATATATATATATATATATATATATATATATATATATATATATATATATATATATATATATATATATATATATATATATATATATATAGGGGCATGTTCAAACGAGAACCACTAAAAAGGTGAGAACTGCGAGAACTATTTAATTTAATAGTTTTAATGCGTTTAAATGCAACAAATTACATGCAAATGTTAATTAATGCACATATCATTAACAAACATATGTTCATTAGCTCAAATTACATGTTAAATTGTTAATTATATGAAACTGTTCACATTTTGGAAACAAATATGCACATGTGAATGAGAAACTATATATTTAACTATATTGGTAAAATATAAGTGTTTTTCAACTATTTTATGTTCATTCATACTCTTCATCAAGGTTTATGTGTGATTCAATTTAGTTACATGTGAAAATATTTATAAATCAAAAGTTCTCGAAGTTCTCGCCTTTTTTATGGTTCTCGTTTGAACTTTTGATTATATATATATATATATATATATATATATATATATATATATATATATATATATATATATATATATATATATATATATATATATATATATACCTATATACATATATATATATATATATATCTATTTACAATTAATGTTTCGTGAATCGTCGAGAGTGGTCGAAGGGTAATTGAATATATGAACATAGTTCCAAAATTTTCGAGACTCAAAATTACAGACTTTACTTATTGTGTCGGAAACATTATTTATACAAAGATTAAGTTTAAATTTGATCAGAAATTTTCGGGTCGTCATAATATACATACTCCGTATATGTCATAGATGGAGTATGATATATGAAAATATATGATGATATAGGGATAGGGAGTATGATTTATAATGAAATTAAAAGGGGGAAAGAACAGGGCAGATAGAAGAAACTTGATCCTAACATAAGTACATAAAGAAGAAGAAAAAAAGCATGTGTCACGGAGAATATCAAGTATTTGAGATTTGGTGATATCATGTGTTGTGATCCACTACCGCATTTCTTGTCATTTCTTTTCAACCAATCCTTCCATTTTTTTATCTTCTCAAAATATTCTTTTACTGTTTTTCCTTTATTTGGGCTACATCAACTTATAATATTACACTAAAATATTAAACTATCAGTAACAATTATTAATTATTGAATGCTCGTCGATACGAAAAACTATCTCTCATCTCTAATGGTTAGATGTTTAATTACAAGGAATATAGTTGTATCATGCACTATTTATTTTTCATTTTTGTTTCATAAACATATTTCGTGTATTTCAAAAATCTTGAAAGGTTTAAATACTCAGTAACTTTTTATTTATCTATTCAAATTTACTTATGCGTGTATCTACACTAACCATCTCCATTTAGCTAAGTGGAAACTGTTTTTATGGGTGACCGTGAAGTCTCGAATTCGAATCACAATTGGAGATTTCATAATGTAATTTACTTCGTATTTAGTTACAGAGTCCTCAATGAGTTTTTTTTTTGCAAATTGTGAGTTATGCCCATATCTAACAATGTTTCTTCCTAGGCTTAATACCTCCGTTCAAAAAAATTAATGTATATACAATAGATTGTAACACTAATAAAAAACATCCTACACCTGTTTTAACATTTGAAAATGCATGTATAGTTATAAGTAAAGATTAAGTTATCCTTTTTCTAAATCATTTTCTAATATTTACTATATCATATATCTATATATCTATGACACTCCGTTTTAGTAATAAAAAAAGATAAACAGATAAAGTGTATTCTACTCATACTACCTTACCTGGAGAAAGTGGTATTTTTACTCACAGACGCGACATATTCAAGTATTCTGTGATCCTTTTTTACCATATTCCGTGGGCATATCGATATCGATATATGATTATAGTAAAATCTAAACCTTAAACCATTTACATAATAATATGAATTAGTGATATGATCAGAGTGGCTTTCTCACTTCTAACTTATAACAGAGTAACAAATTTAGGAAACAAATAGGGGGTAAAGTAAATACCACTTTATGACCTATCAAATTTTTATCTTTCCCTTTAATAGTTCAATTTTCAATCAATAGTCATGCTTCATTCATGCAAGAAAAGTGCAATAATAGGGTCAACAATTCAAGATGGTTGAAAGCTTGACAACCTTCTCAAAATCATAAAAATCATCAAGATTTGCAATGTCATACTAATTATGAACAAACAAAAAAATTTGGAGCTAGCTTTATGCAAACCTTGCTCATGGCAAAAGTTACACTATAACATGATTGTGTCCTATAAATTCCTTCATACTCAAGTTGCACTTATGATTTTCCTACATAGTATTATCGGGAACTATCATCATCATCACGAACGTTCATGTATACTCAATAGTTCTAAACATATTTTCTTGGAACAAGATATGAAAGTAATTGTCCAAAATTAACTTTTTCATAATGACACACGTCACACACGAATGATCTTGACAATTAACATGAGATACTAGCAAGATTGGTAATAATCGATCATTTAATCCCGATATTACTAGACTCTCTTGCATCGAGCAATTTTCTCGTTCATATATATACAATGTTATTTACTTGATTAAAATTTAAATCAATCATCACCAAAGTAAAAATATTCCCTTTATATTGTTATATTAAACATTTTGATTTTGATAAACCATAGTTTAAATTGTCTTTAAATCTTTCTAGTGGAAAATATAAAATAATGAATCCGATCTTCTTTTTTCATTTTTTAAAACAAGAAACCGAGACCCACATCATGATGACTCTAAGAAAAAGCCAATTTACACAACCAACTTCCTCCACAATCCATTTATCTTTTGTTTTAGGGCAAACTCACCACTATATTCCCTTGACAAGCTTACAAGTCAAAAAAGCATTAGTTTATAATGATTTAAAAGAGAAGCATGACAATAATTTTTTCACAGTTTCCCCACCTAAAAGTCTATAGCTTCATACCTTCCACACTCATTACAAAACCACATTTACTTACCAACATTAGTATTTTAACAAGATTCATAATTAATCATAACTACGGAGTAATAACTAACATAATTAAAAGAATAAAAAATCATCATAAATAACCTATTAGTTAGGGTTCTAATATCCTCACAAGAGGGCTTAGATTTAAACTCGCTAGCAGCATATCTTGGCCAGGAAAATGATTGAAAACTATCACAAGATAACTCACTTAGACTTTGTACATCTAAGTAAAAATAGTTGCCTTCCCTGACTAGCCTCTGAAAAAAAAAAAAAAAAAAAAAAAAAAAAAAAAAAAAAAAAAAAAAAAAAGGTTATATGTTTAACATGATTTGTAACAATGTATACACTATAGACTAAAGTTTGTGCTTTGTTACAAACTTGTCTACATAGGCAACAATAGCATAACATGAACTTTGGTACAAATTACAAATACAAATGGCGATCGAAATTGGTGAACTTATGATCATGTTGGGTATGAAATCTTGAAGATTCGATCCAAAAAAGCAAGATGAAGTTTTCAACCATGGTGATTAGGCTATGCATTACAATAAAAGGTAAACTTTGGACAACAAATGGTCAAAGATACAAATAGTTGGGAAACTTGTAAAAAAAAACCATGATTAGTTTGAAAAATCTCTGATTACTTAATTCTTTCTAATAATTAAAATTTTATTGTGTTCTTAGTTTATTTAAAAGCCAAAATCTTTTTGCAAAAAGTCATTATTTGTACTCCTATTTATACAGTATCATGCAAATTGTCAATCCACTTTGGAAAAAAATGTATATATAGTGAAATGTCACATATGAAATTATAAAATGATAGAGGGACTAGTAATACACTTTGGCCCAAAAGTACCATAACTTTTACAGAGAGCACCAGAGAATAACCCCTCAATCAGTTATAAGTCAAACTCAAAACCAAAATATGTACCAAAGGAATATGAATCTAGCTTTGGTACAAATTGTAGTTTTTAGCATTATCCCACCTCACTTATCTTGTCCATATGTTTTCTTAGGTTAAGTCATGTCATTCAACATAAATCAAGAAAAAAAAACAAACACAATTTTGTTCAAGATCACTGTTTATATCCCTGAATTCATTTAGTATAGTTTATTTCACTTCAAGAATCTTGTCATTGAATCATTGAACTTGTAAGTAAAGTTGAATATTGTAAAGAATCTTGTCAAACTCTTAATTTTTCTTGAATAAATATTGTGCCTAAAACAATTCTTAAATATATTTACAGTATAACTTAAAACATGTATTCATTGCCATAACCCCACAAAACAGAATATACAGGAGAAGTAATATTTTTATGAACATTATTTACCTTGGAGGCAGGTGTCTGTAATTATATTTATGTTGGGAATAGGAATAAGCCTGTAAAAAGCCACTTTTTATGTGGAACATACTCTTGTTTGTTCTATCAACCTATAACAAAAAAACAAATTTAATACTATACAATGTCTTTTTCATTTCTTTCTAACTCCTAATTGTTATTGTTAATGTTATCTATATCTATATATCTATATATCTATATATTTATATTATATTTAAATTTTTTATATTTATATATTTATATATCTATATCTATATATAGTACTCTATTAGTATTAGCAAACCAACAAATTTGGGACCAAAAGTAACTTTTCATAAAAAATTCAGAGGCAAATGTACAGAAAATTATAAAGCATTTTTCTGATAGACAAGAGAATTCATCTCTCTGTTTTCACTTTCAAAATAAAAACCAAAACCCATGCCCACATGTCTCTACACCCCAATTCACACACACTCACCATTTTCAGGCCTGCATTTCTTTCAAAAAAGCTTTCTTCCTTATCATGATTATAAAAAACAAAGCATGCACACATTCTGTTTGTTTAAATTCCCCACTGAAATATAGTAATAAAAACATACTATAGTCTATAGTTTCATTCCTCATGCCCTCCACTCAACAACGAGTACTATAACTTGCTAAAAAATTTATATTATATCAAAAGAGTTCTTTTTTTTTTTTTTTTTTTTTTTTTTTTTTTTTTTTGATTCATTGCCATGATCAGGATGATGAGAATGGCTGTTTTAATGCTGCTTATTCTGTGTTCTTTAATGGTGGTTAATGAAGCTTTTTTGGGTTTATCTGACAAGATTTTGAAGTTACCTGGACAACCACAAGTTGGGTTTCAACAGTTTGCAGGGTATGTGAGTTTAGATGCAAAGAGTGAAAGAGCACTTTTTTACTATTTTGTTGAAGCTGAAGTTGATCCAGTTTCAAAGCCATTGGTTCTTTGGTTAAATGGAGGTAAAAGAATCAAAACCCTTTTCAAAGATTATGAAATTTTGGATCACTTTTTATAAAGTTGAAGTTTTTTTAGCTAATTACATGGTGATCATCTTGTAGGGCCTGGTTGCTCATCACTTGGTGTTGGAGCATTTTCTGAAAATGGGCCTTTTAGACCAAATGGTCAGGGTCTGGTAAGAAATGAGTATAGTTGGAACACAGGTAAAGTAATTATTGATCAAAAAAGTTATAAACTTTCTAATTTTAATTCCTCTAAATCCAATTATAGTTTTTCTTTTATAATAGATACATGAGTTACTAAGAATTTTTGAAAAATTAAATATAAATTCTTGATATATTAACCCTGATTAAAGAGAATTATGGATCAATTTTAGTTGACTAAAGTTCAAAAGTGTGATGATATTTACATTGGCTAAAAATGTATATATAATATATATTCTTGAAATAAATTCTGTAGAGGCAAATATATTGTATCTTGAGACCCCAGTTGGAGTAGGATTCTCATATGATTCATCAAATTCTTCTGCTTATGAGGTTGTTACTGATGCAATAACAGGTATTTCTGTTGCTATTACTTTTTATAATTATATGTTTATACTTATGTTCTTTATGCCCCAAAAAGTTTTGATAAAAAGAAGTCACCCTTTTTTAGAAACTTTACAAAGGTATTCTTTTTAATCTTTATACCTTCAAAAGAACCTTAAAAAGTTGTTTTTTTGATTTTCTTGCACTCCAAAAATACAGAGAAAATGTGTTCTTTAAGATGGGTTCATCTTTATCTTTATCTTCTTTTAAATTAAATTGTTTTTTGCAATTTAAAATTTTATAGCCAGAGACAATCTTGTGTTCTTGCACAAATGGTTCATCAAATTTCCTCACTATCAGCAGAGGGATCTGTTCATTACAGGAGAAAGTTATGCAGGTAATGATACATGTTTTAGCACAAATTTCCATAATTTCTTTACTTTTTAGATAATAAAAATACATCATTTCTTATTTTTGTTTTGCATACTGAATGCCTTTTTAATTTTTGATTTTCATACCTAATACCTTTTGTTTGGTGTTGATGACAGGTCACTATATACCACAACTAGCAGAACTCATGGTTCAATTCAATAAAAAGCATAAGATTTTCAATTTAAAAGGATTTGCTGTAAGTGCTACTTTATTGACCCTACTTATTGTAATTTTCAGATATATTTTATAAAAAATTAATTCAAATGAAAAAGAATAACAATGTTGTCTTTATTCCACACAGAAGTAAGTTTTGACTTTTGAAATTTTAAACTGTTGTTCATTCTCTGCATAATTTTACCAAAGTAATCTACCATATCAAATTATGTTACAACTAATACAGGCTGCAACTTTAAGGGTAAATGGGTCAAAAAATTTATGCTGATCATGCAAAAAATATGTACCAGATTTAACTTTGAAAAGTCAACCTTCCTTTATGCAAATAAATTAGCGATAACATAAATAAATTAGCGATAACATAATTATTAGGAATCGTATGAAGTTTTTTTTTTTTTTTTTTTGCATTAATCGTAACATGTGTTTTCTTTTTCGCGCGTGTGAAAATGCAGCTAGGAAATCCAGTTTTGGAATATGCAACCGATTTAAATTCAAGAGCAGAGTATTTTTGGTCGCATGGCCTTATATCAGATTCGACGTACAAGTTGTTCACATCTTCATGCAATTATTCTCGTTACGTGAGTGAATACTATCGAGATTCGGTTTCACCTATATGTTCAAAAGTTTATAGTCTAGTGAGCAGAGAAACTAGTCGATTTGTGGACAAATATGACGTAACGTTAGACGTTTGTATTCCTTCGGTGCTCTCCCAATCCAAAATCATTACTCCTCAGGTACATTTATGTACAAGATAATCATAATGTTTACATGCTTAGCACCAAATCCAATAATAATTGCACAAGTATTGTAAAATAGGTTTGTAGAAACCTTCGAGTACTCCCCGAGTTCTCAGTTCTAAAATTGGTCCGAGTACTTGGTTCAGTTGCTCGGTCAAACTCGGTCAACCGCGTTCAAACTCGGTCAAAGGTCAAAACTTGGTCAAACTAGGCCAAAACTCATGATTACTTGCAAAATCGGTCAAAACTTTAACAAAACTCTGTCAAAATCGGTCAACGTCAAACTTGGTCAACATCCGAATACTACCCCAGTATTCCTCGAGTACTCCCCGAGTTGCTGAGTACTCCTCAATAATAATTTTATGGCATAGTTCCTTAAAAATGATCTAAAGGTACATTCCTTAATGTTTGAAAATGATATTAAATAAATATTTTTGTGCAGCAAGTAACCGAAAGGGTTGATGTTTGCGTGGAAGACGAAACTGTTAATTATCTTAACCGTTGTGATGTTCGCAAAGCCTTGCACGCTCGCTTGGTTGGAGTCGGCAAATGGGATGTTTGTAGCAAGTAAGTGTTTATCTTCATTTACGCGAACATAACAAAAATTTTCTTGGTCTATCTATATTTATATATGTTTTGTTTGTAATCCAGCATCCTAGATTACGAACTGCTCAACATTGAGATACCTACAATCAACATCGTGGGGTCACTCATCAAGGAAGGAATTCGAGTTCTGGTCTATAGGTAGACAAACTTCTCATCATACTCTTAAATCTTGATCAATATATAGTTTCATTTGACTTCAATATTGCGTTTAGAGTTCAGTTTTTGTGATTTTAATGAATGATTTTTTTTTTTTTTTTAAATGTAGTGGCGATCAAGATTCTGTAATTCCTTTGATGGGGAGCCGAACTTTAGTCAATCGACTTGCTACAGAACTTGGACTCAAAACAACGGTTCCATACCGAGTTTGGTTCGAGGGCCAACAGGTAACAAACTTTTTCCTTCTGCTTATGTTTTTGCTTGTTTTGCATGGGTTGCATCATTAACCAAGAAGTATGCAATTTTACATATATCCTTCTAAGAGTGCTCCCATCGGTTGTGTCATCACCCCAGCCCTCACAGCCCCCCTGCAGGGCGCCGTTGGCACCACCCCGCCCTCCGGCCGCCCTGCCCCTTTCGCCCTTGTCTCCTTTCTCACGCATGCACCAGGACGACATATATGTTTTTCATACTTGTACTATTAACTTGTATACTTGTACATTTAATTAATTAAATAATATAGAGGGTCCCAAGTTTTATGTGAAAGTATGTCATGGTTGGGAGTGTTTAGTCCTGGTGAGTAAGTGATGATGTGACAGCTAGTCCTTGTGAGGAAACTTGTGATGGTTGAGAGCACTCTACGGGGAAATCATTTATGCAACAAGCTATATACGATAATACGAAGGACGTTGTACTTTCATTTGTAAAAGTTTTAAGGGTAAAATAGGTAAAGGGATAAGTCAGATTACCCGGGAAAGGAAGTATTTTTTACTCATATATACGCGCTCAAACTGGTTTATCGCGTGACTGTTTCCGACCCTTTTCTCTTTTCTTTAGCCACTGGTAGATGTTATAGAGGATTTTTTTTACTCAATTTAATTAAGTAGCTAAAATCGTATCGTTTCAGGTTGGAGGGTGGACACAAGTATATGGAAATATATTCTCGTTTGCAACAATACGAGGTGCATCGCATGAAGCACCATTCTCACAACCTGAGAGATCACTAGTGTTGTTTCGCTCGTTCCTAAAAGGAAATCCTTTACCTGAAACGTTTTAATTAGTAAAAAGATGGAACATACAAGTAAATTATAATCTGGATTTGGCATTGTAAGTAAATTTTGTCGTTGTAATTGAGTCGATGTTTTTAAAATTCTTTTTTTGTTTGGTTTTTGAGTTGAAAATGTTTTGGAAACTGGAAGAACATTTGCAAGATTGCTTGAATGTTAAAGCTCTTTCATGTGTATTTTCAATAATTTTTTATCATTTTTTTAACATAATTTTTTTAATCATTTATAACCAAGCTTGTGGTGTTATTTCAGTTGCTGTTAAAAATGTAGCATATTACGAGTATTATGTAGTATATTCAAAATATTAATCATATTATCGGTTCTATTCTAGTATATAATTCGAACCTTTTGTCAAAAGAACCGGCTCATTTCATGAAAATATAAAAATATAAAAGTACATAAACTCTAATGTAATTAACAAGCAATTGGCCAGCCGGGCGTTGCGGCGGGCCGATCACTGAAGTTCTTTAAAATTACAAAATTACTTGTTCTAATTGCATGCATAAACTATACGCGGGTATGATTGTCCTTCCAAAACATAGGGTGGCTTCCAACTCTTCATTTCCGTTTTCGCTTTAGGCTGAAACAGCAGTGGCATCACTTAGTAGCAGCAGCAGCGACTCTTAGCAGCAGCGGGGGCAAGAAAAGGCATAACTGTGTAAGACAACAATATTACATCAACAATAGATAAAATAATTTTAAACACGTACATATGGAATAACCTTTTAGACATGTAAGCATCTCATAAACTCAACAATAGATAAAATAATTTTAAACACGTACATATGGAATAACCTTTTAGACATGTAAGCATCTCATAAACGTTGGTCTCATCTCTAATCTCTATTCTATTTAATAACTACTACTTTATTTTTACCAAATGCTAAAACATTTTATTTAATTGGTTAAGTTAGTTAAAATACAGTAAACCAATGGGTAAGCCATTTGCATACACACTATATGTTACCTACCTTTTACTTGAGCGAATAACATGAAAGTAAGTACGCGTTAATTGACAAATAAAACACTGACCATTTTGATTTTTTTAATCTCTTTTTACTACTGTACTATGCACATCTAACTATCTAAATCTTGAGAGTTTAAATGATGGCTAGATATAAATGAGTGCTTGGAATTGGTGAAGGCAGAGTATGTACATGAGGGTTCTAAAGCTCAACCGAGTTTTGTGAGAACTCCTGCTACAACGTATAACTTTTCCTTAATGTTTTGACGTATTCATCATCCTAAGCTTGATCATAATACAATACATTTACTGTTTCACAAAGACTTTGCTAAATACCATAAATGGTGATAGCACCTATAGTAATGAAAAAGTTTCAATTAACTTCTCAAAATCTTAAACCATGATTTTTTGCAACTTTTTAAAAAGAAAAAGGAAGGATGAAATAATTTGTCATGTATGTAACAGTAACGGTAGATCACAGCCCCCATCTCTATCATATAGAAGAAAATATGAATAAGGTAGAATGACTACCTGAGCCATGTCACCAAGTATAAGATCATCATCTCTCTCACGCTGCAAAGCAACATCAAAATTCGAAAATTCTTATTTCTATATGTGTGCACAACTGATTAAAAAACCGTACCAACCTCAGAAAGGGGAGTAATATCAAGATACCGCATAATTGTTTCTTACCAAGCATCGATTCTGACATATCGAGATCAACCCAATGATGTTCATTTTCAGATGGCGTTACGCCACCGAGTCCCGAACCACAACCTGCCAATCAAGAAAGTATATGACATATTCAATAATTGGGCAATGCCCTTGACGAATGACACTTACTTGGCAAAAGTTGTTGGAGACAGTGATTCACGAATCAAGGTTCATATATACCTGAATCCATCAACTAAGTCCATATTAAAGCTTGGAAGATTTCTAATTTGACATAGTACAACTCAGCAACATGGTAATATCCTATAATTATTTTTATCACTCCATACCTGCTCATGAAGTGAAAGGACCCGTTCATATACATTATAAACGATTCACAATAGTTGATTACATCGCGAGGTATTTGACCTCTATATGATACGTTTTACAAACATTGCATTCGTTTTTAAAAGACAAACTTTCTTTACATCAAAAATTGATGGCATGCATACCATTTCATATTACATCCAACTATAATTGACTTAATATTAATCTTGATGAACTCAACGACTCGAATGCAACGTCTTTCAAAGTATGTCTTGAATGACTCCAAGTAATATCCTTAAAATGAGCTAATGCACAGCGGAAGAATTCTTTAATACCTGAGAATAAACATGCTTTAAAGTGTCAACCAAAAAGTTGGTGAGTTCATTAGTTTATCATAATCCATCATTTCCGTAATAGTAATAGACCACAAGATTTCAGTTTCTATAAATATCCGTACACTCGCAAGTGTATAAAAGTATTCTATAAGTTGTAGGCACCCGGTAACAAGCTTTAACGTTCATGTTTTACCCTCTGAAGTACACCAGATCAGGTGTGTTTAAAATAACCTCGAAGTACTAAAGCATCCCATAGTCAGGATGGGGTTTGTCAGACCCAATAGATCTATCTTTAGGATTCGCGCCTACCGTACATAGACAAGTAGTTTAATGTTACCAAGCTAAGGGTATATTTCTGGTTTAAACCCACATAGAATTAGTTTTAGTACTTGTGCATATTTCGTAAAACATTTATAAATCAGCGTATGTATTCTCAGCCCAAAAATATATATAAAAAGGGAGCAAATGAAACTCACAATACTGTATTTCGTAGCAATTATGTATATGAAGGCACTGAACAAGTGCAGTGTTTGTCTCGGATTCACGAACCTATATTAAGTATATATATTTATATGTTGGTCAATATTTGTCTAACAATTTAGGTCAAGTCGTAGTGTATCACAATCCTAATGCTCGAGACCGACATGCAAAAGTCAACAAAAGTCAACTTGACCCAAAATGACTTCCAAAATCTATACATGTTTATTATATAACTTATATATAGTAGTTTTATATATTTAAATATATTTATCAGATCTTATTATACTAAATAATACAAGTCATTTATTAATAAATAAAAATTTATATTAAAATTCATATATGATAAAAATATACTTTTATATATCTCAAATAATAAAATTTATAAAATTCACTTAATATCATAAAAATATAGTGGTATGTATTATTAATGTAATTACATTACGTGTGGTAAAAATATCTTTTACGCATATTTATTTGATAAAATAATATTGATAATAATAATAATGATAAAAATAATAAAATGATAGTTTCAATAAAAATATTAATTTTAAGTAATAAAGATAATTTTAGTAATAACATCAACTGATAACAGTTATAATAATCGTTTTAATAATAATATTAAAATTAATGATAATTCAGTTGACCATATCTTTTAATTCGTTCATCGAAACCACACGATTTCTAAATGAAAAGTTATTAATTTTTTCTTCAGATTTTCAACGACATGCATATCATATAACTTATCTCAGTAGCATATGTATCAAATTCGTTATTTATCATAAACTATTTAACGACGAAACTAAGCATACAAACATGCATAATCATATATACTCGAGCACTAGTCAGGGATACACTATTAATATATAAAAGATAAGATATGAATGCTCACGTATCAATATTGTGATTCAATATTGTAGGAAAGTACGTAGACGCAACGAAAATGATAAACGTTAGGTTGACCTCACGAGCAATACCCTCGATCAATACCCATAACCTTCATAGCTATAACCCATAATTTCCTTAGCTCTATCCCATTTGAAAACTTATTTTGAAATCGTCTGAATATAACTCCGTCGTAGTATTTTATGTATACTAATAATATCTTGAAATAATACTAAGTAAATATATATTTATATATGTAATTCGATTGAGAGAGTTTAGAGAAATATATTTTCAAGTTTCTATGAAATAATGAAACCTATTGAATTCTATTTATAATAGATTTTTAAATTATTAAAGTGAATTATTAAAGTATGAATTATTAAAGTGAATTATTAAAGTATGAATTATTAAAGTGAATTATTAAAGTATGAATTATTAAAATGAATTATTAAAGTTAAAGTAAAGTAAAAGTAAAGTAAAGGTAAAGTTAAAGTATAGTAAAAGTATAAAACTATGTACGTATAATACGCGTATAAAAATATATATAATATTAATTTAAATCGTTATATATATATATATATATATATATATATATATTTAATAAAATAAAATATAAATATCGTTATTTTTATCATACTGGTTAAGTAATGAGTTGTCAAAAAAAATAGATTTCTTAAATCACAGTGGACCTCATAACATAGGCCCGTAATCATATCATAATGTATCTGATAATTCAATCATTTGATATTATCTCTTAATTCTGTCGATAAATATATCGAAACAAATATGTTTATGTAAAGTATCATATATCTAATACTTTGTTAATGTTTTCAGTTAATATTATATATTATATATACATATCTATATACACATAATTGTTCGTGAATCGTCGAACACGGTCAAAGGGTAATTGATTACATGAATGTAGTTCCAAACTTTTTGAGATTCAACATTACAAATTCTGCTTATCGTGTCAGAAACATATAAAGGTTAAGTTTAAATTTGGTCGGAAATTTCCGGGTCGTCACAGTACCTACCCGTTAAAGAAATTTCGTCCCGAAATTTGATCGAGGTCGTCATGGCTAACTATAAAAATGTTTTCATAACGAATATGAGTTGATAAATAGAGTTTTATCATCATTGAGTAATGATGTTTGCAGCGTGGTATACGAAATAGCTTATATTTTTGCAGGAAAATACTATTAAATACGATACAATTTTACACAAGATATTTATTTATTTAGAGAACGGATATACTTAAACCTTGCTACAACACTTATAGGCAGTGTACCTAATCGTACAGTAGTGTAGTTTTTAGTAAGTCCGGTTGGTTCCACAGGAAATCTTTTTAAACAAAGCTTAACGCTATATTAGTTTACTTTTATAGAAATGCAAATATATATATAAGTAATATTATTATTATAAAGGGGGGTTTTTACCGTTTAATGACCGGTTTGTCGATTTTAAAACTTTAGTCACAGTTAAAACCTAATGTAAAATATTAAATAAATAAAAGACTTAATTTAAAGCGTAAAATAAATAACGATAATGAAATTGCAATAAATAAAAGTGCGATAAAATAAAATTGCGATAATTAAAAAGTACGATAATTAAAAGTGCGATTAAATAACAATAAATAAAAGTGCGATAATTAGAAGTGCAATTAAATATAAAATAAAGGAAATTAAATATGAAATAAAAGAATTATGCTTATTTAAACTTCCGTAATCATGATGTTTGACGTGTTGATTTTAGTTTTATGCCCATGGGTTAATTGTCCTTTGTCCTGGATTATTTAATATGTCCGTCTGGTTTTTGTCCAATACAGTCCATCAGTCATAAATATAAAGTGCGAGTGTCCTCGTCAAATTATTCTTATACCCGAAGTTAAATATTCCAACTAATTGGGGACTTAAACTGTAACAAGATTTTAATACTTTGTTTAATAATTACACCAGGATGTCGACTGAGTGTAACCCAAGGTTTTAATATTTTGTTATCAATTATACCAAGTGTCCTTGTACATAATTTCACCCCTGTTTTAATTATTCTAGTGGCTATTAATCCATTCCCGTGTCCGGTTAAATGAACGATTATTCGTACATATAAATACCCCGCCCATCGTGTCCGATCGAGTGTATATGGTAATTTATAGGGACGCCCAATTGTAAATCTTTATATTAACATTAACAAACTATCATTTAGTTAAACAAATATAAAGCCCATTAATAGCCCATAGTCTAATTTCCACAAGTATCGTTCTTTTGTCCAAACCCCAATTATGGTACAAAGCCCAATTACCCAATTTTAGTAATTAGCCCAACATCATGATTACTTCGTTTTAAATAAGCATAATAATAACTTAGCTACGAGACATTAATGTAAAAAGGTTGAACATAACTTACAATGATTAAAAATAGCGTAGCGTTACACGGACAGAATTTCGACTTACACCCTTACAACATTCGCTAACATACCCTTATTATTAGAATTATAATTAAAATTAAAATATAAATTATAAATATATATATATATTTTACGTATGAATGAGGAGAAGAAGAAAAAGATGATTAAAAAATGCTCAGAATTCGGTTGGCTTTATAGGGAGTTTCAAAACTTGGGGCTCCGCGACTCGCGGCAATTTTGGCCTTCAAACTCCGCGAGTCGCGGAGATTGAAATTACAGCTCAGACCAGTTTGGAGTCTTTCTTGCCGACGGTTTTTATTATTTATTATAATATATAAATAATTATAAGAATTATTTAAATATTATATTATATTTATGTGCATAGTTGACTTGTAATTTTTAGTCCGTTGCGTCGAGCGTTGAGAGTTGACTCTGGTCCCGGTTCCGGATTTTCGAACGTCCTTGCGTACAATTTAATATCTTGTACTTTGCGTTTTGAATCTTGTACTCTTGTAATTTCGAGACGTTTCTTATCAATAATTGGAACCTCTTTGATTGTATTTTGTACTTTTGAGCTTTTTGGTCGTTTGCGTCTTTAATTCGTCGAATCTGTCTTTTGTCTTCACCTTTTATTATTTAAACGAATATCACTTGTAAATAGAACAATTGCAACTAAAAGCTTGTCTTTCTTGAGGAATAATGCTATGAAATATATGTTCGTTTTTAGCATTATCAAATATTCCCACACTTGAGCGTTGCTTGTCCTCAAGCAATATCGTCTTGAAATACCAGAATCACTTCTTATTCTTCACACTTTGTACATCAGTGATTTCTTTACGGCGGTATAAACAATGGTAGTAACGATATGGTTTACAGTCCCACATGACTATAAAAATTTAGATCCATTGAGGAAACTGGATCTTTATGAAAACATTTGATCTTTTGAAAATTAAATCTATTTTTTACCCTAGATAAGTTTTCCGGAATAACCCTTTACCGGTGTTTGCAAAATATTTTTGTGGGTTTGGTGGGTTTCAGATTTGAAAATTTTAGCTCAAAACTTATGGTTTTGTGTTACCCACTTGCTAACCTTGTATTTGGAAAGCAACACGTCCAGTTTACTTGTCCCGTATATTACCTTTCGGTAAACTACCGTCCGGTTGTAAAGGAAAGCGTTGAACAAGCAACTGTTAAGGCAATGTCTAATGACATGTATTTGATTATGGTCTATAACGTGTCGGACGCAATTACTATCCTTGGTAAGAGCAATAGTAAAGCTCACCCTTACAATTTTTCGGTCTGGCACAAGGTCTTGTCTTTGACCATGCTATGCAACCACCGTTCTTACGGTTGACACCCGATTTGGTTCAGGTGACCTAATGAATTCCAGGTGAATTCCTAGGATTTTACGTTTAATGGTAATGAACGCTTTGAAAATAGGGTTTTCAGAAAACAAATCGGTTTGTAATTTTGATCAAAATATTTTCTCGTTCAAGCTCGAGTTTAGATATCATTGAATTCCATGAGTTTGTAATTCTCAATCTTTAAAGTCAATCTCAAGGATTGAGTGATATCAGTCTTAAAAGCTGATTTTTAATCTTTAATTGGAGATTATCCTTTCTGGGGGTCTGATTCATTAGTCTTATCAAGCTAATTTGCACGGCGTCCTCCCCATTTTACGAGACAGATCCTCTCATGGTTAGGATAAGTCTGACCACTTGGCGACCCTGTTTGATGCTGAGGTCCGTGGATTTCCTGCTGATTTTAGTGATGACTTTTCTAGATTTTTCGTCAACCTACAGCTGGTCTGGACGACAACTTCTTGACCTAAATCAAGAAGCGCGTGTCTTTTTCGGAAGACTTTACTTCCTTTTAATGATGGAATTGATTCATCGTGTAGATCCATCTTTTCTTTTCTTTCATCGGGTAAAACAGTTTAGTTTAGTCCAAAGCAAAAGTATTTTCAGTTATTTGTTACAGATATATGTGACATATGTTTAAGATAACTTGGTAAATTTTCCCACACTTGGCTTTTATTTTCCTTTTTATCGTCCTCTATTCCATTTTAAATGAATTTTAACATTTTGGTTTGTTTCTCAATTTATGTCCTTTCCGAGGTAACAATAATTTCGGTGTTAAAACCTAGTTTTATCGTTCATAAATATGTATAAACATGATTTTGAGTTCATTTAATTGAAAATTTTGAAAAATTTTACTAGAATTGGGTAGTCAGTATATAAGACTAGGGCTGTTCTTTATTATCAGAGAGCACTAGATTCTAATACAACTACTGCTTTACTAGTATTTTTAATGGTAACCAAGTGTATAAAGTAAAAAATTTTAAAATCCGAAAGAATTTAACCCCTTCCCACACTTAAGATCTTGCAATGCCCTCATTTGCAAGAAATCAGTAATAATTTAAATTATTGAGGGTGATTTGTGTGAAAATGATTAAATTTTTACCAAAGTTTCCAAATATATTGGCGTTTGTTTGCTGAATGATAAATGGTGCACATCATTTGTTCATTCCATCTTGTTGTTATTTCACATATATTTTGCATCTTGTCGTCAAAATTAGTTGCTTTTGCTGAACTTAATGCCAGTCTTTAAAAATGCGTTGTTTTATCCTGTTGTGTACATAAGATAAACTGCAAACATATATACATATTTTTGAAGTTTGGTATATTACCCCACATTCAAAAATTATTAAAATCTAAGAATAAAAGTTAGACAATTATAAAAACTATTACAATATTAACAAAAGTATTAAACGTATCAATCATTACAAATTACAAAATAAATAAAACTAAGTATACTAGGGATGATACTGGTACCAATAGGGGTTCCAGGCATAACCATAGGTGCTATAGAATGCTTCGGCAGGGTTATACGTAGGATACGGTGGTTGCATCTCTATAGACCAGGGAGGGAAGATGGGTTTCGGTGTAGGAATATAGTTTCTACCTATATGTTGGCAATGAGCTATGATTTGGTTCTGATGAACTTGCCAATCTTCAAATGCTCTCTGTCTAGCATTTTCGTACTCCTGTGAAGCTATAAACCTTTGCATTTCTTGCATCTCATTTCCCCCTTCTACATTACCTTGCTGTTGGTTTCTCTCAACCTGTGGATGTCTACCATGGTATGATACTGCGGCGTTATTTCGCCTCTTCAAAACTTTCGCACCATGGTATACATTTAAACCTATAGTATCGCGGGGTTCTGGTTCTTCTACTAATAATCCCCCCCGACTTATATCCATGCCGAGATATTCACCAATCAAAGTAATAAAAATACCACCTCCTATTATGCTATGCGGTCTCATCCCCCGAACCATAGCTGATAAATAATAACCCACACAATACGGTATACTTACAGCGCTTTGTGGGTCTCGAATACACATATGGTAAAACAAATCCTGTTCATTTACCTTTTCCTTGTTCTTACCCCTTTGTGTAATCGAATTAGCTAAAAACCTATGAATCACTCTTAATTCGGCTCTATCTATATCCAAATAAGAGTAATTTCTCCCTTTGAAACGGTGATGGCTTGTCATTTGACTCCACACACCGTGTGTATCAAAATTTTCATCTATCTTTCTACCGTTTAGTATCAACCCTCTACAATCGGCAGATGCTAACTCCTCAGGCGTATATATACGTAAAGCCTGAGCCATGTCCAGTAAAGACATGTGGCGCATCGAACCGCCTAACAAAAATCTAATAAAAGAACGATCGGTTAAACTAGCTACCCGATCATTCAACTCTATACTACACAACAATTCTTCACACCATACTTTATATACAGGTCTACGCATGGTGAATAAACGTACCCAGTCATTAAAAGTAGAATTACCATACCTCTGTACAAGTAATTCCCTAATTGGCCCGGCCAATTCTACAGCTTCTAAGGGTCCCCATTCTATGACCCTCGGTACCTCAACAACCTTAGAATGAAGAGTATGCAAACCCCTTTGATATTTTGGATAATCTATCCAAAGTCTGTCAAATCTCAGGTTCGGGTGCAACTCTTCCAAGTGCATATCAGAAAAGGTCATGACTGGATGAGGTATATCCTGCTTGTAGTAGTTATCCACTTCCTGTTGTTCCGCATTCTCAGCAGGAGCATTGCGAGCTTGGGATGAAGATTCACCCCTTTCAGTCTGCAAAACACATCAAACACAATTTTTGTGCATCCAAATATGCATTAGTGTCAGCAAAATCATCAATCAAAATAATTACAATGACATAATCAATTTATATCAAACTTAAGCTTATTTTCATATTTTCATCAAATCTACACTTTTTCAAATAAGCATATACGAAAATGTTATCCAAGTTCATAAGCATTCAACTCAAATAACATGTCAAAATAAAAATTACTAGCAATTAAACAAGGTTCAAATGGCATTATCTTTCAAAAATCAAGTTCATGAATTTTAGACTTGAAAAAATCCACTTTAATTCTCAAAATCATGTTTAGGCTCAA
Source organism: Rutidosis leptorrhynchoides (assembly GCF_046630445.1). Lineage (NCBI taxonomy): Eukaryota > Viridiplantae > Streptophyta > Magnoliopsida > Asterales > Asteraceae > Rutidosis > Rutidosis leptorrhynchoides. Next base: position 36,394,849 of record NC_092341.1, on the reverse strand, counting down.
AGTTTGGATCATTTAACTACCTAGACATGTTACACTACTTAATTTAGCAACAATTCATGACAAAAATCGGCCATAACCTGTTTATATCAAAAAGCCCCAAATTTGCTCAAGAACACAAACCCTAGATTACTCAAAATTTGAAGTTTAAGGCTTCTAATCATGTTAAATAGCATCAATCTAGGTTATACAAGCATAATACATAAACAATTTAAGCCTAATTACACTAAAAAGCATCAAAATCAAATTTGGAAAAAAATAGCTCAAGAACACTAATTTCGAATTAAATGGTGTTTAGGTGTAGAAATTTACCGTTTTTCTTGAGTAATTCCTAGATAGCATCCTTCTCAACATGATTTTAGTAAAAGATTTGGTGATTAACGGTTAAAAATTGTGATTTTGGGGGTGTTTTTGGGTGTTTTTTTCGGAGTATGTCGCAGTGTTTTCGGTTTTGGGGGTGTGGACTGATCAGTTTGCAGCTCTTTAATTTTTTTCTGATTTCCGGTCCTCCCGCGACTCGCGGCATTTTAGCCTTCAAACTCCGCGAGTCGCGGAGTTTGGTATATTTTTTTTTTTTATAATCTTTAACTTATAAAACAATTAAGTAAATAATTTTTAAAATTTTGTTTTCCTTATTATTGAGGACGAGGTCGTTTCGGATCGATGTCCTAGTCTGTCCCTCGACAAAATTTTAAAATTTGTCTTTTTGTAGCGATTGTTTTAAAAGCTAAGATTTTTGGTTTTTTTAATGTTTTTGGCATACTTTAATTCAATAAGATTAAAAATAATGATAATAAAAGTTCTCGTCCCTCCCTCGGGTAAAGCAATTTCGGTTCAAAGACCTAGTCTTCAACTTACGACGAATTTTAAAAATCATATTTTTAACTTAATGAGATAAAGTAAATTTTTTTGTTTTTAAATTCACACAACTTAAATATAAACTTCAAAATTAATATTAAAAATTCACACCAAACTTAAAATTTGAAATGCATAAAATTAAAAATTCATATTTTAAAAATTAAAAATTCACACCAAACTTATATTAATTTTTCAAATATTTACAATTTTAAATATATTGTTTTTACAAAGTTTACAATATTAATTTAAGATTTAAATATTAATTTTAAAAACATGGTAAAAATAAAATTAAAAATCTTTTTGGCTTTTTATCCCACTTTAATCAATCAAATATTATCAAAAATATGCGCCCCTCTTTTTGGTAAAGTAATTTCGGTTTCAAAACCTAATTTAACTCATGACGAATTTTTGAAATATTTTGGGTTGATTGATTAAAGATATTTATACCTTAAGAATAAACGTTAAATTTCGCAGTGATGTAATAAATTTTTGAATGATATCAATAATTTCGGTCGCCAAACCTAATTTTATTTAATACCAATTTAATACTTTTTAGCGAACAAATTAGCGTTTATTATCAAAAGGTTAAAAATAAAAATAAAAATAAAAACTGTACAGACTTACCTGTGAAATAGATTTCTTAGTTATATGATCTATCCAATTCATAAGATAGTCGGTTTAATTGGTTTTCCATGGCTACATAGGCGTAACCTCGAGCATTCAGTGTCTTTTCTTCTAAACATATGAAAGGTCCGTCTCTGCATAAAGTAACAAATTCGGTATTTGAATAGGTTTGATTATTTGAACATTTACCTCCATGTGACCATTTTCCGCATTTGTGACATCTTTCTAGGTGTCGTGCTCTTCTTTTGGCTGCGGATTTTGATTTTCCTTTACCAAATTGTAACTTATTATCTTCGCATCTGGATTCTTTTCTAACTCCGTCCATTCTTTCTCTGATTACTGATACTAATTCACTCGGGAGTATGTCATTATTATGTTTAGAGATCAAAGCGTGTAGCATTAGACCATGGTTTATGTAGTGACCCGAACTTTTCCATGTTTATATATATTAATTGAGATTGATATTTACATGATTAAATGTTTCCAACATGTTAAGCAATCAAACTTGTTAAGACTTGATTAATTGAAATAGGTTTCATATAGACAATTGACCACCCAAGTTGACCGGTGATTCACGAACGTTAAAACTTGTAAAAAAAAACTATATGATGACATATATATGGTTATATGTATAGTTAACATGATATTATGATAAGTAAACATATCATTAATTATATTAACAATGAACTACATATGTAAAAACAAGACTACTAACTTAATGATTTTGAAACGAGACATATATGTAACGTTTATCGTTGTAACGACATTTAATGTATATATATCATATTAAGAGATATTCGTACATCATAATATCATGATAATATAATAATTTAAAATCTCTTTTGATATTATAAACATTGGGTTAACAACATTTAACAAGATCGTTAACCTAAAGGTTTCAAAACCACACTTACATGTAACGACTAACGATGACTTAACGACTCAGTTAAAATGTATATACATGTAGTGTTTTAATATGTATTTATACACTTTTGAAAGACTTCAATACACTTATCAAAATACTTCTACTTAACAAAAATGCTTACAATTACATTCTCGTTCAGTTTCATCAACAATTCTACTCGTATGCACCCGTATTCGTACTCGTACAATACACAGCTTTTAGATGTATGTACTATTGGTATATACACTCCAATGATCAGCTCTTAGCAGCCCATGTGAGTCACCTAACACATGTGGGAACCATCATTTGGCAACTAGCATGAAATATCTCATAAGATTACAAAAATATGAGTAATCATTCATGACTTATTTACATGAAAACAAAATTACATATCCTTTATATCTAATCCATACACCAACGACCAAAAACACCTACAAACACTTTCATTCTTCAATTTTCTTCATCTAATTGAACTCTCTCAAGTTCTATCTTCAAGTTCTAAGTGTTCTTCATAAGTTCCAAAAGTTCTAGTTTCATAAAATCAAGAATACTTTCAAGTTTGCTAGCTCACTCCCAATCTTGTAAGGTGATCATCCAACCTCAAGAAATCTTTGTTTCTTACAGTAGGTTATCATTCTAATACAAGGTAATAATCATATTCAAACTTTGGTTCAATTTCTATAACTATAACAATCTTATTTCAAGTGATGATCTTACTTGAACTTGTTTTCGTGTCATGATTTTGCTTCAAGAACTTTGAGCCATCCAAGGATCCATTGAAGCTAGATCCATTTTTCTCTTTTCCAGTAGGTTCATCCAAGGAACTTAAGGTAGTAATGATGTTCATAACATCATTCGATTCATACATATAAAGCTATCTTATTCGAAGGTTTAAACTTGTAATCACTAGAACATAGTTTAGTTAATTCTAAACTTGTTCGCAAACAAAAGTTAATCCTTCTAACTTGACTTTTAAAATCAACTAAACACATGTTCTATATCTATATGATATGCTAACTTAATGATTTAAAACCTGGAAACACGAAAAACACCGTAAAACCGGATTTACGCCGTCGTAGTAACACCGCGGGCTGTTTTGGGTTAGTTAATTAAAAACTATGATAAACTTTGATTTAAAAGTTGTTATTCTGAGAAAATGATTTTTATTATGAACATGAAACTATATCCAAAAATTATGGTTAAACTCAAAGTGGAAGCATGTTTTCTAAAATGGTCATCTAGACGTCGTTCTTTCGACTGAAATGACTACCTTTACAAAAACGACTTGTAACTTATTTTTCCGACTAGAAACCTATACTTTTTTTGTTTAGATTCATAAAATAGAGTTCAATATGAAACCATAGCAATTTGATTCACTCAAAACGGATTTAAAATGAAGAAGTTATGGGTAAAACAAGATTGGATAATTTTTCTCATTTTAGCTACGTGAAAATTGGTAACAAATCTATTCCAACCATAACTTAATCAACTTGTATTATATATTATGTAATCTTGAGATACCATAGACACGTATACAATGTTTCGACCTATCATGTCGACACATCTATATATATTTCGGAACAACCATAGACACTCTATATGTGAATGTTGGAGTTAGCTATACAGGGTTGAGGTTGATTCCAAAATATATATAGTTTGAGTTGTGATCAATACTGAGATACGTATACACTGGGTCGTGGATTGATTCAAGATAATATTTATCGATTTATTTCTGTACATCTAACTGTGGACAACTAGTTGTAGGTTACTAACGAGGACAGCTGACTTAATAAACTTAAAACATCAAAATATATTAAAAGTGTTGTAAATATATTTTGAACATACTTTGATATATATGTATATATTGTTATAGGTTCGTGAATCAACCAGTGGCCAAGTCTTACTTCCCGACGAAGTAAAAAAATCTGTGAAAGTGAGTTATAGTCCCACTTTTAAAATCTAATATTTTTGGGATGAGAATACATGCAGGTTTTATAAATGATTTACAAAATAGACACAAGTACGTGAAACTACATTCTATGGTTGAATTATCGAAATTGAATATGCCCCTTTTTATTAAGTCTGGTAATCTAAGAATTAGGGAACAGACACCCTAATTGACGCGAATCCTAAAGATAGATCTATTGGGCCTAACAAACCCCATCCAAAGTACCGGATGCTTTAGTACTTCGAAATTTATATCATATCCGAAGGGTGTCCCGGAATGATGGGGATATTCTTATATATGCATCTTGTTATTGTCGGTTACCAGGTGTTCACCATATGAATGATTTTTATCTCTATGTATGGGATGTGTATTGAAATATGAAATCTTGTGGTCTATTGTTACGATTTGATATATATAGGTTAAACCTATAACTCACCAACATTTTTGTTGACGTTTTAAGCATGTTTATTCTCAGGTGATTATTAAGAGCTTCCGCTGTCGCATACTTAAATAAGGACAAGATTTGGAGTCCATGCTTGTATGATATTGTGTAAAAACTGCATTCAAGGAACTTATTTTGTTGTAACATATTTGTATTGTAAACCATTATGTAATGGTCGTGTGTAAACAGGATATTTTAGATTATCATTATTTGATAATCTACGTAAAGCTTTTTAAACCTTTATTGATGAAATAAAGGTTATGGTTTGTTTAAAAATGAATGCAGTCTTTGAAAAACGTCTCATATAGAGGTCAAAACCTCGCAACGAAATCAATTAATATGGAACGTTTTTAATCAATAAGAACGGGACATTTCAGTTGGTATCCGAGCGTTGGTCTTAGAGAACCAGAAAATTTGCATTAGTGTGTCTTATCGAGTTTGTTAGGATGCATTAGTGAGTCTGGACTTCGACCGTGTTTTCTTTAAAAATGATTGCTTAACATTTTTGTTGGAAACTATATATTTTTAACATATGAATATTATGTGATATATTAATCTCTTAACGTGTTTGATATTATGTGATAGATGTCTACCTCTAGAACAAGTCCCATTGACTCACCTAATAATAATGAAGAGTCAAATGTAAATTGGAATGATTTGTGGACTGATTCACAAGTTCCCGAAGAGGAACCGGAAGAAGAGTCAGAACCGGAAAAAGAATCGGAACCAGAAGAAGAATCGGAACCGGATGAAGAAATAGAACCGGTGGGGGAAATAATAAAACGGTTAAGTAAAAGAAAATCCTCAACCAACCGACCAAAGTTAATTATGGTCAATGGTGTTTCCGCCAAGGAAGCAAAATATTGGGAGGATTACCAATTCTCCGATGAATCGGATTCCGACGAGAATTCCGATGATGTTATAGAAATTACCCCAACTGAATTTAAAAAGGCAAAAGAAAATAATAAAGGAAAGGGCATAAAAATAGAGAAATCTAATTCCAACCCCGATGAACTTTATATGTATCGTCAACCCCCGAAGTCCTTAAGTTGTAACAATGACCCGGGAACCTCTAAACCACCAGGTTTTTCTAAACCAATGTGGACAACGACGGCTCGTATTAGGGGAACATCATATATCCCTAGAAACTTGGCAAAACGAACTAAAACCGAAGAAGAAGAAACGAGCGAGTCGGAATAAGATAGTTGTATTCGTGTGGTGTAATATATGGAATATAGTGTTCTTATGCTTTATGATATATGTAAAAATTGCTTGTATTAATAAGTATTTTTTTTATGAATCTAACTCTTGTCTATTTTACAGTTTAAAAACACAAAATGGATAGACAACCCAATATTTTAAGAGACCTACCCGGAGACATGATTGATGAAATCTTGTCTAGAGTCGGCCAGAATTCTTCGGCACAACTATTTAAGGCGAGATCAGTTTGTAAGACATTCGAAGAACGTTCCAAGAATGTCTTGGTTTATAAGAGACTTTCGTTTGAAAGATGGGGGATATCACATTGGGAAACCCATAAGTTACGATGTGTTTACTTTGACGCATATATTGCGGGGAACCCAAATGCTATTTTACGCAACGGGTTAAGAAATTATTTTGACTCAATATATCCGAATATTGGACTTCGTGATTTAGAAAAAGCGGCTAACATGCAACATAAAGAAGCATGTTATGCTTACGGATTAGTAATGTTCGCTTCTCACCAAAGTGAGAACAAGAACATCGGGCTACAACTATTAAACAAAACGTTTCCACAAGTGACGGAGTCGGTAATTGGGGTAAGAAATGAGGTTTTTAGATTATTACGGGACTGTTGGACATTACGTAACCCTCGTCCCTTTGATGACGTTACAACACGCTGTCTTATCAACGGCCATAACGGTTATGTTGCACAAGACCAAGGATGGGAAGTAGTCCTAGTAAAACCAGAATGCATGACTTGTTTCTGGACGTATGAATTACGTGTCTTTATTGCCTTTGCTGAACGACTTGTGTACTAGCTAGAATTGTCTTCACAACTATCTTGTATCAAAGTTATTGTGTGCTATATTTCATGCTTTATGTAAAATAAGCGGTATTGTAAGTTTGTAAAATATTGTATAAAAGTTTGAACGCGAAATATTATTATAATCAGTTTTTCATATAGAATTGTAGTAGTTGAATTGTATATTAGCTGCTAAGTATGAACTTAACGGGTAGGTACTACCCGAATTTAAACTTATAAAACGCTAATATGAAGAAAAAGCTTTTATAAATGAGTTCATATTATGCTACGAAATACTATTAACTACTCTTAATATTCTGTATGATTAACTTGTTCCATTTAACTATTTTGATGGAAATGGCACCGACTACTCGACACACCGTGAATATGAATGAAGAGGAATTCCGTACTTTTCTAGCTTCAAACATAGCCGCAGTACAGGCTGCGCTACATACCAACAATAACCTTGGATCTAGCAGTACAGGAAATCGTGTAGGATGCACCTACAAAGAATTCACTGCCTGCAAACCTTTGGAATTTGATGGAACCGAAGGACCGATCGGATTGAAACGGTGGACCGAGAAGGTTGAATCGGTGTTTGCCATAAGTAAGTGTACTGAAGAGGACAAAGTGAAGTACGCTACGCATACCTTCACAGGTTCTGCGTTAACATGGTGGAATACCTATCTAGAGCAAGTGGGACAAGATGATGCGTACGCACTACCGTGGTCAGCATTCAAGCACTTGATGAACGAGAAGTACCGTCCCAGAACCGAGGTCAATAAGCTCAAGACAGAACTTAGAGGGTTACGAACCCAAGGATTTGATATTACCACGTACGAAAGACGATTCACAGAATTGTGCCTATTGTGTCCGGGAGCATTCGAAGATGAGGAAGAGAAGATCGACGCGTTTGTGAAAGGATTACCGGAAAGAATCCAAGAAGATATAAGTTCACACGAGCCCGCCTCCATACAACAGGCATGTAGAATGGCTCACAAACTAGTGAACCAGATTGAAGAAAGAATTAAAGAACAGACTGCTGAAGAGGCCAATGTGAAGCAAGTCAAAAGAAAGTGGGAGGAAAACGGTGATAAGAATCACCAATACAACAACAACAGCAATTACAACAATAATCGCAACAATTATCCCAACAATCGCAACATCAATCGCAACTACAACAAACGGCCCAACAACAACAACAACAACAACAACAACTACAACAATCATCCCAACAACAATAATAACCGCAACAACAACAACAACAATCAGAAGCAGCTATGCCAAAGGTGTGAAAAGAATCACTCGGGGTTCTGCACCAAATTTTGCAACAAGTGTAAAAGAAATGGTCATAGCGCGGCGAAGTGTGAGGTCTACGGACCAGGGGTTAATAGAACGAAAGGAACAAATGGTGTCGGAACGAGTAATGGCGGAGCAAGTAGTGTCGGAGCAAGTTATGCCAATGTAGTTTGTTATAAATGTGGAAAACCGGGCCACATTATTAGAAATTGCCCGAACCAGGAGAACACGAATGGACAAGGCCGTGGAAGAGTTTTCAATATTAATGCGGCAGAGGCACAGGAAGACCCGGAGCTTGTTACGGGTACGTTTCTTATTGACAATAAATCTGCTTACGTTTTATTTGATTCGGGTGCGGATAGAAGCTATATGAGTAGAGATTTTTGTGCTAAATTAAGTTGTCCATTGACGCCTTTGGATAGTAAATTTTTACTCGAATTAGCAAATGGTAAATTAATTTCAGCAGATAATATATGTCGGAATCGAGAAATTAAACTGGTTAGCGAAACATTTAAGATTGATTTGATACCAGTAGAGTTAGGGAGTTTTGATGTGATAATCGGTATGGACTGGTTGAAAGAAGTGAAAGCGGAGATCGTTTGTTACAAAAATGCAATTCGCATTATACGAGAAAAAGGAAAACCCTTAATGGTGTACGGAGAAAAGGGCAACACGAAGCTACATCTTATTAGTAATTTGAAGGCACAAAAACTAATAAGAAAAGGTTGCTATGCTGTTCTAGCACACGTCGAGAAAGTACAAACTGAAGAAAAGAGCATCAATGATGTTCCCATTGCAAAAGAATTTCCCGATGTATTTCCGAAAGAATTACCGGGATTACCCCCACATCGATCCGTTGAATTTCAAATAGATCTTGTACCAGGAGCTGCACCAATAGCTCGTGCTCCTTACAGACTCGCACCCAGCGAGATGAAAGAACTGCAAAGCCAATTACAAGAACTTTTAGAGCGTGGTTTCATTCGACCAAGCACATCACCGTGGGGAGCTCCTGTTTTGTTTGTCAAGAAGAAAGATGGTACATTCAGGTTGTGTATCGACTACCGAGAGTTGAACAAACTTACCATCAAGAACCGCTACCCATTACCGAGAATCGACGACTTATTTGATCAACTACAAGGCTCGTCTGTTTATTCAAAGATTGACTTACGTTCCGGGTATCATCAAATGCGGGTGAAAGAAGATGATATTCCAAAGACTGCTTTCAGAACACGTTACGGTCATTACGAGTTTATGGTCATGCCGTTTGGTTTAACTAATGCACCAGCTGTGTTCATGGACCTTATGAACCGAGTGTGTGGACCATACCTTGACAAGTTTGTCATTGTTTTCATTGATGACATACTTATTTACTCAAGGAATGACCAAGAACACGGTGAACATTTGAGAAAGGTGTTAGAAGTATTGAGGAAGGAAGAATTGTACGCTAAGTTTTCAAAGTGTGCATTTTGGTTGGAAGAAGTTCAATTCCTCGGTCACATAGTGAACAAAGAAGGTATTAAGGTGGATCCGGCAAAGATAGAAACTGTTGAAAAGTGGGAAACCCCGAAAACTCCGAAACACATACGCCAGTTTTTAGGACTAGCTGGTTACTACAGAAGGTTCATCCAAGACTTTTCCAGAATAGCAAAACCCTTGACTGCATTAACGCATAAAGGGAAGAAATTTGAATGGAATGATGAACAAGAGAAAGCGTTTCAGTTATTGAAGAAAAAGCTAACTACGGCACCTATATTGTCATTGCCTGAAGGGAATGATGATTTTGTGATTTATTGTGACGCATCAAAGCAAGGTCTCGGTTGTGTATTAATGCAACGAACGAAGGTGATTGCTTATGCGTCTAGACAATTGAAGATTCACGAACAAAATTATACGACGCATGATTTGGAATTAGGCGCGGTTGTTTTTGCATTAAAGACTTGGAGGCACTACTTATATGGGGTCAAAAGTATTATATATACCGACCACAAAAGTCTTCAACACATATTTAATCAGAAACAACTGAATATGAGGCAGCGTAGGTGGATTGAATTATTGAATGATTACGATTTTGAGATTCGTTACCACCCGGGGAAGGCAAATGTGGTAGCCGATGCCTTGAGCAGGAAGGACAGAGAACCCATTCGAGTAAAATCTATGAATATAATGATTCATAATAACATTACTACTCAAATAAAGGAGGCGCAACAAGGAGTTTTAAAAGAGGGAAATTTAAAGGATGAAATACCCAAAGGATCGGAGAAGCATCTTAATATTCGGGAAGACGGAACCCGGTATAGGGCTGAAAGGATTTGGGTACCAAAATTTGGAGATATGAGAGAAATGGTACTTAGAGAAGCTCATAAAACCAGATACTCAATACATCCTGGAACGGGGAAGATGTACAAGGATCTCAAGAAACATTTTTGGTGGCCGGGTATGAAAACCGATGTTGCTAAATACGTAGGAGAATGTTTGACGTGTTCTAAGGTCAAAGCTGAGCATCAGAAACCATCAGGTCTACTTCAACAACCCGAAATCCCGGAATGGAAATGGGAAAACATTACCATGGATTTCATCACTAAATTGCCAAGGACTGCAAGTGGTTTTGATACTATTTGGGTAATAGTTGATCGTCTCACCAAATCAGCACACTTCCTACCAATAAGAGAAGATGACAAGATGGAGAAGTTAGCACGACTGTATTTGAAGGAAGTCATCTCCAGACATGGAATACCAATCTCTATTATCTCTGATAGGGATGGCAGATTTATTTCAAGATTCTGGCAGACATTACAGCAAGCATTAGGAACTCGTCTAGACATGAGTACTGCCTATCATCCACAAACTGATGGGCAGAGCGAAAGGACGATACAAACGCTTGAAGACATGCTACGAGCATGTGTTATTGATTTCGGAAACAGTTGGGATAGACATCTACCGTTAGCAGAATTTTCCTACAACAACAGCTACCATTCAAGCATTGAGATGGCGCCGTTTGAAGCACTTTATGGTAGAAAGTGCAGGTCTCCGATTTGTTGGAGTGAAGTGGGGGATAGACAGATTACGGGTCCGGAGATTATACAAGAAACTACCGAGAAGATCATCCAAATTCAACAACGGTTGAAAACCGCCCAAAGTCGACAAAAGAGCTACGCTGACATTAAAAGAAAAGATATAGAATTTGAAATTGGAGAGATGGTCATGCTTAAAGTTGCACCTTGGAAAGGCGTTGTTCGATTTGGTAAACGAGGGAAATTAAATCCAAGGTATATTGGACCATTCAAGATTATTGATCGTGTCGGACCAGTAGCTTACCGACTAGAGTTACCTCAACAACTCGCAGCTGTACATAACACTTTCCACGTCTCGAATTTAAAGAAATGTTTTGCTAAAGAAGATCTCACTATTCCGTTAGATAAAATCCAAATCAACGAAAAACTTCAATTCATCGAAGAACCCGTCGAAATAATGGATCGTGAGGTTAAAAGACTTAAGCAAAACAAGATACCAATTGTTAAGGTTCGATGGAATGCTCGTAGAGGACCCGAGTTCACCTGGGAGCATGAAGATCAGATGAAGAAGAAATACCCGCATCTATTTCCAGAAGATTCGTCAACACCTTCAACAGCTTAAAATTTCGGGACGAAATTTATTTAACGGGTAGGTACTGTAGTGACCCGAACTTTTCCATGTTTATATATATTAATTGAGATTGATATTTACATGATTAAATGTTTCCAACATGTTAAGCAATCAAACTTGTTAAGACTTGATTAATTGAAATAGGTTTCATATAGACAATTGACCACCCAAGTTGACCGGTGATTCACGAACGTTAAAACTTGTAAAAAAAAACTATATGATGACATATATATGGTTATATGTATAGTTAACATGATATTATGATAAGTAAACATATCATTAATTATATTAACAATGAACTACATATGTAAAAACAAGACTACTAACTTAATGATTTTGAAACGAGACATATATGTAACGTTTATCGTTGTAACGACATTTAATGTATATATATCATATTAAGAGATATTCGTACATCATAATATCATGATAATATAATAATTTAAAATCTCTTTTGATATTATAAACATTGGGTTAACAACATTTAACAAGATCGTTAACCTAAAGGTTTCAAAACCACACTTACATGTAACGACTAACGATGACTTAACGACTCAGTTAAAATGTATATACATGTAGTGTTTTAATATGTATTTATACACTTTTGAAAGACTTCAATACACTTATCAAAATACTTCTACTTAACAAAAATGCTTACAATTACATTCTCGTTCAGTTTCATCAACAATTCTACTCGTATGCACCCGTATTCGTACTCGTACAATACACAGCTTTTAGATGTATGTACTATTGGTATATACACTCCAATGATCAGCTCTTAGCAGCCCATGTGAGTCACCTAACACATGTGGGAACCATCATTTGGCAACTAGCATGAAATATCTCATAAGATTACAAAAATATGAGTAATCATTCATGACTTATTTACATGAAAACAAAATTACATATCCTTTATATCTAATCCATACACCAACGACCAAAAACACCTACAAACACTTTCATTCTTCAATTTTCTTCATCTAATTGAACTCTCTCAAGTTCTATCTTCAAGTTCTAAGTGTTCTTCATAAGTTCCAAAAGTTCTAGTTTCATAAAATCAAGAATACTTTCAAGTTTGCTAGCTCACTCCCAATCTTGTAAGGTGATCATCCAACCTCAAGAAATCTTTGTTTCTTACAGTAGGTTATCATTCTAATACAAGGTAATAATCATATTCAAACTTTGGTTCAATTTCTATAACTATAACAATCTTATTTCAAGTGATGATCTTACTTGAACTTGTTTTCGTGTCATGATTTTGCTTCAAGAACTTTGAGCCATCCAAGGATCCATTGAAGCTAGATCCATTTTTCTCTTTTCCAGTAGGTTCATCCAAGGAACTTAAGGTAGTAATGATGTTCATAACATCATTCGATTCATACATATAAAGCTATCTTATTCGAAGGTTTAAACTTGTAATCACTAGAACATAGTTTAGTTAATTCTAAACTTGTTCGCAAACAAAAGTTAATCCTTCTAACTTGACTTTTAAAATCAACTAAACACATGTTCTATATCTATATGATATGCTAACTTAATGATTTAAAACCTGGAAACACGAAAAACACCGTAAAACCGGATTTACGCCGTCGTAGTAACACCGCGGGCTGTTTTGGGTTAGTTAATTAAAAACTATGATAAACTTTGATTTAAAAGTTGTTATTCTGAGAAAATGATTTTTATTATGAACATGAAACTATATCCAAAAATTATGGTTAAACTCAAAGTGGAAGCATGTTTTCTAAAATGGTCATCTAGACGTCGTTCTTTCGACTGAAATGACTACCTTTACAAAAACGACTTGTAACTTATTTTTCCGACTAGAAACCTATACTTTTTTTGTTTAGATTCATAAAATAGAGTTCAATATGAAACCATAGCAATTTGATTCACTCAAAACGGATTTAAAATGAAGAAGTTATGGGTAAAACAAGATTGGATAATTTTTCTCATTTTAGCTACGTGAAAATTGGTAACAAATCTATTCCAACCATAACTTAATCAACTTGTATTATATATTATGTAATCTTGAGATACCATAGACACGTATACAATGTTTCGACCTATCATGTCGACACATCTATATATATTTCGGAACAACCATAGACACTCTATATGTGAATGTTGGAGTTAGCTATACAGGGTTGAGGTTGATTCCAAAATATATATAGTTTGAGTTGTGATCAATACTGAGATACGTATACACTGGGTCGTGGATTGATTCAAGATAATATTTATCGATTTATTTCTGTACATCTAACTGTGGACAACTAGTTGTAGGTTACTAACGAGGACAGCTGACTTAATAAACTTAAAACATCAAAATATATTAAAAGTGTTGTAAATATATTTTGAACATACTTTGATATATATGTATATATTGTTATAGGTTCGTGAATCAACCAGTGGCCAAGTCTTACTTCCCGACGAAGTAAAAAAATCTGTGAAAGTGAGTTATAGTCCCACTTTTAAAATCTAATATTTTTGGGATGAGAATACATGCAGGTTTTATAAATGATTTACAAAATAGACACAAGTACGTGAAACTACATTCTATGGTTGAATTATCGAAATTGAATATGCCCCTTTTTATTAAGTCTGGTAATCTAAGAATTAGGGAACAGACACCCTAATTGACGCGAATCCTAAAGATAGATCTATTGGGCCTAACAAACCCCATCCAAAGTACCGGATGCTTTAGTACTTCGAAATTTATATCATATCCGAAGGGTGTCCCGGAATGATGGGGATATTCTTATATATGCATCTTGTTATTGTCGGTTACCAGGTGTTCACCATATGAATGATTTTTATCTCTATGTATGGGATGTGTATTGAAATATGAAATCTTGTGGTCTATTGTTACGATTTGATATATATAGGTTAAACCTATAACTCACCAACATTTTTGTTGACGTTTTAAGCATGTTTATTCTCAGGTGATTATTAAGAGCTTCCGCTGTCGCATACTTAAATAAGGACAAGATTTGGAGTCCATGCTTGTATGATATTGTGTAAAAACTGCATTCAAGGAACTTATTTTGTTGTAACATATTTGTATTGTAAACCATTATGTAATGGTCGTGTGTAAACAGGATATTTTAGATTATCATTATTTGATAATCTACGTAAAGCTTTTTAAACCTTTATTGATGAAATAAAGGTTATGGTTTGTTTAAAAATGAATGCAGTCTTTGAAAAACGTCTCATATAGAGGTCAAAACCTCGCAACGAAATCAATTAATATGGAACGTTTTTAATCAATAAGAACGGGACATTTCAGTTTAGTTCACAGGCAGTCTTCATTTCGTAAAAACCTAAAAAAAATAAAAATTCAGAATGGGGGGAGAAGACTAGTTCTTTAGGGTCTGCTAGGGAAAGACCATTCGGGTTCCATTTTCGAGAACTACACGAAAACAGACAATCTAACTCTAACAGAAATACATATTATCCTTTAAAGACTTGATTCTCCCCACACTTATTTAGCTGTGGTGTCGAAATTGTGATTTACTTCGTTGTCGACTTCCATCGGACCATGTATGTAATGTTTAACTCTGTGACCATTAACTTTAAATTCAATCCCATTTGAATTTATTAATTCTATCGTTCCGTATGGGAAAACTCTTTTGACTATGAATGGTCCAGACCATCTTTATTTTAATTTTCCAGGAAATAGCTTGAATCGTGAATTGAAAAGAAGAACTCTGTCTCCTTCTTTAAATTCTTTTGAACTTCTGATTCTTTTATCATGCCATTTCTTCGTTCTTTCTTTATAGATTAATGAATTTTCGTATGCTTCATGTCTTAATTCTTCTAATTCGTTTAGTTGACTTAATCGTAGGCGTCCGGCTTCATGTAAATCAAGATTACATGTCTTCAAAGCCCAAAATGCTTTGTGTTCAATTTCTACTGGAAGATGACATGCTTTTCCATAAACAAGTCTAAAAGGTGTGGTTCCAATTGG